>NC_039517.1:1169142-1826031 GCF_003672135.1 Ooceraea biroi
TCCAGCACAGCGATGGGACAGCGACACGGGGACGATGGGGGGTACACGGCTGGTGATGGTGGCGTGAGAGGTGGCGGCGAGGGGCCAGAAGGCCGTGTGATGTATTTGTAAAAAGGTGTCGGGTTGGAACTAAGGAGACCCGCTCCAACGGACGCCCCGAGGGAACGTAACCGGCGGTGGCGGCGGCCACGGGGACGGGGAGTAACAGATAAAAGAGAATCGTATAAAATGGGGTGCGCCACGAGAGAGCTGGGGGAGGGGGGGGGGCCACGAAACGTGCGCGCGAGGGACGGAGGTGCCTGCGGATGCCCGTCGATGCCCGTGGGGCGTCCCGAAGGTACGGGGGGACCCGGAGGAGAGAAGAGCAACGCCATTTTGCAGTTCTCGAGGTTGCGACCGACCGGCGAAAAGAGTGAGACGGCCAGAGAGAGGAGAGAGGAAGAGAAAGCGAGAGACCCCAGAGGGGCGGTGAGGGGGCGGAAGCCGGAGCGAGAGGGTCTCTCGGTCTGATCTGTCAAATTTCATTTCACGCTTCTGAGAGCGGGCGCGACCAGCTCGATGGAGCCAGATACAGATCTGCCGACACCTACCAGCGGCCTCTCTCTCCCCCTTGCCCCCTCGTCCCTATTATCCTCTCCCGGTTTCCCTAATCCGCCATTGTGTATCGCGCGCTTAATCGAGATATCACTCTTAAGGGGGAAAGTTACCGCGAGTTGAAGGAGAGTGAAATTGCACCGGGGATAATACTTTACGTAAAACAACGCTACACAGCACTCGCTTCGTGAAGTTCCCGCGAGAGATTTTCAGCCGATCTGAGGGCGAAAGATCCGCTCGACGCGCGCGAAGCGAGACGATCGCTCGCGAAAAAGCCCAGCAAAAAAAAACGTGCACATTGACGATGACGACGCGACGAGGCATCCGCGCAAACGCGATCGCTGACATCCGACGCGACGGCGCGGCCATTTACATAATAATCCGAGCCGCGGGAACGACACGTAATTGATATAAATACGGCCCGGGCACGATGACGGTACGCCGACAGACGTACGGCAGACCGTGGCCGCTGGCCAACCTATGGTATCCATGGACTGGCTCCGCATAACTTAGCATAAATAATAAATAATATTGTGAACGCGCGTGCCGGTGTTAACGCATGTGCGTCATTAATAGGCACATCCTCTCTCTCTCTCTCTCCTCCTCCTCTCTCCATCTCGCATCCCGTTGTGCGTATTCTCTCCTCCTCCCCCTGCTCCTCTCACTCCCGATCCACTACGCGCCGTACATAGCATTATACTGTACACTTATGTGCATGTACCTGCCAGCTCGCGCGTCTGTCTACCTTTGCCATCGACGCGCCGTCTCGCCGGGTTCATCGCCACCAGCACGTACTATACAATTCGAGGGAACGATTCCGTGTACCTTCGACGCGCGTCCGTCAGACGCAATCACCCCTGACACCTCCTTCGTGCCCCCTGACGTCCAAAGTCAGCGACCTAAACGGCAGTGCTAAACAGTCCGGACTTCTTGACGGTTGAATCGTTTCGCGTCTTCATCGAAAGCTGAGGAGGGTCTAGATTTCAAAGCCGTCCGGAAGTACACCCCCTCAATTGTCTCCCTTGAGTGGTAGACTCTGTACTCGCGCGAGATAGCGGAAGCTTGCTCGAAGCGCCGCGGGGCAGAATTATCAGCCCGGTATCCCGGAAGTGAACGTCGAGTGAGATTCAGAAAGAAGCAGTCGCGTCGTTGGCGATCATCAGGCGATTTTCCGCGCCTCAATGACAGCCAACGTTGATCGATTCTTCATGACATCCGGTCGGAGAGGTAAATGTAGCTCGATGCGTATGCGCTCCAGGTTGATTAGCTTATCAGCGCACCGAAAAACAAGTTGAGGAAAGTAGCAGACGGCGCGGCGGCGGGGAACGAGGGAGTGCTCGTTACCTTCGCAAGCTCATGCTTATTTACGGTTGGCGGTACAACTTGCCTATCTGCGAGCGAGGTAAACGGTCATTTAGATACATAGCATTATGACTCGCGCATTCGATGCACGGGCTATCGAGAAAGTGTCGAGTTGCACCCTGTCTCCGAGGAGATGGACTCGCACCCGGCTCCGGCTCGATAACGCGCGAATTGCTTCTCGCTGGAACGTTTTCCCCTGAAAGTCTGTAGCCGCGGAGGCGTCACCGACCGAATCAGTAACACGAAGTCGCCGACTCGACTAGAAATGTTGTCAGGTGTACTTAATATGTTATAAGGACCTGACGTGGTTGGCGTAAGGTAATCCTGAATAAGGTATACCTAAGAATATCCTCATCAGGTTCAAATATGTATGACCTTTTTAGGGTTAAAATAATAAGGAACATATTAGGACCTTCTTACGTTATGCCTGATATTTCAAAGTACAAATTTTGTTGAGGTTTACATTATTAGTACCTAATAAGGATCTTATTCCTTCATCCTGATATTTTTTAAAATTTAGAGGTAAAGGTTTCCCACATCTGGTCCTACATCGGACCATACGTAGTTTATCATATTATAATGTACGTTATATACTTAATGTAGAAAGAATAGTAATTTCTACTTAATTTGCGAGTATTAATTATTTTTATATCATATACATTTCAATGTATTCGATTATGGAACAATAAGAGACAAAAATCAACACAAGTGTGTGTTTCCCGCCTCTGATTCACCAAGCGACCGATAGATGGCCAGGTCAGGCGTGACGTTCTCGCAAGAAACATTTGGTTAGCACCTTACAAATAACCATCTGGAAAATCGATCCGGTACTCTAATCTTCTCTTCTTTTGGACTCTTACTTAGAACATATACTAGTGGTATATGTTCTAAGGACTCTTACACTCACCGAAAATATCAAGTTTTTAGTAATCCTTTAGACGACTTGGTGCTGTCTGGGTAGTAAGGATTTAATAATTCAACCCGATATAAACCTGATGAGGATATCCAGATAAGGACCTAACTATTGTGCTGCGTTACATGACTGATCAGGTCCTGATGAATTTACCTTATCAGGACCTGATAATAAAATAAGGTCAACCTGATCAGGACCACTGGATAAATTTCTAGTCGGGGAGATGGTCGGTAATTCTTACCCGAGTACTGATAATCAGCGAGGAATGTACTGACACCGCGGCTGGCGTTCGTTCCTTTTCTCCATTATTCGGAGAGGCAGTCAAACGTGGTTTCATTTAATTAAAGTTTTCTCTAAAAAAAGAGATTACGATGCTGTACTTATAAATAAGCACTTTCATAATTAGTTTTCAGTCAAGGTACACTAGTTCTACAACTCTCGACACGTTCGCCACCCCCGTCAGGTGCAGGAACCCTCCACCAAACGAACGAATGCCGAGAGTAATCGCCGTTACACGCGTGTGACACGGCAGCGAACGATAGCTAATATATTCACCGCCAAGCGCAATTTAGCTGACTTTCCGCTCACGCCAACTGGTGATTTATCCAGTATAATCATTTCCATGGTTTCAATAAATACAAATTGTATCAAGCAAACGCACTTTCGTGCTCGTCACGCTTTTTCACCACCATTCCTTTGCAAACAAAAGCAAATACTTGCGCATCGTAATATTATTCAAATGTCTCAACACGTTTTTTTTGTTGCTGCACATTGTCGGTCATCGGTGACCGGCGCGACGGCGAAACCTGATTGCATCAAGAGACTTCTGATTCCGAGCGAGTCCAGCAGCTACGCGGCTATATCGTTCTCGCACGTAATCGAAAATAAAACACTGCTGCCGCACGCGGGGCGACGCACGTTACGTACCGCGTAAGGGGAGTATACTCGGCGAGATACGCATCTCCACGGCAGCCCGACGGCGATATAATAAGACTCGCTATACTTTGTCATTAAGGCGATTACGTCGGCTCCGGCGGACACTCAGTACCCGTATTTTCTCACTATCCCGGAGAAACGAGTTGCTGGCCGCCGGCCTCGCCGCCGGGCGATTTCGTAATGCGTTAGCGCGGCCCGCAGGCCCGTTAAATCGCCACGGTGCCGGCGAACGTTGCCGTCGCCGCCGTCGTCGTCGTCGTTCCTCGCCTCGTCCTGCTCGATCGCGATCTCAGGTAGCGGCGCTCGTCTTCGTGGTGGTAATGATTGAGAAGGGTGGAGGCGCGCACGGTAGCCGGGTGTCTCTTTCGCGTGTAACCGAATAGCGATGCTAATCTTGTCGCGGTCCGTGGATACACGGAACCTCGAGAAAGGAAGAGAGACAGAGAGAGAAAGAGAGAAAGAGAGAGAGAGAGGGAGAAGAGAGGCCTGCGTGTCTCACACCCATCCAGTTCCCGAGTTCCAGTTCCAGTTCGAGAGCTGGCGACGGCGACGCTGCACCCGGGTGTCCGCTTCCAGTCCTAATACCCTTTATCGCGAATTAAGATGTTGCCAGGGTATGGCCGGGGGATGGGGCAGAGGCCTCAGCCGATCGTTTCCCCTTTCCCGAGATCGACCAAGTCCATTCAAACTACCTCGCGGATATCAACGCGAGCGCAAACGCGCTCGTGCGAGCGACACGGGCGCGTTATCGAGGAGGCGTAATGAGTAAGCGCGGCGCCGCGGCGCCGAGACGGATCGCAGGTCCGAGATAAGTAAGGATAGAGGCTACGTAATGCTACGTGAACAGAACGACGTACGCGCGTGCACGCGTGCACGAGTGTACACGGCAGCTTTCCGTCTTCTTCGCGGCGAATATATATCATTACGTCCACCGCGTCTACTTATATCCGCCGCGAAGTGAGAAATGGAGAAAGAGAGAGGAGAGTAGTGCCCGCGATAGTGGCTGCCTCGCCGAGTCGTATCGATTTATAACGAGCTATCGCTCTCGGCGGAAAAGGAGAGCGGAGCGGAACGCGAGAGCGTAGCAGAGCGCATTGCATCATCGCTATCATTCCCATCCCCCTCGCGGCACCCCCGAGAGTCCCGGCGCGCCAGCCACTCGGGTGCGCGATACGGGGTGTCGTATGTATCCTGGAAACCCCATTGCCACCCCGTCCCCCGCTCGCAATCTCCGCGTTTCGAGGACCACGACGACGGCGTCGCGAGCGCAGGGTTTGCGCCGTTCCGAACGTTCGGGGAGTGTTACACCCTGCGTTACTCTCTCGGGCACGCCGTAAATAACCGATCGCGCAGTAAACATTCAATAAGCGGGGTGCCGAGATCCGTTTACGGGAATGCATAATGCCGGCGGGTCAGCGATGCGTTGAAGCAGTTTTCGACCTCGGGATCGCGATCGGCTTCCAGATACACCCTCGAAGACGAGGCCGAAGGTTGCGAGGGGGCGCGAGAGCCAAACTGCGTCTACTTACTTGCAAGAGAGAAAAAGAGAGAGGCAGACTGGACGCGGGAAACGTAAAACGCGCTCGCACCGAGGGACCACGCCAAGTTTTCCGTATATACGAGCACCCGTCAGTCCGTAACTTAGGATAATGGCACTGCCCCGGCAGTGTCTGCATATCGGTTATCAGTCCGACCCGTCCTCGTCGCCCTTACTGCAAAAATCGCACCCAATTTGCGGACGCTCAGGAGGAACCACGAAACCGCGAACCCCCAATGCTCTATGGCTAGCCGGCTGGACGCATAAATATCGTTTACAGGGAAAAGGAAAATTCTCCTTTCTCACGGAGGAAATACTCGGTTTGTCAACCGGTGCGAGTGCACCAGGCAGATGAGAGCCGATCGTTTCCTGCGGAATCTAGCGTCCCGTCTTATTTCACGCAACGCGACGCTGATAAGATCGCCGTGGGAGCGGTCGGCGTTACGCGTCAACCGAAGATTAATTATCGATCTAATTATCGATATCGCCGACGACCGCGCGATTCCTGCGCGATCGCCTTCCGCGCGTCGATTAAACCAGAACCCGGTTAACTCGGACGCTAACTCAAAGTCAGATTCTGCGATTTCTCTCAGGGCCCCCGATCGGCGAGTCCCGCTTTCCGCCCTGGCCGGGCGTGTATCGAGCCGATCGATTGCGGCCCGATCGCCTCGGATGCTAAGAAGATTGCGGGAGCGCAGCAATTTATCCCGGATCGCCCCCGGAGGAACCAATGATCCATGAGCGCCTTGCAGCTACGAGTAATCCGGTCGCAATCAAGAGCCGCGCGCCGCGTCTTGCCGATCGTGAGCACTCGCGCTCTCGCGCGGACAGGTTTATCAATGCATATTGGAAACAAGTTGGTTGTTAAACGAACGATCCGCAGGAGAGGAGCGGATTGGGCGGATTGCGAGGATCTTTTCTACTTTCCCCCTTCAGAGGATGTCGTTTCGGTCTTCTTCTTCTTCTTCTTCGTCGTCGTGTTTCTCTTGATCCTCCTCGGGTGTCGTCGCGCGAGCGAGCGAGCGCGCGCACGAAATATGCCGCGCGTTGTGAGTTAGTTTAATATGCAAATGGCGAGAGAGATAACGGGCCCCCGATCCGCGTGGACCGGAGAAGGCTAAGTCGTGATTCCGGTAGCCGTGTCTTCCAGCCCCGCTCTGTGTCGCGCTCCTCCTCGCGCGTTTCTCGATCCTCCTGGTCTTTAGCGGGCGATTGTAGGAAATGAAGAGCGTGAGCGTGGCAAGATGAGAAAAAGGGAGAGAGAAAGAGAGAGAGACCATCGGGAGAGCGGAAAGAAGAGAAAAGCAGATCTCGCTCGCTCGCTCCCGATGAGCGAATTGAGAGATAAGGGGCCCACGCTTAGCCCCCCATGACCGCCCAGGGACGCATTCCTTCGGTGGGAGTCGATAGCATGAGTTGGAATCGAGAAGTTCGCTTCGACAAGTCCTGACGGAGTTTCTTCGTCTGTCAACGCGATTAACTGGGTAACTGCTCTGAAAAGTGCAAAGATAGCGCTTTTGCAATCGCGAGGACGAAAGGGACAGCAAGCTTTAAACGTTGCTCTTTGTTGGAGCTGGTCTGATCTCGACATGATCCGGCAACGAAAGAGCCTAAGCGAGCTACCAACTCGACTCACGCGAATTAAGATTTATTTCACACGAGAAACACGAAGACGCGATTCTGCCGGCGAGCGCCTACCTCCCTGGACCTCGATCTTGTAATGGTCCCCCGTAGATGCGAGCGTGTCGTGCGGAGGTGTATCCACTCTGCAGCATCCCGCGGTATCCTTCGTCCTCTCCGCCTCGTCCTGGCGTCCCCGAGTCGGCCGCGAAGCGTGATCATCGCTCGGAAGGTGGTGAGAAGCGGAGGAACAGCCGATCGTCGTCGTCCTCGTAGTCCTCTTCTTCGTCTCCGTCGTTGTCGTTTTCTTCTTTTTCCACCTCCTCCTCCTGCTATTTCTTCTTCTCAACGCTCGCCTCCTTCACAGCGAAGAAAGACGGGAGAGAAGAAGAGCCGTGACGTCGTGCTCCAAAGGTGCAACGGTGTTCGCCGTGACCTCGGCCGAGCATTCGTCAGTGTACGTCGGTGTGCTCGCGTGTGTGGGAGGCCACGGAGGGACCGAAGGGGGTTGGTAGCTAAGGTAGGTAAGCGCTTCATTAGGCCGCGAGAGCTCCCTAATTACACACGGCCTCATTAGCGGCTTCCAACTCCCCCGCGCGCGTCCCCTCGCGCAGTTCCCTGTTCCGTGCAGTCACCTATATACACCGGTGTATCCTCGGGAACTCCCCGCTCCCCTGCACCCCCCGCCCGCGCGCGCTGTCTCTTACTCGTCGCAGACACGTGGAGGAGAGAGAACGAGAGGACGCACGAACCAGACGGAGAACGAGGGAGAGAACGGGTCGAGGGAACCGGCGATACGTTGATGGAGTCAGAGGGAACGAGGGCGGAGGGAGCAGCGAGAGAGCTCGAGGGAGCCACAACGCCGTGTTCGTCGCCGCAATGAGGTTCAACCGACAACCGACCGCGTCCCTCTCACTCTCTCTCTCTCTTTGTCTCTCTTTCTCTGTCGCTTCCCCTGCGTCTGCCTAAACGAGCCGGCAAACCGCCAAATGCCACCTGATCGCTCCGCCGAACACGGAGGAATTACTCGCTGCTCGCCGCAGCTGACGAGAGTCCAAATCGCCAGCAAATGGGAATTCCTTCCGCGCGTTCCTCGCGGCTTGTCGCTTGTACGCTGAAGAGATGTGAGACTCGCGATACACTCTCTCGAGAAAAAAATGACGCGTACAGGAGGCTCGTGAGAAGGACTCTCGAGAATGGTGCGATAACAGCCGATTCGGAGCAACTATAATCCAGCCGCAACACGCGCTGACAAGCGACAAGTTTCACGAGTGGTCAGATCTAGTCGCGTTCACCAGCCGCGAAGGGTGAAACGGAAGTTGACGCGTCGGAATGCCATCGCGTGACCCGGAACAAGCGGAACGCGCCAGTAAAATGCTTCCAACTTAGGACTCGGAGCCGGCGATTCGTATTAATTAACACCATGCGTTCTCTCGCTCTCTCTCCGTTTCTCTTTGTCCGCCCGGAGTCTCGGAGGAAAAATTAAAAGCAGTTCCACCAGGCCACGTGCACGGGTAACTACAGGTCCGATATCGGCGGACATTCCGGTAACAGGCTTCTCATTATTTATGCATTTAAAAGGGTCCTCCCTAACCGAAGCGCGCAACCCTTTCCCTGTCGAAGGATCAAAAATAGCTTCGCCACCCTTTCTCTACGAGACCGGTCGAGAGGGGTCCGTCGAGCGGCTTACCACCGCGACACCCCCGCGTCTCCACGCAGGCGAATTTAAACGTCACTTAACGCGTCATTAAGATCCTCGCCCGGTTCGCTTAATTTAAAACAGTGCCGATGCATCGACGCCTCCCTATCGCAAGCCCGTGAACTCACAACGAACTCATTCGTTTTCAGAAACGACGTGACGAATTCACGAGTCGAACGATGCATCCGGTATTTGTCAATCCGCCCTGCCAATCGATACACCAACCGTCATCCTCTCCATCACGCAGACATCATTCAGCATCAGGAAAATCGCGAGGAATCCATTAAATCACTTCGATAAGGCCAATTATTAGGGGTGTGATTTAGTTTTGAGGGTTTTTTTTTGCTCAAAAACGCATGTATTTAAATATGATAATGAATGAATACCTTAATCAAAATATTTTCCTTCGTTTTCTATAACTTTTTCCCATCTTTCTGGCAAGAGATCGATTCCACCACGATAAAATCACTCTTCTTTTCAGTTGATCCATTCGTCGACGAATTTTCGCACTTCTTCCAAATTATCAAAGTGTGTATCCTCTAAAGCGTGTTCCATCGACCGGAACAAATAATAATCGCATGGAGCAATGTCCGGAGAATACGCGGGGTGCGGTAAGACTTGCCATTCAAGCTCTATAGTGTTTGTTTCACTGATAACGCAACGTCAGGTCGAGCGTTGTCACGAAGAAGAATCACTTTCCGTCGTTTACTCGCAATTGGTGCTCGTTTTTCGTCCAATGCTTGCTTCAACTTGTACAATTGGTGTCAATAACGATCAGCCGTGACAGTCTCATGCGGATTTAACAGCTCATAGTACACTATCCCACCAAATACAGAGCATCACTTTTCAACCGTGAATATTGCGTCTCGGAGTGGATGTTGATGGTTCGCCTGGATCCACCCATGATTTTCTGCCTTTCGGATTATCAAAATAGATCCACTTTTCATCCCCAGTAACAATCCGAGACAAAAGACTCTTCTTTTTTGCCTGGCGATCAACGAAATGCAAATGTTCAACCGGTTCGCAATGGCACTTTCCGATAATTGATATCGAACCCATTTTCCTTCTTTCTGAATTTTTCCCATTTCATGTAAATGTTTGGTACCTGTTGTACGATCAACATTTAATGCTCTGGCAAGTTCTGAAGTGGATTCTGTTGGATTTTCGTGCAATAATGCTTGCAAATCTGCATTTTCAAGCTTTCTTGGTTGTCCCGAGCGTTCTTTGTCCTTCGCATCAGTATGACCACTTTTAAAGCGTCTAAACCAGTATTCACACGTCTTAATTGATGGGGCAGAATCACCATAAGTTTCCACAAGAATTCTATAACCCTCAGCCGCAGTTTTCTTTTGATTAAAAAACAAAAGCAACGCATGTCGAAAATGCTGTTTCGGAAGTTGCATTTTTACGATGATATAAACACGACTGTTACTGCATCTATTGCTATAATGCTACTAAATGTCATGGATAATGTCAAGACTGTAAGAAACAACAGTTATCGGAAACAGCTATTGGAACAAACTGACACTACAGTCATCTGTTGCAAAACCCTCAAAACTAAATCACACTCCTAATACATTTCCGGCAGGCTGGAAAAAGCTCCCGCAACGAGATCGACAGAGATCACGATTGAAAGTGGAAGCAGTGAAATCGCTCTCTCGAGAGCCGGCACGTTTTTCGGGCACGCCGCGGGCACGCACGGGGAACCAACAGAGCGGCCAAATAACACCGGGGGCAGGTACACCTGGTCGTTCCGTTTCCCGCTGATTGATGCGTGTCGTCTGCCGGTCGGTCGGCTGCGCAGCCAGTCGCTTCGCCAATCCCGCCGGGGTTGAATGCAGCCGCGCGCTCGGGCCTCCGCCGTGCCGGAAACGGTCCATCACACGACCACGTGACCACGTGACGGTCTGGCCTTTGTTCCGCGCGATCATTAGTCTGTCAATATGCCCAAACGACGCTCGCCCTATACGTCCTCCTCCACCCTATCTCCTCCCCTCGGCTCGTCTGTCCCGTCCCCGCCGCCTGCCACCCTCTGCACGCCGTGGCTCGTGTATACGCGCGTGTATAAGCGTGTGTACGCGCTGCCTACCTGCACAATGCGCCCATTGTCTTCCACACGCGTGTATTATACACCCCCATTATGCACGTGGACGCGCGCGTACCCCCGCGTGCGCCTGTGTACACAGTGCGGCCACGCTCGCGGACTCTGTGCGAGCATTCGTGTGCGACAGCACGAAGATCGCGCGGCAGGTGAACGAGGATGCGAGCGTCCTTATCACGGTGGGACTTGAGGATAACGGCCGGGTTAGGAGTCTAATATCAGGTCGAGGGGGAATAATCGCGATCGGTGTGGTAAACGGTGCATAATAATCTCGAAATCGAAATCGCGGCAACGATCTGCGATAATACAAAATCGGTAATCCGTATATAGTAATAAAAAATTCTAATCTGAAATAATAAAAAATTGCGGCCACCCTTGAATAATATTGATAAAAAGAAGTAATTTCTATCCACCCCCCCCCCCCGTGGCACATCGGCCGAAGGAAATCAGGGGGAGGGCGCGAGCTAACGCGACGCGACGTACGATCGCGCTCCTGTCGGCGCGCGATTCACGGCTACCCCCGCAACCCCCGCCGAGGGAAAGATTCGTAAATCACATTCCGGTTCATTGGATAATCCGGCGGTGTTAATGTTCCCGCGTATCCCGCGTTGACGCGCGGCTCACCCCCTCGCGCGTTCGCCCTCAGCCTCCGTTCATCTTCCGTTCGAGACTTGTCCTCCGTCTCTCTGCCCTCCACCTTCGCACGGCGACGTCCCGACGACGACGCCAACGAGGGGCACCCCTAACGCGTCGCGCCTCTGTCCCCGACGCGTCGCGCCACCGAAGCGGGGTACGAGGGTGGATAAAGACGAGAGGGGGCGCTGGCGCTAAATCCAGATATATGATGCGCGGCCGTGACATGCAAATCTGGTCAAAGCCCGGTGCCATTACGTTTTCAAATCTTTAAAGTGTGTTTAGACAGCCGACGAGCGGTGACGCGCTCTCTCGAAGATTG
The DNA here is from genome assembly GCF_003672135.1 of Ooceraea biroi. Lineage (NCBI taxonomy): Eukaryota > Metazoa > Arthropoda > Insecta > Hymenoptera > Formicidae > Ooceraea > Ooceraea biroi. Next base: position 1,180,860 of record NC_039517.1, read on the forward strand.
CCAGCGCGCGCTCTCTCCTCGAACGATCGTGCAGCATCGAGGAGCGTGTGTTGTCGACGTGACGACGTTGCGCGCGTTGTCTCTCGGATTTCGATCGTCGGCGATGATGCGTTCCAACGTCTCGATACGCGCGAAATTAATTCCGTGCTGACGTGTCTCGGCGGGATTAACGGCACGTTGGTAAAAGTACAAAATGAAATGAACAAAACGTGAATTTTGATCATCATGTATTGTGGTCACAAAATTTGTCCACCTTTCCAATTTTCTAAATCAACAATAAAAAATTGCATATTTTTAATCCAGCTGCATTTGTAGAAATAAATACACTACGTTCTAACTACGTTTCCGTGACCCATAAAATTATAAGCCGCCCCGACACCTGTTTATCGCGGAAGCAGGTCTCACCAGCCGGTAGCAAAGGTCGAAGTTGACGCTAAAAGTCAGAGGTGAGACTCGGGAAAATCGGAGCGTCGTCGGAACCGCACACGACAGCGCAGTGAAACGCTGCAACCCCTCGACTGGAAGTCATCAGGTTCGATCCATCGATCGCAACAGTCCGCCGCGCGGAGAGGACGAGTTTTTGCGATTTGCGAGGATGTCGGCTGTCGATTCGCGGGACCGTGCGAGCGAAAGCGGGCCCCGATGCATCGGACGATGCATGTATGTATATCCGGCCCGGGTGACGCCACAAAAACACTTGCCGGGACTCGAGGGTGGTCGACACCCACCGTCAATCGGCGGTCGATCGTCTCTCACACGACGTCGGCGACGTCGAGGTGAACGCTAAGTGGGGTCAAGGTACTCGATGTCGAGATTCGGGTCCCAATCCAGGACTCGTCGACTCCGCGGTCCCAAGCGTTGGGACCGAGCGCGTTCGCTCGAAATACCCGGCTTGATGAAGAAAAGACCAACTCTGGCCCGGTTTGTGTTTTTGCTCGTTCCCGCATGGGGCCCGTGAATCGTCTCGCGCGGCTCATCGCCCGACCGATGGGTCCCATCGATCGCCGGACGAGAGATCGAAGACGAGCAGACCGATTCGCGGTATTCCGTTTCTTTCGTCGGGCCCAGAGGCCCTAGACGATCGGCAGCGTCGATACGTTGCTTTGTCAGGGAGAAAGATTCAGTTGCGTGTGTGTGATGACCATATGAGGATACGAGCGGACCATCTTCTTCAAGAATCAGTCGAAACGGATAAAATTACAATCTCCATACGTGAAGGGGAATGGAAGGGGGTGAATCATTGATGAATCGTCACGTGTGGATTCATGATTCACCGTTCGCGGAAGGGTAAGACGGAAATGTCGCCCAGAACTATGCAGGTGAGGGATACTAGCTACTGATAATCCCCAAGGCACTATACGGATTCTCATAATTTCATCGCGTTAAACAGGAGTTACGGCGCACAGTGGGCCAGCGAGCCAGTAAACCTGGCCAAAATATAATAAATGAAAATTCACACAGGGTGTTCAAAAACGTACCTATTATATTAGTATAATATCTAGTTCAATGTATTCTGGCAAAATTTTTCTTCTATGTTGTTGTTTCTTTATTCCGCAATACCTTGAACACGGGTGATATAAAATATCCCAATTTTTTTCTCTCCACGCGACGCGTTTATATAGGAGTATTTATTGCGTAAAATACTTATATAAAAGAATACACCGTTAGAATATCATTTATAATAATACTTTAGCTATTTATAAAAGTTATTGATGAAAAAGAAAAGCATAATTTCTTTCCATCATAAGGGCTGTTTACCGGCAGACGCACTTTGCATTCCCTCTCTCCGCACATTCTTCGATCTATCAAAAAAATCCCACGCGATCCCAGCGAGTTTCTTTATTCATTCTATAGCTTAAGATCTTTTTCATTTTCGGCAAAAATAATGCGCCAATATCTGCCATTATGTTTGAAAAATCGTAAAAAAGAGGGCATTTTAATGCAGAAATTCTGTCTCTTAGAAAAAAACAATGCATTTTCTAACGATTGTTGTGATCACGAAAATGATGATGATGATGATGATATGGAATAATAAATTTTTCTTGAATAAAAACAAAAAAAGAATATTTCTCTATAATACAACACCCTGCGTGAATTTTCGTTTTTCATATTTTTGGCCAGGTTTACTGGTTCGCTGGCCCACTGTGCGGCGGGGCGTAACGCGCGGCCCCCGCGCACAAAGGGAATTCCTGCGCCCGATCGGGATATAGCTGGCGCGCATACGTTTGCCTCCTCTCGCTTTCGCCTCCGCTTGCAGTCCGGCATGAAATAATAATAAATACGCGGCCGGCCGTGCGCGGTATTGCGCGCTAAACTGATTCGTAAGCGTGGAAGCCGCGGAACAATGGGCGCGGACTGCGAACACGATGAGGAGCGGAGTGCGGTGGGAGGAGGTGGGCACGGGGAGGGAGCGAGACGGTCGGAAGGACCTGAGAACGACCGCCGACACAATGGGGACCAAGTTGGCGGTCTGACCTCCGACCTGCCGGCCGCGGCACCACCGTCCGTCCTGCATTCGCATTCGGATTCGTCGCTTCGATTGTGTGCTAATGCCTCGCGCGGTGTCCACTACCGCGGGCCCCCCCTCAAGACGCACACGGTAGCTTGAGCAGTTCGCCCGACCCCCTTCTGTCCATCTTGCCGCCTCCCCCATCCCCCTTCTTGCCGATCGTCAATGCCTGCCCGCTCGCTCGCTCGCTCGTTCGAACACGCGTGTCGACGTCCCGGAAAGCGGTCACCGCGAATTATCGACATTCCGTTTCCCGCAAACGCACTCGCGATGGCAAATTGTACTCGCGTTATTTTGCAATTGTTGTTACATTTTTATTGTAGCCGTGACGGCAGAAAATCGCGGAAATTTTGACTCTCAACTCGGTTTGAGTACAGTCGGTGTTATACCGCGCCTACGTCGGTGCTGTCTTCTTTCTTGCCGGGCGATATACGCAAGGAAGCGGATCGAAATCATTTATTACTATCGCGATCACTTGGGCAGGCGGAGGAAGGAAGGGGCGAGATGTCGGTCGGGTCGAATGGACTCGATTAGCGACGGTTCACCCGCGGTACCGTCAACCATCCCCCGTAATCGCTCCCGGCAGACTCGTAAGTCTTACTGCGCCGCTAACGAACGTTTCCCCGGAATACGAATCGGAATTCGAATCTTCGCCACGAACGCACGGTGTTGACCATGGTAAAAACAGAGATATCCTCCATCGCTGGAAAGGATATCGATTACACGAAACGTCAAGCTTCCCTCCGACGACATTTTCATTAAAATATAGAATGTAGTTCGTCTAATATTAATCGCGTAAACTAACTGTGACCGAGACGTGAGCGCACGTCTTTGATCGGTTTTCTAGCCAAGCTCTGCTTGATGGAGGTCTTCTTTACTGCTGCAACCCGGCAACTCCGCGATCCATTTTCCCCCTAGCAGGGAACCTATCTACGCGCGTTCGAAACGGCACTCGATGCATTTGCGGGATGCATTATAAAGCAATGGTGCATAACAGGAATGCGGCGAGCGCATGTGCACGGTCGCGGAAGAGCCGCGACTCGCCATCAAAACACCCCCGTGCGCGCGCACGTGCGGACGCCTCGTCCGTCGTAATTTTCGATAAATATGATAAGCAGCGGGTGGCGGCGTTCAATGCCGAGCGTAGTGCGCGCATCGCGAGCCGGATGCGGCGTGCGATGCATGTCGGTCGCACGTACGAGAGGGACAGGGGAAGGAGAGGGACAGAGGGAGAGAAAGACAGAGAGAGAGAAAACGAGAGAGAGAGCCGCGCAACAATGAGGCGGATCTTTCCGCAACGCGGGAGAGGGTGAACCCGGTTTCCGGTGGCCTTGCACCCGAATTTGAAACTTTCCCCGTTACGTCGACGGCGAGGCCGCGCGCGCGATGCGCGGCGGGGGCGGCGGCAGGACAAGAGCTCGCTGGCGGGCCGAGGGGGCGAGGGCGGCGCGGGAGGGCGGGCAGGGAGAGGAGGGCCGGGACGAAGGTCAGTGTCTGCATAAAACCACCCGAGGCTACAGACTGTCGGTTCTAGACTGCCGAGGCGTTTGCTATGCGGGCTGCGCAAGCCGCGGCTACGTGCCCTGCCTGACGAGCTGCGACTCAAATTCAACTCAAACTCTGCTTTCTGCATCTGCCATTCCGCTTCCCTCCGCCGCGCTGTGTACTGTCACTGCTTCTGCCTCTCTCTCTCTCTCTCTCTCTCTTTGTTGTCTTTTCCAGAAGGCGTCCACCTCCACCGAGAGGCCCCGAGTCCAGTGGTCGGAAATCCCCGTGGTGTCATCGAAATTGTCGCGAAATTGATAAGAGATCTTAAAGTAGGAACGAGAGATTATGTTAGAACAGAGAATCGTTGTCGCGCCGCTCAAGGCTCTCCATTGAAGCTTATAAAATATCCTGAACCTGGACATAATACGAAATACTGCTCGCTGTTACTTCGTTATTCTCTACGGATATCCTCTGAAGACGCAGAGTTTCGAGTTGCAGTGAATACAGGCGAGAGGCCTACTGTAAGTACGCGTAACACCGCGTAGCGGCTCTGTAGGACGCCGAGGAGTATTCCGAAGAAATTTAAAATCACTGCGCTTTGCCTGTACGACGAGGAATTCTCATTGTTCGCGATGGATATCCTCGTATCCTTCGGCCGCGCTCCTCCACTCGTCACCGTCATTGTCATTCACGTCGCGCAGGCCGATCGCATCGTAAATATGATACCGTAATGGTACGCGGGTGGATGGTTCGTGGTACCGAACAGACTTTACATCACGCATATATTCACCCCGTGGCAGATCACGGGGTTGCGAGTTAAACAAACGGGGATGGCGGAATGTAACGAGAGGGTGGGGGCTGGCCGTTTACCTGGCGATAATTAAATCGGAATAAAAATCTATCCGCGAGAGCCGCGCTCGTCAATCCACGCAGCTGACATTTTACGTCGGCAATCGGCCACCCCCTCGCTACAACGCGTTTCCGTCCCCGCGTTCATTGTCACCCCCAGATCGTCATGTTTTTTTCGTCCCCCGACACCGACGCGTCCCGCGTCGTTACTAATAACGCGCGCGAAAATACATTCGCTCTTCATTCCCACCCCCTTTTTCCCCGCGATAATGACTTCGAACAGGAAAATCGTGCGCGCGCCCTATAAGCCTCGCGATGCGCGCGTATAGAAAATTACAGGATCGCGTTAAAGTATAAAAGGGTATCGCGACAAACATTATATACCCGTATAATGAACTTTATAATGAACAAACCTTCAAAAAAGTGTATAATCTTTCTCCAGAATATTGATTAATCTCATCAGCGCGACAAGGCACTTTTAAAAGCCATCCATCTCAAAGTGTCCCTTGCATTTTATTGATTTTATTAATTTTTTATTTATCGGATCAATTTTTCCATCAATTTTCGCCAGTGATTCAAAAATCTCTCGGCTTTGTCTCTCGCAATGGTTCGAATCAAAAAGCACACCGCAAAGCAGCAAGGTACCTGGTGGTGGTGGTGCTTTTAGACGCCATTTTCGGCGACGCGACGCTCATGGGGTTAATCCCACATGCGCGTCGCGTTGCGTCGTGGGAAGTACGCGACGAGGCAGAGTTACAAGCCCAACGAAAGTAAGTCTCGACGTTGACGTTGCCTAACCTCGGGACCCTCTCCTGCACGTTAGCGGCACGGAATCAGCTGACTAGCAAAACTGACCTAATTATTATGCATTTATTCGCGCGTATTCAAATGCGCGCCGGGCGGCGGTGCCCGTTGTCTCGCTCGCTCGTGCACGCGTCCTATCGCTCTCCTTCGCACCGACCGACGCACTCGGTTGTCCCACGGACACTTAACACGCGATCGAGGATCTACGTGCGGGATCTTCCTCGGGGATTGTCGATCGATCCGCCTAATTGTCCGGAATCCGCCGCGCCGACGACGAACGTGAGAACCCTTTCCGCGATTTATCATTTTTACTCCATTCTGAATTTGTCACGGGACGCCATTCATCCTGTCGGCGATTTCTTGTTCATTTGCACATGCAAAGATCAAACAGGAGTATCGTACAAAGTACTATTTGTTTAGGAAGATTGAATGATTGATCAGCTGGAGTAGAGTGATGTGTGACGATATGATTCTTAAAAAAAAAGCGATCGGATCAATCCACAATATGAAAATTGACGAATTAATATTGCAAGAATTTCTTGTAATTCAACATCACGCAAAGAAAAAGAGAAAGAGAGAGAATGTATTATTCCCAAGTACTTCGAGAAACTTCATTTCCCATAGAAACACGTAAACTTTCCATGTAGGCGTGGAAACAAGCCGGTTGCATTGAATATTACGGAACAACCACGTGAAATTGATTTCAGGATACTTAAACATTCAACAGACTCGAATCCCATAACTAAATCACATTTTTTCGTATACACGAAGCCAAGAACATTCATTCTGCGATCACGGCGGCCGTAAAACCGGCTCTTGCGTGACACCGCCGAAATCTCCATCGACAGAACGTCCGAACCGACTCGATCGTGCTTCCTTAAATCGTAAAGCGAAGTGGATCGCCGATTAGACCCTATCGGTACACTTTATCGCGACACAGTGGCACTTTCGGCGCACCCGACCGTCACCCTCCTCCCCCCCCCCCCCCGCGCATTAACATCGATCGTTTCGGCGACTTATCGAGCCGTATAAACCCGGACAGAGCCACCCCGACATCGCGATCCCCTTCCGCGTGCGTTCGCGTGCTAATCGGAATCGGGCGCGCCGTCCGATGACTTCGGGACAGGTATGCCGAAACACGACGCGAACCCTCGCGCGATAACGGGCATAACATACCCCGGAATACCTACCCCGTGTCTCTCTACGCGTTCACTTGTCCGCCTGCCTGCTTGCCTGCCTGTCGGTCTGTCGGTCGCTCGGTCGATGCTTTGGTTTCGTCGGTGGTGAGCGTACGCCCCCGCGCGACGTGCGTGCGTGCGTGCGTACGTACGTATGTACGTACACGTACACACAGCGGCGAAACGCGTCGGGGAGGGTCGCGCGGGAGGGCGTCTCGGCGCCATGCTGATTTGCATGCGCCGCCATGACGGCCGCCACCGCTCGAGCGGGGGTTGCACGACGCTCGCGGCTGGGCGAGAGGGACGCACGGCGGGAGGGAGGCACGGCTCGGAGGGTTAGGGGGTGAGCATCGATCGCTTTCTCCCGCGCACGAGCTCGCCCTCTACCCCTCCCGGCCCTCCGCCCTGTTCCGCGCTTATTCTCTCTCTCTCTCTTTCTTTCTCTCTCCGTCGCACCCTCTCGTCGGCCCTTTCGCTCCTCTCTCGCGACCATTCTCTACTTCGCTGCCATCCGCCTCCCGTACGTTCCTGCACCCCCCCGTCCGCGTACTCTGCACCCCGCGTTTTCTTGTTCCCTCTCTTTTCGTCGCGCGTCCTCTTTTTCATCATTTCACCCCGTGGCAGTGTTCCATCGCGCTCACTCCTTACTCTTCTTCTCTTTCTCTCTCTCTCCTCCGCTGCGAGTTGGGACCGAACAACCCAGCCCAACAACCGCCACCGACGCCTAAAACCAGAAAACTCCCGCAGCTTCGTTCCCCTTCTTCGTTCGCGTTTTCTATTCGCCGTTCGCTTACTGTCCACGCTTGTTTACATCACGCGCCGGCGACTACTGTCTTACCATCGCCGCGAAATTGTCCTTATCGAACCTCGAAGTTCGCGAAATTCACCCCGTGGGCACGAACCGCGTTCGTTTAAACAGTTCGCTCAAAAGTCACACCCATCAGATTTTTTTCCGATCTGATCGGCTGCTCGCTAATAACCACCCCCGATATTGACGAACATTGCTTTGATCTATCACGGGGCAAACGGGGTAACTGTCTCACGAACGCAAAATGATCGCTCTCCGTGAAGCAAGACAACGCGAGACGTCAGCGGAAGCTGAGTTCTTTCCGAAGGAACCGCGTCGGCAAATCGAGGACGAGGAGCAGTGACGAGGGTGAAGGCACGAAGACGAAGGGAGAATGAGAGCAGCAACGACCTGGCGAACAACGGCCGCAGCCGTCTATTTACTTATGCAACGGGCGACGAAGTAAGGGGGTGGCGACGACGGCGGGGTGGCGGCGCAGTGGTGTAAGGGGTCGGAGCCTCGGGCTCTGTTTGTTTTCGTTGGACCACATAGCGTGATACGTTTGCGTAATGCGCTACGTCCGTCGTCCTTTCCTCCGCCATATCCTCCTCCACCCGGCGACCTACCCCCGTCCCGCCGCCCGCCGCCCATCCGTCCGTCCTCGCCCCGCCGGCCCCCCTTCCGCCGCGTACCACCATCATCCACCGGGGGTAGCAACGGCTGCGGTGGAATCTGCCAGGCGGTAACTCATCCGCACGGCCGTATTCTCGGATATGTTTTTGCTCGTTCTCTCCCTCCCGCGTTTCATCCCTCTCACGTCCTCTCTCTCCCTTTCTTCCTCTCCGTTTCCGCCCCCGCGCCGCCGCCTTTCTCGCTGTACGGACCTGCATCCGTCCATCCGTCCGTCCGTTCGCTCGTCGGTACGTACACGTCCTACGTCACCCTCGTGTTCATTTTTTACCGCCGCGACGTCACCGCGAGCTGACGTTAAAAAAAAGTGGTCCCTGTCGCCCCCCCCCCTCCCCCTCCCCCGTCGCGGTACGCGGCATTCGATTCACGCGGATCCAGCGAGACCGCACGAGGAAATATGACCGGGATTCTCGCCGTGAAAACTCTGTGCCGTGGATTTCTCGGGCGCGTGTGGCACGCATAAATCGTGGGGTTCATCAGGGGACAGGGAGACAGAAAAGTATGTCGCTCGAAAGAGACCCTCGTACTGATCCTTGATATGACAGCGAGACGGTCCGCCTTTTATTGTATTGAAGCACATTAAATAATTGATTTCAAGCACTAATGGGGTAAAATATAATGTAAGACGATTAACAGCTGCGTTCTCTCGTTTCACCGAAAATCCCCTTGCCAGTAGCGGACTCGATTCGCTCAGCATTGACTCAGCCAGCTATCCGCTAGAGAAGAAGCGGACGCATTAATTAGCGCAACACGGCCGATACTAACTGCGCACTTGTAATGAGATAATTGCGCGTTTTCCTCGGCAGCGTTCCGATAGAGACCGCGGCTGATGTCGGGCTGATGTCAGGTGATGACAGCAATTTGCCCGATGCGGCACGCCTAGCAAAGTGCTTCCTTCCGCTCCGGCGTAAGGCCGGCACCGATAAGTCTCGCGATGGATCTACGCGAGAGACGCTTAATTTCAGGGCGGCAGCCGTCGAAAGCGGGGCGGTGAAAGATCGACGAGTTGCGCCGGCGAGATCGCGCTGTTCGGTGCCGGCACTCTCCCCTGGCGAACAAATGGCTCACGGGGGGGCTGGAGGGGTGAGTGGCCGTAAAATGACAAGCCCGTAAAACACGGTCGTCCTCCGGCGAACGACCTATCAATGACTCGTAGGTAACGTGATGCGAATTCGGTCGCGGGACGCGCGCGTCGTCGTCCCGTTTGCATTCAGGAATCCGAAAACTTCTGGCGGAAGGTCGCGGAGGGGGTCAACGGGGCACGAGCGGGAAGAGCGAAGAGAAAGCGAAGTTCTCTCCGAAGAGAAGAGGTTGCAGGGACGGGCGGGGCGGCGCGACGTGATCTCGATAGACGAGGAGGAGGAGGAGGAGGAGGAGGAGGACGACGACGATGACGACGACGAAATCGGGGAACGAAAGGGTTGGGGCACCAACGTAGGTTTTATAGTAATGTCTACCGAGTCCCCGCACGTTGGCGTGCGTCCATGTGAATACGCGTCAACGATCTCGCGTGCGAAACGCACACTGCCGCACGCTCCTCTGCCCGTTCACCCCCCGTACATTTTCCGCAATATCTACGTACGGCGAGGAGAGGAGGAGGAAGCGGGGGTGGTGAAGAAGCGGGCGGACGTTGGAGGGACGGGAGGAAGACGGAGATAGAGAAAGTACGGGTTACGTACTACTACGGACTCCGCGGGGCGGATGGCGTGGACCCCTTGGATGGTTGCCTCATGAAAGATGCATAAGACGACTCACCGGGGGCGCGATAAAGAGTCGACAACAGACAGACCGACAGTCACCCCAGTGCACCCCCTAATACCCCCGGTGCAATACACTGCCACAGAGAGCGGCATCGGCATACAAGAATTGGTACGGATGATGCGACCGCCACCCACCGACCACCGCAGAGGGGGTGAGGGACGATCGCCCCCGCTATCAATTAATTATAATCTAGATTGATGGATCCGATCCACGTCGCCCCGTAACGGAGATTAGTCTCGCTTCTGTCGTTGTCGTGCTTGTCATCGAGACTCTCACCGCCCTCTCCGCGTTCCACCCTCTCGCCGCCTCCTTCAGACCAGTCGAAAAATTTCAGCGATTCCATCAGCGGCAGCGTAGAACGATACTCGACTTGTGTGCCGATCCGTTAACTTCGATCGGCGATTTCGTGGCAGAACCAGGAGGAACAATCCGAGAAGGCGAACGTCAGAGCGAAAGACAGAGAGAGAGAGAACGCGAGAGGGAGCGAGGAGGGCACATCGGCCGATGTAACACAGAGTTACGTTTGTCGAGGTCTGTGGGCTAATGGCATGCAAGTGAGCGGTGGCGATGGCGGCAGCCTCCCGGCCCGTCGCGCGCCCGGTCGATAGGAATTAGCATTTTTATGGGTCTATCTCGCTTACGTGTTACGGTGCTCCGTAGCACGTAGATTCCTCGGCATTGTTCACGCACGCACGCACGCTCGCTCGTTTGCGAGTTCTTGCGCGAGTCCCTCTGCCGGGGCCTCCCCGATACGGTGGCGAGTGCGATCTGCCGAGAGCAACGGCGAAAAAACTTGCGCCCCTCTTGTACGATCGACCGACCTCTTGGACGGATCGAGCGATCGCCAGCTAATTGGCGAGCCTCCGCGTCAGCGAGTTTGTCGAAAAAGTGGACGACGGTGACTCGCGTGTATCAAAGTTCCATCGACTGTGCGGAGTTGGTGCCTCCGTGCAGCACTTCTGTCTGCCATCGCGTATATCACGATATCACGCATTTCTAAGCAACTGTTCTTCCTGAATGGACGTCTCTCGCGTCGACTGACCCTAAATGACAAAATTCTCGACGAAGCGGTCAGTTCAAGAAGCGAATAAGTTATCGAGAACGCAGCGTTCTCATCGAAGGGATTACAATGGATCATCGCGTCATCGCGTTTAACGTTCCACGCGCGTGTCGTATTTTATCCAACTGGTGATCCTAATCCGAGGTCGTGAACGCGCGCGACTTGCGGGATGCTCATGCGATAGCTTTCGGACAGTCGGACATAGGAAGCTGGATCGCAAGTCGAGCGTGTCCCGATCATGGCGTTGTTCTTCGAGGCGAGGCGAGGCCAAGGCGTTATCGGTGGCGAAACGCCTGGGCGGTATAGCGCGCTCGAAGGGTAAACACGCGCGTGCACCCCCTCCGTCAAAGCCTACACGCGGTCTATGGGGTGTTTAGTGCGTATTACGTGGAGGAGGCGGCCACGGGGGACGGTTACGGGATCGGGGAGAAACGATGAAGACGAAGACAGACAGTCGGCCAGATAGATAGAGGACGCGAAAGGCGGAAAGGCGGGTGGAGGGCGGGCGGGAGGAAGAGTGGAAGGCAAGAGCGAGGGAAAGTAAGGGTGCGCGAGAGGGTGTGCGAGAGAAAGGGACAACGAGGGGAACTCGTCGAAAGGGCCGAGGGTCTTCGGGCGAAAGGCGCCTGCGCGTTTCCATGGGCACCGTGTCTATACGCCCCCTCTTCCGCGTAATACGCGAGGGGGGTCTACATGTCCCGTTCCAGCGCACTCGCGTCCCCCCTTTTAGTCACTCCATCTCGTTCTGTCACTGCTCGTTCTCCGCCGTTCGGCGGCCTGTAGCGGCCGGCACTCCGAGAGGGATCTCTCCTCCGGCACAGACACCCTCTGTAACGGCGCACCCTTCTCTTCTTTCCTCTCGGTGATCTCGCCTCCTCTCGTCTCGGCCTGTCGTCGCGCGTTTTGCCCGGTTTTTGCCCCGTTGTTTCCGCGCCGTCTAACGCCAAGGCCGCGTGGTCACGCGAATTGCTTGATGGTACTCGGAGGGCCTCGGAACTTTCATGGAACTCGTACGGAGTCGCTCGGCGTTCGCGAGGATTTAGGATCGGTCGCATTGATCTTCCACGCGAGGTCGAAGTTTTCCGAAGTCACTTGAAGCAGTCGAGCGATTAAACGGCGATGTGCCGTTTAATTTTATTACATTATTATATTATGGGGTCTCGTGGGGGCCCTTGTAGTTCCGGAAATAGTGAAACCAGATGTTCCGACTGGAACGATAATAAGTTCCGCCATTAACCTTTCCGGCCAGTAAATTGATTTAATTCACGCTAATTTATCGCTAGTCAGAACGACGTTTCGCACAAGTAGCCCTTAAACTGGCCGGTCGTTGGGCCGAGGAAAGATCGATTTTGCGCCATTGTATGCAAGAAACCCGCCGTCCGATTCCGTTGTAAAAACATCGCTCGACTCTCGCCGTTTCAGTTTCAACAAAATCGGCTTGTCCGCCGCGCGCCGCTTTTTCGGACTTTACATTCAGGTCCGTGTTTTGTACGATGGCCGACTCGACGAACACGAGACGGGGAACAGGTAGGAAGAGAGAGGAAGAGAAAGAGACAAATGAAAGAGAGAGAGAGAAAAGAGAGGAGACAGAGAGGTACAAAAAGCTGCTGTGAGCTACACACTGAAAGTCGAGAACATCGGATGGAGCGACGCGGCCGCCTACTTCGATCTGCGAGACACGCTCCGTTACGCGTGTACCAACACACTCTCGCCTTTGCGCGCGCGCGCGCGCGTGTGTGTTGGTGCGTGCAACGCGATCGCAGATTCGGAGAAGTTCGATCCGCCCGCTGGCAAAAAGCGAAATCGATCGAGCGCTTTCGGACTGAAACTGAAAGTCCGACGTTAACGTAGAAATTAGTCGCGTGACAAAAAAAATTGATCCTTTCTTTAAATTTTTTTTGTTAAAACAGAACGCTCGAGGATATTTTCAAATATTTTATTATTTTTAATTATACAGGGTGTTTCCTCTAACTGTAGCACTTAGAATATCTCTGCTTCCTTTGATGATATGAAAAAAGTCAAAGGACGAAAATTGTTCGATTCAAAGAGACTAGTACTCTGGTAAGAAAATTATTTGTTTTAATGTGACCTTTCACAAGATATCAAGGTCATGAACATTTTTTTAAATGACATGGTATATTTTCCTTAACGAAATGATGTAGCTTGTAAAAAAACAAATTCAACCATACAGAATATGTTGACCTTCAAATGACTTTGAACCACAAAAATCACATTTAGGAAAAGAAACTCTATTTATTGTATAACTACAAAGATATACCTTTTTTACAGATGTTCGAAATGATCACCGTTTACTTCCATACACTTTCGAATTCGATGAATAAACGATTGTTTTACGTTTTTGAGAGATTCCGAAGTAATTGCGGTGCACGCACGCTGAATTCTTTCTCGCATATCTTCAGGTGTTGTCGGAATATCGCGATAAACTTCATTTTTTAGGTGTCCCCAAAGAAAAAAATCAAGAGGCGTAAGATCTGGTGATCGAGCCGGCCAAGAAATTCTTCCACCACGTCCAATCCAGCGATCAGGAAATGATTCGTTGAGTATGTTCCGTGCAAATGAAGTTTCTTCAGGTTCCGACAGCTCTCTACAATGATAAACGGAGAACGGTCGATGAATGCACAGTACGCGAGTCGCACATCGAGTTTCAGTCGCGCGCGGTTGTATGTATATGATCTAATCGTACGAGCGATCATATTGTACAACAATTTACCTGACACGTATTTTTTTACGGTTGGTACACGTGCACGCGCGCGGAGTGCCAAGGTCAGTGGCACTCGCCGCACTCGGATTATCGTATCGCGTCGCAATGCGGCGACTAGTATACCGCAAATCCGGAATACTCGTGTGTCATTACTTAAGCGTCGGCTCGCCGACAGTCGCGAGTGCGCGCGCGAATGTCTAGGATTTCTCTTACGCAACAACCTGTTTTACGACGGGCATTATCCCACGCGAATCGCGTGGGCCACGGCATTGACTCGCCGTGTGCCGACTGCATTTATGAGAACCGCTCGAGCAAGCCGCAAAGCGGCGATCGCGAAAGGGGCCGCCGCATGCAACATCCTTGACGCATCCCTCGCAGCACTCGCAGCCTGCCCTCGTGACGTAGCCCATGCGCGAGTTCTCCGGGACTCGTCCGGCCCGATCGAGCGTCTGTAATTGTCGGCGATTACTCGGCGATCACTCGTCATCAATCGCACGAAGGCGCGATGCGAGAAGAACCGACAACGCTATTTACAATTATCCCGGGCACGCACCGGCTACACGCCAATTTACATGGCGATTATTAATTACGTTATTATGGTTATAATTTGCGGGACGCGCGCGCGCCCGAAAGATGGGTATCTTCCGGCGCGATAACACGTATGTACGTTGCGAACGCGCGAGTGCGCACGTATAATTTTAACCCTCGAGAGTGGAAGTCCCGCGTGACGCCACGGCGTCTGCTCATGGACGCCAAATTAAGGTTTCCGAAGTAGTCTCCTGCGTCGCCCATCGATCACGTAATTTCCTCGGCGAAATTCGAAATTCGTAGCAGCAGCTGTGTATTTGTCTACAACAATGCATTCACCTGCCATCAAATACAAACTGCAACTATTTATATTTTGTTACGTGTAACTTTAATATACTTTTATTAACACGATTTATTGTGACAGAATTTAGTTTAATATAATTTTAATATTATTACACGCAGCAAAGTGTGAAACGATAACTCTCTACGTTCTACGAGAGAGGATTTGTCCAATGATTCATTAAGCGCGCCCCAATTTATGAATTATTTCCCAAATAAATGCCTAGTTGCTTGGATGATCGGCGATGCGTGGAGGCAGAAGGAGAAAGAGGATTTGGAATCGGCGATTTCCTTAATGCAGCGCAGCGCAGAGGGTGGTAGAAGTCGTTCATATAAAAAGGGCTGTTTATGATTTTTCTATTGAAGCGTAACTAGGTGGCACGCGAGGTGGTACGGGTAATAAAGTCCTTTACGCGGCAACTAACCGCGCTACCGATCCGGGGGAGGGTTCGAGCGGGCGCCGTGCGCGTTTACCGTTTACTATCGGCGTTACAGCCGGTCGTACACATAAATCGCTTTACGATCTGTCGCTAAAAACGGATTTCATGCGAAAGTAGGTAGCTGCCCGGTAACCGCAACCGCCGCATCCTTTAACTCGAGAGAGAGAAAGAGAAACGCACGGATAGAGAAAGAGGGAGAAAGAATCAGATCGCGCCAGATATGCACGGGGCATTAGAGGCGATCTCGCAGCGGGATCGATCGACCGATCGATCGGAGGAACCGCCGTTCCGACGGCTGTTTCGCGCCGATTCGCGAAACGCGAGCCGGCAACATTTCCATAATCGCCTCGTAACCAACGATCCGTCAACGCGAAACGGAACGACCGTGAGGATGAAGGTGCAACGAGACGGTTCCTCCTCCCTAGAAAGCGGAGCCGGACGCGCTATCAGGCCACTTTGCTCAACTTTCGCGAAATATTCGCTCGGCGAGAATCGCTCGCGATTTGGCGAATCGATCGTTGTCCAAAGTATCGCGCAATTACCAATCCTCGTTACGAGCAAAATTTGAATAATAATTGAAATAATAATTCAATTTAACATGTTTTTAACGTCGTCGGAGTTAGGAAACATTATTTAAGAATATTCGTTTATCGTCATCGTCGACGTCTTTGTCGTCGCTTTCAAGGACCGGCGATATGGCGAGAGTCGACCGCGAGAGATCAGAAACTGCGACCGTCGCGAGGAGCGATGAGCAGGGCGAGGGGGCCGAGGGTGAGGGGGCGAGTGAGGGTGATAACGGAGGAGCGGGCGAGTGGGACGTGAGCGAAACGGAGGACAAGATGATGGATGGTCCCTCTCCACCCTTAGGTGCGCCGCGCGCGCGAAGTGAGGGCGTCCCGACGCTGACGACGATGCTGACGCTAATGAGCAAAATATGAGGCGCCACCCTGCCACCCCTCTTCCGTCTTTCCGCGTCCCCTCGTCTCGTGTCTCCCTCCGCCCTATCTTCGTCTTCACCCTCGTCGAAGTAACGGCGAATACTCTTTCTCGGCTCTGCCGCTCCTCCCTGGCCTCGCCAGGTATCGATTGTCGTTCGCTCGAGGAAGAAGTAGAAGAAATAGAAGAAGCAGAAGAGGCAGGGAGACAGAAGCGGACGAGCAAGGAAGAGCAAAGACTGCGTTCCGGAACGAAAACAAGACGATCCGTCCGTCTGATTACTCGTCGTTCTCTTTTCCGCCTTCTCCTTTTCCACTCCACGACTCGCGAGATATTCCTCGCGTATATTCCATTCTCGATTTGTTCAAGTGTATTACCGTATTTTGATCACGGTCGTCTTTCGCGCGGACTGTGGGCAGATCTTTTGTCTTTGACTTCCGAGTAATTTAACATACGTTTGACTCGAGCATTTAATTTACATTGAAAAGATTTCGCGCAATTTGCTCTTAACAGCACTGCTTTACCGCTTCCCCTAATTTCTCCTGTCCTTTTAGTCGCGCCTTTTACGACAGACAAGACTTAGTCTGGGATTATTCTTTACGCACCCAAAATCTACACACGGGGATGGAAGTGCATTCGTTTCCCGGTCGGATCTCGAATAAACACCGCGTCGCTCGTGGTGAACACCGTGCCTCGAAATATCGTCGACGACATGGTCGTATCTCGCGACTATAAAGCAGGATGATGAGCCAGAATGAAAAAGAGAAAGAGAAAAAGGGACCACGCAGAGATGCGAGGAAGAAGAGGGTGAGATGGATCGGTGGTGGAGTCGTCTTCGCGAATAGTAATGGTCGCACGAGTATCGTAAAATCTAAAAAAAATATCGCCAATGTGGGAATATAACGAGCGATCTTCGGTGCAGAACTAATAGCATATGGCAATCGACGATGTAAACCGAACAGGCCAGGAACTCTCAGTTGGAATCACTGATGAAATTCTCGGAATCAAGGCAATTCTTGGAATTGCAATTATTAGAATTTGATCTCGTGCCACCTCTTGCCAATTCATGTTCTCCTGTTACAAAACTAAATTTTCGGACCAGAAATCGGAGCTACGACGAAAACCTTTGAAAACCGATTACTGGAATTGCAAAAAATTCTTGGAATCAGAGCAATTTCTGGAATCGCAATTCTTGGAATTTCTAATCGTGCCACCTTTTGCCAACTCATGTACTCCTGTTAAAAATTTAACTTTTCGAGCTAGAAATCGGATCGAGACGGCGAAAAAGTTTTAGCGACAATTCCTGGAATTGCAAAATATTCTTGGAATTGGAGCAATTCCTGGAATCGCAATTCTCGGAATTTCTAATCGTGCCACTTTTTGCCAACTCATGTTCTCCTATTACAAAACTATTTTTTCGGACTAAAAATTACATTACACCAACAAAGAATTTTTGAAAATAATTCGTAGAATCATTAATGAAATTTTGGGAGTTGGAGCTATTTCTTGAATTCGTTGTGCATCCCTTGACCCTATCTTTTGCCCAGCATCATCACTAGCATCAGCACCACTACCATCATGGTCACAAACCCAATGCGAGCGTCAGCACCACAGTCGCCATGGGGTTAGTGCCGGATGTCCACACTCGTTTTTACCGCGAACGAGATGCTCCGACGAGGAAAAAGGGAGCCGTTTAATTTCATTTCGCTGGCACCGCCCCGACTCTCGACGCCCGGAGCGACGGAGGCACCGCGAAAAAGAAACCCTTCGATGTTTTACGAGCGTCCTCGGGCTCTCCTAGCCTCTCCCGACGCGTTCACTAGCATACCGTTTGCGCGGACCGGGTTCCTCCCTCGAAAATTCGCTTACGTCCGCTCGCGTGTGTCGCAAGACCTTCGTTAAGCGTGTCGAGACGGCATCACGCGGAATTTTCGCTCTCCACGCCGTGCAGTCTTCGCTGCAACGATTCCGTAATCGACAATGCAACGTGCGAACGGAAAGGATCGAACGACTTTATCGCGCCACGAAAGCGGATAATTTGCCGCGTGATCAGATCGGAGGATCCCTCTAGATCGAGAAGAATGCTGGAAATGATTATATCACGGGGAGGATTGGATGATTTAGAAAGGGGCGAGGGTTCCGTCCACGATGCAAATACACCCATCGCGCCGCTTCGTCCCGACTCGTTTCGCGCGTCTTCACTCCTTTTATTGGGTCACTCCATTTTTGTGTTAACGATCCCGTTTCGCTGTCACGCCTACCCACCGCGGAGACGCACAAGAAAGGTTTTTGCGGCGCGGCTCGCGGCGAGAGCTCGCTCGCAGCCTCGTTAGAAATTACCGTGCAGCCCATCCTTCTCGCCGTTAATGAAAGCCGGGGCTGCGCACGGCGAAGATTATTCGCGGTTTTTACATGCCGAGGCCATTCAACGCACGGACGCGCAAGACGCGCGCAGCCTCCCGGTCCAGACGAGAACACCGGGCTGACTGTCGAAAAGATAAAGACAAAGACAAAGACAAAGAGAATGAGAGGAAGAGCGAGAATGAGAGAACAACGGGGGTAGGCTAATTAATTTGGCAAATCATCGCGTCGCAGTGTAAACAGGGTGGTTCGATCTGTCTTTCCCGCACAAAGGGGGTGTCGACCAGAATGAGTAAGGGCGGCGGCAGCGGCGGCGGCGGTGGTGATGGCTGTAGAGGGAGGGCGGGCGCGGGGGATGTTCACCCGCCGCGAGGGTGATATCAAAGGGGAAGACGAGGGATATCAATCCCCGGAGAAGCCACGGGGACTCAGCCTCAACGCCGACTGTATAGCCGACGCTTCCGCAGTTCTCAACCGCGAAATCCTCCGTTCGAATTTATCGCCGTCGTAACCGAACGCTTCCTTTCCCCGTAAACTGGTATACCCCGTAAACGCGGCCGCGCCGCGCCACGTCGAACACCTTCCCGTTATTTTTTCAGGATACGCCTGATCTCACCGGCGGATCGTTCCTCTCGTTCTCTCACCCTCTCCTTCGCCGGACGGTATCTCGTATTTATGTACAGGTGGACTTTGATGGTTCCACGGTGCGTTAAATCGTTCCGAGTGAATACCGTAGGATCATCTGAGCAGACACCGTGCGGGTAAATCCGGCTTCTCTCTCGCGCCGGATGTAATTCCACAGCGAGCGGAATAAATCGAAGCAAAGATCGAAAGAATGCTCTGTGAATAGTCAGTCCGTCTTTTCTTGTAGACAATTTTTTCAATGATTAATTGACTTTCCACCGATCGATCTGCGACCGCGCTCGCGTGACGGTCGGGAGTTCGACCGCCGGCAGTGACAAGAAACGGGAACAGCAGGGTTTGAGCGGCATGGGCTTCCTCTCCCCGCAGTTGTGTATCTTATCGCGGAATCGAGCACGGTGCGAGGTCAAGGCGCGCTATCGTGGCCGCGCGAGCCGCCACGGGTAACCCCGTGGACATACGAGGTCAGCCTGGTCAGATCTTCGATCTGGACTCGGTCCTCCTCGCGGTGAGCTACGAGCGCTTCACGTGCGCGCGATCCGCGCCGCGACATAAACCCGCCGTTTTATTTCGGCGCTGGACGACTTAAAGTGTCCACGTGATCTCCGCGGCGACGCGAAAAGCCGTCGCGGTACGACAGAAATCCCCGGCATCCCTACCGAATGACCCCGAGCGACGTCGTTTCCTGCGGCCTCCCTCCGCTGACCTGAATTCGCCGGTGCACCAACTTAATAACGACGGCGAAGCGTAAGCAACGGCGAAACGAAGGGTGGAACGTCAACGACGCTGGCGACGGCAGGAATCGTCCCCGCAACGGTATGATTCACCTGCAATATCATCCCCCGGAATTCTCGGCAAGTTGGGATAATCTCGCGCGCGCGCGGTCGTCATCCGGAATCGTCGAGTAAACGTCGCCGTCGCTTGGTTATCTTCGACCGCCAACAAAAGCCGACGTAGAATATGAAGGAAATCGCGAGAGCACCCCTACAGACTCCTTTCCTCTCTCGTCGGTTCTCCGTGTCTCCCTTTCTCTCGCTCCCTCTTTTTCCAGGTCCCTCTCTCTCTTTCTTCTTCCTTCTCGTTTACTGTCTGTCTCTCCCTTGCTCTTCCGCCCAGCCGACGAAACTGCCATCGCTCCGTCTCCGTCCCGTCTCCTTTCTCTCTATCGTGAGATAGGGGACCGAAGGGGTGCACCGGGCGCGCGGGGTGGTTCTTTCCCTCCTGTGACGGAGGAGTTGAGAGTGCCGTTGAATATGCATGAGGAGCTCCGGCTCCTATCTACCGTCCTAAAAACATTCAGTCGACGCTGAAACGACCGATGCTCGGACCGACCGCGCGCCTCGTCGCTCGCCAATCAATGTCTCCGACAGGCTCGTCTTGCGAAAATTTCCGTGAGAGACGCCGAGACGACGATTCCCTTGTAGCCACCGATGGAGGAGACCCAACGACGAGGAAAAGAGAGAGAGAGAGAGTCTCTCTCGCGTCTGTTCCATCCACCTCTTCATCGCCCCCTGGCCCTCTCCCCCCCCCCGACGTAACGCTGCCATTGGCCGCAGACGTGCGCTGACATTTTTATTCCCCCGGCCGAGGGAAACCGCGGGGCTTCACTGTGCCCCGGGGAATGTTTATTTCGCTGAATTTAGATCACCATTCTTGCTGACGTGCCGCTGCTTCCCGACTGAATTTTTAACCAGTCCTCCGACAACTGCTCGGTGAAGGCGTTAACGTTTACGGATATTTTACAATCCCTCACCCCCCCCCCCATCTCTCTGTCTTTTTCTCCTTTTCGTTGAGTTTGCTCTGCAGTCTACCACTTTGCCTCTTAAAGTCATCATCGAATCTCGTCTCGCAGACGAGATACAGATCCACGTTTGCCTTCACGTTTTCCTCTTTAATGTATAAGAGCTACGTGGATCTGGAGAGCGCGTGGTTGCAAAATTGCCGAGAACATTAAACGCACGCACGCACGCACGCTGCCGCGGTTACGCGTCTCTACCACCCGCCGGAATGGATCTGACATTGGAATTCGTTTGCGGATTGGTTTTATCGCGGCGACCATCGGCCGTAATTATGTTGTATCGCGCGCGCTCGCGCGCGCGTGCAAAGTGAGGCGTGTTAAGTGAGCGCGGCTCGCGATTATCTCTCGAATCAGACACGGAAGACGCCCGGTGTCTGAAATATGGCTCCTCGATTCCTCGAGGAGGAACGCGATCTCGGCGGCGCGCTACTTAACTACGCGCGGCGGCAAGCGCATATACGTACGCAGGAATGCTTAATGCATTCAAATGATATTCACTCTCGCGCGCTGACGCGAATGCTTTCGACAAATTAACGCCGTGTATCGAATAACTATCTACCGTTCCGCTTACACGCGAATACGAGGGAGTGAGGGAGTGAGAGAGAGCGCACGCGTGAGATGCAGGCGCGCGCGCGTTCGCGGTTCCTCCGGAGCATCTTGTAAATCAAACGCACGATCGGCAGTCCCGATAAGACGTCCCCAGCGTTTCGCTCGATATAATTCCGCGCAGCATCCGTGATTACGCGCAAACGTCCGTGATTATGCGCAACCATCTAAACATTAATTCGAGCGCGATCGCCGCGCTGTAATCCGATAACTCTTTCCGGCAGCGGCAGCTACAGCTCGCTTGCGTAATCGTGCACGTCCATTTCGCGGACACGCCGTTGCAAGATAAGGGATCATCGGGGAGTTGCCGCCGCGCGTTCATCCGATACCGATCATCGCCGAGGCGGTCTCGTCGACGTAGCGCGACGCTACGCGATGCGGTCTGCAACCTGAAACCGTTCGCAGAACTGATTGTTCCAGCAGGAAGTGCGCTCCAGCAGACTCCTCATCGGTGTGAACCCATAAACGGGATCACGAGCTGATGGACGTGGCTCTGTCGCCATCTCTCGGCGATGCTGGGAGGCAGGGTAGCCATTTTGTTTCTGGAGGTGGCCAGAAGGTCGCCGTGGTGTCGCGGCACACCCGCGCATGTCCATTGGTCCCTCCTCGTTGTCCTCGGGCTGCTCTCCTCTCCGCTCCGCTTCCGTCTCTCGCCTAAGCGACATGGCAAGAGACGTATACCCCTTCTTCCACCTTCGGCCACGATTCTCCTCTCTTCCATCCCCCTACGCGAACGCGGCGTGTTCCCCACCTCGGGTCCGCCACTTCCCCACTTGAGGGGCCCTCGACCACCTCCCTTTTGTACCCGCCGCACCCTCTGACCACCGTTACCGTCGTCCTCGTTGTTGTCGTCGTCATCGTCGTCGTCGTTGTCGTCGTCGTCGTCGAGGCAGAAACGCTTCTCTCCGGACCCCCCGCTGCCTCACTCCCCTCCTGTTTGCCTGGCCGCCTCCTACGCTACCATCGTCGTCTTTTCCTCCGGTTCTCCTTCGGCTTCTCCTCCACCTCCACCGGCGGCGATCCCACCCGCGTTCCCCGCCGCGTCGCGCGCGATATTATCACTCCGTTTTACTCGCGATTTATCGGCCTTTATCAACTACATTGCCACCGAACGGTGTGTATCGTTGCTGCCTGCCTGCCTGGCTGGCTGGCTGCCGCGATCGTTCCCCGGCTGCGATCCGCGCCAGGTTCTCCCCAGCTCGGCGTGCCCCCGTAAATCACCGTCGGTGGTTTATCGTCGTCGTCCCCGACCGAAAACCGCGGAAACGTCGCTCTGTCGGTTGCTTGGCGTGTCGAGGAACGGCCACGACGAGCCCCGAATTCGCCCCCGCTTCGCCGATGACCTTTGCTCGGTCGCTCCGATGACGAATAGATGAAAGCTGAAACGTCCCTTTGGGTAGTGAACATAGATTTGTCCTGGAGTAATCGGGCCACGGATCTGAATGGATGATTCGTACGAGAAGCTATTTAATCCGGGGCGGTAATTTGCATATTAATAAATGTCGCGGTTGGAGCATCACGCCACGTGGAAGCCAGCGCGAATGGGACGCTCTCACCACGATACCTCTCGAAATTCGGTTCGGAAAATAAAAGGGGTGTGCGGAGGGACGGGAACAGGGGCTGGAGGAGGAAGGGGCGCGTACTGTGCAACGCGCGGCTGCGAGTAAGCGAACGAACGATTCGCAGCGTCATAATCTCTCGTTAGAGACGCGAGAATTATGCGAAAACGATTGGAGCGTTTTAATTAATCCCGACCGTCCTACGCGATCAGCATTTTCCGCTGATTGGTCATATTTGAAAGTTCCCGCTGATTAATCGTCATTTTCTTTCTCGGAGAAGTAGATCTCGATTGCCGCCCAATTGCTGTAATTACAAGCTAGATTCAAATCTGAATCGTGGTGACTGGTAATCAGCGTCTACCACGAGGCAAGGTCGCGAGGTCTTCCCTTTCGGAGTTCACAAGCCGACCTTTATTTCGCGGACGCAGCTCCCACGTTCGCGGGCCGATTAGACGCTTAGATGCCAGCGTTTCTCAGAGCGCGCATCCGCCGTATCTCGCATCTTATCAGTGGCTGTCTCGGAGGCCGCCCGAAGCGTAACTACGTTGAAGAACCCCGCGAGAGACGACGACCTAAGGGACGACGGGATCGCGCGCGTTACGCCCGCGACGTCTCCCGATCGCTTTCCTTATCGCCTCGCCAGCTCGATCGAACCCGCTCGAATCCGCTCGAGCAACCGTGTGCTTTCTCTTTCTCTTTTTCTCCGCCGCGATACACGCGCGCGTGTACACACGGAGCTTCTTCCTCCCGCCCGCGCACCTTTGTCGTCTCTCCATCCATCCCGGTGAAGCTATCTGCCACTTATCTACTCGTTCTTTCCCTCTCGTTCCAGCTCGTTCGGGAACAAAGGGATCGCCGCGCGATTCCATTTCCCGTCGTCATAGCCGTCGCTTTACATCCTGTTCCCGACTCCACGATGTGCCCTCTCTCGCGCGCGCGCGCGCGAGCGAGCGCGAGCTCCAACATGAGGGGGACACCGCACGTGTACGTGTACGTGCACGGGCGATGCCGGTGCGTGTGCACGGTTTACGCACACGCGTGCTCCACGGCAGTCGCGCTCTCGTACGTAAATACATATATACGCGTGTACATATATATATACCGCGGGTAGGTAGGTACGTAGGTATATGTATACATCGGAGGCACCGATGCACGGTAGAGTGCTTTCGAGGCGAGTGCAGTCGAGACTCACGGTGCTGCACGGTCTGGTGATTAGCGCCGCCCCCTGGGGACGGCGACCGCCAATCGGTGGACGGCGTCGCGGCGCCCGCCGTCGTCGCTTCACCGCACGAAACTGCCGCCGCCACCGCCGCCGCCACCGGGAGTCCCCTGCGGGTCCGCACAATCGCGGATATAGCGGATAGCGTCGGGCAAAGCCACGACAAAAATCAATCACTCGCTGCTTCCTCTTCGCGACTCTCTCTCTCTCTCTCTCTCTCTCTCTCTCTCTCTCCATCCATCCATCCATCAGTCCGTCCATCCATCCATTCGTCCGCAGCGCGCTCTCATTTCTACTTCTCTCCGCTTACACGTGCGTCCGCGCTCGTCCTCGTAGTCATCCTCATTCTCCTCATCCTCCTCGTTCTCATCCTCTTCATCGTTAAACTCGCATGCACTTTGCGTGAGTTCCATTTCTTTCTGCACTATCTAGAATTCTCATAGGTGTCTGCTTTAAGGGGTTACATACCTCCATAGCGGCGAAAAATTGATGTTTGGGGAATTTTTTTAGGGGGTATATCTAAAATAATAAAGTAAAATATGAATTGCATATGATTTACTGGTCCTTTAAGTGTAAAAAAATAGTTAATAATAAATTTTTGAATATTAATAAAATGAAGTTTTGTGGCATTAATTGGACCGCTGCTGAAAAAATGTCCCCTCAGAGTCGGCATGATATCTTCTTGTAACATTGATGGATCTGACAAATGCAAGAAATTTCTTGTAAAGTAATGTTATAGTTATAGTCTGTCGAGCCAGATTTTTTAATTTCAAAAAAATAAACAATTTATGCCATGTCAAAGTTGAACTTCATGTTTTCATGAAAAATTTCGGTCTTTAATTGTTTATAAAAATTGTATTAAACAAAATTGCAAAACATGGCTCGATAGACTATAGACAAAACGATTACGAAGATTTGAGAACAAAAAATTAAAAAAAATATTGAAAACTCTTCGAGTTATTGTGCCGCCGTGTCAAAAAAACTGGTTTCGAGAAAAACGCGTTTAAAGTTTGAGAAGTAAAAATCGTGTAAATATTAATTTTTGTAGTGAGCTTAATCTCCCATTCCAATTTCATATTGCGTGCCTTCCTTCTCGATAATTTTTATATTTTGTACAGTTTTCTGTAATCTGTGGGCTGTTCGAGCTTCTTTGCGGTAGCCTGCGCCGCACGCAGCAGCTGCGCGCCGCGGCCCGCCTCCTGACGCGCGGTCATATTTATTGTTATATCTTCGTTACGGATTGGAATTTTTCACTAATTCTTTTTTTATTATATTTTTAAAAGTATAAAGAATGAAAATCAGTAATAAAAAAAATCGATTGTTTGAAAATTCTGGAGGTATGTAACCCCTTAACGAAAAAAAATTCTCATTGAAATCGTGACCTGATGTGGGCGTGAAGGAACCAGCGAAGACGGCTGCAGAGAGATAAATTGCATAAAATGACTAAAACGCTGAGTCGAGAGTTTCAATCAACACGTTGGCCTGTCGCGCGCTGCTAGTCCCAGTCCCAGTCTTGCTGCCTGATCAGTTTAGAGAGTTGGACGTGAAATATCCTTGGGAGAGTCCTAGGTACTTCCAAGTCGGGCGCGAGTTTCCGAGGCATCGTGCAAAGTTCCATCGCGTTGCGGGTCGACCGATTCTTCTCGCGCGATCTTCCCACGTTTCCTTGCGCGTTCAGCACACGCGCGCGATGCTCCCGGCCCCGTCGATCCACGTCCTCGCCGACGACACGCGAGAACGGGACAAGGACAAGCGAGAGATCCCGCCCGACCTACCGGACTGACCGACGACCCGCCTTGAATTTCATTCACACATACACGCATACATTCATGTACCGCGAGGTCGACTCTCCCGGCACTTACGCGGAATACAAAACGATGTTCTCATGGATCGGACGACACGGCGATGCGTCGCCCGTCAGCTGCCGAAATTAAAGAGGCCCCTAGCTCTCTATGTTCCTCCTCTGTCTCTGAGAGCACTCGAAAATTTCTTCAAACATTTCCAAGTATCTTCTTTAATGTGGAATAATTCTACAATAAAACAATAAGCTCTAATATTATACTTTGGAACTGACGTCACTGACTGACTGACCGTTTCGCAGACACCTGGTCTCTACTTCGCGAACTCAGCCCTTCGTCATTGAGGCAAATTTTTCCTTTCGTACCAGGTGAAACCATGGCTAAGAAGACATCGTCTCGCTTCAAAATCTTCAGGTTGCAAATGTTAAACATTTTCGAATCGCTTTCACAGGCAGTGGCAGTCGAACAGCGAAGGATCGTATCTCTCAGCAAAGCCAGCCGTCGTCGTGTCGCAGCAGCGAGCGTGGTCGTGACGCCAAATCGATCCGCGAGCTATCGAGCGGCGAGCTAGCTGCGCGCACGAGCCGAATCTGCAGGAACTTCCGGCGCTAATACTAACGGCCGTAATTTCTCGAGAGGGCCCGTTTCTGAACGATAACAATTTTCGTAAATTAAGATCGGGGACACGCGGAGGCGATCGTGTCGCAGCGAAACAGGAAGAGGTCGGACGGGAGGAACGGAGGAGACACACACACAGGTGGAGGGAGGAAACAGGCTGAAGCCCGTGACTGAAAACATCCCATGGCGATAAGAATCTTCCGGCGATTAATTGGTATGACAGCGGCACACGCTGCCGCGGCAGCGTTAGCCGCGCAGTGCGCCAGCCGTGACAGAACGCGGCCGTGTATCTCGCGCGATATCTCCTTATAACGACGACGCGCGGTCGACGACTCCTTCATCCCCGTCGCGGGGCTCCTGTCTACCTGTGCGAAAAAAGAAAAGATGCCGGGAAGGAGGAGGAGGCGGTCGCGGGGAGGAGCGGACTAACTTTTCCCGGGAGGGCGCCGATAAAGAAGGGACCGGCCTTGCGGCCCGCGGTTCTCACCGGAACCACGCTTTCGAACGGGGAGAGCCCGTGGGTACGCAGGCAGGCAGGCCAGCTGCCGGAAGTCGCCAGAAGCTGCGCGAGGCGGCGCGCTTATCGCGCGAAAGCTCTCTCGGGTGAGGTCGAGGGAACCTCCCCGAAAGCTCGCCCGGTGCAGGGATCTACTTGCCGCACGGGGGTTCGCATCCCCGATGCCGGAGCCCTCCGCGCTCACCCACCCCGTTCCTCGGGGACGCGAATACCCACGTGATAATGCAGGGATCTCGGAAAGCTCGCAGGACCTTATCCTGAGGCGACGTGTTCTAGGCGCGTCGACCTTGTGGTAACAAGGTTTCACAACGTTAGTCTTCCCCGAAGCGGGCTTACCGGAAAGCTCGTGTCCCGCATCGCGATCACGCGGCTGGGTAAAGATTCTCAAAGCGGAGCGGCAGAATGTCCCGTGTCATAAGCGAGTGATAAGAAACGTCGTTAATGTGTTAAAATGATACCTGCATGGTTACTTCATTAAACATCAAATCCAGCAAGCAAACAGAAGAACTTGTTTATAAATTCTTACAAACAGCTGGGTAGAATTTATTCAATTTAGAAGCTTTATCGATGATGATTATAACAGTCAGATGTCCGACAGAAAAACACCAGGAGGATATCTTTCATCATCACGCACGATGTGTCTCTTGAAGCACATGCGACGTTCGTGATCGAACATAGCTCGAGTGCGAGTTGTAATTGATTCTACGCGATTCGGCTGTTAATCATCCCGTATCCCGTATCGGCGTTACGAGGTGCGCATTTACGCGCGCGGACGGCGATAACGTGCAGCTGCACGAGGTCCGGATCGCTCCGATTGCCGAGGTGCCCCTCGGTGGCGAGGTCAGTCGCGCGAGCTGGTCCCGAAGAATCGTTGATCCACCTGCTCCGCGCAGACGTTCACCTGCACCGCGAGCGCGTACGCACAACTTATACTTCCACGCGCGCTCCAGCAAGCGTCTTTGCATTGTTAACGCTGAAGATTCAACGTAACTTGTTGCCTTACGGTTTTTTCCAGCGCTTTGCGGGCTGGTTTAATTTACGGATGAGCTGTCTTGGTCATGTTCAGTATATATCCTTACAAAAGGCGATTAAATATAGTAACTTTATGGAAAAAGTAAACATTTAAATATAAAGCTCACATGACGCTTGAACATTGCAACGATGAGTCTTTTTCTCGAGTTTCTCAGGTTTGACCTATAATCTGTAGCACGAGTGTCACTCATTATTCCAAGGCAAGGGTCAATCTTGAGTCTGTTCGCTGTTGCACTCGAAGAGTCACTACTACTGCGAGGTAGTAGCTGGCTGCATCTTCGCTGGCTTCCGGTATGATGAAAAGTATGGCTTCCGGGTTCCCTTGGCACCTCAAGATTTAATAGGCAGATCCTCTGTCGATTAGATGGATCCACCGTATCCGGAGGACGTGACGATTTTCCGCGATAGCATCGGTAGCCACGGTGCAATTACTCGTCTCTCCACGGCCGGCGGGATCGCCGGTAACGGGGGAAGAAGTTTGGGTGTGCACCTTGCGCGACAGGTGCCATTCGCCCGGATAGCAGGCGCAAGTAACAAGTACCTAAGCCCGCTCGCTCGCTCCTCTTCTCTCGTGCATCCTCCAGCCAAGCGCCGTCTCTCTCGCGCACGATAAACGCACATTCGCGCGCTCCTACCCCTCGCGTATTCTACCGGTCGTGGCACGTACACGGTCGTGGTCATCGTCGTCGGCTGAATATCGTATCGGTGCGCGCACTGGCCGTGTCCGGCAGACGCTATCGTCGCTGCTTAAAAATATGTTGGCGGCCGGCGTATAAGCACCATGACCTCCGTGATACGATCTAAAGTGGCCGTAGTAGGCCCGCTGGGACAGCGCGTCAGATGCTTTTACACGCCGGCAGACGGGGTGGACTCGCCGAGGGTGACACAGGGAGAGAGAGAACGCACGGCGCGCGGACGGCGAGCGTGACTGTAACCGTCACGGCGAGACCATCGCTGGACGCGTATCACCGGAAAAAGGCCGAAACGAAGGCTGACCTATCTGATACACGTCGGTTGGGACACCCGGCCTGGTGCATGTGCTCGCACGATCGCGATGGAGAAGTAAGAGCGGACGCGCGGAAAGTTGAATTCTCTTGACTGTCATTCTTCACGAATGAGACGTTTTTCTCACCACTTTGTGCACCAAATTTATGAAGCGATCCCTGATCAACCCGACTAGAAATTTATCCAGTGGTCCTGATCAGGTTGACCTTATTTTATTATCAGGTCCTGATGAGGTAAATTCATCAGGACCTGATCAGTCATGTAACGCAGCACAATAGTTAGGTCCTTATCTGGATATCCTCATCAGGTTTATATCGGGTTGAATTATTAAATCCTTACTACCCAGACAGCACCAAGTCGTCTAAAGGATTACTAAAAACTTGATATTTTCGGTGAGTGTAAGAGTCCTTAGAACATATACTACTAGTAGATGTTCTAAGTAAGAGTCCAAAAGAAGAGATGATTAGAGTACCGGATCGATTTTCCAGATGGTTATTTGTAAGGTGCTAACCAAATGTTTCTTGCGAGAACGTCACGCCTGACCTGGCCATCTATCGGTCGCTTGGTGAATCAGAGGCGGGAAACACACACTTGTGTTGATTTTTGTCTCTTATTGTTCCATAATCGAGTACATTGAAATGTATATGATATAAAAATAATTAATACTCGCAAATTAAGTAGAAATTACTATTCTTTCTACATTAAGTATACAACGTACATTATAATATGATAAACTACGTATGGTCCGATGTAGGACCAGATGTGGGAAACCTTTACCTCTAAATTTTGAAAAATATCAGGATGAAGGAATAAGATCCTTATTAAGTACTAATAATGTAACCCTCAACAAAATTTGTACTTTGAAATATCAGGCATAACGTAAGAAGGTCCTAATATGTTCCTTATTTTTTTAACCCTAAAAAGGTCATACATATTTGAACCTGATGAGGATATTCTTAGGTATACCTTATTCAGGATTACCTTACGCCAACCACGTCAGGTCCTTATAACATATTAGGTAAACCTGACAACATTTCTAGTCGGGAATCAGCTTACATTTTGTACGAGAAAAGTGCGCTTGTTGCCAAATTGTGTGCGCTTTTGTAATTTCAGGACGAATTTTTTTCTTGATATTTCACGCATCAGACGCCGAAGGCTTCCGGCGACACCATCGTTAATAACGCGAAGATACCACCGGGGTTCTTTGTTTAACCGCGCGTCGGTTGAGCCCGCGGCGCTTTAGTTAGCTTCCGGGAGGAAGTAAGAAATTGATAGAGCCTCGCGCGTGTAAATCAGGCGGGGAGAGGAGTCTTCCCTCGCGACGAGCGAGAGACGAAGGAAGGAAGAAGGAGGTCGCGTCATTGCTGGCCATGGCCCGTGATCGATGGCGCTGGGCGTTATCTTCGCCACCCCCTCTTGTTCCCGCGGTAATTCATCATCTCGGTCTGTTTTTCACTTACTTTATATGCAACATATTCCGTAATTTTTATTCAGTCAACCAGCCGCCGGTGCCGCCGTCGCCATCTCCATACAGAGCCGACCTCATAAAACTGCGAGTCGGTGGACCATCATCCCCTGCGAGGAGTCGCGAGGAGGGTGCCTACCCCGCTTGCCCGTGGAAGCGGATCGGAACGGGCAGGACGTTCCTGCTTCGGTCCAAAGTAACTCCGACGTCCGAGGGGTTACGCAAGCTTGCACTCTATATGCTAAGGAATCTCGATATGGAGATCCGGTCACGGGCCGTCCCGGCGACCGGTCAGTTTGATTTATTGGCCCGAAATCGGCCACGCTAAATTTCCGGGAAAATATGCTGACCCTCTCTCTCCTTCCCCGGCGCATCCCGCGTCATGGCGCTCCTCACGGCTCCGCCGATCGCGACGTGTCCTCTGACCGCGCTTTCCCGCGCGCGGTCTCGACGATATTTCCATAAAATGAATTATTAGACTCTGAGATATATCCGGGGAAAAGGCGCGCTCGCGCGCGGGATGCGTCGCCCGGCTTGCGTTCTCGTGGCGCGGTTTGACAGAAATCTCGGGGTGAATTTATGTCGTCTAAGACAATCCTGGCGGCGCGAGGGGAGCTCGTATTTTAACGTCTCCTTCCGTAGAATTTATGAAGCCGAAGCGTATGGCGAAATTCTGATCGTATCGGGGACCAGGCGCGCGCGGTACAGAGAGGAGTGTCCTCTGCATGCTTAATATAACGTTCGTGAAATGCGAGAGACGAGCGCGATATTGAGGTAGAAAGGTTGTCTCGGCTGCGAAATTGATTAAACCTTCGCGCTTTCGCGCGACGTCTGCTCTACATGTACCGCCGAGAAGCGTAGTCGTCGTAGTGTGTATAGCGCCGGTTATCAGTAGCCGAGCACGTTAAAACGTCAAGCGGCTACTCCCGCATTCAGCGAGGGTATCCAAACAGTCGGCCACCCGGACGAATATCCCTTTCGGCGATACCTACCCTGGGAGCCCTAAAGTGAGTCTGAGCGCTAAGTAAATCGGAGGGCCGGGGCACGCGGACGGGGGAGGCAGGGAGAGGAGGGAAGGACCAAGTGGCACGGTGGAGAGATCACGGTGAGAGAGGTGCGAGAAGACGAGAAACGACGGAGGCCGAAGGTCTCGAGGATAGGGCGACCCGGAGAAGGTGAAGTAAGCGCGGTAAGCGCAGCGGGGGTGGAGGACGAGCGGAGAACGCCGGTAAGAGGACGGGACGGGGCGAGGAGTGACGCGAGCGGAGAAACTGGGGTGCTTTCGAGGCTCGAGAGTCGCGCGAAATCTGCATTTCAGCCTTCTATCCTTCCGTTTCCACCATCAACCACCCATCTTCCCTTCATCCCGGCTGGCACGGACTCGCTGGGACCCCGAGAGCTTTCGAACGGCTCGCAAACACTCTCCGCGTCGCGAGAAAGCTTCCGTGGCTGTTCTTCGCATGACGGGGTCGGGCTGTACTACGCGCGTGTATCTGTGCACGTGCATGCACGACCGTGGACTCTGTGCACATAAAGAAAGCCCTCGGCCCCCGGTAAAGCTTCGCGCCTCCTCGTACTTTTGCTTTCGTTCCGCTATTTGCCTTGCGGAGAGCGAGAGAGGAGAGAGAGAAGGAGAAAGAGTGCGCAACGCGAGCCTTTTATTCGGTTGGCGTACATCAGCATTCCGCGTGAGGTGTTCGAGCAATTATTCGCGCGTATTCATCGCAACTGACATACGCACGCTGCTTTCACCCTCTTCGCGCCTCCGCTTCTGAAACGCCTCGGCGCGGCTTCATGTAAAAACGAGCGCGATGTGATCCGGGATATCGTCCGGGGCTAACGAGCCGTTGCAAATTGAATAAAACAAAATTCCATCGCGAGACGCGCGACGGTTTTTTTTTCCACTCGCGGCCTCGGCTCCTTCCTTCCACCCCTCGTGGCCATTCGTTTCTATTACCTCGCGTTAAGGGAGCGCCGGTCGCTCGGCCCCGGCCGGTTAGATTTATTTTCACTCGACGGATATTTTTTTATGGTCCCGCACGCGTTAGAGGCGCCGTTCTCCTGCTGCTTCTGGAGGGAAGGATCTCGCACGCGGCCGCTTCGTCCGCCCTGAATCATACGAGCCCTTGCACGTGTACGTTTCCTCGCGGACTTGTCGCTCGTCGTCTTTCGAACGCGCGCGCGTGTGCAGCGGGCGGCCAAGCGGACCGATCGTATAATAAACCCATAAACACCCCCGTTACGCGTCGGGAAAACGGGCGCGGGGTGGTAAGCGGGGACGAAAGACACTGAGACGAGTCCACCCCTGCGTCCGGAGTAATACATAAAATGCCGGGCACACGCTCGGAACGTTAGCCGCGGATATACACGCGGCGATACATCGATCGTCGGCGCCTCCGCAGGATGACTCCCGCAGAATACTGGGGCTTCGTCATCTCGCCGGCTCCCTCGAGCCACCACCTCATTTCGAGAGAAACGCTCGGTATTTTTTCCTTCCCTGCTAGTTTCGTAGTCTAGGTAATGTCGAGGAAAAATTATTTAAGAAAATTGTTATCCGTCATAATCAATGTAAAAGCAAGACCTCTTAATTTGAACATTACTTGACGAAGAAAACCTGAGAGGCAGATTTACTGAGCTAGAAAAATTCCTAGCTGCATGAACAAGTAAATTCTCGTCAATTTTTCTCGTTTTTCAGCGAATCCATCTGCTGTCCGCTTCTTCTAAATCTCTGAAGTCGATTTTCTGGAAACCCAGCATCGTCAAGTTTTACGTCCAAATCTTCACCAATTACGAGTCACCCCAGTCGCGTCAGTCGCTTGAACACGGTGAACCACCGTAGATAAGAGGGATGAATCCGTTAATGCGTCTTGCACATCGACGGAGACGACCTTGCAAGCTTACGCACGCATGCATGCACGTATGCACGGTATGCAGTGCCGTGGGACTTGGTCTGACGAGAGAGTGAAGGACGCGGGCGGGCTAGGAGGGGAAAAAACAAAAGAAAGAGTCGCGGCAGATGCGGGAGGGAGGGTGAGTGGGTGAAGGGAATTCCTAAGCACCCGGAGCGCGATGTTTAGCCGCGGTAACGTTCAACTTGCCATAAGTAAGCGTACGAGGCCTTAGCGCGCATCAAGGAAACAAACAGCTGGCGCGCGCAGTATGAATTAAACATGCTGATTAATAATTAACAAGTTGCCGGCTCCTTGCTTGCCCGCGCGCACGCCGGTGTGTGGGTGGCACTCGCTCCGTCCTCCGCGTGCACTCGCGACATGCGAGGAGCAGCTGCTCGGTATCCGGGTATTCGGGTGTTCCCGGATACCGCGAGTGACGTCCGAGCAGAAGAAACACCCTCGCGGCACCGGCAAGTCACCCTCCCGCTATCGTGCGAGGATACGGCACGCGCGGGACGAGGCTTCTTCTTGTTGCTCTTTGGGAAAATCTCGTCGAGTTTACTCGGCACGTAGCTTCGTGGCTGGGAAATGTCGGAAATGCTGGACGCTTTCTGGGATTTCAGAAAGCTGGCTGGTTAACGGGCGGAGCGCGTGATTCTTGTGGAACCGAAGCGGCCCGCTCGAAAGCGACCGCTTTCGCTTTTCGGCTCCGGGTAGCTTCTCGCTTTCTCCATCTCGCGTGCGCGCGCGAAGACGCGTTTCTGCCTTAGAAAGAAACGAGGACGGTACAGCCGCGTCGCACCGCGTGCATCGCGATAACGAGATCCGGATCTAAAGTTGGAATTAACGACTGAAGAAGAAGAAGAAGAGAAAGAGAAAGATGCGTTTGATCGTTCTCGTGTTTGTATTTCTCGGGCAGGAGAGAATCTCGTGGCAAAAATGATACCGCTCTGCATGAATCCGACGATCGACGTCTCCTGTAAACGGAGAAAAAGTTGCCTCGTGAGGGAGAAGAAGTCGGCGAGACGGCGGAGGGTCCGCCAGCTTGCTCGCTCGCCTGCTCGCCCGGCTCTCTTCATGTTTATTAATGTCCCGTACGTCCGTCTATCGATTCGCCGTTTCACTCTCGTTCCTCTCGCGAGATAATGATACTGACCTACGCCAGCTGTCGCGTAACCGTGGATTTAAATGACTTAACAACGCCGCGGATTGCCGGCGGCGGCCGGCTCTTGACACATTGACCGCATACATTACCGTAAACGTCGCCGATCGACGCGCGGAGGAGATTGAAAGGTAGTGTGATAACCGCGCGACGCTGTCCAGGCATCTCCGAGTTTATCGGCAATCCTAATCGGCAACCCGGACCGAAAAGAGAGTACCCGTAATAGAATCGCCGCAGGAAGCTACTCGTCAACGCAGAATATAAATCTATAATATAATAATTTTATACGACAGTGTTTCCATTTAATCTTGAAATTAAAACTAAAAAAATCCCGCCTGAAGGACGGAAGATTTGCGTGAAAATCTCAAAACGAGATTTCATCGTCTAAGACTTGAAGATTACCGCCGCGCGTAAAATATGTTGTCGCCACCATCGGATTCGGATCAATCGAGGCATAATAAAAATAATAACCCTTGAAATATCTGTCCCTCAAGTACCATCCGGGTACATGTATACCTCCATACATGTACAACACCTCGACATCGGTTGCGTACCTGAACCGGAAAGATTCATGATAAGACCTGCGCCAACCCTCGGCGCGCGGACTCGTTAATACCTCGTATCGAGCCGAGAAAGCGCATAATTGCCGCCGGCAACCCCGAAGCAGTTCCAGCATTCTCCAGGACGGTAGGGTGACGCGTCCAGGAAGTGTACCCATAATTGCGGGGCTAATAGACGGCGGAGGGTGGTGGGAGGGACGGAGGCGGATGGAGGAGCCGAGGCAACGAACGACACGAGAGCCGTGACGCCGTTAGTGTATGGATTAATTAGCGATAAGGCTTCTAATGAGCGGCAGGTGAGTGAGCGAATGTGCGCCGGGCGAACGACCAAGTAAGCCGCCGCTCGTATCATGGTAGTTCTTCAGTCCGTTTGATGCGTGAGTTACGACTGTACGCAGGATGAGGAACGCGATGAGGATGTTTCAAGTGGCTCCTAGTCGCGCCGGATAATGAGTATCGTTCATTCGTTTCCGTAGAATTAACACTTAGGCTGTAACACGTGGGTGAGCTTCTGCGTGGAACAACGTGTCGTCCAGGTACGGCTGATTGTCTGAGCAACTTGAGCAGGACCGATATTGTGGATTAAAAGTGAAATGAACATTTCTATAATATATATTAGGTCATACCCAAGTAATCCAGGTCGCGTCTAGCTGGATACAACTCAATGTAGTAGTTATCGAGAACTTTGTTGTTTGTGTTTTAAAAGTTTATTCTACAAAATTAATATACGACAAGCTCATATGTCGTGCTGTCGTAGATATGTGTTTAGTTTGATTTATTGCCGCGCGACCCGGATTACTTAAGTTAATGACCTAATATAATATATATCAATGTGAGAAACAGAATTAACGTTAACGCTGGCTCACGCGCTCGAACTTAGCCGGCTAGTCTGGAGAGGCGTTGAAAGCCTCTTTCTCTCGATCTCGATCCCGTCTGGATCACGCGCCCGAGCGGATTAGCGTAACGATCTGTACCTCTTGGGGAGCTCCAGCTGCGACTTAAACGTATCCTCTTGCTAATAATAAAAGCAGAGGGGGAGAAGATGCCTTAATGTTGGCGCTAATTGTTCACGACGATCCTCTATCTGTCTCTCTCTCTTTCTCTGATACATTGATGAATAATTCTGGACATTAATAAAAACCGTCGCGGCTCAGTTATACGCTTAATCACGAGACACAGAGACGCCGTGGGTGCTTATATAGGGTGAAACGCGCTCCACAATAGAGATCTCGGTCTCGCGCTCGCGCACTCCCCTCAGCCCCGCGACTCGTTTACATGAAATTACATCGGCGCTAACAATCGGGCGTAACGTGCGTGCCCGGATCGTCGCGACGGCGTCGCCGGGGTCGGTTTCGCCGGGCGTGTGGAAGGTGTACCTTGAATGGAATTATGCGGTTACTTTTGCGCAACGTGGCATTACGGGATACGAAGGCTGTCGAGAAATAATGGCCGCGCGCGCGTTTATGGCGCGCGAGTGCGCGGCGGCCGTTGGGCAGACAGGCACCTTAAGAGGGCCGTGGAGTCACGTCCTGTGAATTGTGGGCCACGTGACAGAGGCGTGATCGAGGTGCGACGCGATGGAACAATGCCATCGGAGCTCTTCGAGGAGGAATGCCGGCACGCCGCGCCCATCTTTGCACGATCCGCGTCGCTGGCTGATCTTGAGCGACGACGACCACGAGAAACGTCCGTTTTCGTGTAATCGCGTCGACAATCGAGTCGACCGCGGGGATTCGGTGACCGAGATCGATCAGGGAGAACTCCAAGTCGAGAGTTCCTCTCCGCACTCAACGGCCAGGGCCAGGAACTTCCGCGCGTCGCACTGAAACTCGCTCGCGAGGAGTTCTTGAGACACGCTCGTCGTCGTTGTCTACATTGTGGCTCGTGTCTTGTATATTTTGTGACGAGTACGTAAAGTGTGCCACAAAAGTAGAAAATGGTGAGCGATAAACTTGACGCACGCTTTGAAACGACGCGACAATCATTCGACTTATCGAGATACGGAAAATTCAAGAGAAGCGAAGTGTCGAGACACTCTAGTCTAGACGATTATCTTCTACGGACAGAGTCCCGAGAGAGGAAACTTTCTTCAGTAGGTATGATTCGATAGGTGAGACCGCTTGCTAGCCGGACATGGCCGGTGCACGAAAGTCAGCCTATGTCGTCTATGTAAACCATAGGCCTGCACCTTTACGGCGTCATTGGCCGCTAACGGGATCGCTGATTTCCACACGGAGACCGATAGTCGGCCGTGCCCCAACTGCTCGATTTACGGTCGCGGAGGCGTTAAATGGACTTTTACGCCAGCTAATGCTCCGCTTTGCACTTTGCTTTCCGAAGCCTCTCCTCAACAAAGACGTCCTTCATCTTCAACATTCGACTCTCGCGAAAGGAGAACCGGTTTCCAAAGCACCGCGTTCCCTCTCACTTTAGAATTCTCGAATCTGTTTACCTATTTTTCAATTTTCTTTATGCTTAAAATTAAATGCTTGAGAAAGTTCGTAAGGTCACAAATGATAGAATCAGGCGGCTGCATTAACTCTAAACGTTGTCATGGTAACTTTAATTTCTACCAAAAAAACAAGAGAAAGAGAGAGATTGCAAGAGAAGGACCTACCATTGCTTGCTTCATTTAAATACGGAAGGTGTGAGAGGAGCGGAGCCGTTTTCTCTCCATCCATCTCGCGCGGCCGGCTCGTAATCGGAA
This sequence comes from Ooceraea biroi, assembly GCF_003672135.1. NCBI lineage: Eukaryota > Metazoa > Arthropoda > Insecta > Hymenoptera > Formicidae > Ooceraea > Ooceraea biroi. The sequence goes on from NC_039517.1 coordinate 1,218,892, forward strand.
ATTACCACCGCGCGCCAAATTCGTCGAGCGAGCCAAAGAGCGATCCGCTAATGCGCCTCTCCTAATGAAGCCATCCATCGTCGACGTGCAGGTAGCCCGCGGTCGTCGATCGATGGTCCGTTTTCCACCCGCCATAATGGACCTGGCAGGCCACACACCGTAAAACGCCGCGTGTACACGCACACGCACACGCACACGCGTGCGTCATGCACACGCGAGAGCGCACGCCTTAAGTAGGTACCGCCGTGCGTGTCACGCGCGTTATAAGAATGCGATAAGACGCGTGACACGCCATCATGTCCCGCTCGCGGACAATACGAAATCCGCCCGGTCGTTGTCGCCGCCGGTCTCGAGCGTTCCGCTCCATTCCGAGAGAGTCCGCGCGCCATTGTGCCGACCCCGACGCCCGTCGTCGTCGGACGACGACGGTGCCATTGCCGAAGAGGAGGCCCCCCCTCGTTCGTCTCGTGACCTTATTCCACTAAATTGTACGCGACACGCATGCCGAACGAGCGGCAACCCGCGCGCCGAAACACGCGCCGGAGTCCGCGCGGCGTGTTCCAATTTCAGCGGATCCTGCACGGCGATTGTCACCAGAATTCCGACTTGGTACAGTTAAGGCTCCTAACTTTTCGAAAGACTCACGTGACTTTTCCAAGTCTTCCTCGCGACTGCACCTCATTTTGCACTTGTCGATATCATCATTAATTTCTTCTCGTAATTTTATGGTGACCATATATGGTCACCATAATAATATTATATATATATAATATTATAATTATATATATATATTAATTATATTATTATATTATTATTATAATATTATGGTATATTATTATTATTATTATTATTATTATTGTTATTGGTATATTAATAATAATATACCATAATAATATTATATATATATATATATATATATATATATATATATTGCCCGAGTCGAAATTTTGCGCCTACTTTAATGCTTTTAGCAGTCGTACGAACCTACTTTTAGGAAAATAGAACCTAGAACTCTTATATTGAAACTCAAACTCCTACAAACAGATGTTAAGATGCTATTTTGACCCTGCAACATTCGGCTATAATCTTGATCGTAACCTGCTTTGACGCTCTAGCGGCAAAAAAGGAAATTTCGGACATATTTTAGTGTTAAAGTAGCTAAATAGACGCTGAATAACGCCTCGGATGAAGAATTCGAGGTTCAATGTAGAACTAAAATTTCGACTCGGGTATAGTCGCGATAATAAATATTTTATTTATCTTTTAATCAAGAGAGAGAACGCTGATTGTTCGCAATTAAAAGATCTTATTAAAAAATGGTCGGCTGACTGACTGGGAGCAGACGTTGACTCCTGAATATTTCCGAGAGCGAAGGAGAAAGAAAACGGTCTCTTTAAAGAGAAAGCGGAGCACTCGCCAGTGGTTTTAGTCGAATTTCAACGAAAAAATCGAGCTGCATCGGACTAACTGACGACGCCTCGTCAGGTATCGGGACGATAAAGATTATCTCGATGGTCGAGGGTGTAAGAATGGCTGTTACCTCGTTACACGGTACCCCGGTGTACCTACTTACACACGGCCGCTAACTTGCGCGTTCCCTCACACGTACAGACGCATACGGACGCACGCGCGGGTATACGGTCTTATTATCGCGCCGGTGCAATTAAAGAAGGAAGCCTAGAAATTAGCGGGTGGCGGACGTTGGTAAGTATAGAGTCCGCCGTGTGGTACGAGCCAGTGGCATCAACCACGAGAACCGGGGGGATGGCTCGTTGAGTCTACGAGGAAAAGGGAGAGCGAGCGGGAGCGAGAGAAGGTAGAAGGCTGAGAGCGAGAGAGAGAGAGAGGTGAGATTACGAGCGGGAAAGAGGAAGAGAGAGAGAAAGAGCGATACCGAGAGCAAGAGAGAGGGAGAGCGAAACTCCTGAATATGCATGGGCCAAACGGAACGGGACGAGGACGAGATAAGGGCCGACTTATTTTTCCTGCCTTTCATTTTGTACCATCCTTATTTTATTTTGGCGCTAACTGCTACCGCTACCCGCTACGCCACCGGAGATGGCCCTCGTTTCTACCTTCCTCCTCCTCCTCTTCCTCCTTGCCTCTCTCGCCTCACCTCCCTGTCCTCCTGGTCGGTCTCGCGAGAAGCCGAGAGTCGCGCAACTTGAAATTCTCCCTCATCGTTACTTGATGTCGCGCTACCCCGATATCGCCTATTTTATCTGGAGGACCGGGGGCGAACCTGCCGCGCGACGGCCGTTAAATTTTCTGACGTCTGATCGCTCGTCACCGCGCTCTCGAGCGAAGACCGGTCGAGGGACGTCGCCTCTCATTTTCGCGACATTAATTGCGATGCTCGTGAAACGTCGCGCGGGTTGAGCGGTCATTTTTAAACCGCTTCTCTCTCTCTCTCTCTCTCTGCCTCCCTCTTTGAAGTATTCATTTGCGTCAAGCGTGTCGCGAGTTTCGATTATAAAGCGTACGGAAACGCGAATCGTGTGCAACGAAGCGATTCGACGCGCGGAACAAAAATAAGTGAGATTCGAACGGTGCGGTGGATGCGTCTTGTAATTATGAAGGACGTGCGAAATTGTGGAAACTATTTCTCGAAGGGAGGAATAAAATCCGAGAAATTTCATATGTCGTTAGAAGCTGGTTTCACGTGACTGCACGGGTATTTCTGCGGACCAGCATCCCGTGCAATTATTCCTGAGGCGAGTTCCTGGGGTGCGGGCTAGAGAGAGAGCAGAGTAAATGTCGGGGCGGAAGGAGCACTAATGGGGCATTAAATAAAAATATTCATTGGCGGCCGAAACGCCCGGCATCCCGGGTCGCGAGTTGGCGTTTTATGGAGCTTAATTGTCGGCGGAAACGCGGCATTACGTGCCAAGGTGTTCATTTTATAACTCATTTATTAAGAGGCGATATGGATTTCGTCTTAATAATACTTAAGGAGTGTGAAGGATTAAAGAGAAAATTAATGCAACAGCAGAGATGACCGGAAAAAGGCATGGAACGTGTTCAGACATCCTTGATATACACGTCCATAAACAGAAAACTCGTTCCAATCACCATTAAATTCAAACGAGAGAAAGACTGAACTTTGCAGACTTTCCGGACTGCCCGCGAACCTGCGCGAGCGCATAACATAACAATCTTGTTCAATATTTCGCAAGCCTTGCGCGTTCAGGAATTTGTCTAGCAGGTTCGCCTGGGATTCACGTCCACGGATTCACATGTTATACATCGCGTAATTACAACCGTGCGGCGATACTACCGCGCGCTGTCCTGAAGAGGGACAGCTTGACGTGGACGCCGGCGAAGAAGAGGGCGGATGTCCCGAAAATCGCGATTAGTATGCGTCTGCTCGCGTCGCGCCCTGCGGGCCGTCCTTAACGGCGGCACGACGTCGCGCCCGGCAGAACTCACTTCCTCTTTCCCGCGATGGGCGATCGGAGAAAAAGCGGAATCATGAATATGCATCGTGCACGGACCCCGGGGCACGACGACCGTTTGTTGGCGGCGTTTCGCACCCGGCCCTCGGGCCCCGAGGTTCGTCGAGGTCGCGCGGGCTTCTCGAACTCCGGCTCGCACGGCAAACGGAATTACGGATGCATCGCCACCCTCTCTATTTCTCTCTTTCGCTTCTCCCTCAGCTGTACAATTTTTAATACTGCAATTGATGTATGATACGGGTTGGTCCCCGAACACTCGGCACTTGATACACGATCGCAAGAGGTACGAGGGTGCAACTGTACGTACTGTGCGATTATCATACGGTACGGAAATAATTCGCGCATTTATTCGCGAGACGTCTGCCTATGCATTATGCATTTTGACCAATGAAGATGCGGGAAATTATCAGGAAAGTGCGCGCATGCAAAATGCATTTCCTCCGACGATCTTTTGAGGACTGAACCGCGCCAATGGCGAGCGTCCACCTGCCCGTGGCATTCGACAACTTCGACGGAATCGTCGGTGCGTTTCATATGTCCGTTAATGTTTAGATTATGTTTCTGTTGCGTAGTGCGGGCTGATGCAGTAGTACTCGCGAGTGCACGTGTAGCCTAACCGATCCAGCTGCTCCGATGATTTAGCGCAAATAGATTGCTCGCTGATGGAAGATCGCTCATTCTGCCAAGTACGATCAAATTTCTCGTATGGCCCGTTTAGCAAGAAAAAGAGAGGTTTGCTCGTTGCAAACAGGATACTGGCGCGCTTTCACGAGTTTTGTATCGTCGTAATATTATATCGATGTTTCTTGTCGAAGACGTTCAAAACTTCCCAGAGATATTTTAAGGCTCTCGTTTATGATACTCTTGTTGCTACTGGACGTACGATGAAATCGTATTATCGTGTGACAAAAGACGAAATACTGCAGGATTTTTTGAACGTCTTCGACAATCCACGAGACACCAATATGAGCCTTGCATTGATGCAGAAGGAAATTATTTTAATTTCTTTAATGAAATGTTCTGTTGCTAAAGTTTATTGCAAATAAAAAGTATTTATAACTTGGAAAGGGAGCATTTCCTGATCCAAGTTTATATGACGTTTTTTTCATCTTTACGGTAGAAAATACTCTTAAAGTTTGTCCATCCATTTCTGAAACATCCTGTATACTAATAAGAGAATTTAATGAAGGCAATGTTTGTTTCTATAAGACCATTAACCCTTAGAGGACCGGGGTGGCCCCTATATGGGCCACTAAAGTGGCTACAAGATAAATAACTGTTTAATGTGCATATATAGGTATATATAAAACTATAAAATAAAAAAATAAAAAAGGAGCTACAAAACTTTCTATGTCCATGCAATTAGCTTTGGATAACGCCAAAGAAAGTTTTATACATGCATGTAACTGTTATTATTCATTTAGGCTTATTTAAGTTGGCAACACTGTTCCTATGTAAAATTTCGATAATCTGATCTTAAAATCGTGATTAGCGATATCAAAAACCCTTAGAAACACTAAGATTAAAAATTTGAAAATTTTGAACATTTGCCAAACCGTTCGAGGCCGGACTGGCCCATATATGGGCCAGGTACGAACTTGGGAACTTTACGGAACCTAAAGGTTGCATATATGCATAAATTTTACGTTGAAAAATTTCAAATTTCAATGGACAAATCCCGGCCCTCTAAGGGTCAACTATGTTACTATATTACTACAGTAACTATAATATATTATCGGATGTGTCGAGCACATTGTAATAAAGAGATTATCCGATAAGTTACCCGGCTCGTTACAATTTATTAGCGCATGGTAGTAAATGAATATTCATAAACACTTGGCTCTTCTATGGACGTTTGTTACATCGAGATGATGGTATGGTTACAATACGGGCGGACAGGAGCCAACAGTAAATTCACGCAGCGGGGTAACCATTATCAAATCAAGCATCAGACAATTATTGTACTTTTTGAATCCTGAAGAAACCCATCATGTCACTCTCAAAGCCTTAAGAAACAATGAACGCGAGGCCGCAAGATTCCCCAGTGATCAATAACTAGGCTCCAAAGTAGGTCGAAACCGCATGCGGAAATGATCATCCAAGACTCAGGCGAGTGCGGGTGCGACGAAACGGAAGCCGAGCGAGTTTGGGACCAAAACCGGAATGGAAAAAAAAGGGAGGAACCGCTGACGGGGGGGAGAGGAGACTCACGGAGGAAAAAGGGCAAGCAGCACCCCTTCGAGCATGGTGCGGCTCGCAGGCGCAAGGCAGGAAGGAAACGCGAAATAAATATAGCGAGGCCACACGGAGAACAGTCCGGCCGGATTCTCGCGGGTACGACGTAGGTAGCTACGTGCATGCGGCAAGGGGTACGGCAGGGGGGTTAGGGGGTGGTCCGTGCGGGGAACTGGAACTGGAACTGGACGCGCGGCAGTCCGGCCAGAAAGATACATATTTTTAAATATTTTAGTCACGGTCCGCAATCGCCTCGTCACGCAGCCTTGCCACCTACTGCCTGCTCTACCCATTACGTACCTACTACTTACCAGGTACGTGCCTGGGCATCGCCGCGGGTATGCCGCGCGTTTCTGACTTCCTCGTAACCCGCTGCCGTTCCCGCTCTCTCTCTCTCTCTTTTTCTCACTCTATTTCTATCTTTCTGTCTTTCTCTCTCTTCCTCTTTTTCTCGTTCCTTTGCAACTATCCGGTGTCGGGTACCGCGCAACACGCGAGTTCTCCGTTCTCCGCCTCGGCCGAGTGTGCGTGCGCGTTGGGCCGCGTGTATCGCGCGTATATCGTATCGCCCGCGCGGTGGCGATTCCACGTTTCCACGGGAGAGCTTTTGCTGGTCGAAACGCTTCGTCGGGAAGTGTGTAAGCGGCGCGACCGTATCTGTGCCGTTCTGATGCAACGTCCTGATGGTCAATCCCCTTGGTCGGTGGACGTGAGGATGCCGAGAACGGTACCAGCGGCGCGTACTTATTATCACCCGACACTCGTGTCTCGATAGAATGTACGCATTTGCATGCACCTGGATTATTAACCGTTGCGATGTATATTATTATTGACGCGGAACATTTTCAACTATTTGCGGCGGCGGAAGTCCGGCCACTGTTATCACGAGGTTGATGTCTTCGCGGAGAACAACATCCTTATCTCGCTGCTAAGCGGTTTTATTTTAAATGATGCGCGCCGATCATTATGGATAACGGTCTCGTGCATTATTCATCGCGCGCGTACACACTGTACAGTCCTTTATCTATTGCTTTCCGATCGTTATGGCGAGGCATCGCCGTGCGTTTCTGACTATCATTCTCAACGATCCTCTGCCAAGTTATTTGAGTAAACGCGCGAGCCTTACGCCTCCCGCGCTCGTCCTCAGCACGTTCGCCATCGTGCGTCACGTGGCAATGACAGCGATTTTGTTTTCACTTCTTTCATTTAGTTTTCTTTTCGTTTTATTTCACGTCCACCAGAGACAAGTAAAGTCTACCTTCCTCATACGAGAAATAAAAGAAACGTGAGGTAGTCCGGTTTTCCAATCGCACGGTAACGCCAGCGGAGCGACCGGATGTCCTCAGGTCGTCATCTTGGCCGGATATCGTGCGCGAGAGGTCTGAGGCCGATTCTTTTGTCTTGCCGCTCTGCTGCGTACTGTTCGTTCCCGCCTTGGCTTTTCCACTCGCCGTGGCTTTTCCTCTTTCGTGTTTGCGTGTTACCGGATGCGAGACGTCTCGAGTGTCGTCTCATTTAGCGCGGACGGGAAAACGCCTCGTGAAAAGACTCGCGTTGCGTGGATCTACACGACGACTAACAGCGATTAATGGAAAACCCATCAGCGCCGGCACGCCGCGCGTTGTCGGACCGGTTGGTTTTCTCGCGGAATCTTATTAAGTCGCGTGAATTAACATACTCGCCCGTGCCCGAGCGGAGTAATTCCTCCTCTCTCGCGGCGTCCTCCAGAACAGAACAGCCTGGAGACACTTTTGCCGCGCGCGGGAGGCTCCTCTTGGGGAGCCGGCTTAGCCGGGGATCACCGTGAAAGATCAAGCGACTCGCGGAAGAGGTTTCCACGAGTGGAAAGTGAAAATCCCCGCTAAGGTGGAAGCGGATTCGTCCTTAAGCGCGCGAGATCTCGCGCGAGATCCGAGGAGCTCTCAGTAGCGGTAGCCAGGCCAGAAAGAGAGAGAATGTGTGTGTGTGTGTGTGTGTGTGTGTGTGTGTGTGTGTGTGTGTGTGAGAGAGAGAGAGAGAGAGAGAGCAACCTGACACGAATTTAACGAGTAGACGCGTCATTAAGGGGGTGTTGGGTACCGGGAGTCATAAGCCGAACGAGGAGCGAGGGACGGGCGGTGGAGCAAGAGCGGATGGATAGGTGGGTGAGTGGGTGGACGAAGGAGGGGTGTAGCAAGCTGCGGTGGAAATGAAGGCGCACCGTGGCCGGAAAAATGCGAGGACCTTCGTCTCCCCGCATACATTTCCATACATCAGCCCATCCAGCTACGTCGGCTGGTGCGAGCGCGAGGGACGATCTGCCTGACGACGCGGCGCGAGCGAGAGGAAGCCACCGGCCGAAAGAAGAGAAAGATCAAGAGAGAAAGAAAGGGATAGAGGGACGGAGGAAAGGGAGACTCCGTGGATAAGGGGACCAACGGAATAAATCCAACTAATTAGACGAGAAAAACCGCGGATTAATTACCCGTCGCCTTCGCTTCCTCCCACCCACGGCGGTCTCTTCAACGTTTGCCTCTTCCTCCTCCTCGCCCGGATCCCTTCCGGCTGGCCGAGCGCGGTAAACAATTTTTCATCCCTCGTTCGCGCGCGCCGTGACGCCCTTCGTCTTCTTTGCTCTTCGCTTCGGTCGCACAGTGCGACCACGGCGCAAAGTCTTCGATATCGCGCGACGCGCATCGATCGGTTTCGAGTGCAAATTAAATTTTTTTTTTGATAGATTTTTTTACGTCCTCAAGAGAAGGCGAAGATCGATGAGCGAGGAGTCGACGGGATTGTCCCGTCGACTCCATTTGGTTTTTAATAATCAGTCGACCAAAATGGCTCAAGAGGGCACGAATTGGCGTATCGCAATCGGACGCACGAGGGCACTCGGGGACTCGTTCTCCCTTTCGTGCGAGATCTCCGGCGCGCGATAGCGCCGCGGAAAAGACGGCGGGTTAATTCCACGCGACGAAGTCCATTTCTGAGAGGGTTGCTGAAGCTGCAAGCTCCAAGCGGTGCTGTTTTACGGCCAACGATCCACTCCGAATGTTGTTTATTATACTTCGAGGGAGGAACCACCAGCTGGTCTGTCACTGGAACGCATTAACTCGATCGCTTTCGCCGTGTTACCGTTAAAGACACATACAAGACCACCGAGCCGAGTGATGAGGCTCCCTGTGTGGCACGTACCATACATAAGACGGAACGCGGTTTCCACCATCTTCCCGGCGGCCGGCACGAGAAAAAGGGAGAATGTTATTGAAAGATCGTAGGTCGAGCGAGCAGGGTTGGAGGGCGGCGGGACACGCGGAGAGATAACCGCGTAAGAAGGTAGAGATAGAACGAGGGGCAGCGGAACGGAGAGAAGAGGGCGAACGCGGGGGTACGCGGTTGCCGAAGACAAGAGAAGGGAAGAACGGTGGGTTTACCGCAGAGCGGTACCACCCTTAGCGCGGTCTGAGTTCATTGCGCGAGTCATCAGTATCCATAAGCGATGAGTTACCCCCTCGCTCGCTTTCCCACCCCCGTGTCCCCGCTCCTCCCTTTTCCCCTGAGTGGTCCCTCATTCAGTCTCCCTCCATCTCGTTCGCCCTCTTCGACGGAGGCGGCGGTGCAGCAACCCCGTCGATGGAAGAGGAAGGTTAGATCGGGGCACCTGGTTCGCTTGTTCGCCGCGCCTCGAAGCTTCTCTCCTCTCGGCTGGATGGCTCGAAAGGATGGTGGGACCACCACCGCCCGAGAAGGACGAAGGCCGAGGACGAGCGAAGCGGCTGGCGTTGCTGCCGGTAGGTGGGTGGTTGATTTTCTTAGGTCAACGTATAATCAAGCCACTGTGGAGAGTAGCACGACGGGGCGAGAGGCAAAGAGAGAGAAGGAGAAAGAGAGAGAGCAGAGCACGGACATCCTAGACCAATCCCCGGGCTTCGTCGGCGAACAGCCCTCGAACGCGAGGAGCGAGCCAACCGGCGGCTTCACTTTGAGGAGAAGAAGCCTTCTCGAAGGAGTCCTCCGGCCGGAGGATGCCACCTTCGACGCTCCGCACCTCCACAGCAACGGCGCCATCCCGAAATAAACCACCCCCGCGCGATGCTTCTTGCTAAGTTACTACGTTCTGTGTTATGTTACGGCTAAAGTTAATAACGGATGGCTGGCCGGTGATGCTGCGATGACTGAATTAAGCGGCCGGGACCACCCACCCAGCCATCCTACCCGCTTCATCTCCTGAATGCACGAAACGGAACTGCCGTGCACGGTCTCTCTTTCGGAATGATTAGATTTCGAAGATTCGACGCTTGACTCTGCACTCGAGAATTCTCTCTTGGTCGGGAGATTCCGCTAGGTGTGGCGGCGCGGTACTCACCCCCTTCTGCCGCCTTTCGCGTGATTACATTCTGTCGCAATCAATCTAGGACCGTATTCTGCTCTTTTTCAGGATGTGCGAGTCATCTAAATTACTCTTGAATGTACATTTTGACGAAATTGCGTGATTTTTGTCATGGGATGTAGCATATCACACGAGGTTCGAATGTTCGCTTCATACGATTTAAGTGTTCCATGACGTCAATTCCGCCCGCGTCCATCAGCTCCACTCACGAAGTCGCGATGGCAATCTGAACGTGGAAGACGTCGGCTTAAGCTGTCCCCTCGAATTTCGTGTCGCGTATAGAACGAATGATATCGAGACCGACCGATTCAAGAAAGAGAGAGAGAGGATGAGGCATACGGGATGAGAAACGCGAAAGGGGAGCGGGGCAGAAATGGCCAGAAACGGGCGGCGGTCCGGGAACGTCGAAAGTCCATGTTCTTGAAGGCAACGGGGCGAGATGGAAAAATTGCCTCGATGTAAAAACATGAGAATCGCTTCTCCGCCGTCCACACTCAATAAAACGACCTCGACCTAAGAGATACGCGGTCCATCGTGCCGCATATGTATGCCGAGGGAGAAAGAGGGACAGAGAGAAATAGAAAATGAGGCGGGAGGAAGAGAGAGAGAGGCATCGAGTGAGCACTCGCGCGCAAATACACACGTGGAAGAGCGACGTACAGCGAAGCGAAAAATACACACCGAGATCACACACGCGTCCACTCTCGACCACTTCCTTTCGCAACATTGGTAAAGGAAACGGGAGCACGGAGGGAGGGAGATCGAGAGACCCCGCGAGAGGAGGCAAGGAAGCGTAGCATCCACATCCAGTCGAGTGGTCAGCTATCGAAACCCTCCTACCCGACAGTCGCCACCGCCACCGTCATCCCACCCCCGGGGGGATCGGCCCCGCCGACCAATAATAAAAAATATACGATCTGTTCGGCTCGCACACGGACGCAACCGAGCGGCACGACGATCCACGTAGACGCGGGCGAATTATACTTCGAGGCCGGTTCTAAGTGATCGCATTTCCACATAGACGAGCTGCCCCGATGCGATATGAAAGACTGCCCGGTGCCGTTATTGCCGCGTGGCGAGGGGGCTGAGAAAGGCCATCGCGCCAACCCCCCCGACGGGGGGCCGCCATGAGATCCGAAACGGAACATTATCGAGTCGGATATATTCTGTTGGCTTCTGCTTTTTTCCGTTGGGATCTTTATGATTGCCGCTTGCGAAGAAACCGGTAAAAAATGGAGGAACCGCCGATCATGCGGCTTACGGCTGGTGGAAAGGGACGATATTAGATGCGTGGGGCAGCGCCACGAGTGCGCGGAGGCGCTTACCGAATCGTATTTTCAATTGGTGCTGGCCTCTCTCTCTCTCTTTTCTTCAATCCTGCAACGCGTCTCCGCTTTAATATATTTTTATTCTAATACATGTTCGGTCAGTGATGATTTAATTTTCTCGTAGCTTCTTCAATTAGGGAAGACGCGTTGAGGATAAAAGGCTACATGAATGGCACGTACGCTATATTCTCAGCGTTGATTTCAACCCTGGTAGAGGTTCAAGGAAGAAACGAAGAAATATTCTAGTGAGACTGCGATCAACGAACGTTCAGCGATAGCACGAGTATCTACTAGCTGGAGGAGCGCGAAACAGTCAGCAAATCTATCAGCCGCAACCCCCTCCGAGAGGTCTCCGGCGGGGCCGAGTTAACGGAAGAAAGATGATCCATTCGTCATAATATAAAAATGCCCGTGACAGCGTTATCTGTGGCCATTTCCTGCAGTCGTAGCGCCGGTTGCCCGGGCTCACTTGTCACTATGCCGGAGGTAATGATCATTACTGAGGGTTTCAACCCTACAGAGATATACGAACCCCCGAAAGAAAGAAAGACGAGGATCACGGGGGAAGGAAGAGCGAGAGAGCGAAAGAAACGGCCCGGCTCCATCAAAAGAAAGGCCGAAAGAGAAGCCTGGTACCGGGAGGAAACACGAAGGGTGGTGGAGGATTGCGGAGGGTCGACGGGGGGTTACGGAGAGCAGAAGACGATGATATAGACTGCGTTCTCGACCCTACTGCCTTCGCAGCCGCCTCCGCGATCCTCCCGGCTACCAGCCCTCGTCGGAGGGTGGGACAAGATGGCCGCGGCCGTAGGACTTGCCGGCGGGGGACGGAGGGGTTACCCAGGTCGGGTTTATGTGTCGTAATAAATGGTAATTTAAAACAGCGAGAACTAACAATTTCTTTCTTTATTTCTTCCCCAATGCTCTCCGCGCGCGCGGGAAGCGACGCACACCGACGCGCGCCGTGCAAACACACGTACACGTGCACAACCCCTGGGAGATGCCGTTCGCACCTACGAGGGTAGATCTCCTTCTGGAAGGTGGTAAAGGCGCGAGCGAGTGGAAAGAAGCGCCGCGGGATCCGAGAGGATCGGCACCATCGTTGCCATTGAGGGGTAGCGCGAAGGGGTGGCACGATGGTAGTGGCACTTTCGTCGGGATATAGCGCGGGCCGAGGAACCGTGAAGCAGTCAGCCAGTCAGCCAAGCAGCCGACGTAATATAAAGAGATATGTACCGCGGAATAGCATTACCATTAGGAGATATAGTTTAGCGCGCGAGCGAGCGAGCGCCCGCGCGCGTTGCGCGCATGCTTCCTCGTCCGCTCGCGAGGAGGGCAGCGCGGATGAAATGAGATACTGCGGCTGAATCATGCATGAAGCGAAGAAGGTGCGATCGCGCCGTTCTCTTCGTCGGCACCCGTCTCGTACGTATGCGCTCGTTTCTATGCGTATATGGGCGTGTACATGTGTGTATATACACGCACAACTGTGAGACATCACGGTGATCTCGTCTCCGTTCCCGCCTCATCGCGGATCTTCGTCGCCGTCAACTTTCCTCGTGTTTTCTTACTCTTTTCTCTTTGCCACCTCGGCCCGTCCCCGCCCTCCGTCGCTGTACGTTTTCATCCCTTTGCGGAGCCTCCTCCGTCTCCTCCGCACGCGGACTCGATGAGAAAAGTGAATATGCTACAATATTCAAATGGCAGCCGTGCGACACTTTATTAAACGCGCTATTTGCATCGCCGCCAACATCCCCCGTCCTCTCTGTCACTCTCTGTCGCCCGCTACCGCTCGTCGTCGACCGTCGGTCGGCCGGCGGACGGTCCTTTTTGGTCGCCGAGCAGACAGAGACGAGCACGCTGCTCGGTGCCTGATTAAAAACTCGCCGGCGAAGCTGTGATAGCGACGCGTTACGCTTCGCACGCTGCAAGTATTCAGATCACCGCTTTTCTATCGAGGCCGTGATTGAAATTGCCAGAGTCTCGAAACTCATAGAAAAAAGAAGATAATGCGACCATCACGGGAATCTCTCGCGAGAAACATTTATTAAAATCGGCCAAACAAATTCGAGCTAAATTCGTTCTTAATTCAAGTAGTCTCTCGTTCGAGATTCCGATGCAATTTTAGCGCGTGTCGGAAAATGTGTCGCCACTCGACAGCTTTCAGACGTTTCGAGCGGGACGGCCACGCGCGGTTTACGAAAAAAAGATTTTGATTCATTATTATGGGAGCCGCGGTGCATGCGGAGATACTACGAGAGTTACTCGGGCGGAGACTATCCCCGTAATTCTTCGCAGGACGCGGCGAAGGGGCGCGCGGGCACACATTATGCTAATTTGTCTTTTAATCTCGTGGCACCACCGGTGCGTCTTCTCTTTTCGTTCAGCGAGGGTGACTCGCGTGACTCCTCTCCCCGTTCAACCGGCATACAATCTGAGAGCGTGCAGCAAACGTGCTATTTACTCTTCGGCGAGCATCTCGTGACTCGTGGCACATTTATCGTACAACGTGAGCGTTTCCGTCGAGAATTTCAAAGGTCTCATCAGTCTTAATCTCTTAAGTGTAATAATCGCGACGAAGTTTCGAACGAAGATAAACGACGAATGCGAAAAGACATCTTCCTCCGTATCACATTTTTCCGTTTCTCGCGCGTTTCGCAACGTACCGCGTTGGAACTCGGAACGAAGCATGCAGTACGTTACGTACTTTTCTGCGCGAGTCCATCTCGGCATGGAAAGCCAATCTGCCTGGGAGAACCTGGGAGAAATTCCGGCGACGCAGGTTGCAAAGGGCAAAGAGTGCCTTCGGAGGAAAGAAACTCGGAAGCGCGACGTGAATGAAGTAGAGGCGGGAGGACCAGATGGTGGTGGCCGCGACGACGGTAGTGGGAGCATTTATGCATTTATGCATTCATATTTCCACGGTCTCCGTCCCCGGAACGAACCGTAAGACGACGACGACGAACGCGACGACGTCGCCGTCGTCGTCGGAGTGCCCAAACCACGAGCGATTCTCCGCAACCATCGAGCAAGAGGGAAGGCAGGGAAGCGGGCAAGAGGTGGGCGTAAAGTTGCTCCGGAATAATAATACACGCCGGCGCTCGCGCCAGCTCCGCTCGCAGGAAAAAATCTGAATACATGAAACGTAATGACGGAGTGTGTACGCCTCTGCGCGCTCTCGAAGAGCGCTCGCCAGATTCACGATCGTCGCGCCGGGAGGAGCGGAAGAGGACTCCGTAGGAGGCCCTCCGAAACGTCCTCCGACGTTGTTACGATACCGGTTTATCCGGCGAAAAACGTGGTTCTGAGAGGAAAAAGCCGCGTCCGAAAAGAGCGTAGGCTTCTAAATAATTACTCAACGACACTCTTCAGCAATGAAACTAGAGGTAGCTCGCTAGAACGAGAAACGCAGCCAACTTTGTCTTGAATTTTCCGATAAAGGTAATAAGATAGAGAGGAAGAGAGAGAGAGAGAGATTGTTTGATTTATCAGAGGAAAATATCTAAATTTCGTGGTTCTTTGTGGGCGATGGTGAACCGGAAATGGACTCCTATGCGAGACGACCATAGCTGATGGAGGCCGCGAAAGGACGAGACCACTATCGAGGACGTCCAGAAGGACGCCGGCGAGAGAGGAACAGTCAGCGATGCCGATAGCGTAAGGGTAGGAACGTAGATGGATGAAAGGAAGGAAGGAAGGAAGGAAGGAAGGAAGGAAGGGCGCCGTCGTAGCCCGGGTGCCCGTGGCTCCGCCTATCGGCGCGCCGCCTCGCGGTGGTGAATACATTTAGCCTGGTTAGTTTACAAATGAATACAGCGATTGAAGCAACTTATAATATCAATGTACCTCGGGCCGTCTCGCTCGCACGCCGTGCGCCACCCCTTACTAGCATCTCGCTTCCACCCACTCTCTCGCGGGGTTCCATACAGAATGGCCATATTAACTTGATAATTAGCTCGGTTATACGACTTGCAGATGAGGAAAGACTCGGGACGGACGTCGGCTACCCCTACCAGGAGTGGTGCCAGTGTTCCTTGCTCTGCTCCCTATGCTATGCTCGACTCGGCCCGGCTCCTCGTCGCTCGTCGGATGGATATAGAACCCTTAGTTCGTATTCCTCTCCCTGTCTGCTAGGAACCCCGCCGTGGCTCGTGCCGCAGCCGGCAAATCCGACGCCGCCGGCGACGGCGACGACGGCGTCTTCGACCACGTTCACGTTTTGTTCACGCTCGTGTCCACGACTAGTCGCGTACTTTCGGACGTAGCGGGGGTCCATCAGTGAATTTTCGAAGTGCCTACCCTAACCCCGCAAGTGTGACGCAGGGTTAATCTAGGTGATCACGTGCTCCGGGCATGCGATAGCGGTCACGTGACGGCCGCGAGGTTTCCCCGGACCGAACGAGCGGAGGAGGTCGACGCTCGTCGGCGTTTCTTATCAGCGGCGCCCTATTGGCTACCGGTGGTGGCGATAAAGAGGTGCGTTTCTCGACGAAGATGTAGCCGAGGTTAGATCGGAGGCAAAGCCGGGAGGCAACGGTAACGTTTACGATCGATCGTCTATCCACGGCTGTCGACCTACGACCTCCACCGACGACCTTGCTCCAATCTTACTCCTATGTCGTCCAGAATCAGGTGACGGGAAACGGAAACGTGCGGGTGCTAGGTGGCGCCTTGAGGACCCAAAATGGCCGCGGCCACCGCGATGCGAAAACGATATCCTCCTGTTCCGCGCGCGCGAAACGGCTTTCGGGGACGAGCGGCGAGCCGAGTCGAGCCGAGCCGAGGAGCCGGCGACCGCGCGTCCTCTTTGAGGAGGACCCGCGGTCGCCGAAGGCCTTCCACCGTCCATCCAGCGTGCGCGACGCGGGAATACAAACTACGCGAGGCACGCATAGTGCACGCACTCGTACAACACCAGCACATTCCGGGAGATGACTGGCATCGAGAAAGCTCGCCTTTGGAACCGCGCCCGCCTGTTTGTCCGCCCGCTCGCTCGTTCGCCCGGCTACTCGCCTCTCCGTCTACGACCGGAATACAGAGGACGCGCGGCGGCCATATTAGGCCTCCTTGCCTCTCTCCTTTCAGCCACCTTCCGTCTCTGCTCTTCTCTTTCCTCAGCTTCGCTCTCTCGTCTCCTCCTGGCTCCTCTGCTCGTCGTGTTCGCTTTTCGTGGTTCCTCATCTTCGCTTTTAGTGACGGGTGATTGTGACGACAGATGACGTGACATCCGCTTCTGGTGGCGATACACTGTCGGTTGGCGACGCTGAAGGACTCGGGCTTTCGTGCACGCCGAGGCCGCTCGCGACTGCAAACGCTTCCTTGATTACTCTTCTCGTAAACACGAACGAATGGCCGTGATACGCAACCTTGGCTCTCGACGAATTTATCGCGTGCGATTCCTTTCTGCTTTCTTCATCGTGTGAATGCCTTTACCGGCGAATTTCCCCGATACGCGAGGATTTCTTACTCGCCTCGCGACCACATCTCCGCAAGGCTCCGTAACGCGATAAAAAAGATCAACGAGGAGAAAGCTCGCTCGTGTAAACGTTCGGCGAAAATGATCACTCCCGTTTTATTACGTAGATTTGCCAATTCAGCGAGAACAATCGAGGAAGTGACTCTTACGCGATATCGGATCGTACATCGGGAAATTATACGGCCGTCAGCTTAATCTTGAAGTCGGGCGAATATTTTTATTCTATTTTATACGTCGCACCGTGAGCCATTCATTCACGTTTGACAATTACGAATTACGATATTACCATCTAGCCGCCGTTACAAAGTCTTCGAGTCATGCAACTGCAATCACCAGGTTAATCGCGGAATCGCACGACGTGGCGCGAAGACAACAATGCTCCTCGCCCGTTCGCGCCTTCGATCGCAAACTGTTAATCTCGTCACGGCGTGATATACCTCAGACACAATGTAAAGCCTGATGGCGTCGGGTGCAGAATGATAGCCGCGAAATTGCTCCATCGCGGGGCGAACGTCAGCGGAAGAAGGCGGAGCACGGCGACGCGATACGTACGTGCCGTCACGTACGCGACGGACTTTTTACTGAAATCAAATCTAAATAAAGCGACGATACGCACGCCACGAATTGTTCCCATGGCGGTACCCGTGAGATACCCGCGCCGCGTTTTATCGTCACGCCTCGATGTTCCTCGACGGCCGCCGTCGGCGCGAATCAACTCGTGTGCGCGTTTAATTCAGCAGAATTGGGCGAAATAAATAACAAACGTAACAATTTTTGATAAAACATTGGCGTCAGTTCCTCTGAGATTTTCAATTGTTTTCGGAGGATGCAAACGTTTGTTGAACGTGCACATTATTAAATAATTGAAGGATGTCATTTAATCTTGAGCATTTAAGGGGATCCTGGAGTCGTCTGTTTTATCATGAACTCCAATGAAACTTTTTTTGGTTGCATAAAACAACAAATCTTTTTCCACAATTACAATAAAACATACACAGTTGAAAAATTTGTGTTAAATTTAACAGATATCACATGTCCCAAACAGTCCACATAAATTTTTGTGTTAATTTAACATAATATGGATATGTTAAATGGTGACACTAATATTATGTTAATATTTTAACTTAAAATGAATGCAAACTGCGAAGTAATTTGAAATCAATTTTGTGTAAAATCAACATATTTTTAATGATAAAATTAACTCGAAAAAAAGTTATTTTTACATACATCTTTACTCTCAACATAGTTTTCTGTAAATTTTAACAGATACAACTTGTCACTAATAATACGGAACATATCTATTGTGTAAAATTAAAAATAGGTGCACAATGTGTGATTTTTACACTTTTTTTAGTTGTTTTAAAAATTTAACACTTGAGTTGAATTAACACAACAGCAACATGTTAAATATTTAACACAAAAATGTTAACCGGTATATTTTTTAACAAGAAAACACAAATTTTCCAACTGTGTAAAAATGCGTGTCAATAACTTGAACTTTATGTTAAAAACAACACAAATGTCAAAAATTATAGTTTTATTACTTGGCTTGCCTCGTATGATAATATGCTTATAATATATAAGTTGTACGTACAAAATTAGTAGCTATAAAGAGGCAGAAGAAAAGAATATAAGGGAGCTTCTCTGTGCAACCAATGAAAAGATCTATTTTAAAAATCACTCATTCAATACAGACAACTCCAGGATCCCCTTAAATTCCATATTACCGAAATGTATGTTGAAATTAATGTGTAAAGATGTAGACCTCACGAGACATTCTCATATAAACTTCCGCGCGCATCTTAAAGATTGTTTCATTCAAACCTGAGAATAATCGCAATGTTCGCCGCGAGAGAGATATTTTCAGATCGATCCTTTGCGATTTTCGGTATACTCCGAGACCCACTGGCCGACAAAGAGGAGTACGTAGGATCCCCGATCGCGGCGGCAATCGGCGTCGCGCAATGGCACGCAATTTCCGCAATAGCGGAAATCTCATTTTCACGGGCATAAATTCAAGGATAGCATGAGCGAACCCGACGAGGAAGAGAGTGAGAGAGAGAAACCGGGATATAACGCAGGGTGTACGGCAGGCAAACAACACCTGCCGCGAGTCGCAGTGTGGGTGCCGCGAGGAGGGCACGAGGGAGGCCCGACAAAAGTAATGTATGCACCCTTGTGTACGCCGTACAATGGAAACTCTCCGAGAGAGCGGAGCCACCTGAGCCTGCAGGCGGACCGGGCGTCATTCGGGCCGGCTGTTTGCAACCGACGATGCCGTGTGGCCCCGCTAATTATTCGCGTTATTCCTCTCGTGTCGCAGGAAGCCGCGTAACGTAACGCAACGTTGGCACACTCCATCGTCAGCCCGGGAAAGCCATTTCGTGAACGAAACCGTCACCGGCAACGCGAGTGAGACTCGACGCGACTCGGTTCTCGGCTTCGCATCGCTTGGGTTTGCCTGCTGCGTTTACCGCTGTTTCATGTGCAAGATCCGCTGAGTTACGCTGTACCTGCGGTCATTGCTACGTGCGATCGGTGTACACTCGGATCATCCAGTTCCACGCACATCCCGTGAACGTTCCGTGCGTGAACAGTTGCCGTCTAATTGCTCGCGAGCGGATAATAATAACGCGTCCTCTCAGCGGCGCGATAACGAGCCGGCCGACGCCATTATTATGCCCTGGCGCGCGTGAGTCCTCGGCGGAGGACTGACGGCGAATTCCGCGGCGGCGAAAGGAAGAGGGAGTAGACGAGGGAGCCAACTGGAACGAGAAGTCAGGGCATTCAGCGTGGCTAATTGCTCAAATCATTAAGAAAAAAACATGAAATCTAAGCCCCGCCGCGCAGTGGGTACAGTGGGAAGCCGTAGATAGCGATCGGCCGCGCGTATATACCGTAATGAAAATAATCACGGCGGCAATAACTACGTTTTCGACCCGATTTATCGCGCGCCTCCTCGCCTTCGCTCGCTCGTTTGTCCTTGCGATCGACTTGCGTCAAACCATCGTTGTCTCACCGATGCGTCGGAGATTTCAATCGCGAGCCACGAAAACGCACCGCTCGTCTCTCTCTCTTTCTTGTTCTTTCTTTCTCGCACTTTCTCGAGTTTTTATCTCACATCCACGAACACGCGAGAACGCTGTCCTCTTTACGCATTTCAAACGAAACCGACGTACATCCGCGCGATCAGTTTACGCGCGTACGAACGTCCCCGAGCAGGGCCCATTGAGTCCTCTCCCGATGAACGCGTGCGATATCGCGAATCCGCGCGTACCCCGCGTGTAAACAGGCCATTACGCGGCGCGGAATGCTGATCGCGCGAGCAAAATCGCAAGGAGCCGCGAGAAGTAATGTTCTTCAATTGCGCGAGCGACGGCGGAATCCGCTTAAGGGGTTACATACCTCCAGAATTTTCAAACAATCGATTTTTTTTATTACTGATTTTCATTCTTTATACTTTTAAAAATATAATAAAAAAAGAATTAGTGAAAAATTCCAATCCGTAACGAAGATATAACAATAAATATGACCGCGCGTCAGGAGGCGGGCCGCGGCGCGCAGCTGCTGCGTGCGGCGCAGGCTACCGCAAAGAAGCTCGAACAGCCCACAGATTACAGAAAACTGTGCAAAATATAAAAATTATCGAGAAGGAAGGCACGCAATATGAAATTGGAATGGGAGATTAAGCTCACTACAAAAATTAATATTTACACGATTTTTACTTCTCAAACTTTAAACGCGTTTTTCTCGAAACCAGTTTTTTTGACACGGCGGCACAATAACTCGAAGAGTTTTCAATATTTTTTTACATTTTTTGTTCTCAAATCTTCGTAATCGTTTTGTCTATAGTCTATCGAGCCATGTTTTGCAATTTTGTTTAATACAATTTTTATAAACAATTAAAGACCGAAATTTTTCATGAAAACATGAAGTTCAACTTTGACATGGCATAAATTGTTTATTTTTTTGAAATTAAAAAATCTTGCTCGACAGACTATAACTACAATATTACTTTACAAGAAATTTCTTGCATTTGTCAGATCCATCAATGTTACAAAATATCATGCCGACTCTGAGGGGACAATTTTTTTAGCAGCGGTCCAATTAATGCCACAAAACTTCATTTTATTAATATTCAAAAATTCATTATTAATTATTTTTTTACACTTAAAGGACCAGTAAATCATATGCAATTCATATTTTACTTTATTATTTTAGATATACCCCCTAAAAAAATTCCCCAAACATCAATTTTTCGCCGCTATGGAGGTATGTAACCCCTTAAGATCGGCCGAGAGGAACAGAGAAAAAGACGGAAAGGGAGAGAAAAATTCGTCGCGAGAGGCATAGAGGACAAAAAAAAGAGCACGAGAGGACCAAGAAAGGCAGGCGGGAGGAATAAGAAAACCGAGGAGCGCGACTGCGCGCATTTGCGTATTGTTATGTTAACGCCCGCGCGCAAGTAACAATCGGCACCGAGCACAATGGCGAAATCCCCATGCTGAAAAGGGAGGCCAGGGAGCTCGCGGAAGCCGAAAGCAAGGGTTTGGGGAGAACGAGAGAAAGACAGAGAGAGAGAGAGAGAGAGAGAGAGAGAGAGGAGCGTTATCGTATTATCGTATTGCGGCGCCTCGCTGCCGGGACTCGCTCTTGTCCTTACGTAAATTCCTGCAAACAAAGATTTACACCGATAAAACCGTGCTACCGCCTTGCACTTCTCTCCGTTGTCTTCTCTCACTCTCTATCTTTCGCGTTCTTAGTCTTCTCGACGAGCTTGCGAAACCGCGCCGAGTAAACGGGAGGCGACGTCCGCCGCCCACTTTAATATTCCTCGTTTCCATAAAAATATGACGCTCCTTGCGGGAATCTCGAGACGAGACACTCGCGACGAGGATCCCGCCACGAGCCGCTTGACCCGCGACGAAAATCGACTGCGATCGAATCTCCGGGAGCGACAGATTCGACGCGACCGCGTGTCGATACGTCCCCGTTGACTCGACATTGCATAAAATGGAGGAGCTATTCTTGTTACATCTCTGCATCGTGATGAAAAGAGCAACGCGCGTATCAGTCTGCGGACGTAACAGCCAAGCGTCGAGCAACCACGAAACATTGCGTTGACACGCATACAAATCGGGGGGACTGAAATATTTTTATATATGCAAAACATCATTCAGATAATAATCATGACATAATACCTATATACTTTAAACTTATATATATATATATATAATCGATCTTCAATTAATAGTTCAAGGAATGCTGAGCTATTTGAAACAGAATGACTGAAACACCATTAACCGCGTTTCAAGTTACGCTTGGTCCACGTATAACAATTAACTGATTATTTAAAATAACGAAATAATTTTTTCCTATTTCCCTCATCACACCGTGCTACTTGAAATATCTCGCGCAACCACCGAAACGCACCGAAACGAGTAGCAAAGCGAGTAGCGGATAACGCTTCCCGGCGCGTGCCGGTTTTTACGTTTCCTCATCGACGCGTCGTAATTGTTTATCGAGTGTTCCAAGTTGACGCAATCCCGCCGAATCGATCTACGCGCGGAGGCAAAACACACAGCCCCTATGTTATAAGGGCTGGACTCGGGGGGAGGAGGCTGCCGCACGGCGGACGGGGCGGGCGGTGGCGGGTCACGGGTGGGTGGTGAATATGCAAATGTAATTGATATTACTTTTTAAATATTCCCCACTCTACCCGACAGAGAGAGGGGCCACCCGTCTGTCGCTCGCTCGCTCGCCTGCAGCGGAGGGTGCGCCTGCTTTATACACTCTTACTCTAAGTGCCTTTTACTCCCCATCCCTCTCCCTTCCTCCCGTTCCCCCGTTCGGCGACTGCAGCGTGCGGCACCGCAACCCCGTAAGTAAAGGTAATTAATAGACCCCGAAGACCTATCGCGCGAGATTTTCGCCGGATAACGGGCAGTAGTTACCGTGCCAGCGCACCGTGGCGAATTACCGCCGTCTCGATAACTCGCGAAATATCATTCTTGCTGGATATAACTCCTTTTTGCCGCCTGGGTTGCCTATCTCGCGATACGAACGACTGCGGAAAACTGAAATAACGAGGGAAAACGAAAGAGACGGAGAACGAACCGGTCGCCGCAGCCGAGAGACTTAATTCGGCCGCGGCGTAAGTTAACGTTGACGTTGGTGGTTAATGGTAACGTTAAACGCGCATTAAATCGTTAATGTGCGAAGGAGACAAAGAAGGGTATAATAACACTGTTCAACAAAAAATGACATTTTTCGAACCCCGGAACGAGACTAGTCGTTTTTTATAATTTTTGGACGCTGAACACGAATCCGGTTTCCAAAGTGCTCCATCACGTCACAATTTTTAGAAATTTGCAATTAAAGTTACAAAAAGGGCTATTTTGACGAACTTTATGATATTATAGCTACAAAATGCGACGTGCTGGAGAAGTTTAATTGCAATTAAAATCAAGTACGTTATTAGGATTTTCAACCCTCAAATGGAATTTTTGGTGTCGGTTATGGTTCATAAGATATCCATGGTTAAATATGGAGTATATGAGAATACGAATAATTCGAGTCCTTCAGTAAGTTCGCACACACACACACACACACACTTAACACATTATTTAATTTTTCTCCGTTATACTAATTCCAATATTTTGCATTTTCGACATTGGATTCCTATTCAGTACCATAAAAGACATCTATACATTAATTTTTGTAACAATCTAAACATTTTTTTAAGGTTTAACATTCGTCACATTTAATCCACTATTTCTAATTTGACAATTTTGACATTTGATTCGTATTCAGCCACCTAAAACCTTAAGTTTAAAAAACATAATTGAAAGATAAATTGTCAGTGGCCTAAATCACAGTTAATTTTCGTAACAATACATCCCATGTTTAACCATGGATATCTCATGAACCATAACCAACACCAAACATTCCTTTTGAGGATTGAAAGTCCTAACAACATACTTTACTTTGATTGCAATTAAACTTCTCCAGCACGTCACACTTTGTAGCTATAATATGATGAAGTTCGTCAAAATAGTCCTTTTTTGCAACTTTAATTGCACATTTCTCAAAATTGTGACGTGATGGAGCAACTTGGAAACCGGATTCGTGTTCAGCGTCCAAACAACTATGAGAAACGACTAATCTCGCTCCGGTGTTTTTTTTGTTGAACTGTGTAATCGGTCGCACGTAAACGATTGGATGGTCGCGTTCGTTGTGAAAGTTGGAACCTCCCTTTTCACGCTTTGAAATCTAGATGAGACATTTGCGATTGATATTTGCTGCGGGGAGGGGAGGGGGGGGGGAAACTTGAAATAGTTATCCGCGGTATATGCATGAGATGCTCGCCGAGAGTGATTATGCGCGCGGAAATGCCGGTTATAATAATTAATTGATCAAGAGTACGAGGCTTATAATACGAATAATTAATAGATCAGAATATGCGATCGCTCTTATATCTGCATTCGTGTTAATAATCATAAGGAAGTTAGCAATTCCGATACCGACGTGTATAAGTCACTCTCGTTCACTTTTTCGATACGTCGTTACGCGAGCTCTAGTCTCCGGCCACTCGTACGTGTGCGCGCGTACATGTGCGCCGCGATTGCTCCAATTCTAGCTAGTAGCAAAATCTATTAGATTATCATACATTAATTTGCACACAATGGGATGCGATGAATTTATTAGTTAAATGCGCGTCGCGTTGACGTTACGCTAATTATAATTTATGGCGCAATAATAGACGCGGTTGTATATGATTGCCGAATAGAATGCAAGCGAATGCAAGCACGGTAATAATGAAGGGGGCCAAACGAATCGCCGAGGGCGCGAAACCCGATTCGCCGATCCGGCCCTTATTATGACAAAAACGCGGGTTCTCGTTATTCTACGACGATGCCGTTTAATTCAATCGAATCACGGGATTCACGTCGACGTGGATTATGCTGTAGCTCGCAGCGAGCATCTCTAATTCAACCGCGCACTAATTCGCTGCAGCCGATTCGCGAGCAATTACGGCTTTACCGTAAACTCGACGAAAGGAACATCTCGTTGTTGCAATCATCATTCCGTTACGTTATCGTACTTTCTGCCGAGGATCCCGCGGACGAGAAAGACGCGAGTATCGCGCGCGTGGGCGTTAATTCAGCGCTGCCGACGGCGAGGTTCCTTCGAGGAGTCTCTGTCTCTCTGCATCGCCTTGGGATATCGCGAGCTGGCATGGGGACCCCCATGAGCTCTATCTCCTTTCCATAAATCTACCATTCGCTCGTGCACAACAACGGCGCAGTCTGCTGACGTCAAGCACGACGTTAAGTAATTTGGTGAACCTGTGCCAAACGTAGATCGCCGCGTTCGTGTGCCGACGGAGGAGCAACGATCAATCATCGCGCCGTTCTCTTGCAAAGATCGTTAAATACGGCGAACATCGACGGAACATTTTTCTCATGACGTCACAAGATAATCGCAAGCCTCACGTTATTTTGAGACTCCGGCGCTTTCCTCGAGAAAAACGTGCGAGAGCAAGAGCATCTAAGAAAAAAATTGGAATTATATTATAAAAGCCTATACAAAAGTCTAGCTCAACATTGTCTCTGAAAATTTAAGTCCCAGAGCTCGGAGTGGAAGACATGACGTCACGTTCAGATGAAGGAAATCAGTGATTGAAAACGTAGGCTCCTTCGGAACGCAGGATTCGCGTCACTCTCGCCTCTGTCAACCGTAACGTTTTCCGTGAAACGATAAATCTTTCGCACGCACAGCAATTAGGCAAACCCCGCACCGACCACCGATGATCATTAGAATACAATGCGATCGCTGTTGCGCCGACGAAAGTAATCCTTTCCTCGCGAGCGTGCTCGAGCGGGCACCAGCGAGATTTATGATAATCAAGCGGAGCCATCGAATGATTGGCGAGAAATTCGCGTATCACGGCACACCCCTCTCGCTCCACGAGAATCTATGCACGATTGGCGTTCGCGCGAATTAATTAATACGACGATAAACGCTGATCGTATGTGACGATGAAACGACTTTTTAAAAATCTAAATGCGCCAAACGCGTGAAGGGATTGAAAAGTCGCACTTTTCCCTTCCTCCCCCCGGCGTTTGTTGAATAACGAATAGCGAAGGAGCACCGTAAGGATTTACGGTCGCCAATTACGTGGCGATTTGAATCCGCGGCATTCGGATCGCCGACGATGATTAATTAATCGGCCCCGCGTTCGCTCCCTTTTTCTCTCGCTTTTTGCCTCTCTCTTCCTTTTTTCTCTTTCTCTCTTTCTCTCTCTCTCTCTCTCTCTCTCTCTCTTTCTCTTGCACATCGCGGGATACGACAGAGGGTTAATTGTTGTTTACGCTTATTATGCGGCGCGGCATTATCGCGTTTCGATCGATAAAATTTCGCGCGGCCCGGCCGGCGGTTTTCGACGGTTTTTCGAACCCGGGGATTGCTCCCCCTTTTTCCCTCTTCCATTTTTTTCCGTCGAGCAGATAAACGTGGAATTAATTCGTAGCGAATTCGCTCGGGACGAGATCGATCATTATTATGCAGAATTATACAAAATTACCCGGGCGCTCGCGATTTATTTTGTTGCCAGCGGTGTGTAATATTGAAATAACGCGCGCCGAGCGTGTATAGACGTCATGGTCGCACCGCCGACATCGACGACGACGACGCTGACGACGATGACGACAACGACAAAGCATGCACGCACGCACACACGCGCGGTGCTCCACCGAGCGTGCACACACGCACCGCAGCACTCATTATCGGACTTCCTGTCGCACCGTTTCAAAATGGTGGATTATCTAGCAGCCCCCGCGCCGCGCAATGGCGTCCATTTACCAGATCGGATCGCGCCTGAAGATCGAAGACCTCGAAGAGGCGCGATCATCATCCCCCGATCACTCGCCGCGAGTGCAATCTCGCGCTCGCGAGCGCGATGCGTGGTGCTCGTAATTACGCGCGGCTACGCAGAAGCTACGCCGAGTATGATTATCGCACTTCCTGTCGTCCTGCGACGCGGCGCGATGGCGAATCACCACGTCGGAGGTGCACAACACGCGGCATTGTGGATTTTCGCTCTCGTTAAGGCGCCCGCAGATGTTACGTGAGATACCATCCGCCGTAATCGAAAATTAACTCCGCCATTTTTCCCATACGCGTCTTTCGAGCTAATTGCCGAAAGGAAAAGAGAAAAAGGATACGGGAAAAGAAGGGAGACGACGCGAAGGACATAGAGAAGGAAGAAGGCTTCAATCGATAGACGAGATGACGTAGTATCTCGTCCAATTACATTCGTGCGTTATAGTTATCGCACGGTTATTACGCGGATACTCCCGCGTCGGTTGATGACCGGGTGTCGATGGACGCCGGGCCGATAGAACTTTAATTTCCACCGCGATTACGTGGGAATCGTAATAACGTTGCGCGAACGGGAACGGTGTTCCCGGTGCACGTAGGATTAACGTCGTGCATCCACGTGCACGCGCTAATTGCAGAGGATCGCGATCGATGCGACGTGTATCTGTAATTTCTGGAAATGAGGCTTCTCCGGGGCGCGAACACGAGGAATTAATGTGATGGGGTCTTAAGATAGATCCCGGACAGTAATCTCCCAAGTACGTCCCAAGTATTGATACAGATGCTGATCGGAATGTCCGAGTTTGTCTCAAAATTAGTACACGTACCCGACTAGAAATTTATCCAGTGGTCCTGATCAGGTTGACCTTATTTCATTATCAGGTCCTGATACGGTAAATTCATCAGGACCTGATCAGTCATGTAACGCAGCACAATAGTTAGGTCCTTATCTGGATATCCTCATCAGGTTTATATCGGGTTGAATTATTAAATCCTTACTACCCAGACAGCACCAAGTCGTCTAAAGGATTACTAAAACTTGATATTTTCGGTGAGTGTAAGAGTCCTTAGAACATATACTACTAGTATATGTTCTAAGTAAGAGTCCAAAAGAAGAGAAGATTAGAATACCGGATCGATTTTCCAGATGGTTATTTGTAAGGTGCTAACCAAATGTTTCTTGCGAGAACGTCACGCCTGACCTGGCCATCTATCGGTCGCTTGGTGAATCAGAGGCGGAAAACACACACTTGTGTTGATTTTTGTCTCTTATTGTTCCATAATCGAGTACATTGAAATGTATATGATATAAAAATAATTAATACTCGCAAATTAAGTAGAAATTACTATTCTTTCTACATTAAGTATATAACGTACATTATAATATGATAAACTACGTATGGTCCGATGTAGGACCAGATGTGGGAAACCTTTACCTCTAAATTTTGAAAAATATCAAGATGAAGGAATAAGATCCTTATTAGGTACTAATAATGTAAACCTCAACAAAATTTGTACTTTGAAATATCAGGCATAACGTAAGAAGGTCCTAATATGTTCCTTATTATTTTAACCCTAAAAAGGTCATACATATTTGAACCTGATGAGGATATTCTTAGGTATACCTTATTCAGGATTACCTTACGCTAACCACGTCAGGTCCTTATAACATATTAGGTAAACCTGACAACATTTCTAGTCGGGTATCGCGCCAGATATTAATCGGAATCCCATTTTTATCCCGAATGGGTATAAAATCAAACAAATTTCAATTTTACTTTATCACGCGTGTTCGCGTGATAGCAAAGTCGCGGTTTTCGTAAAGTCACGCGTGACACAGTTAATTTGCGCAAGATCGAACAACAAAATCACATTCAGGACTGTCCGCGAGTCAATCTGCAACACAAACTAACGCAAACGGACAGAAATTGTCGCGGGTACGCGCCGCCTTCGCGAGGAACAACAACAGCAGCAAGAGCAACAATGACAACAGGGGGGGACCAGCCGCGAGGGGGGCACGACAGGAGGAAGGGTAACCGCGCCGGTGCCCACGTCGGTCGTACACCCATCGACAAACACACGTTACACACGTACATACGTACGAAGTTGCGTGCCGCGGGTAATTACCAGGTTTCGCCGTGGTAACGCACCAGCGATGGCGGATCCGCCTGCGTTACAGGCCGGGGCACGGGATTCAGGCATTCGGGCATTCGGGCGACGCCAGCGGCGGCACACACCGGCGTGTGTTCCCGTCACACCGTTGGTTTCAACGCCAATTAAACACCCGCTTGTCAAGGGGACGGGAGGGATCCCGGAGAGGAGGCCCCAGCACGCCCGATTCCCCGCGATTCGCTCGCTCGCTCGTTGTCGCACGCGATGCGTTGCCGGGCGTTATTATCGCGTGTCATTGCCAAGCCGGGCCGCGATGGCGGGTCTCGAGAGGACGCGCGAGGAAAATCGCACGTGAGAAGGGAAAGAGTCGGCCACTCTCGCGGGACGTTACAATGTCGGCACCCCCAAAATCCCGAGAATTAATGGCGGCTTGGGAGCGAAGCGATGATGTGCAAGACAGTCATAAATTATTTAAATATAACGAGCGTAATATTATATACAATAGAAATAATAATATGAATATTTATAAAATAATATAACAAATATGTAAATTTAGATGCAACAACGAACAAACGTGTATCAAGTATTACCGTAAATTGTTGTAACATTTCTTACCTGATTACCTGCGAAAAACGAGGCTATTCAATGCAACTTCAATTATTTTACTGCGGTACCAATTGTCCAGAGAAAGAGAGGAAGACGTGAAAATTGAATGAAAAATATGCTACATACAATCGCTCACGAGAGATCGCGAAAAGAAAAAGGGACTGCGACGCCGGAACAGATTTCCTTGGCGCGTTATCGCGCGGCATAATTCCCCGAGCGGACGGCCGGAAGTGGCACACGTACGTACGGAAGACAGAATAAGTACGCACTTGTTTAGATGAAAGGAAAGGCGGTAGCTGAGTTACTCTCTCCTTCCCTCCCGCGTCCCGCGTCGGCCGTCGTAAATCCATCGCTAAGCCTCCGGCATGTTGCATGCAATTAGCGCTTATAATGAAAAATATGCGGGGAAAGCAATATTACGCGCGATAACTGGTGCACACACACGTCGCGAGCGGAGTATAATAATCGCCCACCGCCCCCGCGTCCACCTTCCATCCTGCACCCTCCCCGTACGCCGCGTACGACTCGTTCGCGAACGGATGTCGCGTTCGCGTTGCGTATTACGCGGCGCGCTCCCGTTTCCAGCGGGTGCGTATCGTCGGCATCACGCCACGCACCTGGATTTTTCCAGCTATCCCCATATCGTGTCCAATCGCGGGGAGGAAAAATTGCGAATGCATATGGGTCGCGGCCTGCGAGCAATACCCGCGATAACGCGCGCGCACGGCCGCCGCGCGCTGTGCGTGCCCCCGATAAAAAATATGACGACGCGCGCGCGGGGGTGCGTTCGCGTATCTCGTACAAGTACTCGCCCCGCGGATGGATTTACGCCGCGGCCGAAGGAAAAACATTTCTTGATAGCGCGCGCAAGTGAAATCGTTTCGCGAAATCGTCGTCGTCGTCGTCGTCCTCGACGTCATCGGTTACTCGAGCACCCCTCAAGGGCCTCGACATCGCGGCAGCGCCCCGTAATTGAGCGAATAATTATTCCGCGTCGTGCGTCGTATTTTACCCGCGGGCTTTTTATGCGCACCGGTATTATTCAATTTAGATTGCGAAATTCTCTCTATGCGAGAGGGAGCCTCTTTTCTGCGGTGTAATAAACGGCCGATCGCACGACGCGATTACGCGCGCTCCACATATGTCTGCGCAATTTCTAGGCCTCGATGCGGGACCATAAGTAAAGTAATACGATATTTCTCTCCCTTTCTCCCTCTCTTTTTTTTTCTTTTTCAGTGCCAATTCTTTCCCGCGCACGTTTACGCGGAAACCTCCGGCGAGAGAGTCTACCTGTCGCGAGCGATAATTACGCGAGATTAATATTGTACGACATACTGTATGGAGAACGTTTAACGAGGAGATTCGATAATATATGTTTAATATGTTTTTGATATCATTAATTTATTATGTACAATAATTTATCTTCCAGCTCGAAAGTATGACTTAAATAAATTTTATTACATAATCTACTTATTGTTGCTTTTTCTAGTTTTATGCGTCCTTTTAGTCGCTCCTTACGATAGGCAGGACTTACCGTGCTTCCGTAATTGATATCCCTCCCCCGCTCGCGTAATTGTGCTTAAGCGCGGTCGTTAGCGAGCGCCCGAACGGCGAAAATTTATAGAGCGCGCGACGAGTCATCCGCGCACGCTAATTAATCGCGCGCGTGATTAGCGTGCGGCGGGATTCCTCCTTCCGCGGAGGGCGTTTTCCTCGATAAATCGTGACGTCGTCGCATTGTTGCAGCCAGACGTGATTACGACTGCAAAGGTGAAGCAAATTTGGAGATGTCCGTCTTTATTGTCGACGTTCAACTGACATTTTGTTTTTTTGGTAAATGGTACGGTCGAAGATCATTTTTCCACAGACAGAAAAATTCGCCGACGGGTGTCTCCAATTCCATCGACGTTACGTCATCGCAGCCGGGAGTGATTAGACTCGAAGACAATGTTACTCCATATTGCGTGCGGCTTGCGCAATGAAACGCAGAAATATCGAGAGCAGGAATATCGTAAGGCACGCGAAACGGAGAAACGAGTTTCGTCTGGAGCTCGGTCTCTTTCTCGGCGATACGTCCTCTCCTACGTATCCTTCGCGCTCGTTTAATATGAGGCACGTCGCGTAAGTAGACGTTACATAAAATGGCAAATATCGGCAGGGCTTACTGCCGTATTATGCCGACGGCGGCGGCTTTATTGCGCGACATTCTCAGCAGGAGAAGGAAAAAGAGAGACACCGCGGAAGGCCAAGACGAAAAGGCCAGGGGCCTCGAGAGGTCGGCAGATGTCCAGGATGTCGCCTGTTATAAGTGCCTACGCACTCTCGCGCGGCCGATTCGCCATTATGTAGTATAAATAGGTACACGAAATGAACTTTGGCGTTTCGCCGGAAACGCGAGTGCGACCTATGTCCTCCGAAAGGGGCAGCTGGGCGACGGAAACCCACCCGGATAATCCCGACGAGCGTCTTTCTGTATGCTCTATCGGATGGATCTACCGGTTCTCAACGAGCATTCTTTGTAAAGTATATCAAAAATTGAATTTAATATGAACTTAATTTAATTGAAATTGAAATTTAAACTGAATTTTATCTGCAAGTGTGTTAAATAAGTCTAGAAATACTAAAAATCTAAAAACATGAATAATTATGGCAACAGCAGGTAGACATGGGAATCGCCAGCGACAGCGTTATTTTATTTTCATGATATACAATGGGTAAGATGAAATATTAAATAAAAGACGAAGGACGGAAAGAGAGAGGCCTTCCGCATACAGGCAAATCTTTTATAATATTTTACTATATCTGCTCTATATCGTGAAAATATTTCAGCGTTTATGGGACGCCGCGGGCCGTTAGCGGGCAAGCGCGCGAGTTAGCGATCTCTATGGATCGTTGGCAGGTAACTTTTTTTCACGTGACTTTAGCGGGAGGAAAGAAAAACGCGGGCGAAAGGGCTCCGGAACAAGCGAGGTATTTCCAGCAAGAAGAAGCCAGCGATTAGAGCGATTACGGGCTGCGCCGTGCGTGTGGAACGGTTCCGTATATCTAGCCAAGCTTTGCGTAACGCGCGCGCGCGCGCGCTCGGTCTCGGTCTCAATTAACGCAATTACTCGCTCCCTCGTCTAATTACCTATCAAACGGAATTATTATCGCGCGCGCGGCCGCCTCTAATGAAGGTTATTAATTGCTTTATGATTTTTCGATAAAACACATGCCGCATAGTAAAGTTATTATCCCACGTTGCGCGTTTCCGCTCCCGAGAAGACGTCGCCGCTCTCGCACTTTTTACCCTTTTCGCGATTGTCCGTGAGTGTCTCGAATGCGGCTTTCGCGAACGGATTCGCAGAAAATACAGAAGACACCTTGCGGCTTAACTTTCGTAACATCTCTCTTGGACTTTTCTCGCAGGAATGGCGAATGACACCGAGTATCCTCTTTAATTGGCGCGAACGAATATTTCTGCAAAATCCATGCTTTCCAAGATGTATTCATTTCATTTTTACGCACGTGTTTATACCTACAGACTTGAAAAATTCCAGACCCGATTCTGTTGTGCTTATTAACGACCGTTTAAATCTCGGGGACTCACCTATCGCGACGATCGTCGGCGAATAATCGACATGGCTATTGCTGGAAGCGCGGCAGCGGTCATTTAAGCATGGGTTGGACGGTGCGTTTTCACGGTGCTCCGGTGTCGGAACGGAGCAGGTGATAGCGTGGCCGTAAAATTCCGAGGACGCGAGACGAGAGGGTGACGAGAACCCGGCCGAGTGCCGTCACGGGCGCTTTTAAGGCACGCGGCCGGTTCTCCCAATTTCTCTTATCTGCCCGGGGCCAATTTGATAGATCGCCGATAGAGAGAAGTGGCCTTCTACTAAAACGGGGCAGCCTGCACATCGGACAGGTGCACGTCGTCCACGAGAGAGAGAGCCCGCGCACCTGACCGACGACGATGGCGCGGCGCGATGCTAGCTGCACGGTTCTTGGTGTCTCCATTACCCGCACGATTCTCGTCGTAAAAGCGCGAGATACTTTTGCGATAATTGCGGTAATTGACAGCTCCTTCTTGACGCCTCTTTACGCCCGTACATTTACACTCGCATAAAATACGATTGCGATCGGCGATTATGAGTAAGCGCGGAAAAGCGGAGCTATCACTTACGGGTCGTGATTCTTATCCGCTCGTCGATCATAAAGACCAGCAGAATCGCGAGTTTGTGATAATGACAAGGCCGCGTGACCACCACGATTCGTTCCGCATGACTTTATTAATCAGTCGGACGATAAATGTCGGATGATAAAACGACACACGGTGACAATCGGATCTGCTAATCGAATTTGTCAGCCTGTCGATATCAATTTCGTCCCGTCTCGCGCGCAGCTTTAATTCTGATCTCCTTTCTCCGCGAGACCGATGTCTTTCTTGTCGATTTGGAAGTGGGAATTGATTCTGACGTAAAAAATTGCGGTCCCTTGCACATGTCGGTGAATCAAATCTCAATCCCGCGTTGGTCGACGTCGCTCATCGAGGCTCCTCGTCACTGACATCTCGAAGAGCGTGATTCCGCGCAACTTTGGGACGATACTTGGTCGCGATGGAAGACGCCGGTTTGATACGTGCAGCACGGCGAGCACGGTTTTTGAGCGAGCGTGGCTTGTACGTTCCCACGAGACGTAAACCCGACTTTTGTCCCATGATCGAGCAAAACGGACGAGCCTAGCGAGCATCCTCCGACAAGCGGACGTTCGCGCACGCACTCGTGACGGACGGACGGACGGACGACGGGCACGTACACCAGAACGTTCATGTGTATGGTACAGTCCCAACGGTGAATAAGAGCCTTCCACTAGACGGGACGGGTAACAAAAAATAGGAATTACTCGTAAAAATATATGGGAAACGTCAGATAATTATTCGTACATCCGGCTGTACTTAATTTGTCATAAAAGCGAGACATAAAAACCCCATAAACTCGTGATCCCAATGGTATCGATCGACAAGTCTGATAAGAATCACGACGGTCGTTGCTATAATTAATCGCCGCCTCCGTTTTTCCGCGCATAAGTAATTGATAATCACCGATCGCAATCACAGTTTTATGCGGGCGCATATGCGGCAAAGGCACCGAACAGGCGCCGAAGCTGTCAATTATCGCGCGCTTTTAAAGAGAGAAAGACCGTGCGGGTAATGCTGACACGCCAGGCAGCTGGTGTCGGTTGTAGTGTACGATTCGTCGGGTTATTATGGTTAATCCCATCGCCCTACGTAACGCTGACGACTATAGTCGTCATCCGTGAGATGGTCGGTGGGTACACCGCGAGTACAGTTGCCTGTGGATTACGTGATTATGTAAGTTTTACTGAAAATCGCGTCTACGTAAATTTTACTTCGTTTCCAAGCTTACAAAGAGTTATTATGTCTTTATATTTTTATTTATCATTGTATATTTGTGGTATAACGAATTACGAATTAATGAATTATTAAGAAAATGATGTAAGGGAGCAAGCAAGAACGTGATTCAAATGCGTAAAACATGCTAGCGATTCGCACATTGCCGTACTCTATAATAATATTACATAATAATCGCTGTTCGAGCGATGCTAGCTAGAAGGGTTGCAAATATAGAGTCAATTGCATCGGAGTTTTGCGAGATTTTGCCTCTGACAAATAATCTTGAACGCAACAAAGAAATAAATAGAGACAATTACGACAATGTTCTCGCTCCAATTTCGCAAAAATTGGACGCGACAGATATTGCAAGACAAGTATTTTCAGGGGGGGAGAGGGAGCAGACTCGCAAGTATTTTCGGCGGGTGCTTATCTAACATTTCCGTGATTCGCGGCAAAATTGCGGCCTCGAGCGCGGCCACGCGAGGCACCGATTCCGCGCCGACTATTTGTGAGAGCGACTGTATGCACACACGCGAGAGCACACAAAGGGCTCTCCGAGCCGTGCCGTAGACGACGGTACGTGATACAAGTTCCTACGTGGGTGCTGGACGTTTTATGACTTTCGGCAGACTCGGGAGGAGCGGGCCCCACGAGCGGTGCCCCTGTGAAGGGGGCACCAGCCGCGAGCGAGCGAGTCGCTCGTCAACCGTTTGATTCGCGCGATAGGGATCTCGTCTGCGCGTTTCGCGAAATTGCCGTCTGGCGCGTTTCCGTGGCTTGGGAAGCGACCACGAGAAAGAAAGAAAGAAAGACAGAGACACCGAGAAAGAGAAAGAGAGGAAGAGAGAGGCGCGTCGGGACCCGTAATTAAGATGGTTCGCGCTCGCGCTAATATTATATTAAACACTCGTTATTTGTTATCTCAATGGGAAAAGCGTGAAAGAAACGGCGTACTTTCTTCTCCCCCCTCCGCCCTCCGTTCCACCCGCGCGCTCGTAAATCACTCTTGTTTGAGGCCAATTAAAGGAGGCGCGGCTCCTTAGATTTTAGCGGTGCATAGCCGGAACGCGCGCACCGCTCGCGCTCGCGTACGTACGCGCCGTTAAATTAGAAGAAATCGAGAGATAATTATTAGCACACGGAAGGATGGCCGATATAATCGCCCGGTGCTGCCGTAGCCACGTCGGGACCGACGTCGTGCTTGAGATACGTTGCCGTCATGTTTGCGGTGCGTTACCGCGCGTATCGATCTGCATTATACGGCCGCAACCGCGATTGCGACTAGAAACGCAACTGAGAAAATTATTCGGACCGCTCCGCCGATCCGGCGCGCGTTTAATTAACGCGCCCCATTAATAAGGCCAATCTCACGATCGTTGTCAACGCGTGTGCTCATTTATTAACTAATTAATGCACGGGCGGCATCAGATGTCGCGCGCTGGCGCTTTCTCTCGGCCGCGCTACGAGGAATTATCCCGCAAACGGGAGAAGGTACACCGTTCCCGAGACATCCCGCGTGTGATCAGAAAAATGTCGTTAATCCACGTCGCTTGCCGTTGACAATATTGTACAGTTGTAAAGCTTCTGCTGCTTGAAATTAAAATTTGGATTTCTCCATTTTGTGTCTGAATTTTTATTGCTTCTTTCCCAATGATGCAGCTTAATTAGTGTATAATATAGTAAGGGTTTCACGTCATTGATGTGTATTTTTATATTATTTTATATTATTAATTTATTTTAGTGCATGACTGTAATAATTAAACTATTTGCGCGCACAGAACGTTGCTCGCCGCACAGCGCGTCGCCGTTTGATTTCCGTCGCGTTCCCCTTATTCCGTCAGCCAGTTGCAACACTTTTGGGGTCTCGTCTCTTCCGCTCGTTAACCGGGGGCGAGCCGAGGCTTATGGTAATTTAAAGTAGTCGTTCCCAGTCGATTCTTTCCTAAAGCTATTAGGCGATCATCGCGGATTATCCTGCGATGCCAGGTTTCCTCGGAACTCGACTTTTCTAAGTTTTCGATCTTTCGCGTGCTCGCGACGCATCATCTCTTTCTCTTTCTCTCTCTCTTTTCTTCTTCCTTTTTTTCGCTAATCCGCTAGAATTAACGGGCTACAGCCTGCTTGTACAACGAAAAGAAAAGAAGAGAAAAAAATAATAATCCGTGTCAAACGCACGGAGACACCGGATGCCTCTCCTCGTGTTCCTCGTGAGAAACGCGGGCGACGCTAGTCATCGGAGGAGTTGTTGTTGTTGTCGGTGCCAATTACCAGCGGCAACGATTATCAGATCTCGCCGGATCGGTAATTAAGTATTACGTGGTGCACAATGCGCACCACGAGCGTATCTTATCTCGTCCCGCTGATTTGATTAGTTAGGAAATGATTTTCCCCGCGTGCCCGTTGCTGAGTAACTGTACCGGCCGCCCCCGGGGTCGTTACCACGCATTATCATTCCTGTGCGTCTTTGTTATCGAGAAAACGCGCGACCTGCCCGCCAACCGGCAGCCAACCGCACAATTAGATTCTCAGGGCTTTATGAGGGCACCGCTATTTTTTCGCCTCGCCTCTGTCGTCGTTCACGCTCGTGCGTGCGTGCGTGCGTGCTACCTGGCTCTGAACGCAGCATTATCCGGACGAAAGTGCAGCTGAAGTTATCAATGCACGTCCACCGACCGACTCGGCTGTAAATCATAATTACACCGCGAAATCCCGGCAGCGATAAGTCATATTAATTGCCATTCGACGGAACGGAACGCCGTTGCATGACTCTCCCGGTTCGTTCGTTCGTTTCGATAAAGTAGCTCTCGCGGTATCGCATGAACTGCGATAAACGGGGGACGACGATGGACGAGGATGGATAATAATAAGGTGGTAGGCCAAAGTAAACGTGCGAGGGCTGTATTTTACCGGCGACATTAACGGTGAACTTTGATAGGGGGAGGATCCCCGACGTCGTCGCGATTTTTCCAAATTGCTCCGGACGCGATCACGTGACGCGGGGTACGGTACCCCGGACGAGAAGGTGGAAGGTTTCCAGCACGGGGTGCCCTGCGGGAAGTTCCCGGAATAACTTTGCGGATGATTTATACCTTCGACAGGCGGAACGAGCAAGCTGCGGTCGAATCGTGACGTTCCTCGTCCACTTCTGCGCGAAAAGGGGCAGCAGAAAGAGATCCACGGGGCACCGTGGAGGTTTTTTCTCGTCACGCGGGTAAGCCGCGCTCAATTAAATTGAGAGATTTTTATCTCGAGATAAGTAAGGCCGCATGTGCGACGAAATTCTTGTTGCTGCGGCTCGAACGATCGCGAAACACGCCGCAGATTGTCGCTCGCTGGCGTCAAAAGAACGGCCTTACGTAAGCCAGTGTTATGTAAAACGATGGATTGTGGTTCCTTCAAAAGAGCAGTTCGATTTTTGTCCATCCTCGGCGCTTGTAATCTTTCCATGTCATTTTTAAAGACACCGCGCATGAATTACAATGCTCGAGGAGCTCAAGAGGAAGAGAGAGAGAGAGAGAGAGCAGGGAGAGCAGCGAGTCCACCTTGTGCCGCGTGCATTTCCTTTATATAGATATTTACGAGTCGGTACAGAGGAGCGCGTCGTTTTTCATAAAAATACGAATGGCGTGCAGGCGCGGGGGGAGGGGGAGAGGAGGTGAGAGGAGGGAAAGGTCGACATCTGCCGACATCTCTTTTATCTCCGTCGGTTTGTTTGTCACGTTTCACGAGGCTGCTTCAGGTCCACCGTTAGAAGATGCTTAACGAGATAGCGGATTCGGACAGGATGCTCGACCCGTCGACTATCAATGACTCGGTTTGTGCAGTCACGCTCAAGGAATGACAGCGCGACGCACTTCCTCCGCGCTAAATTCGCGCTCCCCGATCAAACCGAACTTCCGATCGAGCCGAATCGAGCCTCTGACCACCAAACGCGTCGCTGACATTGTCACTAATCACGAGCCAAGCAACCCTCGCGAGAGCGAGCGCACGCGATCGTAATTGAGAAAACTGTAAAAGACGCAGTGGCGACGGTTATCAGGCTAAATGTCCCGAGTCGAAATTTTAGTTCTACATTGAACCTCGAATTCTTCATTTGAGGCGTTATTCAGCGTCTATTTAGCTACTACTTTAACACTAAAATATGTCCGAAATTTCCTTTTTTGCCGCTAGAGCGTCAAAGCAGGTTACGATCAAGATTATAGCCGAACGTCGCAGGGTCAAAATAGCATCTTAACATCTGTTTGTAGGAGTTTGAGTTTCAATGTAAGAGTTCTAGGTTCTATTTTCCTAAAAGTAGGTTCGTACGACTGCTAAAAGCGTTAAAGTAGGGGCAAAATTTCGACTCGGGGTGTCATAGGAATTTGAAGAAAGCGCAACATTCACTTCAGTCATGCGAATTGCTCGCGACAATCGCGAGACCGAGAGGTCGAAGTGGAGTCTCCCCTGCATCGATCGGATGTCGCTGAAAATTAATCAGCGCGGCGGACAAAACGCGGACGAGACGACGCCCGTCGCGGCGCGGAGACGGCGTTTTGCGACGACGGCCGGTTTCGGGGAACAGTGGTAAAACAATGAATGAAAAGGGCAGCTCGGAAGATTTGTGGAGCCACCGGTCTTCGTGCGGCTGACGTGTACGTTATTCGAGGAAGATGCCTTCCCCAGGGGTACGACGGGGGGACGGACGGGAAGAGAGTACACTCGCGGAATACCTAACGACTTCGGAGGCTTTGGGACGGCAGGGGGGAGGGAGACCATGGGGCCCACCGCAGAGGTCCGAAAAGTCGCGGCAACGACGACGACGACGGGGGCGAAAAGGCACCGAAGGAACCGAGGGACCAGCCCTCGGAGGCTCGAGGGCCCGTCGTGCGCACGGCGGTTTTTGCGCTTTAACCTCCTCCCGTCTCGCCTTTTATTTGGGCCAGACGGGAGTTCTCGGCTAAATGCATTGATTAAACCGCTGACATCGTTCGGACGGCCCGGTGGCCACCGTGTCTCCGCGCGGACCCCCTTTTTTGTCCCGCCCGGGACCCGTTCTCCCTTTCATTTTTGTCCCGCCACTCCGTGGAGCGCGACTCGTACCTCGTGCTTCGGCAGCGTGTTCGTATTCGTGCGATCGGTGCCTGCGTCGTTCGAGAATTTACCGGGATGATCGTTGTTTACGAATGCTTCGGGAGGGGCGGGGAGCGGGGGCGAGGGGGAGGAGGCCGGTTATTTTTTTGTTGCGCCGGCGATCAAATTGAAAAGTAACAGTCCCGTAGTTTACGAGAGGCAGACAGCGTGGAACGAATACCACGAGCAGGGACGACGGTTTTGATTGAGATTTTAATTTTGTAATTGAGATGTTAATGCTATTCGATTAATTGTAAATTGTGGATCGCGAGAGTAGATATCTAGGTCACAAAATTATACGACCCTCCCAGTATCCTCGTACATGATTAACGCTCGTGTAATATGCGCGCCGTCGATCCTATCTTGAAAGGACGCAACTAGCTGGCAATAGCTGGCGTGTCGTTAATATTCCCGTAATACGGTAAATATGCGACCGGCAGATGCGGAGAGTCATTAGACCCTCGACGAATCTCCATGGGACGAGTATGGGTTGATCTGTATATTGTACCGCGACGTTCTCCACGATGTTATATACCCTGCCTCTTTCCCCCGCTCGCGGATGCACTTCCTGCCTCCTCGCGATCAGAAACACGATTCTCGCGGCGATATCGACCACTCTTAACGTAACGAGTGTTAAGATGTCGGTTTTAATCTGTTACGGAGAATTTCGCTCATCTTCTGATTTATTTCTGAGTCTTCGTTCTGAATTCTGAGTTGTCTCGCCTCGCCGCGAAAGAGATCGCCGGAAATGTTCGCTTTCGAGCGTGCCTGTGTCTCGCGATGAAAAAATTCAGAGACCAAATCTCGTGTATCTCCGCGGGGTGACGTTTCTCGCGAGGAGTAGCGCACGAGGGAAATACGTGCGGCTCGTACTCCAATTATGAAGCGGCGCCATAAGTTGGAGCATGTCTCGATCGTGCCGATCCGAAACAGTTAGATCCGATCGTGAGCAGCGGAAGGCAGCGATCGCCGACCGTTTTCGTGGCAGGACTACTACCGTGCCTTGAAGAAAGAGCAGGAGAAGAAGGTAGTGGAAGAAAACGAAAGGAAGAAAGAAAGAAAGAGGCAGCCGGCAACGGCGTTGCGACACAGGTCGCTCATTATCCGTTGCCCGTAATCGCGAGGAAGACATTGCGAGGAGAGCGATGCGCCACGATGAAGACGGCGAGACGAGAGAGAAAGAGAGGAACGGAAGGTGCGGGAGAAGCAAGAAAGACAGAGAGAGAGAGAGCGGAGGACTACGTGGAAGCTACGTGGCTTCCCACGGCGATTCGCGGTGGCGATCGTCACGAATCGCATGACGACGTGACGGCGACGATGGCAACTCACTCGCCCGGACCCTCTGCTCTTCCCCCCTTGCCCTCTTTTCCCGGATCGCGAATCCCTCATCGGGGTAGCGGAGCAACATCGTCCGCAAAGACCGACGAAGAGGAACGACGACAACGACAAGATGGACTTCATCGCGCACAAGGAAAAGAGAATGGGGTCACATCGGGGGAAGGTGAGGTGGCGGCAGGGGGACGGAGGTGGAGGAGAAAGGGGAAGGTCTCCGGACGTTTCTAGCCTAGATCAAGACCCGTAATCACGGCTCGTAATAACAGCCGATCACGGAAGATATTGCACATTTCCACGGAATCACTGCTATTCCCAGGGAAGATGCCTCCGTCGGGGTTGCGGGTCTTCTTACTGTTCCCCAACATGCAATCCCGAATTCGCTCGCTGCTGCGTACCCCGCTTCTGCGCGCCTCCCTCGTCTCTTTACCTCTTTCGGCCGATTCCTCCTCGGCGCCGCTCCGCTTTGCCCTGGGTCATATACGTCCGTGCATTTTACGTCTCCCTCGCGCGCGCGGACGTATACCTGCCCTGTGCGGTGGCTACGGTTACCCCCCGGCCACGGGACGAGAGACGAGGAACGCCTTCGCACCGTCAAGACGATTTCGTCCCCCAGATAAGACGATTTTCGTGGAAACGACTTTGCAACGGACGACGCCGGCAGAGATTGCCTCGTATTGCCGGTATGATTGATCAAGCACAGCCCTGAGATTGCGTGGAGATCCCGCGATCGGAGGCTCCACAGCCTCGAGACGTAAAGCCACTAACGAATCGGAGGACGCACGAGCGGCCCGAAAGTAACGCAAGTGCGAATTACGAAAGGTGGATGGGCGAGCAGCTGATCCGTGAACGCTGAATCATCCAGCGATGAAACAAAGAAAACGTGGGAATGCCGATGAAGGGGCAAGAGGATTGAGTGGACGCGCGCTTGCTATTACCTCTCGCTCGTATCGAGCGTCATCGAGGCTTCGGACAAGAGAAGCGGAGATCCACTTCGCGAGCAGAGAGAGCTACCCGCGAGCGTTACGAAGCAGGCGGGAAGCTTAATGAAGTTCACGCTCGTGATACCGGGAGCAATCTAAATATTTAATCTAGATTAAGCCGAGAAGACAGGATGCGGGGCAACCAACAGATAGACAGACAGACAGACAGACGGACGGACGGACGAGTGGATGAGATACGGTCAGGCAACGTCGCGGGTTTAACATTGTACGCTTTTTTACATGCCAGCCGAACGGTCCGAGGGCCCGGTTCGCGTATGAAGCGACCCGTCCGGGGCCTCGAGGAGTCGTTGGGACCCAAGGTGGGCCGATGGCTGGTAGCGCGTCGGCGGATGCTGCGGATGAAGGCGCTTCGCGCACGAGAGAGAGCAACGGCCTGTGGGCGCGGGAACCGTGGGGTGGAAAACGAGGTGGAAGGGTACCCCAGCCAGTCGTCCATTAATCATCGGGGTAATTCCGTAGATGGCTCTTTGCCGCTCGGAGGAGCCGAGCAATGCATGCCGAAACTCGCCTCGTCCGTCGAACCGTCCACGAGCGAACTCGCGCGCGTTCGCCCCCCCCCCCCGTCGCGACCCTCCGCTATTGTATTTTTCGCGTCGTGTCGATGCCTCGGTAGGTTTTCAGAAAATCCTGCGAGGGTGCCCCATGATTCGAAAGGAGAAAAAGAAAAAAAAAAACGTGAGCGCGCTTTTCGATTCGAACGTCGCACTTTCCGCAAGCGGACCCGAGTCGAAATTTTAGTTCTACATTGAACCTCGAATTCTTCATTTGAGGCGTTATTCAGCGTCTATTTAGCTACTACTTTAACACTAAAATATGTCCGAAATTTCCTTTTTTGCCGCTAGAGCGTCAAAGCAGGTTACGATCAAGATTATAGCCGAACGTCGCAGGGTCAAAATAGCATCTTAACATCTGTTTGTAGGAGTTTGAGTTTCAATGTAAGAGTTCTAGGTTCTATTTTCCTAAAAGTAGGTTCGTACGACTGCTAAAAGCATTAAAGTAG
The DNA here is from genome assembly GCF_003672135.1 of Ooceraea biroi. Lineage (NCBI taxonomy): Eukaryota > Metazoa > Arthropoda > Insecta > Hymenoptera > Formicidae > Ooceraea > Ooceraea biroi. The sequence continues at coordinate 1,262,189 of NC_039517.1, forward strand.
GCGCAAAATTTCGACTCGGGGAATTCCGCGCATGTGCAGCGCCTAGCTGAAACCCGCGCGAGTAATCCACGTCACGTTTGATTTGCACGCCGACCCCGCGTAATTGGCGCGTCCGCTGTTCCACCGTTTCTCATCTCGTTGCGAGGTACACGCGGCGGAACTGCCTATCAATCCGATCTCGGGGGTTACCACCATGCATTGCCCGCGTCGCATGTAGGTTCGCACTTTAGGACCTGGCCGAGATTACCTTCGTGTGGACGAAGGGGGTGGGTGAGAGAGAAGATATTATGAAACCATGAGACAAAGGGTGGAACGACGTTAAGTAGACGGTGCAGCAGTCCCGAGGAGAAACACAGAGAAAGACGACGGACTCGCAGAAAGAGGGAGGGTAAGGAATGGTGGTGGCCGCGGGCTGAGGGGGAGGAGAGGAGCACATCGGCCCGCATTGCGGAACGATACGCAACAGCTGCACCTGACACGTCATTTGCGTGGAACGTGTATCAGCACCGGCGATGGCTAATTATTATTCCACGTGCTGCGCGAGTGCATGCCCGCTCGTTCGTCCGCTCGTCGTCTTTCGCCGCCTCGCGCGAAGACGCGTGACGTCTCGCGGTGATTTTTGCGTCGAAAACTGCGAGCGAGAAATCGATCGCGCGCAGATAGCGCTCGCGCGGTTCATTAATTAATTAATTTCATCGCGAGCGGTTGCGAGCGGATTACGCGCCGTGCCGAGGACCGCACCTTGCGACAGGACTCTGCTGCTGCTAAAGTAGCCTTGGTGGCAGCTGGAGGCGTAAATTCCGCGCGCTTATCGCGCGTCGATCTCTCTCGCGGATGCGTGCGTGTGTTCGTCGTTTTCCCTTTAAACGCGCGACTCCGCGCGATTATTCGCGCCGCTGTGCGGCATTAAATCCACCGTATCGCGACAAGCTGCGCATCTCACAATGTTAAGTCGCATCGCAATCGTCCCCTCATTTACCTTACGCGTCTCCCGCCGCTGCAATAAACGTCACTTCCGTCACAACCGTACTCGTGACGAGGAGCTGCAACGCGATCGCCGGCCATAAATATAAATGAATCACGGTGATTCTTATTCACCGCGTTGTTTTCGGATCGATCGCTCGTAATCGCGGGCGTATATCCCTTTCGCGAAAATGAGATACGCCCGACGTGCCGCGCGTTTTCGCACGTAATCGCGCCTAAACCCGCGCCTAGAATCGCGCCACATCTTGAAAGATTTTCTCCCCTCTCTTATCTTCGATCAACTCAGCTCCTCGTCGCACGATGACGTCAACGTCATCGCAAAGATTCTCCGGAATTCGCTGTCGTGAGCTGCGGGGCTGGTAATAGAGTTATTTCGAAATTCTGTCGAGCAATCTGCTAACGCAATAGGCACATGCCGCCTCTATTGTGGCCCGCGAGCGTCGAGGGACCCACCGTCGGAAATCCACCCCTAGGCATGAAATTAAACCCCGTCGCCCACCTCGAACACACGCGCTCGTCCCGGCACGATCGCGGCGTTCGAAGTCTTCGGATGAAATTGTCCGTCTAATTTTATCACGCCAGGCTTTAAAATGATGGAAGGTCTCTCCGGGATAAGCCCGGGCACGTGGGGCCAGGGGGAAGCTCACCCCCGAGGTCGGTCCGACTTTAATAAAGAAGCCCGGCGCGGCTGGTTCGCGGCTCGACGGGACTCCGACGCCGCCTGCAACCGGCGCGTCAAACGCGTTCACGAGGAGAGAGATACGTAAATCCTCGAAATCCAGCGAGGAGGGAGACCCCGCGAAACGAGCCCCGGGGACAATATCCGGGCCGATAACCAACGCCTTCCTGCCGGGAACACGTTTTCCATGCGGATCCCGAATTCAGACGCGACTGGGGCAATCTCAAAATTCGCGACGTCATTGGAAGGTTGAAACCAGTTTGCGAGATCATCGAGAAGCTACAAAAGAAGAGCGATCGATTCGTGATGTTTTATCAAATTTATCAAATTTGATAAAAGGAGAGAAGGTAAATTAACCCTAGCTTCCCAGACTTTCAATTTTCACGAGCTTCCTACATTAGAGTACAAGCTACCTCGCGTCGAATATTTAGTTAAAAATAAGAAAAAATCAACTGATTTAAGTCTTTTTTTTCCATCGATACGCCACGTCAAGGAATATGCCTGTGCATAGGAAAATTTGAAAAAGAAAGTAGTTTGTAAAATATTCGCTTGTGAAAAAAGGTTACATTCACAACTCGTGAATTACTTTATTTTACTTGGGATTTTAGGCATCCCTGTGTGGAAAGCTAGGGTTAAATTTTGTGGGGGAGACAATAATAAAAAAATAATTGAAAATATTCTCTCGAGTCTGGTTAGATTTTTGTGTCTTTGTCCGAGCCTTGTTCCCCGTGACTTCGCTTGCGATAAGCGTTCGTAATAATAATAGGCTTTTATGTAACAAGGTGCTTTCTTAAAATATCAAATGCTGAACTTTGAATGCTATGCTAAACGCGGATAACGAGCGCATTTTAATGCAACGCCGTCTACGCAGCGATAACTGTGAGATATCGCCGGCACTTTATCGTTCGACAAGTACCGTATTTTAATTTAACGTCGCACAGCGATTGCATCGCGATCTATCGACACGCGTAAACCAGCGTGACACATATTCGTGTGACAGTTTATGCCAGCTGGAGGTCAGTTCATCAAAGGAAACAATTTCCACGAATTCGTTTCAGGAAGTAATAACGTAAGCAAATAAAAAACGTCGAACACTCAAACTATTATAGAAAATATTATAATTTGAAATCTTTACAATTGTACAAGTTAAGCAATCACGATTTAAACACGAAATACAATTACAAGAGATATCGTCAAGAGTAACAAAAATTCATCAAGATTCAAAGACAATTCATCGACATTCGTTCGCATGAAAATTAATTAAAGCTCATTATCCAATTAAAGTTTCAGCGCAGAGCCAAGTCAGAAGGTAATGTGATATCTCGATCAATCGCGCAAAGTACGCAGGCAATCGCTCCACGCTGAAACACGCGTTACAACGCTGTTGCGTTGTTATCGCGCACGGAAACGATCCAGCTGCGTCGATGATTCCTGAAAACTTACTCGCTCGTTATCGCGCGCGTAGACACGAAGCCGGGTAAACCTCGCGAAAGCCATTTGCCAGGCACACATACAAACGGCGAGTAATTAGCGCGCGAAACGCCGATCCGGCAAGATAGCGCGCTCGCGGCCTTCCTCTTGCGCAAGAGCGCGCGCAAAAAAAACTATCGACCATCCACCCTTATCTGGTGGTCGTATCGCAACGTGACCACCGGCTGCGGTTGTTGCGTAGGCGCAGGTTGCAGATAAGCGGCCAGGCAAAGCGGATACGCGCAACCTGGATCGAGCCGATCGCGCCCGGGCGCGAGGAAAACGCGCCGCGCGACGAGACTGCCTCTTTCCGCGCGGAAACGCCGCCGGCGACGATGCTGATGACGATCTTCCCGCACTCGCTCGCTCGCGAATCCGCTCGGCGAGTTCTCAGCCTGGGCCGGGCGTTCCGCTCGCCTAGCGTTCCGTCCTGCGACCATCGCGCACCGTTTTCCGTCCAGGAAGACGTATTTCTCGACGTTCTTGCGGTTTCTCGTGGCGTTTCCGCGCGCGCGGGACTCGTACGTGGGCTCGTTTTATGGAAATGTCTACGCTCCCGGAAGCCCTAAATTTTTCTGAAGCACGCGGTCGGCCGGGATGCTCGAAAACGTGACAGATTTGGATAATTCCACGGAAACTGGAACGAGAGAGAAAGAGAGAGGAGAGAGAACGTTTCGCGGGCATCGTCGGAAACGATCATTATCTGTGCTCGTAAGCGTAATTTCCGCTTTAACGTCACACGCGCTGCTTTTAAGGTCTAACGGTCGTTATCCCAGCAATGCGGATCTTATCAAGCATGCAAATCGAATCATAAACGGTTCTGCGTCGCAAGCGGAGCTCGCGGAGCATGATTGCGGGATTGCCGTGGAATACGTGTCCGAGGTATCGGTTTTCCAATTGTAACGCGATGCCGAAGATCGGGATGTCCACGTTCGGGGTACCAGTCGTTTCTCGAGATCGTAGCATCGGTGCAATCGAGATCGCGAAAAGACGCCCGAGAGGAGGACGGAGCCGGGGATTATTCGTTATCACGAGGCACGATCTGCGAACAATAATCTCAGCAAGGAATGACGTAATTAAAACTGTCGACACGGCTGAGCGAGAAGGAGGGAGGGGAGGTGGTGGGAAACGCGGATAAAGTTAATTCACTCGCATATGAATCGCTGCGAAAAACGCGGCATGAAATGATATCGCTCAACGATCGAGTGACACAGTCGGGACGAGAAGAAAAAGGAAAAAAATCACTCCCGCGGCGTCTTATGTCTGAATTACGATTCGGAATCACCATTCTGATCCCCTTCTGAAGAGTGGAAAACGTGGCGTGTGCAATTTGCGGCAAAACGAAAGATTGCGCTGCAAAACGCCACAATCCGAGGCCGGACAATCGGCGCGGGCGCGCGTTGGTACGCGCGCCGCGAATAAAGACGTGAATTACTTGGCCACGACGGGAGGGGCGGGAGGGGTAAAGTCGTTATGACGGTAATTCGCCGGAATTCCAATTGTAACGGTAAAGCCGCGGGCTCGCCGTTGATTGCACGCTCGCGCGATCGAGCGCGGAGCACGCGAAACACGCTTCGTAATTCCGCTCCCGCTCCGGGAAAAGGAGCGAGCGGAAACCACCGTGCGCGCGTATTCGAAGCTAGAGCGCTAATAAAGCAGCCGGATAATCCGCGAGAGCGGGGCCCAGCCTTTCGGGCGGAAACAACCCCATGGGCAGCTGTACCACCCCATGACTGCGCGACGTGATTAAAACCGGCGTTGAAGCGACACTGCTCTGGAGCCACGGGGGGCTGATTGCGTCAGGGGGCGAGAAGGGCCCACCCTCGTCCCGCTGCTTAGGCTAATTTATTGAGATGTCGTCGTCCTCGTCGTCATACCATCGAATCTTCATTGCGGCGTTCTCGCTTCCGCTCCGCCGAGCGCGCGCGCGGAGGCCTTTAGGAGCTTAACGAACGTAATCGCCGGATCGTCGATCGCCGCTAAATCCTTTATACGAATCTCCAGGAACGTGGGAAGGACGACGTAAAAAGGCGCAATTATCGCGTTCCTCGCGCGTTATCTTCACTTCCGAGAGAGCCGTTTTCATTATTTCTTGTCGCTCGTGCATCTGTGTGCGTGTGTGTGAAGAAGAATTTCTTTCTCATTGCCCTCCCCCTGGAATTTTTCTTGAATTTCAAGATTCTACCAGAGAATATTTTCTACTGAAAATAGTATATAATAAATAGTATAATAATATAATATAATCTCTATATTATCTTATTGATATGTATCATTCTTTTTCTGAAAATGCCAAAGAGTGTACTTTCTGGAATGAAAGAATCTCACAGACGACTCACAATTGCTAATTTAAGATTAGATAAAATATAATACAAAGATATCACTAAAAGCGATAAAAAAATGTCCTTGAAGTACAAAAATCTAAGAAATTCTTTTTCTGCTACGCTTTGCATCCGGCCGACTTGCTGTTGTACTTTAAAAACCGATAGACAGCGGACTTCCGCGACTTGTTCTTGAAGGGACGCCTGCCTGTCCCTTCCCGATAAAAGAAGCGATAAAATTGCCCGGTGAGACGCATGGCACGTTTTTCCGACGACAGTGTGCCAAGGTGCGCTCCACTTTTGACAGTCATGTGTCGTCATCGCGCTGCGTTGTAGATGACGATAAAGATAACGGTGCGATGGAAACAGTTTTCACATCGACGGACTTGGCATGTCGAGAACGATGAGTAAGACTCGACTTGAGTGATCCAATCGATTTAGTCGGACAGGTACGAACATAACAAATAGCAGAGCCGATAAAAGGCTTCTGATATTTTAGTAGCTGCTACCAAGTTCGGCGATAACCGCTTGTCTAGCGCGTGACATTTTGCAATCAGTAATTTTTTGTACTTTTAAACGTTTCCGTGCCGAATGTTGCGCGAATGTGACGTTAAAATGCGTACACAGATCACATTCGGTGACACATTCGGCTTCCGATACATTAAATTTGTACATTGCGGTACTAATCGACGCTGATTTCTATGCAGTTAATCACCCGTGTGGGGGTGTGTAAAGAATAATCCCACGGTAAGTCCTGCCTGTCGTAAGGAGCGACTAAAAGGACGCATAAAACTAGAAAAAGCAACAATAAGTAGATTATGTAATAACAATTTAAGTCATAGATACTTTCGAGCTGAAAGATAAATTATTGTACATAATAAATTAAGAAGTAATAAGAGGGATATCAATTGCGGAATTGTTATATCCGACTATTTACGCTCGTAGACACGCTCGGCGCATTACGCGCGCGTGCACAATTTGTACAATGCAAATCTGCCGACGTCGATGCGGCGCTTATTAATAAGTATCGTCGGCGTCTTACAACGAGACGGTTCTAGCTTCCCGCCTCGCGTGTAGCGTTTACGCGCGCATCATTCATCGAGATCATCGTTAACGAGAGCATAAATATGCATTCATTTGGCCTGCCGCCGCGCGTCTTGTTACTTGCCGAGAAGAATCTGCATGACCATTTAACGCCACTCGCGAATTCTAGTCGCTATATAATTAAGAAGCGATAAGTAATGGATTACAAACCCTCAGAAAGGATTTCTGATAACAAAACGAAAAATATTCTTGACTAATTTAATCGTATTACAAGTATAAAATATATGAAAATAAATTTTTAATTTAAATCAGTAATTTCTATTATTCTCTCTCGAATTAAATAAGATTGTCTTACTGTCTTCAGACAAGAGTAACATATACAAATTTATGCTTATATATTTTTGTATGTAGAATAATTTGATATTAGCGCCACTTTATAGTAGGCTTTGTCGATGTCGACGCATCATTTTCTCACAGTCGCTCGTCGACTCGGCGCTTCTGCGTCCTTTATTCCGATAAAACGGCCAATATTTATGTGTTGCAATCGAAAATCGGGAAAGTGTTTCTGTTATTTACAATGCAAGAAATATTAAAAGATATGGAAATGTAAGTAAGTATATACAATATACTTACTTGAGAAATAAGATTCGAGATAAGACATTTCCATATCTTTTGCACTTATTCATTGTAAATAACAGAAACACTTTCCCGATTTTCGATTGCAACACATAAATATTGGCCGTTTTGTGCAGATTCTACAAATTCTCTTAGAAGAATAGAATAAGATGTCTTTTAGATCTGACAATATTGTGAAATCAAGAATATTTTGAACTTGCTAGAAATTTGTATCTAAATCCTTCTGAGAAAATGAATGAGATAGCACCAAGATTATTTGAATCTAGATTTTCGAATTTTCTATTTAAGATTAAAATATGCTTCTTTTCAATAATAAATATGATTGTCGCTATAGCGATCTTATTTTATGATAGATTAAAGAGTAATAGCATTAAGTCCAGAAATCTTTTCTGTGGGTGCATGTTAACAACCAATGCTGCGCTCCATAATGTTTCCGCAGTTGTCCGCGAACGTACACACGTTATTGTTACAACTTTGACAACTTTATCAAACGAAAGAAATTTCACAAAAAAATTTCAAAGTGACGTCGCCGTTTTAAATCTCATGAGTGACCCTCATCGTTCCACCCGATTCATCAATATCACGGACGAACCGATAAATCACGGGACGTCACATTGCGGCGACGTTTACCGCAAAAGAAAAGATCTCAGAGGGAGGAACGATTTCGGCGATCGCGGACAGACAGACCACGGTTTCCGTCCCGTTCGCGACCGGAAAGAGTCGCCAGCGGAACGTCGCGTCGGGCTCGGTAGTAGGTGCCGAGTATCCTGGCGTTCATTAATTTTGTACCGTTGTCACCGGCAGGAGCATGCGTATTCATGAGACACACCGAGGCTTATAAACGTCCGGCTATTAGTGATACGATTAAAATGTGCATTTCTCGGGCGCTGTTTTAAACGCGAGCCCCGACCCGTGACTCCGCCCGCCGCGCGAACGACCGCGCGCCTATTTTACGTGCGCGATATTTTATTTCGCAACCGCGCGCCGTCGCGGCCGCGACCATCGCAGCTACCCCCGGTATGTGCGCGGTTTTATCTACCGGAAGAAATAATAATGCGGTCGCATCGCCCGGCGGCGGTTTTGCGCCGGGCTGCACGTCGCCAATTAATTTCGGTCTTTACGTTTCGCTCGGTTATCACGCGACAGGGCGACGCGCGGGATCGCCGACGTGATTCCCTTGCATGGCAGCCGGAAGGCGCGTCGCGCGACGAAGAACGACGACATTGACGTCGGATCGAGAGCACGAAATACAGAGAATCTTCTGCCAATTTTGATAAATAATTTTAACTTTCTGACAATACAAAAAGACTTAATTAAATTAAAGACTTAAAAATGATTAAAGACTTTATAATTAAAATAAAGAAGCTTAAGAACCTTGATGATATGTTAAATTATACTCGCGCGAAGAAATTTTCAGAGGGGGGTTCCTATCTGGCAGACAGATTCATGTGTTCAACACAACGTGGTATGCTTTTTCAACAGTGCAATGCTAAATAACAAGCAACTCCGATCCTCCTCGCGGATATCGATCTGCCGGTCGTCGGCAGCAGCTCGCATCAGCAACAGCGACAGTTTGTTTAGACCGAGCGCGAGCGTTTGCGGCGTCCGGGAAAGAAGGGAAAACCGTGCGCCACAGGGAGAGATATACACCGTATAAATCTTCACTCAACCCCCTCCCACCACCCTCGGTCCTTGGCGGACAAGCCAGCTCGAAAAAAAAAAACGGAACGCCGCGTGCAGCAGCACGCTGCATGGAGATCGGCGAGCATCCGCATTCGCGTATCCGCGCAACGACATCCTCGCGAACGCGCGAGGAGAAAAGGGGCGGACGGTCCTCCAGCTCTGGCAACCCCTTTCCACCGTCCCCCCCGCGTCCACGCTCTTCGCCGGCAAAACGGATGCATTTCGGATGCAGCTGCGAGTTCGTTAGAGCGTCTAACGCGCGGATGCACGAGGTCCCAATTGTTTATGCGTTGTGACGTCGCTCGGCCGGCCGTCGTCCGGGGTGGAGCCCGGGGGTGGGCCGCGACGCGCCACCCGGTATAACATATATATATACATATATATATCTCGCAGGAAGCGCGCATACGCGCGCGCGCGTGTATCAGAGAGAGCGATGAATATGCATACCTTAATTCGCGGGGGCTAATTGAATAATTTGTAAAACGCGCCGGGCCGGCCCGGGCCGCGACCTTTTTGCATTCCCCTCCCCCCCTCCCCCGACAACGCAACGTGCCGGCAACGTGTTCCCGTGCCCTTCTCTCCCCATTCCGCCGGCCGCTCGGCTGCCGGCCGGCCGACAGGACGAACCGACCAAGGAATGATATCCCCGGCCTTATCCCGCGCTGGAAGCCAAGGTATGCCGTGGATAGCGCGCCTAAAATGCGGTTTGGCACCCGTTTAGCCGCCACGAGGAACGCCACGGTCCCGCTGCGCCTCGTGAATCACTCGTGGAGCACGCCGGAGGCACGCTGACTTTACCCCAGCCGTCGCCAGTCTCAGCCCGCGTGCGATTGGCATTAATGGGGTGTAATTGAATTCGCGACGATCGGAATAATGCACCCAAAGTAATTCCGTTGAGAGAATTAATTAATTAATTAGGTGAAGACGACTACCTTTTGACGACAACCATGGTTGAACCATATTCGCGAGAGAAATTTTCAGACGAAGATTATAATCTCTCTGAGAGACTGTACAGTCTCTCTAGATTCATGTATTCGATATAAAAAAAGACATGCTTTTCCAAAAGCGCTTTTAGAAATAACGCGCAATCGATCCTCTTCGCGGATATCGATGCGATTATTTATCCTGGTTAAAATTTCTGGTCTTTCTTTGCGAGATAATTATCGAAAAGCTCGCCTCCGCCTGCGACGTACGTCATTAATCCTGACCGTTAATGATGACCAGGTCAGTAGTCATGGAGCTCGAGGCGGAACGTTTTCGCACGTCGCCGAAAGTGAAGCGAAGGCCGCGCGCGTTCATCAAGAATCGAGTTTCTCATGCTAACGCTCATGCTCGCTCGAAAAGGAAATCGAACGTCGCTCGCGAGAGGAAAGGAAAAGAGTACTCGGTGATTCCTGGCAATGACAGACTCGCGGTTGCAGCATCTGCGACGCACAACGTCGCCGAAATTTCTATTTCGAGACGAGAAGCCTCGCAGAGGCTCTCGGCGAGAGTAGCTTCGTGGGGCCTTCCTGCTCTCGGTCCCCCCCGGTCTCCGTTGGCCGATGAATCGGGGTCCCCAAGGCCCTCCTTACTTATGCGATGCGTGCCCCTGTCGGCATACATCACTGCCAGCGAACGTTTTTACGGGGCACGACGCGAGCAAGAATACGATTACGCGCGTTAACATTCTCGGAATATCATTTGTCCACTGTGCCCGCGCCCAAGGATCCCCGTCCACGGCGCCACGGCGCATTTTTTCATGTCGCGAAACGGCGATCGAGAATCGGAAGGCTGCGATCAACTCGCTAACGAGTTAATTATTGTATTATATTATATATCCGCGATATCGAACACTGCTCTGTCTCCAGCAATCGCAGAGGAGTGCAGTTGTACGCCGAAATCGAAGAATCTCTAATGGCTATTCAAAATATATACGTATCTCAACTTTCCACAAAATGTTATTCCGAAATCCTCGACATTTTACTTCAGGGTGAAACAATTCAGAGCACGATTCGAGAACATAAAACTTTGTGACACATCACAATAATATCGCGAAATTTTACTTTCTTTTCACGATCATTTAAAGCCACGAATAAATATCTACTTTTCCCAGAATTATTCAAGAATGTCAAACAGACTCTTCGGAAAAAATATTCGCTGGTTAACGAGCGACAAGATCCAATGGGATCCACGAAGGGAGCGAAATCCCGGAGCGGGAGCAACCACGAACACCGACGAAGTCGTCGCCGATGCGTCGTCTCAGCGGTGGTTGAACGGGAGGCTGAACATGGCAGGCTGAAATCTCTCGCGAGGAGGGAAATCGGCCGTACGATCGACGATTTCACGACAAAGGCCGCGGTACCTAACATCCAAAGTTGGGTGTCGTACGAGTGCGGGGGGCATCTCCTAAGAGATGCGCGGAAAGCCGGGAATCCCTCCGCTCTATTTCGGACCTGTCTCTGCCTCTCTCTCTCTTTCCCTCTGTCCCCGTCTCTATCATCCATCGCCCTCCACCCGCCCTTCCCGTCCCTTGCCGTCACTCTCGTTCCCGAAGGGAAGAGAGACGTAAGCCTGGCAGAGGGCCTTTGATCCTCCGCACTCGGTGTCGGCAAACAGGAGCTCCGCTGGTGAACGCAGCCACCGCGCTTTAATACCTCATGCAAATTTCAGGAAAAGGGCTCACCCCTCGTGCCTTTCCCCCGGGCCGCAGGGAGAAAGGGGCGAGGGGGAGGGGGCCCACGCTCATCCCGCGCTCATTCGCCTCCTTCGTGCGCCTCGTACTCCTCCACAACGGTGATAACCCGCTATATTGCTTTTCGAACAAATCGCTATCCGCCTGCCACGCCGCGGAAACGCGCCGATCGAAGCGTCTGCCGGAAAAATTTCCAAATTCCCGTCGAGAGTGCATCGACCGTCCCCCATCGAACATCGCGTTATTGCGGAAGGAAAATGGCAGCGAATGAAATAAAGGACACCCCCCGAGCAACATCGCAATCTGCAACGTTCGCAGTCTCCGGAAGTCTGGCTTATTATCTCAGAACTGTGTGAAATTACAATGGCGATAACGATATCATCGCTGGCGGAGACTCCGCTAAGTCGTCACGGCACGTTTCCCGGATATTTCCGACGCATGGAGAGAGAGAGAGAGAGACAGACAGAGAGACGATCATGCAAAATTGAGCAATCTCTGATGAGAAGCATGGAGTGAAGAAATAATAATTCCCGAAAAGAGATACATGACTAAATTCCATCGATGGCAGTATTACGGGAGCCATAAGCGACCGGAATTAACTGGCAAGTTTTTAACGATAAAAGTATGAATGTGATTTTTTTATTAATGATAATTTTATTAATGATATCGAAAGGAACCAACGAACACGTGTGCGTGACAAGCCACGTGCGCGAAAGACAAATTAAATATTATATTATTTCGTCATGAACAACGCAGATCTCGCAAAGGAACTTTACTACTACGGGTCCCTTTCTCGCACCATTCCCATCGTCACCCCTCGCGATCTCGGCGGTTGTCCTCGAGCAACATTGTTTCTTCAGGTATGTCCACGTGACTCTCGATCGGCCCTGTTCCCCTTCGCTGGATATACATACAATGCAGTGCAACGCCAGAGCAGACATACGTGTAGGTGCGACTGAACACTTTCTTCCCCCTCGGCGTCTGCGGAAGGCATGCGAGGAAATTTATGCCTCGTGAATTACCGACTCGCTGCGATCTTCAATTCTGTCAACCCCGTCTGAATTAATTTTTGAATATAAAAAAGAGAACTGTATGTAAAGATCAATCTCTCTCTACTTACGATATAAAGATCGTCGACTTTTACATTACATGTATCGATGAATTGAAATTTAAGAGCATTTTCTTCGCGCAAAGATTGAAATATTTCAATCTCTGCGCGAAGAAAATGCTCTTAAAATTTAATTGAAATAATATTATTTCAATTAAATTTAAAGAGAGTAATTTTTCCCTTCAAACGGTAATTCTCATCGAGAATGAAAAATCGTCTCCTAATTGAAGACTGAACAACGTCAGCGATCTTCACCGTAAAAATACCGTATATCCCCAGCATATCTCGCATCATACAAAATTGAAAACTACACATACTGCCTTAGATGAAGACAAAGAAGGGAATATTGCCGATATCTCGCGAGCAGATGCCGGCGACACCGATTTTGCGGTTTAACGCTGTCATCGACGCGATTTAACGGAATTATCGAGCGGGCTCCAAGCTATCCTCCATTCGTTGGCCCGTGATATTCCGCTCCAGCAGAAGCTGCAGACGCGTGCCCCCGGGGCGGTTTCGAGGTCCCATAGTTTGGGAAGCGGCCACCGGCGCGGCTATGATACGCCGATATACCTATGTATTTGTCTACGTACTGAACCGCCCCAAAACCGTCGTTCCCGACCAACGAACCGCGTAATCCTTGACGAGAGAATCTCGTCAATCACGTCCCCGATGCACCGTACCGATCGATCCGCCGAATCCACCCGCGACCAGTCGCGATTCTCATCCTCGATTCTACCGTCACGACCGCGGGGCTCACGAATCAAGCCGAATTCCCAATAATTGTCAGCTTTCTCCGACGAATCCCGCAATCGCCTTTGCAATCTCATCGAAGACGAGAAACGAACGCGGCGAACATCATCGACGAGTCATCCACGAAATGGTCTGTGGATTCAATATGAATTTAAATAAATATCATTTTCGTGTAAATTGCATTTGGTTGTCATGCTCGGGGAAAGTTGCATCTTTGATATTATCGTCGCATCATTACTGGATTCGCTGGATTGGAAAATCACAAAGTCGTCTTGACGATATTATTATTTAAGTACGTTTTCTTCGTGGTAATACAAAAGATCTCACATGCGATCGAACTTGATATTTATCGAATTTTTAAATATCTCAGATCGACAATCCTTGAAGACCAATTCGCACCGCAGTGAAGTAGCAACTCAAATGAGATCTCTCGACTCGCAGCGGTGGCGGGAATCCCATCCGCTACTCCCACGTTGCAAGGCCGGCCAACTTCGAGGATCTCCGATCACATGCGGGCTATATTTTACATTCAGATCATTTTACATCCCGAACGATCCTCGTTCGCCTTATTTCCATGACATCGGCCTTTATAATTATTCTACTGCAATATGATGAATCGGAACGGTGAAGCGAACGAAGAATATGATTCTGTCGTTCAGATGCGTAACAGATGCTAGCGTGAGCTACAAGTGTTGGACAGTAGCAAGTTATCCTGCTGCTTCCTAGATCTGCTTGAGACAACGAGAGGGCGAGAGCAACGGTACCGGAACACAGCGAGGTCTTCCTGACATCAAAAGATGTTCATCGACATCTCATCATCGCGGATAAATAAAGACTTTTTCCCCGGGCTTCGTCAAGATCGGGATTTCTCATGCATTTTACGCAGCCGGTACCCTCCCTGAAGTGATCAAAGTCAAAGGTGGATCGCTCAGCATAATAATGTACCGAGTCCCTTTTAGTTCGGCGAGTTTCGAGGGCACAAAGTCAAACCGTGAAGCCGTCCGGAGCTCACGAAGCATCGCGCGCGAGTTCCACGGCTCTCGCCGCGAGTTCTGCAAGCGAGCGAGCGAGGGGACAGGCGAGTTCGCGAGGTGGTAGAGAGGTGTACCCCGGCGGAGGAGGTGTCTGCTGGACCAAGGTGGGTACCAGGAGGGCACCGGAGGATCCCAGTCCTCTCGGAGGAAGCATGGAGTCCTCTTCTGGGCGCGGGCGACTTTTTTGTCGCGCGATATCGCCCAGGGAATGTCATCCAATGAGGGTGAAGTAAAGGGAAAACAAGTAAAATAATGATAAAAGGCGGAGCCCGCGGCGTGATTTGATTGGTCGAGATATCGCCGCCGTTCGGAGTCACAACCCGAGGAAGAAGAGGGGGTTGTCCTCTCTCTCTCTCTCTCTCTCTCTCTCTCTCTCTCTCTTTCCTCTCGCCTCGCGTATCCGCGTATCTCATCTCTGTCTCGCGCAGCCAGTCGCCTTCCTCTCGCCGTTCCCTTTTACCACACCTTCGCCGGCGAGCTCTGGTACTCCTCTGGTTTCCTCTCTCGCTCTTACGCCCGGTACTCTCTTGATATCCTCCTCCTTTTCCTCCTCCTCTTGCTTCGCCTGGTATGTAGAGGTGCATACACGAGTACGAAGAGAAAGGGAGAGAGATAGGTTACTTTATTCTCCTCTCGCCGTGCGGGTCCATGGTCCACGATCGTGTCCTGACTCTGGCAGAAGCATCGGTTTTCTCCCCCACCTTCGCGATCCTCCTCTCTCCTCCGTCGGTGCTTCCTTTCGTCGACTTCTTCGTCGTCGTCGTCTTCTTCTTTGTCTTCTTTTTTCGTTTCCATTCTGCTTCTCGTCGCCGTCGTCATCGTCTTCGTTTACTCGGACGAGCTCGAGTACATCCCGTGTCGTATAAGCGCGGACAGTCCGCCGTATTTAAGTGAAATATAGATTCGCGACGGTCCCGGTAACCCTCGAGGAAGAAACGACCACATCGGCCACGGAGAAATATCGTCCTGCGGGAGACGCTGTCTCGCGATACGTTCCGCGAAACGTGGCGCAAAGAAAACGACTAGAGTTAATAAATATCGTTGACTCGGTTAATTGCACGTGCAAGGAATGCTGCACGGTTCACGTCATTCGCAATATTGCAGCGACAACAAGAGTCTGATGCACACTCTCTCTCCTATCTCTCTTTCTTAGCACACGAATAACTAATCATTAATCTAACAATTACGATCGCTCCTCCTCGAGATCCAACAAGATTCTAAACATCTCGCGATACCTTCGCGATAATTCTCCGACTGCCGAAATGCTGCACAAATAATTTGCGATGAAAAATATTTCACAGTAAGTACGAGTAACGCTTGCTCATCCATCATTGCTCAAGGCAACCTGTTTCTCTGCAGCGCGCTCTTCATCATCGCGCGACAACACGAAGAAGCGGCCATATGCGAGGAGCGCGGGGTCGTAGAAATGATTAGCGGTCGTAACGAAAATTCAGAGTCCGTCACGTGTTCCCGCAGAGCCGAGGGTTTCGTGGCGGAAAAGTATATTGACTCGTGATACGCCATCTGTGCCAGGAGGGGTGGCGGGGTGAGCGAGAAGAGGCACCCTCGCGGCGTTATTGGCAAAATTAATAAGCCCGGCTATATCGCGGTCTGTCGAAACGGGAAGCGGTTAATTCGGCCAGGGCGCTCATTGATCCGCCGTGTTGGCAGATTAGAAACGTTTCCGAACGAATGGAAACTGTTTGCCCGATGGCTTCGGATGGGACGGGGTTGCAGGCTTCGCCTGCAACGCCAAGGGGGAGAATCCACTCGGAGAGAGGAACGGGGAGAGTGCGAGCGACGAAACTTCCGAGGAACGTCCGAGCGATCATCGATGATCGAGCGGCGAATTAATGCAATCACGGCGATGTTAATTTGCCTCATTGCAGGATCGAGCAACAGCAGCAAGAAGAATCTGATGCACCACTGTCTCTTTCTCTTAGCACACTAATCGTTAATCTAAAAATTACGATCGCTCCTCTTCGAGGATTCGAAACATCTCGCAATAATTCTCCGACCGCTGCAAAAATAATTTCTGATGGAAAATATTTCACGTTGCATGAGTTTCCCGTATGTACGCGCGTTTGACTAATTGCTCGCGCGCTGATTTGTCATTGACTTAACGTATAGCTGATGTATTATTGATGTTTTCCTTTTGCAAGTATCCCCTAGAACCTAATGAGAGAGATATTATAAAACCGTTTGCTCGCGATACACGCGATCTCTTGAACGCTTAGAAATTCACGTCAAAGTTAACTAACGGTGAAATGCGTCAACTGCCATTTTGTTATAGGATGAACGGACGCAACATTGTTTCGACGAAATGTTGAGGTATCAGAATGTTCATCGGAATATTGGACCGAATAAAATAAAAATCGCCCTAAAATTTCTGCGAAATGCTGGAACGTTTGACGCGTCGTTTCGAGGCGTTTCGCGCGTATCTCGGACCTTCCCGTTTCGCTCGAGTAACCGGAAATTGCTGAAAATTTGTTTCCCGGATCCTCCATTAAAAACGAGTAATATACGTACACGCGCGCGCACGCGCGCACGTGATGGACGGAGAGTGCTCTTTACACCCGAGCGCGCTCACGCGTGAACCGTTTGCGGTGCGCCGACGAAAATTAACGCCACCGCGAATCAAGACGACAATGTGATTCATCAGTTAAATCCGCGTGCATAATCCTTTACACAGCATCCGATCCCCGGTCCAGCGCCGTGAATGGGGTGGATCGCGGTGGCGGGAGGGGAGGGGGAGGATAGCAGGGAACGCAGAGGACGAGGAGAGCGGGTGGCTCTGTCAGAGCTACGAATTATAATCACAGTTGTGGTTGGCGCGAGATGAGGGAGAGGGTGGAGGGTGCGGGAGAGATGTGACGCCGTGATGGACCGGGAGAAGAGAAGGACGAGCGACGGCGACGGCGACGAGCGGCTACGACCAGGGCTTCCAGGGGGATGGAAAAGGGTGTATTTACCGAGGGCCGCCGGTACACACCGGCGCCGTCACCGAGGACGGACCTAGATGGAAATCTGCGGCATTCGGAGGCACTGGCCAAGAAAATTGCCTGACAACATTTCGCACGGGCTCTGAATTGCCGAACCGATCTCCCATCTCCCCTGCCGCGCCGCGCCACCCCCCTTGCGGACGACCGTACGCCCGCATTTGCGGTCCGGTCCGGTGCGCCCGCATGGATGAGGCGTCCCCGTCGCTCGTCTTGAGCGGCTTAAATAAATCAGAAAGGTATGTAATTCGGGAACGCGTGTTCGGTTACGGTGAACCACTTCCACGTGACAAAATTCATTTTAACGAGCAATCAAATATTAAGAGAAATAGAATTCCTCTTTGAAAATTATTAGCAATGATAATGATATAATACTTTAAGCAGTCGCCGCTATTTTTTTGATTAAAATAATTTCTACAAAAATGAAAAATTACCACATATGATAATGTGTCAAAGAAACAAAGTTGCAGATCGCCGAGAACTTATGGCAGACTTGTTTTAGGATTTTTGCTTATCGCATCTTAACGACAGAGATTTGCCGATTCATCCTAGCCAATTTGCATAGGAGATTCACGCGAAGCTGGGATTAACAAAACGCTATTTTCACCGTGTGCGAGTGACACGAGCCAAGAGTACTGTGTGCGCACAAAGGCGCGGCGGTGTCAAATGAGCGCGTTCGAACCGATAAAAGGCTTGGGAGGCGTTTCCGAATCGGGAGGCTCTAATGAGCGCCTCGTGCCGCGGTCGGCGAGCGCCGAATCACGGGACGGAGCCAAATAAATCCGGCTTGATTGAATCATTGTCAAGCGAAACCGCGTTAAATACCCGTGAAATTAAGCCGGCCGATCCGTGGCCGACACGCGATCGCCGACACGCTGATTGGCCCGGGGATATCGTCTTTAAAGCGCCATTAGGGCGCCTCTCTCTCTCGCTCCGACGTCGAGCGACGATTAATGATGCGCTCGCGAGAATGCGTCTGGTCCAGGTATCTTCCTGGCCTTCTAAAAAGAGCGAGTCACTCGAGAGTCTGTTCCGGGATCACGCGCTCTGCGCTCGACGTCAATAACGACGACGGGCTCTATAATGACCCAGGAGGCGGATAATTTGCCGAGAAGATCATCAGCGTGACGCACAAAATGCTGCATAACGCGAGCGTTTCGGTACCAATGTGTAACAGTATCATTACGTTAAGTTCACGACTTGAACGATCGAGCTTGCGGACACTTTCCGTTGCGTGATTCAGTTTCTAATCAGAAGCTGTGATCTTGATAGAGTTGCTGGCGAACCTCGCGCTCAACGTGATCATCAGCCGGCCGCTTCAGTATCGTCGGAATTCCGAGCTGCCAAGGTGTTTGTTGGTGAACCGCGTAATCTAGGGAAACAACCCTGCATTTTTCACCCTCTCTCTGCCGCTTGGAAGCAACTAATGCAATAAACGGCGGGCGATCTATTTACTAGATCGCCCGTCTCGCCGTTTCGAGACGCGACCGCACCCGGGTCTCTCAGCGCCAATGAACCGTCGCGAATCCACCGTCGTGGCTGCCGATCATCCGCCGTGACTTGATGAGATCGGCGCACCCGCAAACAAACGTCTCTCCGTCGGGCGAAGGGCGCTCCGAGTCCTCGAGAGGGAGCGCGCGCCCTTCGCAATCGGCCTCTTCGCAATCCTGTCCGACCTCTTCTCTCGGAGCTTTTCTTTTCTTTCTCTCTTTCGCTCCTTTGCGCGTTCGATTCCATCTTCCGGGCGTCGTTGTTGCACCCCGCCTCGCTGCACCCCGTAGGATGGACAGCGCTCGGAATTAGGGTGAGTACCATCGCGGCGGCGCGGACATATGGGAGCACCATGTGGTCACCACCGTATCGTTCGCTCGACCGACGAAAGCCCGGCCATCCCCCGTGGCCGGGGGTGGAGGGTGGCGCGACGGGGAAACACGTAGGAAGCCGCAGATTCGGCCGGACGCGGCTAAACGCCCGCCGCAATTTGTAGCAATTTGTTAAGTAGCCGGCCGGAACATTACCTATATTACGTTTACTCCCCTTCGGACGCCGGACACCAAGATATACGGCGTGCGCGCAGATTTATCGTTTCTCCGCCGCGAGAACGCCGGGGTGGATTCTGCTGGCGCCGTGCACCCGCTCGCTCGCTCGCTTTTAAAAGTTATCGCGTCGCTCAACCCTTCCGGTCGCGGCCGGCCAACGCGAGCTACTTCGCGTGAGTAGCAATCCGCCCACTGAAACTGAATCTGGGCAACATCAAACGTGACAATAAAATAAATTGGACAAAAAATGTTGCAACGTCCAGCATCCCTGCAAAGTCTAAAATGTCATCGTATGCATTGCGCGCATCAGTCGTTGACGAGTGAACGTTGCCATGATTGTTGAGCCAATCCGCTGATGAAACGTATTCAAATTGAGGAGACAAAAGTATCCCTTGGACCTGCCGATACTTGTTTCTCGAGGGAGTCAAGCACGGCGGCAGCAAGAGAGAGAGAAAGAAAGAACGAGAGATTGGCGGACGACAAAACTTCGTTTCCGCGGGCCGGGATCAGTCCGGGTATAATTTAAGCCGAAGGTAAACGTCAAGAGCACTCGCTTTATCTCCGTCCATCTCGTCCCGGTGACGGGTGGCCCTCGTACCCTCTTCACGACCGGAGCGCGGATTCGAGAATAAACCGAAACGACTTCGGCCGCTTCCGCGGATGCTTTTAGTCGATGAGTTCGCTTCCCTATTTCCTATCCCGTTTCGTTTTCGTCTCGTAGCGGCGCGTCGTCCCGGCCTAACCCGGGCGCTCTCTCATCCATATGTAACAGTCGCCTGGTATTAATGACAAGGGGAGAGAACGAGTAGGACACGCCGGGTTCTTTATCCTGCGAGGGACTGTCCTCCTCTCGCCGTCGATTACTCCAGATTTCCCTCGCGCTTACACGCTATCGCACTTTTATCGTTGTCCTTTCATTATCTGATAAATGTAATGGAATTGTTTACTCGCTGTTTATTTCGCCCGTAACGGTCGCGGCCAGCAGCGTCGGCAATCGCGATGCAACCTTGTCGCCGTGTAATCTCGAATAACGTACAAGCAAATCCGCCGAACAAAGTGACGAGAATTATATTCATCTAATTTCTGTCTGCGTCGATTTGTTCATAATAAATTAATAAATTTGATTAATTGTCGGCGAAGGACGGGATGCGAGAGCGTGACCAAGTACACGAGTTATAGCATCGTATTTCTCCAATCTCTGGCTGCGTCGGTTTACAATAATAAATTTGGCTTTCGATTATATTGGCTGGACATTATGTCAATGATGCCAGCGAATGACAGGAACAACAACGCGAAAGCGTGACGAAGTGTACATCGAATTACGTTCAAGCCGACCACCAAAAATTGCCAACATCCGCTCGCTGATGATTTTTCGTCGAACCCGAACGACGCGTCTTGCCAAATCGGACGGCGATTTTACGGCTGAATGCATCGACGCGTCGCGACGTTCGCATGTAGCAATGAGGAATCGTGATTTCCTTCTCACAGATTGATCGGTCGCCACGAGACACAACGTAGAGACGCACTTTCCATTTACAACCAAGGCCGACATCGATCTTCCACGGATGTTGGACCACCCAGTTAAAACATTCCTGAAGCATTTCTCAAAAATCGGCTGAAAATTTCGAAGCCTCCACGGCTTTCCCGGCTTCCTCGTCACGCAGAAATCCGAAGAGGTCTCGTGGCATACGACACACGTGAATGCGATCGGCGTTCTTTCTGTGTCGCGCGCGCACATATGTCAGAATTTAGTGACAATGAGCAACACGGAGCTCTGGCAAAGCGGAAGACGGAGTGAGACGAGGAGGAAGAAAGAAAAACCGAGGAGCGAGGTGACGCGTCTCGTGGCGTCCGTAAGTGCTTGATGAACGGCCGGCAATCGGTTAGGCTTTTTGAACGGGTCGCGATGACGGTTCTCCACCTGTGAAGCCGGTGGCACTCCAGCTGACCGGCGACAATGCGATGAAAAGAGAGCAGGCAGGAGGTTGGAAGGGATTCGTACGGGCGTTTGTCCGACTCAATGGTCGCCGTCCGTCGACATCAGTTACGCTATCAGTCTCGCCGGGCAGGCCGCTCGCAATATCGCACAAGGTGATTTGTATCACCTTTTCTCAGGTGACGGGCCCCAGGAAAGCGCTCGGGAACGCGCTGGCGACTTAAGTCGCTCGAGATACTCGCCCACGAGAGCTGGTGAGCATCTTGATAATGCAGCGCAGATAATCCTCACAGTGTCTTACTAATGAGACAGCAAACGATTCAATAAATTCTACGCGTAGAATAAATGAGCAAGATACATGAAAGATGTGCACACTTTGTCGAATAATTCTGCGCGAAGAATCAACGTTCAATCAATCGGAAGCATCATCAATAATGTGTTAGCATTGAATCATTGAATTCGCGATCGGCGCGGAGAGTTAGCTCGACCGTAGAAGTTCGATCAGTGGTATCGCCGGTGTCAAGAGTGCTGGTGACTCGAGTTGAACGTTGTTAATATCCCACGTATTAGTCGCCATTTGTCGGGATCTGTTCGGGTGCTGGCTGGCATAAGGTGCCATTAGCAGCTAAGTAGGAGCAATTCGATTCGCGATCGTCGGGAATGGTCCCGGCGCGGCAGTTAGTCCCGTGCAAATTGTCTGCGTCTGCCTTCTCTCTCTCTCTCTTTCTCTCTCTTTGTTCTGTCTGTTTCACCACCTCGGTCTTTCGGTGAGCATCAACCGTGCGAATCACACGAGGGCCCCATACGTCCCCGGGCGTTGGAGTGGAGTACCCCGCGGGTCCGTCGGGTGTATCGCCGACGAGAGAGAGAGAGAGAAAGAGGCGAACCGGGAGGGGGAGTCAAGATTCGAACATGTGGCATCATTTGTTACGTGCTGTGTGGGGTTCCCGCCACGGCTTATCTAAGCCCGTTTAAAAGCGCCTACGTATCCGGAAACCCGAAGGCGTAAAGGAGCGAGCGCGATCGTTCGAGCATGTAAACGATCCGTCGTCTCCTGTCAACCGCTCGAGGGAGGGCCGCGAAATCGACTCTCCAGGGGGACGGTTCAACGATATAACCAGATCTTGCCGATAGAGTACATCACGATGCGCTGCTCCGACATTTCTTCCTCAACATCGAGTCAAATCAACAGAGACATTTGATTCATCGGAATTAATCGAAGAAACAACAGCTGATAAAAACCCAACAGCCCATTGATTAATCCTCGAAGGCACGTTCGGCTCTGAAGAACTGGAACCGGTGCGGCGATAAAGCAACGCGCAAGAACGAGCAAGTAGTAGTACTTGGCTACACGGGGGCGAGAATCCGCGCGGAACGCGGGCGGTGCCAGGATGGGGTGCCGGTTTCCGTGGACATATGGTCAGCCCGTGCCTCACCGCGATAAAAAAAAAGCGCTACAGAAACGGCGACAGAAGTTGGGAGTGTCGGCGGGCGATATATCAGGGCTTAAACTGTCCCGTCGCGGCAAGCATGTCCTACCAGGGTGCGTATTGCGCACCCCGTCCGCGACCGACTGGATCGGTCGGTCGGTCGATCGGTTGGTCGTACGCTCGCTGGTTGTCTGGTGCACGTATGGCGTTGCGTTCAACAGGGGTGCTGGCATTAGTTAATAGCCTGGTGCTTTAGCAGGGACACGTTAATGCGACAGAATGGGGAAAGGAAAGAGAACGAGGGGGTGATCAACGTCTAACCAAATGCGGTTTCCAATCTATTGCGTTTTTACGCGGCGCGTCTAACGCATTCCGGGCGTTAACGCTCGCATTCGTCGTTTTGGGGGAAAACAGCCCTCTGCGCGAAGGGACGAAAGTGCTACCTGCTGGGGGACGCGAAAATGCGAGGGGTACGAAGCGAGAATGAACAGTTCTGCGGGGCTGAGATAGCTCGAGGTTTCTCCGCGATGCGATTCTGGTACCGGACGGCATTGGCTAAGAACAATTTATTATTTAAACATTAATTGTTTAATATCTCAACAACCGTTTCATCACTAGCTGAACCAACGATTCTTCAAGTACTTTAGAGTACTTGATTATACAAGTACATGATCGAGCGATCATATGTACATCATTAAGGGGTCGAAGGAGTATCCGAGAAAACGGGAAAAACGGAAACGGGAGCAGCGTGGGAGTGGTGACGCGCGATACGGTGCAGAGGTGTCCCCGGCGAGGCGCAGACCGAAGTCATTATAAAAATAATCAAAGTTTCCCGGGGCGGAAGGCTCGTCGGGATGGATGATGAGTCGAGGACGTTCCGGCGGCCGGTTTCGGCGAGCGTCGTCTCATTACGTTTGACGATTATGCGTTAATTTGCACGTAGCGATACTTCAAAAGATTTTTATTCATTGCACGAGCTTTGCCGTCGTCCCGGGGCTGGAAGTCGCGCGCGGATCCTCTCGAGCAGAGTCTCGCCCGGTGCGCCCTGCGCGCGCGGAGACGACTCCTCAAGTTTTATATTTCTCCTGTCTTTCGCGTCGCGTCGAGGATCGAGCGTCCTCGTCAAAGGGATCCGGGGGATATGATAATCTCGACGGCGCGCTGAATGCGTAACGAGTTTTTCGCTCGCCGGCGACGCGAGGAGTGGACCCGCTCCTGATTAGCTTTGCCTTTACGTACTCGGAGGCAGCAGCGTGAGGGTGGGCGAGGGCGATCGAGCAGCCTGGCCTCACCGCCAGGTTCTCCAGCGGAAGCAAACGACGAAGAGCCGGTACCAGTGCCCTGTCGCGCGCGCGATCCTGTGAAAGCGTGCAATTAAATCGCGAGGGAGGAGCGCTTTTTAAGCGCGTCGGAAGGAACCGTGCCTCGAGTCGTCGCATCAAGCCAGCGTGATTTTATTAATATTTCAGCTAACGTAGAAAGCTCTGCCTTACAGACGTCGTGCAGAGGATATTCCTCGTTGGCGCGTTTTCAGACGAGAAAGAAATCGAGGGAGACCAGAGCGGCGTCACAATTTACGTGTGGTGCGTAACTCCACGGCCGCAATCACCGTTTCATCATCGTCTACCGTTTCCACGTCACCCTTCCCACCTGTCATCGCGATAACAAGCCGCTACGCGTGCGGATCATCGGGCGTGTTCGCTCGATCGAGCCGTCCATCAGAAATCAGTCAAGCATAAGGGACGTGTCGCGCGCTTAAACGCTTCGTCGGGGCCGCGACTTCGGCTGGAGAACCGGCCGATTCACCCTCTCCTTCTCTCCCCCAGCAGAGGAGCATTGCACACATGCACACGATACGACGACGCGTGGTCGCGCTTTTTCCACGGTGCTTACGTAACCCTTGCGCTACGTCGGATCACGGTGCCGGTATCAATTAATTCCGTCCGTGGATCTGTACGCCATTATAACGACACGGCTGCCGATATACTTTCTCTCTCTCTCTCTTTCCCTTACGCTTCTCTTGACGCTACCACGCTCGGCTACGCCTAGAACGACGGTCGTGCTCGTTTTGTATCGCGGCGGCACGTGCCGCCTTACAATGGCACCGAGTGACTCCGCTCTCCTCTCTCTCTCTCTCTTTATGACCGGGATCGGCGTCGTCATCAATCGACACGGTCTCGCCCTTACGGGGCGCACGCCCACCCCTCCGCACCGAAATACCGAAGGCAAACAACAGGAGCGATGCCAAAAAGCATTTATTCCCGATTCTTTATCTGACCGGCGCGTTTCTCTCGTCCCTTTCCTCTCTCGCCGAGTCGTTTCTCTTTCCGCGTGCACGCGCGTGAGACTGGCACGCCCAGGACACGCGCGCGTGCTCGTGGACCGCTTTTATTGCCGGCGGAAATTAATGAGATCGCGAGGCGATACGACAGATACGGGCGCGTCGAACGGCGTTCAGTTTAGGTGCGCGCTCGCACGTTCGTTCTCGTTAAGCCGATATCCTGCGAGATGCATGTATGTATGTATGTATGTATATCGCATGCTACTCTCGAGAGAAATCGCGTGTAAGTCCCGCGTGATCCGTGTCGTAATTAGCGCACGGACAACTTTACAAATTGAAGAATACCAGCACGCGTAAGCTGATTCTTGACGCACAATCACGGCGCGCGTGAAACGTTCCCAGACTCGAGGAATATGCTTACAAGAAATTCCTAGTTAATTCGAAACTTATTCAAGAGTCGATTACCGTAATTACGCTATTTCGCTGCTACTTATTGATTAACGCAAGAGACTTGAATAATGTCGAGTTCCGCAACAGCGTTTGATGATGATCAAATTAAATGGAATCACCAGAGCAGACTTCAGGCTCAAGACTTCGGCAAGTTAGAGGGAGGAAGTCATCGCAAAGGGGCGAGCAAGGATCTTCGAGACTCGTTATTCTGGCGATTCATCATTTCGTGCGAAATATCGCTCGACAATCCGCGCGATTCGACGGGGGTGGAGGGTGGGGGGCGATGAATCCGAGCGACGGGTGAGTGCGATCACGCGTGTAGGCATTTCTCCACGTTCGACTTGACGCTATCGCGATGACGAATCGCAACGAATTATAACGAAACTTGTGCGATCGCGGTTGCCGATCGGAGCACAACGGCGGGGTACATCTGGCGGTTCTGCGGGGGTGAATCGCGTGGTGTCTTCTCCTCGCCCGCGGCGAGCAGGAGGGAAGAGACGCGGCTGATGGATGAAGATCGATGGCGCGTACGCGAGATGCAGCGTACATCCTCTTCCACGCTTCGACACGCTTCCTTTTTTTACCGCCCTTCTTTTTTCCGCCCGCGGTGTCGTTACACCTCATATCCCCCCCCCCCCCCCCCCGAGTCGACTTAATATCCGTCGGCACGTGTGGAGATCCCGGCGCGCGAACGGGGAAATCGTGTCAGGTGCCGCGTCTCGAAATTCGCCGGAATTTTCCGGCGGGCTCCGCCGCCATTCGGGAAACGATTATCCTTCTCTTTGAGTAGCTTCAAGTGCACAGCAGGGTGCTGCGTGAATGCGAAACGCGTTCCGGAAATTCGCGCGGTTGTGGAACCGTGTAATCGCATTGATCGGCCATTTAGATGCGATAAATTATAATTTACATTTTGCCTGTCTTTTTCTCTCTTCCTTAACTTGGATTCGATCATTTATTGTGAGGTAATAATTATCTTCTCTATTATTTAGAGAATGTTTAATATAATATTCAGGGTCTACAAATTTTTATAAAAAATGATCTACAGCAAGATGGAGGAATACAATCGCAGGCTTGTTGTGAGCACGTTACATTCGGCAGAGTCAAATGCGTGTTTTATGGCGTTTCGGTGAGAAGTTCCGAAGCTTTTCCGCGGACATTCCCGGCATATTGATATAAAAAGATATCCGGGCTGTATAAAGAAGTCGAATAAATTGCCAAACTTTCCGGCGAAGCGGGACAGATCGCCCGAGGGAATCGACGAGAGCGAGCGAGCGAGCAAGCCGGCTCCTCCACGCGGAATTAAATCTCTTCTCCTCCTCGGTGCACCCGCGTTTTATTTCCCTGATAAAACCGTTTGTTCGACCGTCCAATATGTTCGCGACACGCACACATGCACATACACATCCTCACCGCTTCCTTATTCCAAGCGTTTCTTGCCTCGTTCTCCGATTTTTCTCTCGTTCACACGCTTTTTCGCGATCGATCCATTTATCCGTATATATCTCGTTAAACGCACTTCTGCGTACGTGTGCGCCGGGATTTTCGCGCGTTGCCGTTCCACTTTCTGCGACATCGGCAGTACGATCGACGAGAAAAGACGGACCGATCGCGGAGAAGCGTGCACCCTCAGAAAGGATTTCTGATAACAAAACGAAAAATATTCTTGACTAATTTAATCGTATTACAAGTATAAAAAATATGAAAATAAAACAATTTTTAATTTAAATCAGTAATTTCTATTCTTCTCTCTCGAATTAAATAAGATTGTCTTACTGTCTTGAGACAAGAGTAACATGTACAAATTTATGCTTATATATTCTTCTATGTAGAATAATTTGATATTAGCGCCACTTTATAGTAGGCTTTGTCCATGTCGACGCATCATTTTCTCACAGTCGCTCGTCGACTCGGCGCTTCTGCGTCCTTTATTCCGATAAAACGGCCAATATTTATGTGTTGCAATCGAAAATCGGGAAAGTGTTTCTGTTATTTACAATGCAAGAAATATTAAAAGATATAGAAATGTAAGTAAGTATATACAATATACTTACTTGAGAAATAAGATTCGAGATAAGACATTTCCATATCTTTTGCACTTATTCATTGTAAATAACAGAAACACTTTCCCGATTTTCGATTGCAACACATAAATATTGGCCGTTTTGTGCAGATTCTACAAATTCTCTTAGAAGAATAGAATAAGATGTCTTTTAGATCTGACAATATTGTGAAATCAAGAATATTTTGAACTTGCTAGAAATTTGTATCTAAATCCTTCTGAGAAAATAAATGAGATAGCACCAAGATTATTTGAATCTAGATTTTCGAATTTTCTATTCAAGATTAAAATATGCTTCTTTTCAATAATAAATATAATTGTCGCTATAGCGATCTTATTTTATGATAGATTAAAGAGTAATAGCATTAAGTCCAGAAATCTTTTCTGTGGGTGTGTGAACTGATATTGTTATAACGAAATTGTGGCGTTTCTTTACTAAAATTCCAAACTTCCACAATTTTTATATATATGTAAAAATATTTATTCAACCACGTTTTATTCCGCTATCATTTACCATCTTTAGCTCCACGATTCTGTCCTATCCTTCTGTTTCATGAAACAAATTAAAATCACACTATGACCTTTTGTTACAACCCAATACCTTTACGAAAATGTGCGTTATTTTCCGGATCGCAGAAACGTGAAGCAACGCAGGAGCATTGCTCGCGATTCGCTCGGATCGGGAGAAGACTTTACTCAGGGGAGTGGTTCTGGATTGCCCGTATCGCGGCTGAACGGAATCCTGCGGTCTCTCTCAGCCACTTGGCGTGTCACGAGTGCACGGCGACGTACGGAGCGACTTCGGGGCGCGCACAATAAAGCGGAGGCTCACGGCCGGATATAATGCGAAGTCTAAAAATCAAAACACATTAATCTCGGGCACGTGGCGCGGGTCGCACGCTGGTAACAAAACAGCGTGTACCCCGCCCCACGTGGCCCCCTCTTGCGCGCTAAAATACCGGCTACTTCGGGGGTGCAACGGTAGTCACGACACAGAGAGATGACGCCTAAATCGCCCGGCTATTTATATATACTATTTATCATGTGCCCACTTTAAACGGAAAGTATAATATAATGCATCGCGTGCGGCACATCGTTATTTATTTAAACAATATCGAGTAACATAAACGCAGTCGAGCAAATGCGTCCAAGTGGGGTGGCACCAGGAGAAAAAACTAAGGGTACTAAAAATGTGAATTGCGCGAAAACTAGCTTTTTTAGATAATAATAATTATTTTATTTGAGAAAGACAAAAACAATACACTCTGCTAGTTTGCGAATTAGCAGCGTTGACTCTTGCAGATTTCTTGTTACAGTATCTGGTATTTTATAATCGACGATTTTAAAGAGAGTGAGACTTTCTCGGCTTCTTGACTATGTCTCTATTGAAGGAGAAAGCACTTTAGAGAGAACCGAAAATTAATTAATTTTGGACACTCGGTCTCCCCTTTTTTGAACCGTTGGTTTTCACGAAAATGTCGATCATTCCACGCGACAGACGTGCGCCACGCCGGATGTGTGGATTTCGAGCGACCGCGGAGAATCGAGCTAATCCGTCAGCGATGATCATGAATCCTGGAAACTGATGGACAGGATCAATAGATCTTCCGTGGCACGAGGATCGGGATGTGTTCACGGTGCGACGCGATTCTCTCCCTTGTACCACGTGGACCTTTATGAGGCACCCCATTCTGTCCCCATACAGCTCTCTTACCCCGAGCGACAATGTCAAAGGGAGGTATTTAGCGATGGAGGGTCAATTTATCGGGGTGTGATTTTCTGTAGCAGAGCGGTCTGCTCGTTTGTGTGCGTACGGAAGGATGGAAACATGGAAATGTTAAAATGAAGGTCCTGATAAAGGAGAATATAATACAGAAAAGGGCTAAACGATATTTAAAAAAACAAAATTAAATTTCCCCAGATGTGCTTTTTTACGAGAACATTTACGGTCGAAAAAAAAATTCTATCGCAATGACATCAAATTTTAATTAAACAAAACTCGTAATATACGTCACGGAAAGTGTTTTTTGACATCAAACACCAGATTTTTTAATAACGAGCATAATTAAATGAAATATTAACCAAAAAAATAAATATCTCGACACTAATGTGCGCAATATGTTAATATCGAAATCAACATAAAAGTTGAATAATATTCTAACAATGTATTTGTAACACCAAAAAGTTACAAAATACATTCTATCCACTAGAATCGTATTACTCCATTCTTCATTTATATTGGTTTGATCGGAAATTTTGCGTTACCGGAAGATGCGTGCAGATTTTTTTGACAGACGCTTAATTTTCTATGAATTCTTATCGCAGAGTTTTGCGTTGAAATTGCGCTAAAGAGTCGGTACTTTCTGATTAACTCATTATTTCAACTAACAAAAATATTGTATAATTGTATAGGTAAAGTTTGACACAAACTTCGACAAGTTAATCCAAGTATAATACAACGTTTCTTTAACGAACAGCGCGGAATAATCGGCTAATAACAGATACATGAGAGGCGGCGGATAATATTGCGCGGCAACGTCACGATGGCTGCAGCAGCGAATTCTTTCTCGCGCGCGCACGTACGCACGGAAGATGCATGTGCGCCGCTTATCTAATTCAATTTGGCAATATCATGCCCATTGAGAGAATAAATGATTACCACGAAGATATGAAGTTATCTGGTCCCGCGGGACGCGTAAATTGCCATTACCCGCTGTTCCCGACCAGGCAAGAGAGACAGAGAGAGAGAGAGATGAAGAGAGATGAAGAGAGAACGCCCGCGGGTTTTTAGGACCCCACCCGGTGCGCTTCGGAGATCTTAATTATTAATCGCACTCGTTCATCAAGCCAATCGGCAACGCCCGGCCGTCGGCTATATCTCAGATACACCACCAAGCATCGCCGGGTACCAGTGGAATACCGCGCCGAATATACGGTGATCATGGTGGAATTCATCTGCTCCCGCGCGATTCTTCCTTCGCCGGTGATTTATGGGGCGAGCTAATGGAAAGCGAAGCGGGAAGACGAGTATTTGGGAGAGCACTTGGAATAATAGTATCGATACTGATACGTGTACGATTGATAAATGCGTTATCATTTTGTTAAGATTCTTGGACGTTTTTATGAAATTTCGGAATACTTATTTCGAAACGAACGAGGACGTTATGTATATAATGATAGGATGAAGTAGAAAATAATACATCAGGCTGAAGAGAAATAAATTGTATTGGGTCGTCCGGAAAGTTCGTGCCTGGAAGATTCCATTCTCCCAGAACTTCTTAGGTTTCTCGGCGAAAACTCCTCAAGGTGGTTTTTTATGTCGATCAAAGAGTTGAAGTTCTTGCCGCTAAGAGAATTTTGCAAAGACCTAAATAAGTGAAAGTCTGAAGGTGTAATGTCTGGTGAATACGGTGGGTGAGGTAGCACATCCCAGCCAAACTCCAACAATTTTTGTCGGATAGTCAAAGAAACATGAGGTCTGGCATTGTCCTGATGGAACACGACGTCCTTCCTATTAGCTAATTCTGGACGTTTTTCCTGAATCGCTGTCTTTAATTCGTCCAGTTGCGAGCAGTACTTATCTGCATTTATCATTTGATTGTGTGGTAGGAGCTCATAATATAGGATTCCTTTCCAATCCCACCAGACACAGAGCATGACTTTTTTTGGATGAAGGCCGGCTTTCGGAGTGGTTAATGCTGGTTCATTTCGCTTACCCCAGGATCTTTTTCGTTCTACATTGTTATAAATGATCCATTTTTCGTCACCCGTCACTAATTGCTTCAAAAATGGTACGTTTTCGCTGCGTTTGTACAGCGAGTCGCAGATGGAAATGCGATCCATTAAATTTTTTCGGCCAAATTATGCGGAACCCATACATCATAGCGACTTACGTAACCAAGCTTCACTACATGATCGTGGACAGTGGTTTTCGATATTTTCAGTATCTCTGCTAATTCACGTGTCGTGTAGCGCGGGTTATTCTCGATCAGTGCTTTGATTTGGTCATCATCAGTAGTAGAGGGTCTGCCCGAGCGTTCTTGGTCTTTAAGGTTAAAATCACCAGCTCTAAACTTAGCGAACCACTTACGTACGGTTCTTTCAGCTAAAGTGCCTTCTCCGTAAACAGAACATATCGAATTTGTTGCTTGTGAGGCATTTTTGCCTTTCCGGTAATAGAAAAGCATCAAGTGTCTAAAATGTTCTTTGTTTTCTTCCATCTTCAAAAGAGTACAAAACTGACACGAATCAATTTATCTGAAACAACTTTTTTCCTAAAGATGCGTCGAAATGTCACCTTTAAGCATATGTATATAAATCGTATGTTTTCAATAACATTGATATATTCAGACATGTTCCAACGCCATCTATTAAAAATCGGCACGAACTTTCCGGACGACCCAATATATTGAGATAGAAATTTGATTAATTTCTTTACGCGACTTGTTGCTAACGTCGTTTTATAATATTATAGTGTGCTCGTTTTAGATTTTCATGCAAGATTTAAACTTTAACATTAATTGGGAAAACTTGTGTCAATATTTTATTTGCGCCAATTTCCGATTTGCGGCTTTGTTCGAGGATTCAATTGTGTATAACTGTTTAAAACAATTATTGGATGTATAAGAGGGCATGACAAAAATTGCTGGTTCACCGTTCCGTTTCCGTGTGTGCACAATGGGTTTTATATACGTAATAAAGAGATGATATCGCAGAATGATGATTTATCGGAACTGTCGAATACGCGATTCCGACCGTCCGAATCCGTGCGTCCGCGCGGCGATCACGAGGAGGATGACGATCGAGAGCTAAGTTACGCGGAGGTTTACGACGAGGGTGGCACACCCTCGTGGGGTGGGAGTTGACTGTGGCGAACGTTGCTGGGTGCTGGGGCGCTGATGGAAAATCGTGACGGGAAGAGGGGGCGCGAACAATGCGCCGGAGATTTAGCGTGACACCGACGGTGTAAAACCAGTTCGTGCGCCCGTCGAATCGACTCCGGAAGAAAAATCATCGACCGCCGTCATTTTTTCGCGCGCGATCATTGTCACACTCCGGTTTTCGGCTGTCACTCTGTCACTTGCAGCTCTGTTACTCGTCATTTTCTCGATCACATCAGTTCAGCAAACGGAAACAAGAGCGAAGCTACGGGGATATCGTCTCGAATGTTTTGGGAATGGCGATCCTTGAACATTTGTCGCTGCACATCCTTCAGAGATTGGAATCTTTCTTTAGCTACGCGGTATCCTATTATAACATAATATACAATAATATTCCATGTATCTCACAAGTGGCTAGATCGA
Organism: Ooceraea biroi; assembly: GCF_003672135.1. Classification (NCBI taxonomy): domain Eukaryota; kingdom Metazoa; phylum Arthropoda; class Insecta; order Hymenoptera; family Formicidae; genus Ooceraea; species Ooceraea biroi. The sequence goes on from NC_039517.1 coordinate 1,295,066, forward strand.
TTCTGGAGCAAGAGAGGTCCCTGCATCGCTGGAGAATGATCCGGAAAGTTTCCGAAAATTTTTGACGCTGGAAACAAAAAAGCGAGCCGAGGAGCGTCGTGCCATCGATCAACTTTTTACTTATTTCGGGCGCGAGGGCCCCCCCTCGACTCACAAATCTCCTCCGCTAAGTACGGGGTTCCGGACGAGGGATTCGAGGGGGTTACGACCCCCCTGATCCCGATCATGCGTGAAAAACAGAGGGGTCCATTGTAAGCTCGTCCTGTGGCTAATGCGACTGTCGTCGTCGTCGTCCTGCCGAGACCGGGTGCAGCCAGGACGACTCGCCTGGCGAACATTAGCCAACGGTCGTTTAGCCCGAAAATCCTTCCAGGCCACGCACGACGACGAGGGTCTCGCCTCGTTGCGAGCGGAATTTTTTCAGCTGCACTTTCGCACGAAAGTCGAGAGAGCTCTCCTTACGAGTGCGAGTCACGCGTCTGGAAAGTCGTCCGGCGCGTTAAATAGCTGGAATTTTGGAAAATTGCGCGGGGATGTGCGAAGGCAGAGCAAAGGCGGCGACTCGCGATCGGCGTTACGTGCGGCGACTCCGAGACGAGGAGCGGACAATCTTTGAATTGTTCTTCCATATGATTCTCTCTGACTTTGCTTAATTTGAGTTAACGGGGTCTGATGATTCCTTCTCTCGATTAAGATGACGAAGGTTTAATTTATCTCCGGGTTTCCGAATCTTGCGACGAACACTAGCGTCAGGTCGAGTAAGAGGTAAAACCTTTACTTCAAAAAATTCTTAAAACTCTGAAGAAAATTTTCAATTTATAATAGAATAATTATAAAGTAAAAGTATAAATTTTTATAATTTATAATTAGTAAGTATAAATTATAAAAATGTCCAGTTTACTATATTCGTATCCCAGAATAGTCGAGATTAAATAATAGATAAATAATAGGGAAACTTAATCACGCGCTCGCGTTATCTCGAGAAGGCACGGTTGGTGTCATCAACCTGATGAAAGAAAAGAAAAAAAGTCTGCCAGCTTTTTTGATCCCGCGCCTGACTTACGCGGCGTACTTGAGGCGGGCGCAGGGGGAGTGGCATCCAGGGGTGGAGGGACGTTCGGTTGTTCTTTTAGCGCGGCTTCGGGGGGTCCTTTATGCTGACACAAATATCGCTTATACCGACGTCGCGCCGCTGTTTTGGTAACCCATCGAGCATTGTGCCTTACGAGGCCGTGTGTACCAAACACCGAGTTCTGTGTACCCAGCAAACACGGCCGTCACGTGGCACCCCGATCATCCCTTTCCGCAGCGCTCGCAGCGCGGAGTCGCGAGCTCCCCTTTACGGATTTACGCAACGAGCCTGCGGGGTGGAGGACGAGACGGCTACTGCGTTTCGGTAGCCAGCCGAAGTATCTCTCTCTCTCTCTCTCTTTCTCCTTCTGTGGATAGGATAACCCGGAGCTTCATTCACGCGGCGAGAACCCGATATCTCCCCGTCCTGGAGGTCGCAGGGCGCGAAGGGTAGCGGGTAGCAAACACACGTGCGTGCTGCTCTTTGCGTCAGCTTTGTTTGCGCGAGTCGCGCTCGCCCGAGCGAGCAGTGATCTGCGACCGACGTCGCGTGAGATTGGAATGGACCGCAAACGTGCTGCGAAGCTGCGAGATTGTTGCCCCTTCGTCTCCTGATATGGACTTTTATCTGGAGAATGCGTGACTCGAGTCTGCGTAAATTTTTATCAATTTTAGATCGAAAAACAGAAGGAGACATAAAAAAGGAAAGAAAGAGGAAGTGAGCGATTAGCAAGCATTTTAATTGAAATAAAAGCTCTGCTGGATAGATGAGAATTGAATTAAATGTTAAATTGAATTAAATATATCAAATTGGATGAAATATCTCTGCACCTGGTACTTTAAATGTCTCGGGTAGTTTACGTCGTGATTTCCGTCATAAATTTTACGGTAACGGCAAGAGAGCGGTGCGCTCGAGCGTAAATACACGCGGCCGGGAGACGTGGCTCGCGGTACACGTAATTAAATTGAATTGTGTCCAATAAAAATGAAAATGGAGCGGCTTAGACCGCGTGGCGGAGGTCGCGCGGCGTTAACGAGGCGCCCCCTCTCGCGCGATAGTGATTTAAATGGGTGGGATTAGGGGGGTTGATGCGAGAAAATTTTTATGCTAACGCGTCCCGCGATCTGCCGCGAACGGCTGCGCACCGGCAGATACATGGGGGGTACGACTCGCTGCCTCTCCCCCGTGCCGGATATACCCCATAAGGCAGCCCGAGGTGGTGGAGCGAGCGCGCACCACCTCACTGGAAAGTGATAAATATCGTCGTCGCGCGGCAAAATCGTCCGTGACGAAGGGTTTCCGAAAAGGGCACACGCCATTACCCCCGACGTGTCTGTCGAGCGAGACAACTTGGACGGCCACGCCACGGGTAATCGCGACGACGACGAGGAGCGTTGTCGGCTCGTCACAGCGTACGTTCCACTCGTATGGAAAATGACGCGGAGGTAGAGGGAGGAGGCAGGCTTGAAGGGTGTCGGAGGGTGGCGGATAGATCACCCGGCTCAGAGGAGAACGGAGAAAAGGCCGAGAAGAATGGTTTCGCGGGGGAAGCGTTTACCCTTCGACCGGGAATGAAAATTGTATTGTTGGCCGCCCTTATGAGAGGGCAGAGAGCTCGGCATTATATCCGCGTTAGCGAGAGCCACGAAAGACCGCGGTCAAGCGCTCTCTCTCTCTTTCTCTCTTTTTTTCTTTCTCTCGATAGCCATCAATGCACGTCATCAATAATCGCTCGTCTGACAGCCCGGCCGATTCCAGCCAGCGGGAGTCTTTGGAGGATTTCGACGATCCACCCGAACGTCATAAACATCGCTGGGAACGACGCTTGCTCGCCGATTCTCAAGCAGTATCCGTGCGTGCCGGAGGATTCTTATGTAGATATTGCGATTGCAAATAAGTGAATAAATGAATTAATAATCGTGACAAAAATCACAGAACGTGCATGTGCTCGTCACCACTGCTCACTTTTCCCTCTGATGCTTCTGATCTTATTTCAAGCGATTACACTTTGTGAATATAATTTTGTTTCAAACACTTTCGGGTAATAGGAAAATAGTCGAATTTCGAGAAAGGAAAGGGCCGGCGAGGTCTTCGGATTTGACTCTGGTCCATGAAATAGTGCTTACAGGACATTGTGCAGTGAACAGTCGCGAAGAATTAAGATGCGCTCGATCGACTTGAAGTGTGCGCGATGCGCGGGACCACTTCGACCTACCGTCCCTGAACGCGGGATGTGTATATCATACACCGTTAATTTTTTTCCCCTGAACGTTCTCATCGTAACATGCGGATTGGCAGAATGTCCGCTGCGGGACGTCGAAAAAGGAAACTCGCGGGGGGTGCCAGTACACGCTCGGGCCGTTTCAATTTATCTCTGGTTTTTAACTTTTCAATTTAATTGACGGCACTTGAGAGGAGCCCCTAAAAGGTAGGAGGAGGAGGAAGAGGAAAGCGAGGTGGAGAAAGGAACGAAGGGGGTGGGCGAGACGACCCGATTAATTCCTTTGTCGCCTATCCGCCGCTGAAATAACAAACCTCTTCGGCGGACGGGAGTCGAGAGGATACAAGGACGATAAAATCACGAGGGTCCACGGGATAAAAAAGCTGGAAAGCGGCGGAGGACGGGGGAAGGGGATGAGGTGGAGGGTAGGTGGTAGAGAAGCTTCGGCTGGACGAGGGCGGGCGAGAGGAAAGGGCTGGTTTGCAGTCCTCCGGTCCTCCCTTCATTTCCCGGCGTCGCCCGACTATCACGACGACGGCGGCGACGGTAGTGGTGGCGGGGGTGCAAGAGGGAGGAATAGCAATTAAAAGTATCTGGCACAATCTTCGTTAAACTTCTTCCTCGTTCTGCACCCTTCGGAGAGAAGGCATTATTAAAACGTGCCGTCGGCTGCAACCGCTACACACCGCCGTCGGCATCGCACCCCTGTCGACCGCCACGGTCTCCAAACCTCTCCTCTCCCCCTCTGCGTTTTCAACTCTTTTGCATGGAAAATGCGGCCGCCTTGTCGAATCCCGTTGCTTGTAAGCATCGCCACGTTATGCCGGAAATCTCGGTACTCTCTCTCTTTCTGTCTCGTTCGGCAACATCTGCACTCGTCGCTGGATCGCTCGCGGTCCCCAGCCTCTCTGCGTCTCCGTTTCCTCCCTTAACTGTTAATAATTCTCGCCGCGTAATCTCGGTCGCGCGAGATCTTCGAAAGCTCAGCGAGAGAGAGAGAGAGAGAGAGAGGGAGAACTTCTTGTATCTTGGAAGAAGTGCTCGCGAAGGAAGAAAAATACGCGATGCGATGCATCAGGATGTTATTGATTTTAAGAGAAAAAAAAGATGAATAGAATGCCAAGAGACAAAGTCAGAAAATCTGGATCGTTAGCCTCTCTGGCGAGGGATGAATGTTAACGTGACACTTCAGTCTCAAAATAATGAAACAAACTGGCGAAATTCTCGGGATACCGCGGCAAGGATTACCGTTTGTCCTTACCGTACACGTTCTTAACGAGCGGATTAACGGGGGTCGGAGCACCGGACGAGGGGGCGATGTAAGGCGTCGTTGGGACGTGACGACGGAAAACCCCCGATTTATCGAGAATTTTGAGAATGGTAATGCTGGCGCGAGAGGGTGGAACGGCGTCGATGGAAGGCCGGGTGGAAGCCGAGAGAGATTGGAGAAAGGTAAGAAAGGGAGAAGTTCCCGGGGTCTCTCCAAGTAATCCTGCCCGCGCCGGTACGCGCGGAGGAGGTCGGGGGGGAGGGCGTGGAGGGCGAGAGTATATAGGATGAAAATACCTGGAGTTAGAGAGGTCTTACTTGGTCCCAACCCTCGTAGTCTGGCCTCCCACACCCGCCCGCGATGCCGCCCCAAATAAGACAGAAGTCATCATATAATTCCACGACCAACACCCGCGCGCGCGCGCGCGCTAAGACCCGCGCGTCGAGGGAGCTTACCCGGGTATCCCCGATTTTTCTTTTTTCTCGTCTCGGCCCGACCGAGGAAATTAGCACGTCGTTCCGCAACGCGCTCAATATGCAAATTGCGCACGTAATCGGCGCACGTAACCCTTCCCGGAAGCTCACGGTCCTCTTGCACGATCGAGATACGTCGAAACGCTTGTGCCCGCGACTTATACTGGCCGATTCGTCGTCCGAATGATCGAGCCTGGGGATTACTCTTGTAAATTATCAAATTTAATAATATTTTATAGAACAGAATGGAATAGATGAAAATATGATACTTTACAAGTCGCGTGTCTTAATTAAATTTCATAAGTCTCGTTTGAATGATATTTTAAATCACGTTTGAATTATAGTCATTTACTTCGATAGTGTGAGTTAAAAATCTAAGTACGTAAGAGTTTTAGAATTCTAGTTTTTTTTTCCTTTTTGAATAGATATGTATTTTTAGTATTTTTAGTTGAAGTATGGTCTATAAATTAACTCGGATTATATTCTGATTTCTTGGAATTTTAACGAAACGGCCGAGTTTTATACTGATGGCGGGACAAACGGCACGATTACTCGACGTTACTGTCGAAGACATTATGTCACAGTTGTCTAGAACAGCTCCATTTCGCATTTAACTTTAGCAATTGTCCGATTAGTAAGTGGAAAATCGCTTCGCATAGAACTGTAGAATTTTCAAAAACTCTTAACGTTTCTTAAGATTCACACAACTGCAAGTGAAAAATCCTCCAAATTGGCTTCTTTATTTCTCTCGATATTTCTTGAGAATAACTACTCGAAACTCGTTCACGAAAAGAGCACCCGTTCGATTACCGTAAATGCTGCATCGCCAGTTACGGGATTCGCGTTTCTCTCGTCTCTCTTATGCATGTCGAACCACGCCAGGGACACGCGGCGTCTCGAAACTCCAAATGTCAGTGAAGGGTCCGACACTCGATGAGCTCGACTTGGATGGAGGGCTTGAAAACGAACAGGCAAGGAACGAAGGAGGAAGAATTTCGCCACGGCCTCGCTTACTTTGTCCCGGCTTTGATTTCTTTCTCTATGCTCCCGTGGTTCTGCGGGCCGAAGGCGAGGGACGGACAAGTGCAGCAGAAACGAGGGAAAAAGACGTATCGAGAGGGTGAGAAAGAGAGAAAGAGAGAGAGAACGGGGCGCGGAGCGAGAGACCGCGCTTGCTTCGGTACCGGGAGAGTGAGCGATATTTACATGCGATTTGCATACTAGTTGATCTCTATTGCTTCCATCTCCAACGACCCGGCAGGGGTGGCGGCGGATCCGCAACCCCTCCGTCAGGATTTGCCCTCCTCTCGCTTCCTCCCGGTGCGGCGCGCTGCAGGGCGATTGTCAGCGCCGGCCTCTCTGTCGCTATCTCTTTGCGGCGCGACGAGTCGCGCGAATGCCAGTAGCTTTCGCACGTTCCAACCCCCCGGCCGGGGGTAGCGAATGAGCGAGACCCTTAACGCTGAAACGAATCCACTGAAGCGAGTCGCAAACGCGAGGCGGCTAAATTATTTGCCGCATCCGGTATTAGGTTGTCGATATTTAGATTTATAGAGAAACGAAGTACAAGAAGTATCACGGGCCATTTTTAATTAACATCCACTATTACTAACTATTACTAGGTCCTTTTTCTCTCAGTTGTAACAAAGAGAAGCGCGAGGAATGCAAAAGAGAAAGACGAGTGAGAGATGACAATCCTTCACGGAAACCGGATGCTGCGCGGTCCATCCAGGGGCCTGCGGCCCGATTGATATCTGGGCCTCGTGCCACGTGAGCGGTCGAAGCGCGCTAATTAACTCCGTGACTGGCTGACCCCGTATGCGACCCCATGGGCTCGTTGCATGTCTCGAGTGGCGCCCTGCGCCCTACCACGCGAGGAGGACGCGGAGAGTTACATATCTACGTGCACACGTGTTGCACACGTTCGCACACGTTCGTAAATGTATCGGATCGCTGGCCGCTTCGGGGACCAGGCCGAGGATGGAGACGTCATCGCGCCACCCTGAGTTTCGCCTTCACCAAGTCCTAAGCCCTTCGCGGTCCTTTTAGCAAGGAGAGGGCTCCTCTTCCTAGTAACACCAGGCTAATCAAAGTTAAGAGGATAACGTGAAGTTATCAGGGTTGTTTGTTACCGATGACGAAGATTCTTGATTTCCGCGAGAGATCGCGAAAGATTGCGAAAGGGTTCAGCCGTTGTTTCAGTGCTAACAATAAGATTCGACAGACACGAGAAAAAAAGTGGGCAAAGGGCTGGAACGGTTGGACGAGAAACATGAGCAGCGTCATAATATGAGGGGATGGAACGCGCTTTTGATGATCGGCAGCGGTTTATGTCACACATCAGCGCGAATCACGACGGAAATGATTGACAATAGAAAATTCCGGGGGGTGGCCCGGCCGGGCACGGCCGGGCGATCGCGTTTGCAACGACGTCGGGAAGATCGACGTGCCGTATATGTGCGGGCAGCCGATGCAGCCCTCGCCCGGTGTGTGTATGTGCGCGTGTGTTTCGTTAATTAAAACGAACCGACGAACGTGCGAGCGAGCGAGGCTGCTTAATTTGATGCGGGTGGCGCGAATCGGGCCGGCGTGCATGGCTTTCCCATTAGCGCGGAGCGCGGCGTTCGCCACCCTCTCGCGCCGATTGGTCATCGGTGTCACAAAACGATCATGTCCCGGTTCCGCGCGGTATTGTTAAATATCCGTGTCGGTTCTCCTCCTTTTGCGAGCGCGGATTTGATACGTGCCACGGCGTCCATTTAACGTTCCCGATGTTTAATAAGCGGGCGGGCCGCGAGCTCTCCTTCTCTGTCTGTCTCTCCATCTTTCTCTCTTTCTCTTTCGCTGTCGCTGCATTTTCCCCTGTTTTTCTCCATACGGGTGCGCCTCTCTCCTTGCCCCGCTGCCGCCTCCCCCCTTGCCTCTCCCCCGTGTCGGTTCCGATTTTAATAAAATTCCAGAATATAAATTATCGCGTGTAAAGCACAGGCGGCCGGAATTTATCGTGCCGAATTACAACGCGCATGATGAATTATCGACATTATCGACGTAGACGAATTTGCGAGTCAAAAGAAGCATGCAAATTCATGTTTCGGGCATTTCGCCGGGCGCTCGCGCGCGCGATATATTTTTCGGTTGACCGTATTTATTTTCGAGCGTCATTTTTTCATTGCCTCATGATGCCGCGGCGATGTGTGTTACGCTGGTTGGCGCGGCGGCCCGATTTGTTCCGTTAAAGTTGTAACGGGCGCGCCCCGTTTTCGTGCACCGTTTAACGTGCCGAGGGCGAGAAAGGTGATACGCCGGCAGCACACGGAATTCCGACGAACGGGAGTGGCGATGCCAGATATAAACCGCCGTATCATCATCTCGCCGACATTTTTATTAAGCACGCGGAAACAAAGAGTCCTTATCCCGCTCGCGCGTCTCCGCGCGCGATTTTAAATTCAAATTGTTTTCATATCTAAAACGGCCCGTATTTTCGTGAACGCGGACCCGGCGTCCGTAATTAGAGCGCTCCCGGTGGCGGCAAGAGGGTGAGAATTATGCGAAGTTCCCCGCGAGCGTGTTTCGTCATGTCGCGAAAGGCGACTTTGCCTTCCAAGCTGGAGCACGATTCGCAAAATCATTCGGCGTCCAAGGAAATTATTAATCAACAATAAATTGTTTGTTCATATTTCTCGTCGTCTCGAGTCATTACTTCGCGTAAGGTATCAACCCTTTCGAATCGGAATTCGATCAGAGCACTTACATCAACATTTTTAAACTTGCTCGCATTTAAACCAATGCTAGAATAAATAGATGTGTGAAATGTAATTTCCGCATTTATATTTTTTTTCGGAGGGAGGATTTGGGGTGTAAAACATGTAGGTTCCATTAGGTTTTTCGTGCAAGACAAATAGTCTCATAAGTATTTAGAACTGAGAAAACTTTTTTCGAGATATATACATACGCACTCCAATAAATCCGAAAGAATTAATATAAAATGTTTAGCTTCTTCAGGAATCAAACCACCTAGAACTTCCTTCTCTCGCAAGATTACGGAGTCGGTTTGACGTAACACCGTGCGAGAGAGAGCGAGTTCTCCGCGACAGTATTAGTTTAATAAATTAAAGCGGGAATATTCGCGGTCCGAATCGAGCGCGGGAGCGCGCGCAAACGAATCCTCGCAGCCGGCGCATTTTATTCGATGTCCTTTTTTCCTTTTTTAGAGAAATTGTTTTGCGCTAGAGAGAACGATTTCAAAATTCCGATCGGTCGTAGCGAGGGAACGCGGCTGACTGGGCTGACCGGCGACGGGGCGGGAGGGAACGAGGATGGGTGGGTGGGTGGGTGCGTGTGCAGGTACGGGGGATGGTTTCAATGCGGAAAACAGGGTGTGGCGCGTGAGAGCCGGTTCACCTGAAACAACACAACGTTTTCAGATCGCTGATCCCATAAGCGTCCACGTTTGATCCCTCTGTTGTTTTGCCGAGCGCTCGTTCTCCCTCCCTCCCGCCTTGCCGCGCGCACCCCCGTTTAATTCGCGAAAAACTGTGGCGACGTTCTTCGACTCGAGAGGAGGAAAACATCGCGTTCAAACGCATGAAAACTCGTCGCGATATTCGACCGATCTGCTAAAAGTCCAGTCGCGAGACTGTCCCTTCCGTTTTTCCACCTTTCTTCCGGAAACAATCGCGCCACCGAGACTAATTTAACGAGCAGAGCTCCGAGCGAGAGAGGGTGTCAATAAAATAAATTAATTAATGAGAAAGAACAATCACGTGAATATCCAGAATCGAACGTCACTGCGCTCTCATAATGAATAATGTCAATGTTTTAGTTTGAAAATCGAGTTTGTAATTTCAGTTCAATTAGGGAAATAATCGTTTTATTTGCTGGTGAAACATTCGATGCTTTACGGAAACTCCCGCGGTTTATTCGATATCGCGCAGCGATAGTCATCCAAAAATTTCTATCATCGGCTTTACTTCCCGTTATATCGGTGAGAAAACGGATCGGTTGAGAGGGAGGGAAGGAACGTGACGTTGTGCGAGATTCGTCAACTCGTGTACAATAGCGCGGAGATATATCACGTCGTAATATGCAAAGCGGATCGGATGTACCCAGCGGGGGGTGAAAGCAGGAGCCAAGGGGTGATTAGCGGGACAAAAGCCGGCGCCGCTACAAGTGGAGCCAAATTGGTAGAAAATTGATAATCAACCGCCAATATCAACCTCCATTGGGAACCGCCGGTCGTCGCCGCTTGAAAAGAGTTGCGCAAGGGAAATATTGCGGAGGAAATATATATATTTGCCTAAACAATAAACGACGCGCGGGCTCGTATAAATTATCAGTTAACCGTGATACTGCGCACGTGGCCTGCAACAAATTTCTACAAATAAAAATCAAACGCAAGATATTTAGCAAAAAAGCAATCAACTTTTTAGTATAATAAAAAAATTAATAAAAAGTAATACAAAAAGAGCATATTATTTCACTCTGCATTTTAATACACGTAATCTTGAAAATTCAAAGATTAAAGAGAAATAATAAATCCGCAATTACATTCCACGTTTCTCCGCATTTATATTTAATAGACCCGCCACGTTCGAAAAACAGATCCTCCGCCCTCTTCTCTCCTCTTCCCCATCGTTTCCCAGCGTTCTACCCTCTTCTCATTTCTCCCCCGAAAATTTATCTTCCTGTGTTTCCTCTTTACCGTCCCTCCGCTCCCACCATTCTCCGTTTATTTCGATTTTTGGCTACACTATCTATACCCCGTTTCCACTTTCCCTTGCCTCCTTCGCCCTTTTATTAATTCGCGCAATTAATAATCGCGATGATACCCCGAGATAAAGACAAGTACGCGAGAAGTCCGGCAATTAATTATCGCGATGGCGACTCGGAGTCTCCGAAGTCGCGTCGTGCATCTTAAGCGATCCGTCGTGTCATTTTCAGGAGAGAGGGACCGACATCGTCAAGCCGACGGGAAACGTTGAGACCAGTCGCGGTCGATCGCAGTCGGAGGGACAAAAGGAAACAAACTTCCAAAGGAAAGAGGCAAAGAGGGATCGAACACGTCGCGCGCGTGAGAGAGCAGAACCGGCGCGAACGCGCGCGGCCATTCCGCTGTGAATGGGACACGTGTACGGTGTCACATCTATCTGAAAAGTTCATCGTCGTCACCGGGGGAGCCTCTCAAAGAGTTTTCTAGAATGCGAGCTAACTCGAGTGCCGAGCGCGTCGCGCGAACGTGTAATCGAAAGAATCGTAGGGCACTTTTCTCATGCAAATGCGCCGACCGATGCGGGGCCGACGGGGAAACGCGCGCGCGGGGGTAAGGAAGACGGCAAACTTTTTCTTTGGTCCGCTTAAAACTCCAAACTTAGATCCTTTTAAATTTAAATGCCCTCCCCCGGCCGCGCGCGACCGCGCTCGTGGGCTCGACGCGCGTTTTACCGCCTCGCGGCTCGCGGAGTTGGAGCAGATAGTAATAAAAAAAAAGAGAAGAAGATAGCACGGGGAGGGATGAAGGGATGACGCGCGCGAGAACAGATCGGCTGGCGAAAGTCGGAAAGAAGTAGCGCAACCTATCTCGCATCCCCGTGGCAAGAGGAAGAAAGAGAGAAAAAAAAGAAAGAGAGTGTGTGTGTGGGTGTATCGCGGAGAGCGGTAATCCATCAAGAAAGCATGGTGCTTCATTTTCATGTAACGAGATTTGCAAATCGGAAATTGATTCGCGAGTGGGAAACAACGCGATCTAATAAACCTGATTTCCGGGCGTAACATAATATAAAATAATTCGAGATTAAACGTAAATGTATGCAACATTACGCTTAACGATGTTAACGTTAGTAGCGCAGAGTGTCGGTATTAATGATAAATTTGGCCGAGCGCGTTGCATCTCCCTCTTCCCCTCTCTCTCTCTCTTTCTCTCGCGCGTTTAATGTAATCCGAAACTGATATAATTTCATCAAAAAGCCGAAACGATCGCGATTGCGAGCGGATGAAAGAGGAGCAAGAAAGTGAGCGGAATACACGCGACGTGCGAACGCGTCACACGCCGAGACGACGAGGAAGCTGAAGAGACGGGTTATTAAAATGTAAATATATGAATCGACAATCTGTAACACGCATCTAGTCGCGTTAAGCTCGTGCACGCTGCTGTGTGTGGATAAACGTGTCACAAATGTTCGCCAAAGTACGATGACACCCGCAAATGGGCTCGACAGAGGGGACTTAATCGAACGGATTTTTCTCGCGCATAATTCGCGTCACCGCCGCCGATGTTAACAGTCTCGAACGCCACAAAGGCGCATCGCACAAATTCTTTACGGCACGTTTGTCGCATCGCAGACACTGGTTTTTCGAAAATTTATGTTTCCTCGGGACGACACAACCGCGTGACAAAAACCGGCATCGCTCCCAATCGCATTACGTGCGACTTTTAATTACGGGCATGTTCGATTAATTAATTAATTTCATGGTTTCAAGCTCAATTAAATGTAAAATACCAAGAGTAGACTCGCTAAGAGATGTGTTAAATATATGCAAATGTTTTAGTCCCCTTTTTTAGCGCTCTGGTATTGTTATTTAAACTTCAAATAAATTCTCTCTTTTATATTTCTGAAGAATATATTGCATATATTGCAAAAAATGACAAAATTCGAAAGAGTTAAGTAATATGAAAATATAGACATAAAGTCTCAAGTATTTCGTTCCTTCCAATAATTTAACGCTCTCTGCTGCTTCTTCTCTAGAAAATTATAGACCCACCTGACGTTAATATATCAATCGACCGTTCACTTCCCCCCCCAACATCGAGATCAGCAGGACGCCGCTAATCTGACGGTGCACTGGAATGCCTCGACAACTGCTGGAAATAAAAATTCCACGGCGTTCTGCTTCTGTTTTTTACGGCGACCGCCATAAATTCGTGCAACCGATTCCGCACCCGCCTTCTTTCTCTCGAGGAGATTTTCTCTCTTCCTCTTCTCACCGTTTCTCGCTCTCTCTCTCTTTCTCTCTCCCTCACTCACTCTCTCTCCGGCCCGTCTGCTCGCAGATTTATGGGCTTATAGATTCTTCCTCCTCCGGAAACCTCCCTGAAATTTCGCGGGGGTGGAGTTCCGCCCTGACCATCGGCCGCCCCGCCCCTGGTTGCCTTTTTTTATTTCCTACGATTTCCCCCGCTGTCGTTCTCGATTCGCTTCGTCGTACTTACCCCCGTCGCCGAGCACGTCCAATCCGTGGATTATGCGCGAGGACGGAATAAGGATGGACCGATCTACCAGATTCGCCCGTCTCGAGTTGGCCTACCTCTCAGGTAGTCATCTTTTTATTCATCCCTTAGCGGCATCTCATGCGTAGTATACATATAAGAAGAAACGGTATCTCTCATCTCCCACGTAGCTTTCATTCAGACATGATAATTTCCGAGAAGGAGAACCAGAACGTGAAATAAATTCGAATGTGAGATGAAGTTGGACACGACGTCGAGTAAATTTGGAAAATAAAACTTAGAAAATACCCTCAAAACATAGCGTCATCATGAATAGTAGAAAATAAAATTTGATGAACTCTGCCACAAGCTCGTGAGTTATTATTAATTTAATCTGAATCTTCGTTCCTCTCCGCCAACATGAGATTCCGCCTCTCCGCACTGGACTTCCGCGCATCGGGCCGTCTTCGGCTTCGAAACGCAATTATACGTCCGTCGGAATATAAACGCATCTTTGACGAAGTCGAGAGAGCGAAAATCGTAATCCCGCGGGATGACAGCGACCACAGCCGGTTCCTTTCCACGCTCGCCGAAATCTCATTCTTCGCCCCCTTGGCGGACGACATTCTCCGGCCCCGTCGAGCAACGTGGCCAAAGGGTCTCCCTTCACCATCTTTCTCGCTCACCCTCCGTCGTCGTTCCCTCCTCCTCGTGCCTCCTCGTCCCTCTTCATCGCGGCCTCTCTCTTTCTCTTTCTCTCTCTGCTGCCTCGTTTCTCCGCGCCAGCGAGCGACCGCGATGGCTCATAAATATTCAATGGCCACGCGGCCAAGATAAACTAATTAAAACTTAGATCTCGGTAGTCACTTTAGATTTTTACTTACACAAGAAGCATTTCAGAGCGCGGCTGCTCGCCGCCCGGAAAAAAGTCTACACGGTCCCGGTCTCGCGAATCCGATTCGACTCCTCGTGAACGCGATCCAGAGGTGGAGGTGGAGAGACGGTGGCGCGATGACGAGGTTTGGGCGAAAGGAGACGCAAAGAAAGCTTTACTCTGTACTCCTCATTAAGGGAACCACGCTCTTACCCCTCCTCACCCGCGTCGGGGCTTTCGGGGGGCCGCTTCTTCGCGGGGGCCTCCACTTCGAGTGCCTTTTTTTTATCTCTCGTAGACGCGGGAGTACCTTAACGGGTGTCGCCAAAAGACCGTGACAAAGGGAAATAAAACGAGAAACTGCCGCCGAACCTGACCACGAATTCGCGCTTCGTGTCGTCGTAGAGTGCAAAGAGAATGCAGCCAGTTCCGTTTGCCTTCTTTTCTTTTTACGAAAGACTGTCTACTTTTGTGTACGATCTCGGACAATGTTCCGCGGCACGGCAGAAACAAAGGGTGCTCTAAATAAAAAATAACTGCTAACACATAGCGAAATAGAAATTAAAAAATAGCTGTTCTCCACGCGGCAGTATATCACTTTAGTATTACTTTATTATTACTTTACTGCGTGCCTAAAATAAAGTTATTACTTTATTTGATGTCTCGATCTAAATAAATAGAAAACAAAAGTAATGTAATGTCCACTTATTCTTAAAACAGACGGAAGATTAGATGTTGTTAAGAATGCATAGTTATAAAAAAATCAGAAATCAGAACTACTCTCTACTCTGATAACATCTGACACTGTCGTTGACGAGAGGAACGTCGCGCGTAATTCCTCATTTCGCGGGGGAACGATTCTTTATCCTCACCGTATTTCCGATCGGCAATCCGAGCTGCAGACGGGCGGCTGCCAGCCCCGACTCCCGTTCTCCCGCACAATCTCGTCTTCCTGGCCGCTAGTATTTTAATTCGTCGGCCGTGTTTTCGCGTAACCCCCTCGAAGTCCGCCCTTCACCGACTCTCGTCTGACGCAACTTATTTTTTCCTCCTTTACCCCGAGCCCGGGGTTTACTTAAGATATTAAAGCGCCCACTCCCTCGACCGAGAATCGCTCTCTCCACCGGTTTCTCTTTCCACTTCGTCTTACCTCGCCTCCCCCCCTGCAGGGCTGCAGGAAGTCGCCCTTCTTCCTTCCTCGAGAAAGTCTCCACGGGGGAGAGTTCGAAAGCTTCCACGCTTAATTTGTAAGCGGATTTTTGCGCTAATCAACGGATTTAAGGCGCTCGGACTATCCCCGAAGGGGGAAGGGGGCGATTCGGAAGGCAGACGGAACAAACGGAACGTCGACGCCAAAGACGGGGGACAAGAAAGTCATTTGAATTTATTTTAATTATACTAACGAACACGAGTCTCCAGGAGGCCCTAACGAATTATTTGCCCGAATATGATTGCGTGGAATTTCTAACGAAGGATCGACCATCTTTATCCTGCGATCCCTAATGCATTGTCCCTCTCTGCCCTTTCCATTTTCCGTTCCGTCAGTCATCAACGATGACTGCGTGATTCATAAATCCGATCGCCCCTTATCTTGACGCGAAAATGTCACCTCAGATGTCCGACATGATTCAAGACTTTTTCCAAAATCTGGCAAAATGCAGCGAAGTTATTATTTTTTAAGTTGCAATTGCATTTTCATCGTTATTTCTGTTACTTTCATCTCTTCACTTTGATAATAACTGTTTTTCTTTTTGTAGGAAACACGGCATGCGTCAACGGAATAAGTAACGAATCAGGATGATGGAGGAATACTGATTCCGATCTTTTGCCGGCCACCCCTCGAGAGCGGATAGAAACGTATACTCGGAACAGTTCGCCGGACGCATCGACGAGAAGACTGCGTGCGACGTATAGAAAAGTGTGACGTACAATATGATAGATCGCGACGATTCTTTACGGGCCTCCGTCCATTGTGCTCTCTCTCCATTACGATCGACTAGCGTGACCAGCGCGCGACAGGGTGACTCGGCTTTTTCTCTGCCATGGAAGAAATCCCGAGCCATAATCCGTCCGCCCCGGCTGCAACGCCACCAGCACGACTCTCATCTCTACCGATCCTTGATCGAAACACCCGGCTCTCTGTTTCCGTTCGGCCTATTATTATATATTGCTGCAACTGCAAGCTGCATTAGTGTATTATGCGTCGATGTATTAATCATTGCGCAAAATTTCAGTAGCGTCCAGATTGCGATGTACTGCGCTTTTTCATAACGCGATGCAATCGGAGAAAGATTAAAAAAATATGGAAGCGTGACTCTCAAACAGTCAATAAACATACACTACGACCCACGTAGAAATTGCCGAGGTTGTTTAACTGGCCCAACATTGGCCTAGTATTGGTAGCCCAGAGTACGGCAGCGGCGTTACACTCCAGTGTCGGATCTGTACTGGCACAATACTGGCGGCCAGTACTGCAAAGAGTTGGCAGACAGTCTTGTCCCAGTACTTATTAAAAACCCGGCCATGTGACGGGCCATTATAAAATACAGACATGGACCAGTACTGGTTGCGAGACGGGCCATGCTTCGGCAACCGACACAGACCCAGCATTCGACTACATACATTGCCGATAATATATAACTAGCAACACAGGCGCGCGCTATAAATAAAATAAGAAATACAAAAAATAATATAATAAATACAATTGTCAATATAACCGCACTGACAGCCACTATGACATTCTGACATTCGCAACACGAAGTTCAAGTCACACGAAATTCGTCGCGGAAAAGAGGCCTCAATATTCGACAAAAAAGAACTTCACGAAGTTAACACGCCTTTTTTAGAATAGGATTATAACAATATATTGATTCACCAGCGACCGATAGATGGCCAGATCAGGCGTGACGTTCTCGCTAGAAACATTTGCGTTATCACGTATAAATAACCATCCGGAAAACCGATTTAACATCTTTTTCTTTTAAACGCGATATTAATTCACGCGACATTTACAAAATGATTTTACTAATGTTGTTTGCATTAGTCTTTGTTTATAATATTTAAGTCACAAATACAAATAGTACAAAATACATATTATATATATATATATAAAAAATACATTTATACATTAATACATTAATTGGTCCACTTCTATGCCCAATGCTGGTGCAGCTATTTACCGAATACTGGTCCATATATTATTGCCAGTGTCGAATCAGTACTGGCAATGAAGTACGGCATGGCGTTACACTCCTGTGTCGAATCTGTACTGGCACAATACTGGCGGCCAGTACTGCCACGATGGCAAACGGTACAGTCCCAGTATTGGACCGTTTTGAAATTTCTACGTGGGGATCTCCAAAAAGATCTCAGCGTTCTCTCAGAGATGTAACCCTGTGCGAGGCAAAGTATCCCTCAAGGCTCGGGTTTATTTCACGCGCGATTCGCGCAAGTTCGCTCGAGGATCAATCTTCCGCGCGACGCATCTCATTAGCGTCGGAGCGCGAGCTAAGACGTCCCGAAAAAGCTTGGCGCGAATCCATCCATCCCTCCCTGCCTTCTCCCTCCGACGAAGAGTGGCATCGACGTTAGTCGTTAGGGTTGTTGTCTCGTGCCGTGATTCATCCGGCGGGCCCCGATATATACCGAGTCCGAGCCGCACACGCGGCCGATTTCACCGTAAAACGTGCACGCTCTCCGGCATCGTTCTCCGGTGTGTCTGACTGTGGGCGGAGTGGGTTGCGCATTTGCAATGCAAACGATAACACGGCGTATCGCACGAAAACGTGCACACAGAGACGCAGCCGGACGGACGTCGTCGGAAGAGAGAGCGAAAGAGAAAGAGAAAGAGCGAAAGGGAGAGAGCGAAGTATCGAGAAAAGAGAACCGTCACATCCTCCTCCCTCGAGAGGATCTTTCTCGCCTGCTTCTTTTTGCCGCAGCCGCCGCGAACGGACGGATCTGATTATCGGATGGACCACCTCGATGAAGTTATTCGCGATTTCCGTAATCTGGCCGGATTTGTTCTCGGTTAGGAGATTTCACGGCTCATTTTACCGGGATTATTTCGCGCCGCCGTGATGGCGCATATTGTATCGCGCGCCATTAGCCGAAAGGGATGACGCCGCCGCCGACGACGATTTTATTGCAGACGATTAACATGTTTCTATCGCTCGCGTCGTCGGAACAGTTGCACCCTCTTCCTCCCCCCTCTGCCATTTTTGGCCGCTGCAATCACCGGATATCCGAGTGAACGCCTTCCAAGGTGGTACCGAACTCTGACCTAATGATAACAGTTCCTCAGCTTTCTCGCGAGATCTTTTCGGAGAGGATTAATTGAGGAAATGAAACAGAAGGAACATGACGAGAGAATGAGTAAGGAGCGAATTTATAATGACGCGCCAGGTTTTTCATGCGATCGGATTTTTATTCATTTCAGTCGTTATCGGATTACCGATCGTTCGCGGCTCTTCTCTCTTTTTTTTTGTCGAGAACGCATCGGACTCGTCCTCGCGAGCGTTCCACTGCATTTATGTATCGTATTGATTTCTGTACTATGTATTGTAATGTAGTACATTGTATCATGCAATACTCATGTATTTACTACTTTTTTAAGATACATAATAAATGTTCTTATTACGCCAGTAATCCTGCGTTTCTTTTTTCGCATTCCTACGCTGCCCACGTCGAGCAGGTCGGCGATGCGATGCGTCGGCCCGCACTTCCCCATTCGGGGCGCACGGAAACTTTGCGCCCCATCAATCAGCGGGGGAACAAAGTACAAACTTTTTTTCTGCCACGTACCACATTTCATTTACGCCGACCGGCGACGGTATCTCGCGATCTCTCTCGGCGAAACGGTCGTGCGGCCACGCGAGCAACCCCTTGACGGCCCCGTCATCCCTCATAGCCACACTTACGCGACCCCCGTGCGCGATAGGGGCGAGCGGCAAAGTGGCTGCGACGTCGGGGGCACGGGGCACACCGAATACCGTTCCGTGGCACGCGGAACACGGAATATCCGTTTTAGAAATGAGCTTACTTTAAGGCCGCCCCCTCTCCCTCCTCTTCTCTCCTTCGTGTGTACGTGTATACGATGGCGGATCCCCCTCTGCGCGATGGAGATCGGTAATTAATCATTTAGGGCGGCTGGTGGCCCCGCGCACGGGGGTGGACTCGCCTGCTAACCGGAATCGCGAGGGATGGTGGCGTACACCTTTGCGCTTTCGAAAGTCGAGAGAAACCGAAGTCGAAAACCCGTGAACGAACAACAGCAACATAACGCCGCAAATCTGTAATCTTGAATGACGTATGGTATCGTAACTAACTTAATATGGACATCACAAAACTTTCCGCGTAATGAAATAGTAATTAAAGAAAAGTGTGACCATGTGGATATATTTATTACTATCACTTATTATTATTAATTATTACTATTAATTACTATTAATTATTATAAAACTATCAAAAAGCTTTAATTCGAATCGATCACATTCGCATCGTAACATTTTTTGTCACGTTTCTTTGCATGCTTGAATTTAATTTCGTACTTGCGTTTAAAGAGTCGTGATCGCGAAACGCTATTTTCCTTTCGTTTAACTGTTAATGTCGGGCATCTAGCAATTATTCATTGAACCTAGAACTTAGATCGAGTACATCCCTAGGCAGGGAGTGCTCGAAAGGGCCAACCCGCGCGAATGTGCACGGTAAGGTAGGAAACGCAAAGTGGCCAGCGTTGGACTGAGATTGGCCCCAGCCACGCACGGTGTACACACGGAATCACGGATTGCCCCTGTGCTTTCGTGCCGACGTCGCGAGATCACGGGGCTGTGAAAAGTAAGGGCCCTTTACGTACTGTACGTGCGTGAACGATCAAAGTCGCCGGCGTATTGGTCAAGATGGAGAGACCGCAACACGTACGTTGACAGCCGTATCGCACCTCACGAGCTAATCAAGTCGACATCCTCCGAAGCTGTATAATTACCCTCAAGATCGATATAAAGAATGCTGCGTATGCACTTCTTAAAATATTGCCGCTATTTTTTAGAGTAGACATATCGCTTTGATTGTATTTTACTGCGAAAGGGAAAGATTTCTTGGATACCGTTGGATGGACAAGAAAGTCTGGACACTTTTTTAGCAAAATGTTCATTAAGAATTAATACAAAATTTTGCGCTTGAATTTTGTTAAAACGGATTCTTCAGTCGATTTAATATAAGGAATAAGCTCGACTCCTCCACGTCGCGCAGGCATTATTTTGTAAAAGCGTGTGCGGACCTGAATTTAAAAATCATCATTTTATTCAGAACAATAATTCAATTTCTCGCAGTGATTTCAAAAACGGTCACTAAATATTATAATATAATTTCACTAATTATATATATATATATATCTTTAATAAATATACTATAAAGCCACTAAAGTTCACTAAAGCCGAAAATAATAAAAAGAATTACACGAGTTGGAAAATGACGATACGCGCGATACCTGCACGACATCGGCAAAGATATCACGATACCAGTACCGCAGCAGCAAGTACGTACACACGATCGGTGAGCTTAAAGAGAAAACGAATGTAACGCGAGTGGACAGTAACGTTTTCCGCGTAATGGAAAGGTACGTCGTTCACGTATATCGTAACGTACATACGTACGTACGTAAACCGCGTATCCGACGTATGTTCCAGTCGTTATCGCAATCTCGACCCCGTTTGATATAACAGTCACTGTGACGACTATCGTCTTCCGACACGCAAGGCTGCCACCGGGGTTCCCGCGGGAAGGGGTCCGTCTCTATAAAATTGTTATAATGCGTGGGGTAACTAATGGCGGCGGGGGATGATAAGGTCGATTGGTAGGTAGGTAGGCGAGCAGCTATATCAGAGCCGCGCGATATCACCAGCGCAGAAAGGGAAACGGAGGAGCAGTTATCTCGTCGTAATAATATATCCAACCCTCCGCGGACGGGCGAGTGCGAGCGAGTAAGGGATGTTTGCGCGTTCCCTTATGAGGTTTCTCAAAAATTGTTCTTCATCGTGCCCGACTGCGTGCCCGCGGCTGGAAATATCAGTTGCGAGTCGCGCGAATTAATTGAATGTCGCACGTGATGGGAATACATTAGCCGGGCCCGAGTTTAGCGAGGAGATCCTTTAACGGATAGCCGTCGCCGTAACTGTGCGAATTAATCTTCCAGAAACGCAGTGCTCATTATTGCAACGTTACATGCGGCGTTTACTACGGTCGTCCCGCGTGGAGAACTTAATGTTGCCTTAATGTGCAATCGTAATCGGAACTCCTAGCCGAGCCTGAAGAATAATGTATTTAACAACGACAACGAAATTTGATTGCCTTCTTATGATTGAGAAATTGTATAAATTGAGACGGGAACGCCCGATCGAAAAATCAAGTCGCTATAGACCCGTTATTAATTCTAATAATTTTAATTTAATCTAATTCAATGTTTCCGCGTTTCCTTTTTCACTCGTCCGACACTCTATTTTCCGAGATCGGCGTCTTAAATTATACAAACTGATTTTCCCCGATGCTCGTTATTTTTGCGTCTTCCTCGCTATTCAAACCTGAAGCCTTGATTTTAGATCAAGTATTGAAAACTATAAATCAACAAAGAGGTAATGTTCTATTAACTTTGAATAATATTGGTGCCCAAACAAAGATCAAGTGTCAGCTCTATTGTCTGGCTATTCCTACATGGCATACTTTCAATTCTCAAATCACCTTCGACTTTTGGCACATCCGACCGTGCACAGCTCATGAACAAAATCAATCAGCAGCAGACGAGCGGATCAACGAGAACGGATATAAAATAATCAGTCGCGGAGCAACCTACTAGTCCAGTCGGTCCTACTTCCTGTCGGAATTCATAAAGCGTAATCGCGGCGAGCCGGAACAGTTGGAGACGTCAGCTTAACGAGGAGCGTATCGTCGAGCGAATCCTTCGAGTCCGCGCGATGTCCCTGGGGCTGCCATTATCGTCGACTCGGTCTCGTCTCCGCCATTATCCACCGCGAGACTACGGTACACTACACCCCCGCTAGCTACGTTCCTCCCCCTCCGCTCGGCCGTCCCTCCGAATCACGGTCGCCCTCCTCGTTAACCCCGAAACGATCGTTTCGAGGGCTGCTTCTCTCTCTCTCGCTCTCTCTATCTCTTTCTCTAGCCTTCGTCAAACCCTACTGGCTTCTGTGTTCCGCTCCACCCTCAGCCACCCCTCAGCGAGACGCACAAATACATTTAGTAACGTCAACGTGGGAGAGAAGCTACGTGGAAAGAGGGTGGCCTCCCGAGAGTATCCTAATGAGCACGAGCTTGTCTGATTTGTGTAAATACATGCGACTATCCGTTTCGTCGGGAAGCATCGAAAAATAACGGCGACCCCGTTATGCACCCTCATCTCGGCGCGAAAATGTTTCCCTCGGGAGGGAAACTATTATTATATTAAATTGTCATTGATTGCTAGTTTATTCTGTTAAACGAAGAGGCTGCATAATTTCCGCGATTAAGTAGAAACTTGCTAAAGTTAACGCGAAAGAAGAACGAAACACGATGGAATTTCCTATTAATTAATTATGAAATATGATGAAAGAGAATAAAAATAAAACTAAATAAAAAGCTGAATAAAAATATCTTTGAGTTTGCAAACGGTTAATTCTGATTAACGTTCTTTTCAATTTTCGACAGACTTTCCGCGCGCGGATTCTTTGAGGGGGCATCCTGCCCTCGCACCCCTCGGTGCACTCGGGCGACCGATTATTTTTTTCAGATGCGTTTTCTCTGCCCTGCGTTTTTTTCCACGTGCAAACTCGCACGCGGTATTCCGCGGCACGCAAACCGATCAAGTTTGCCTGCCGCGAAAACAAGCCGCTCTTGTTTTCGCGCGATGATCGGTCCACCGTAAATCGCCTCCATCTCCCGCATCTCGCCCCGTGTTTGCGCGCGGAGGAACAACAGTTTCGACGTTCTCTCAACGATAACAAAGGAACGGTCCGGGAGCGATGTTTCACCGACTTTTTCACCGACTCTGCTGGAAAAATACCCTCCTCGCCACGCCGACATGGAGCAGCGGGAGCGCGATATTCGTGCGAGGTCACGCGATTTTATACAATTAGCGCGCCAGTTCGACGTTTTCCCGATGGGGAAAAAGAATCACAAAGCCCCAAAAATCGCGGCGCGTGTTATCCCCTTGTAACCGAATCGCGTGGAATCTCTTCTAAAGCATCTATCATACAATAGCGGGACGCAAGAAAAATGTTATTCTTTGAAATTTATTGCGGATCCTTAACAAAACTCGAACGCAAAATTTTGCATTAATTCTTAATATTATTCAAAAATTAAAACCCAAAAGAGATGTCGTGGCCGCAATTTTTTCTTGCGCGAGAGCAGACAGTGCAGAACCGACGAGATGTTTTACACGTTTCACAAATCGCGGTGCAACGCGTACATAAACACCACGGTGGTTATTCGATGGAAACATCGATTACTCGCTGATTAGGACTAATTATCAGGCGGCGCAGGCTCTCGGAAAATCCTTCGTTTATTAATTGCCCTTGCGGAAGGAGAGAAAAGACTTCTCATGCGATGCGCTCCGAGATTCCGCGTGCGGACGCGCGCGTAGACTGCGGAGTTTCGCGCGTACATTGAACTCGTTCGCTCGTTCGCTCGCTCGCGCTGCCGATGAAAGAACGAAGAAGGACAAAGCATTCTGCAGGGACCACGTTGGAATGAAAAATCGTTTGAAAAATCGCGAAATTCGCGAGAAAAATTAATTTGCAGGAAGCGGGATCGAGATGGAGAAGCAAACAGGAGCAACTAGCATTAATTGTTCATTGTTACGTAACAATCAGCTGAGTGCGCTGCCTGACTTGTTGTACACTACATCAATGCTAATCGCGGGATAGATTGCATTCCAGCGAGACACCCTTCCTCCCAGGATCCAGCAGGAATTTCGCACGGTCGCGCGCGAGCGACGTGGCGCCTCGTCGTAAAGCGGGTCCAATTAATTATCTAATTAGCTGCCGAATAACGGTAACGCCGACCGTCGCGGCACGAAAGGGAAGAGTACCGCGTACCGTACGAAAGGAAAGATCCATGTCTTCGCGTGTAAATGCTCCTTTTTAATGAATGAATGGAGAGGATCAGTGCAGTTTTTCATATTACACTACAGTTAACGAGCCTCGCCGGTAATTAAAAAATTCTACGCGCCTAGATCCCATCTAATCTTGCGAAAGTAGCCTCGGTATGCCCCCTGATTAAAACGAATTAATTCCGAGGAATGCGTAAAGAAAGATAATTACACGTTCGTACGCGTATACCCACGAGCAAGACGATTATGGATTGTTAAGGGACAAATCTCGCATTCGGTACTTCTACGAGCGATCGCGGGTTATCCTTCGAAAGTGCGTTTTTCCGGAAAAATCCCGTACGACATCCTCGTAACGTCGAGTCTTCCTTGCTCGTTCATTCTGAATCAAAGAAGTCCGTGGTGCTCCGCATCTTCTCCGCAGTGAAATCCGACGCAGCTTCGTCGAGATGCGCCCTCGACGAAAATCCGTCGCGTGCGAGGACGACGAGCAACGATTCTGTTGGGGTAGGAAAAGAGGATCACGGTGGTCGACCGCAGCAGCAGCAGCAGCAAAGAAGACGAGGAGGAGAGGAAGAGAAGGAAGAAGAAGCAGAGGAGACGCAGGAGCGGCGGGCGGGGCGGGGACGGATCTCCGTCGTAAATCACCGGCGGTGTACGGAATAACTGGCAAAAGCGCGATAAATCAGGGATCCCCGGGCACCGAATTAGGAAATTGCCTGCTTAAAAACCGCAATGACGTTAATCCCGACGAGCGAGCTGCCGTTCGAGCGCGCGCGTACATCGGCAATCCGGAAAATAAGACTGATTCGGCCAAGGAGCGATCCCTGGCTGGAATAATGCGGAATAAAATCAACCTAACTCAATCGCGCCTGTCTCGCGAGATCAGTCTCCCCATCCCCGGCGCTGATAAATGTTCGATATACCGACAGCGAGTACCTGTGTATGTATATGCGGAAGCCCGTCTTCCCAGCTCGCCGTCTGCGAGCGCATTGGAAACACGCCGTTTCCGGGGGGAACGTATCGGTATTCGATAGGAATTACGGTCTCCCGAGAAAGAGGTCGCGTTCTTGCACCCGCAAAGATGACTCCGGAAGGAAACAGGTGACGTTTAAATGAGGAATAATATCTCCCGCGTCAGGATTACATCTCGCGTTTCCGGTCAGATAAACCGTGACATTCCTCAAGTACGTATAATACAATTTTATTAAGACTTTCAGGCTCTTCAAGATTTGTCTCTCACGATTGCATTAAAGTAGAGTTAAATTTCCGGGAATTTCGGGAAATGTCCAATTTCGTTTAACAACGCTCGTCGTTTCGAGTGCACGTAGACTCGCGGCCGACAGGCATCTACGATCAATCGCACTTGATACCACCAGATTTTCGGGAATGGCAGTCATGTCGGGAGATCGGGAGGGACGCGAGAGGAGGCAGAGGATACCCGACAATTGACCGGAATTAATGGCCGGGAGAACCGTGCGCGAGCCGGTCGGTCGCCAGCCGGTTCAACTTCCCTTCCGGAATATGAAATGGCGCGCTAATGAGTTTTGGCCCGCGGCGGCGGTCCTAAACACACATAAACGTAAGCGAGCCGTGCCGAACGCGATACGATGCGATGCGACGCGATGCGATGCGTTGCATACGACGAGCGATAAGCATAAGCGCGATCGACGAGCAGTATTATACGACGCGATACAATCGATTGCGACGCGATCGACTGGCGGCGCAAACGGGAGGCATTCGCGGACTCGGCGGACCGAGCGACCTGACGAGCACGGATGGACAGACGTTCCGCTTCGGCGCATTAATCAAGTTATTAATTATGTAGTCCTCATGCTAATTGAGCCTGTAATCTGCTCGCGCTGCCGTAAAATATCCACGCCGATTTACGCGGGATCCATGCGGAGCGCGACGACAATACGTTACCGTATTGTCGAGCCACCGTGACGCGCGCGCGTTCCGCTTCCGCACCGCGACGCTTTTCTCGGAGATACAGGGGATAACGATAGCCCAAGAACGTTGTTATCCCTAATTTTGTAAACTAAAGAGAAGAGTGATGATAGAGGCAACAGCTTCGTAGGAAAATAGCTAGAAGCGCTTCTCTCAGAGATACAGAGAAAATAACGATACTCTACGAGCGGTAATTTTCTCAAAGTGAAGGGTGATAATAAAGACAACAACTTTTCGTAGAAAAATAGCTACAAAGATACAGAGAAAAAATAGTGATTCCCTGCAAAAGCAATAATTGTCTTGAAATGAAGAATAGTAATATTGGATCAGTCACAAAACTCGGTTCAATGACGTCACATACATGTAACACAAGGGACAATGTTGATAATGTCTAATCATAGACAACGATGATAATTACTTGATTGATAAGTAATTTGTTTCTACTGAATGCAACAAAGTAAAATTGGACGCACAAATCGAACCGAACTTTTTAATTGACTCGATAAAAGCAATAACTTTTCATAAGATAGCTAGAAAAAAGGTTTGCAATCGCGATTCAAGACGTTCTGATGCGATTTTGTGGAAGAATATCACGTTTCTACTGACCCACCCACATCTTCTTGTCTTTTTTTTTCCTTGATCAAATTACATGAACGAACGTTCCTCATTGGATGATTCCATCGTGAAACGCTAGCAGTCGCGCTACAAAGCCGAAACTTTCGCAGAACGTTCGCGCTTGATTAATAAACGCGATCACTTAAATTTCTGTTTCAGAAGACGGGATGCTCGCCGGGAAAAGTCAGAAAGGCGATAATCAGGAGGAAACCGCGCAGGAGGATATTCTTAACTTTGGGAAACGAACTTATTCTTCGCGCAACTTCCGCTTCACGATCGAGTTTAACCAACTCTACCCGGCACTACTCGCCTCGACGATAAATAAATGTTCCAACTCGCCGAGAACTCTTATCTACCATCGAAAGCCCTTGCGAAACGCCACGGACTCGCTAATCCGACGATCGAGTTAATTGGAACAACGCGCGTTGTTTCTGAACGATCATTGTTAATTATTCATATTGACCGACTGATTGGTCCGCAGCGTTTTCGCGCGCTACTAAAAACGCCCGACAAAACATTGTTCGTGTCAATCAATTAATTCGTTTGCAACAGCGCTCCCCCACGCGCCGATGGAAAAGAATCAGCAGAGAATTATTTATATTATTAATCAATTGATCGGCTTTCGCAGCGGCGCTTTCGCGCGCTAATGGAAAAAGGCTCGATGAAAAGCGTGTCAGCCTAGGAACATTAATCAAGAACGGAGAAAAAAGGAAGAATATTAAATGATCGGCAACGTGGCTGTTCAAAGGCAAAAGTCCTTTCGCTCTCATTTCTCGCGGTGCATTTCGAATTCTTGAATTTTGCGCGAACTGATAATCTCAGATTTTTGTATTAAGTATATTACATTATTCTGCATTATATTATCAACAGAATAAACATTGCATAGTCTAACGGCTTTAAGTTATAAGAGCCTTAGCAATAAGTATACACTGCGATCATGTTTTATGTACGTAATCAAATTAATGTATAGATTATATAAATCCAGTATATGCACATTTGCATAGACAAAAATGTATGCAACAAATATAAATAATATATGACAATTAAATAGATATTATTAATTTTATTTGCGTCGCGTAGCCGAACTCTCTTCGGGGCCATCTCTCTCCGCTCTCTTTCTCGGCCCACCCCCCGTAAATACTTCACCACCGCCCCACGAGCTCCCTCGGAATCCCAGAAAACGGAGAAAAAGCCGAACCATTGTAACGCGAATCGGGGACGCTTCCCGGGGGGTAGACGTTTGCAAGAAGGAAGAAGGACGAACCGGATGGAGAGCGGGCGATCGTCCGGGGAGTTGGAATACACACGAAATAGCTGGACGGTGGTGTGCGGCCCCGGTGACCGGTGGGCAGCGGCCTTGATGTATGTGCGTGTGCACGGGGTGGAAAAGTCGGAGTCGTTTCATGTCGTACACGAAGAGGACGTTCTCGCGCGCGCGCGCGCGTGTATGGATATCTATGTGTATGTGGGTGTATGTGTGTGTACCCCGTGCGCACAGGACACCGTACCGGATTTCGGGGGAGCTGGATCCTTGAAAAGTCCGAGACCAGAACGCCATTGGCCGCGGACGGAGCCCCGCATCCCTCCGCTCGGCCAATCCCGCCGCGACCTGATAACGGCGGCGGGTTCTTCTCTCCGCCTTCCGCCTCCTCAAGACGCTTCGCGATTTCCGCGCGCGCTATATCAAAGAGGCGTGCTACGTACATGCACACGTACACACGTAGCATGCACACACACACACACACACATACATATACACGTGTCCGACTATATCGCGTCCGTTATACATAGCGCTGGCGTTCGCCACCCCCGCGGAAGATCGACCATCTTCTCTTTCTCCCTCCGAGAAAATTTCCCTGGTCCTCGCTCCCCTCGCCCGTTCACTTCTCGTCCTCGGCGAATGCCGGGGATCGTTCGCTAGACCGTTTCCCGGGCGTTCGTTTCTGATATCGGTGGCCGATGGCTCGGCGGAATTGCTCGCATCGCGAATGGTAACGTGACTCGGCTCGGTTTATTCGAACCGAAGAGATCTAAGAGGGAAGGTATTCGTGCGAAATATTACGGTCTTTTGGAGTAACCGGCGATACCTCGGTTACGGTATCCCTGTCGACTGCGCTAGTGGAAACGTGGTCATAGCGGCATACTTTTCTGGAAAGGATTCAGCGAAATAGAAATTTCTTTCTTGCGCTTCTTTCGCACGTTAAAGAGTATGGAAGCAAACAAGAGAAATTGATATATAGATGTAACTAAAATAAATCAAAGTAAAATTTAATAAAATATTATTTAATATAAAGAAAGAAGAGATGAGAGAGGCAAGTGGAGATACCGTCTCCAGGAATTACCACATTTTTAACTATTAATTTCCTGCAAATTTTGAAGTCAGCACA
The DNA here is from genome assembly GCF_003672135.1 of Ooceraea biroi. Taxonomy (NCBI): domain Eukaryota; kingdom Metazoa; phylum Arthropoda; class Insecta; order Hymenoptera; family Formicidae; genus Ooceraea; species Ooceraea biroi. Next base: position 1,324,227 of record NC_039517.1, read on the forward strand.
CGTAGATTCAGGAATTACATTTTATTAATGACCAAGTTTACACGGCAACATTAATCGGGTTTAATAACATCCGTAGTTCTAAAACTGTCCAATTACAACTATTCTCCTGAAGAATGGAATGACTGTGATTGGCCAACTTTATAACTACGGATGTTATTAAACCCGATTAATGTTGCCGTGTAATGGCACTCAATGTTAAAAATAAAGAATAACAAAGTACGTTGCGCTCCGCGCCGAAATTTCCTCGCGGTCTTCGCTGGCGAGAATTCCGTTCGCTGGAACAGGCGTTCCGGTGCCCCGGGTCGTGTAAGGCACATCGTAAGTGGCTTAATGGGGCTGCGTTCGGCTGACAAGATAGAGGGTGACGATAAGATTCCCTCCTCCCGGGGCACTTCCGACGGCTCGAGGAGGCAGGGGGTGCGTGACCGTACGGAACGCCGCGTGACGCGTGTAATAACCGTAGCCGCGTAGCCGCACGTACCCCGCTCGCGCGCGACCACTAAGTGTATACTTACTCGTGTATACTTACGTGCAGCCCCAGGTTGCACGGCAGGTGCCGTCGAGGATTCTAAAGCGATCGCGTCGACAAAGGGGAGCCGCTACCGCGCGACTGCGACTAGCGCAGAAATGGAGAAAATTGTTCGCGAGACGAACAAAAGTGGGCAACCTCTTCTGCCGCCCCTATTTATGATGACGGTTAATTGATAGTACCGACCTTACCGAGTTATATAATAAAATTATACAAAACCAAAACGTTGGTAATAGCAAAAGAACCCCGTAGATGTAAAATTGTAATTGACGAGAAAATAAGTGAACAAGTTACAGAGTTCAATTACTTAGGAACAGTCATATCGGCTTACGGAGATCTAAAAAATGTGAAGAACCAGATTAACAAATCAGCTAGAATAGTAGAAGTTTAGGAGCGAGATGAAGGTATTAAGAACTATCACAGGGATCACGCATTAATGGACCACGCATATGAACAATATTCAGCAGTGATTTTTAACTTATTAATCAAAGTGCAATTTAATTCGAGATTTGAGAAATTGGAGAACTTGATAGATTTGCACTTCGCTGGTTGTGTCAACTTAATGTTGCACAATAAGAAATAACGATTAAAAGAACAATAAAGAGAAATTTATTTAGCTGCATTAATGATCGCGGTAACATGAAGATTGGCGAACGTTTCTCCAGCTATCGAAGATAATAAAGATTATCTTTTTAGTAGGAAAATAGATTTAAACAATTTATAGCGTGTGTACCTAGAAGTCGTACGAGTGAGATGCGGCCAATTTTGTTGATAGACAACGATGGACTCCGCCGCGAATCGGTGAGTGACTCGGTTTCATTGACTTCAATGCCTGTAGAAGTAGCTTGTGCACACATAACTTACAAATCGCGCAGGTTTCCGGCTGGTAGCGGCTCACCCCTTCATCGCGGTGCATTCGAGAGCTCAGAAAGCGCGACTCGAAAGTGCACTCGATTCTGCAATATTATATGCGCGTGCGGAAAAGGGAAAGAAAGATAGACTCGCTATATCTACCACGTATATATATGGATATATTGTATATAAAATACATATGGGAAGGACACAGCGCGGGGGTGGCGAAGGCGGGAGGGAGGGAAGCTCTTTGCGCAACCCCGAAAGCAATATATCGATGTTTAGCAACCAATAAACGGATCACTCAAAGAGGGCTTTTACCGTAAAGCGAGCGGGTGCTCCGCGTCGTTCGTTCCCGCTCCTTCCTGCACCGCGCGCCACGTTACGATCGACTGCACGCGCATACGTACATGCGTATACGTACACGCTTAACGGTGCCAGACGCACGAGGCACGGCGCTTTTATGGCGGAAAGTAAACGCATTTATAGAGCCGTTGGTCGGAGAAGCGGTGCGCTGGTCGTCGACGTAACCTCGCGGTCGAGTCGTTTAACGCCGCTTTTATGATAATGCTATCAATAGCGCGGACCTGTTCCCTTTCATGCACGTCACCCTTTCCCCTGACTATCCTCGTATCTGCGGCTTACGACTTACTTATGTAAGAGGCGAAAAATAACTAGGAGACTGCCTTAGATTTGAACTCGAACTCTCCGGGATCCCTGGTTCACACGCCTAGGTCTTAGGCTATACGGCCAATAATACTCCTACTGTTGTGATCAACTTGTTTTCATTCTGATCCTCTATACGACCTGCCAGTCTCGACTATCTTTCCAGATCTTACAGCTCGGCCAGCCTGACATTACATTCGTCCCCGAATGTCTCCAAATCGTCGGTTCACTCCACTTGAGTCCCTCCCAACCTCCATTTTTGGTTCACTCTTCTGAGTCCCTCCCAACATCCAATTTTGGTTCACTCTTCTGAGTCCCTCCCAACCTCCATGTTGGTTCACTCCTCTGAGTCCTTCCCAATCTCCATGTTGGTTCACTCCTCTGAGTCCGTCCCGACCTCCATGTTCAGGCTTCACTACCGGCCAGCTGCTTCTCAACTCCCTCCTCTCCGAGGGGTAGCGGATGAATCTCAACTGTCTTCGAGGGGTAGCGGATTTTATCCCACTTCTGAATTGTAAGAGGCGAAAAATAACTAGGAGACTGCCTTAGATTTGAACTCGAACTCTCCGGGATCCCTGGTTCACACGCCTAGGTCTTAGGCTATACGGCCAATAATACTCCTACTGTTGTGATCAACTTGTTTTCATTCTGATCCTCTATACGACCTGCCAGTCTCGACTATCTTTCCAGATCTTACAGCTCGGCCAGCCTGACATTACATTCGTCCCCGAATGTCTCCAAATCGTCGGTTCACTCCACTTGAGTCCCTCCCAACCTCCATTTTTGGTTCACTCTTCTGAGTCCCTCCCAACATCCAATTTTGGTTCACTCTTCTGAGTCCCTCCCAACCTCCATGTTGGTTCACTCCTCTGAGTCCTTCCCAATCTCCATGTTGGTTCACTCCTCTGAGTCCGTCCCGACCTCCATGTTCAGGCTTCACTACCGGCCAGCTGCTTCTCAACTCCCTCCTCTCCGAGGGTAGCGATGATCTCACTGTCTTCGATACCCACTTCTGAATTGTAAGAGGCGAAAAATAACTAGGAGACTGCCTTAGATTTGAACTCGAACTCTCCGGGATCCCTGGTTCACACGCCTAGGTCTTAGGCTATACGGCCAATAATACTCCTACTGTTGTGATCAACTTGTTTTCATTCTGATCCTCTATACGACCTGCCAGTCTCGACTATCTTTCCAGATCTTACAGCTCGGCCAGCCTGACATTACATTCGTCCCCGAATGTCTCCAAATCGTCGGTTCACTCCACTTGAGTCCCTTCCAACCTCCATTTTTGGTTCACTCTTCTGAGTCCCTCCCAACATCCAATTTTGGTTCACTCTTCTGAGTCCCTCCCAACCTCCATGTTGGTTCACTCCTCTGAGTCCTTCCCAATCTCCATGTTGGTTCACTCCTCTGAGTCCGTCCCGACCTCCATGTTCAGGCTTCACTACCGGCCAGCTGCTTCTCAACTCCCTCCTCTCCGAGGGGTAGCGGATTTTATCCCACTTCTGAATTGTAAGAGGCGAAAAATAACTAGGAGACTGCCTTAGATTTGAACTCGAACTCTCCGGGATCCCTGGTTCACACGCCTAGGTCTTAGGCTATACGGCCAATACTCCTACTGTTGTGATCAACTTGTTTTCATTCTGATCCTCTATACGACCTGTCAGTCTCGACTATCTTTCCAGATCTTACACTTACGAGCCGCGCGACAGTTTATCGCTCGCTCCTGTCGGCCGCGCGTTGAGATCCTTCGATGTTAATTGGACACACTCGCTCGATCGCACCGTAATTGTAGATTTCTACCCCGTGGAAAAGTGCGTGAGTTACCCGAGCAACTGGTGACAGGCCGAAGAGGCGATGCGTTTAGGGCAAGAAATACGTCGACGTCGCAAAAACCGTGGCTTAAAGTGCATCTAACGAGCCACCATCGATCGCCTCTGATTTCCTCATATACTCTGTCGATTTAGGAAGGTTTGATAGGGATCTGATTAGAGTAGAATACCACCGCGTAGAGCAATAAAAATGAGACTCCCGAATTTGAAGACTGGGATCTCGACTGTTTCGTAGAAGTCAGTTCTTTCTGGTCCATTTTGATCCATCAATGAACCTTCATGGCAATTTGGCTCGTTTTGAAATTGGAAAACGATAATTAGTATCCTCAGCTGATGATGTTCTGGCTGATAACGTGATTAAAGTATCTTGGCGCTCGTTACCCGCTTCGATCGCGGATATTTGCATCGAAGTACGTTCTGCCGTTCCGTGTTTCGCTTTTATCCGTGAACCGCCGATAAGAGATCAGTTAAAGAAACCGGAAAAGACGTCGAGAGGCGCTAGAAGACAAGGGCGAGCGCCCTTAGAGGCACCATTATATCGTCACCAGCATCGCGATGTCACCCGCAGCGCCTTCATAATTCTCTCCACGAGTGGAGAAACAGTCGCGGCGACTGACGGAAAGTGCCCCCAGAGAAAGGGAGAAGTGGAAGCCGTGCGATTTTTGCGTCTCACCTGTCGTTCGTCTTTTATATCGCCGCTTGCTTCCATCAAGCTCTTATTTTTAAACGATCACGTAATTTCTTTATTATAATTTCTGAACCTTCCGCCAATTTAGAGAAAATGTTTAATGTAAAAAGCTTGGGCAATGTACGCTTCTTCGATCGAGGCATCTTAAGATATTCCGATCGTGTGACGCAACGCATCAACTACGATTCACATCCACGTGTGGATGTACTACATACATGTAGATACGCATGCGACCTCGTAGTGTATCCGATGCACGTGCACGCATATACACGAAACGCGCGTCGCTTAGGGAAGAGCGATGAATGATCGATCGACGATTTCTTGGGATAAACTGTGGAATCAACGTGGCTTCATCTCACCTCATCGACCTTAAGCTCCCCCTATCCCGTCATCGCCTCGAGAAACATCATTGGCTCAAAATAATAGCGCGCGAGAAACGCGGATAAGATATCAGAGAGAAAAAAATTGATACAGTAACATAATTTGGTAGTAACTTATATTCTATCTGTAAAATTGTTTTCTGCAAATATGAAAAATGAAAATTCTTTAACCGTACGTACAAAATTATTTATATAAAGACAATTGCATTTAAAGATAAAATTGTTTCCCCATGATCACGCAAATAAAATGAGAAATAATGACTGCCATTATTTCTCAGAAAAGCAGAATAATCGTATTTTATACGGCGTGATCGTATGTATCGCGATATTTATCAATGCTTCGCGGACTTTAAAATACTCGAAAATCTTGGCCAGCAGCGGGCTATTACCGTAACGACCTCAAAATTTACATGAAATTGCTTATTAAATTACTAAGTTTTTCGGGATGATTTAATAGTACCAAGGCCATTTGTCTCCTCGGCTTTTATTTTCTTCCTCCCTGTTAATAAAGCGATGCGGTTAGGCTTTACGCCCGGCGCTCGGAACTTTACGGCATAACTCTCTACCATGGCCCTTCCGCTAAACGAATTCACCTAACTTTACCGCGAGCGTCTCCCGAGCTTAGAAACATCCAAATTCTTCGTACAAATTGAAAGGCATATCGACTTGGCCCTAAAAGAGCGAATTGGATAATTCCAGTTTCATTTCTTTCCCGCAAAACTTTGTTACGTCGAATTTCAGACATACAACAGTGTGACAATTACTTTTGACAACTGTAGGAGGATCTATTCGATTACAATAATCAATCGCAACAATTCCGAAACGGTTCTTTTTGCGTAAAGAACAATTCACGAAATGATATACATCGAATCGAAGTTCCTTTTCGCGTATTACCTTGCTGCGAGAATTCTTATTCACGTTTTCATTAAATATCCCGGAGACCAATCCCGGATTTTGGCCCTGCGTCTCCCTTTTTCCGATATCCGATCCCATTGTCGTGACGCGACGTGACACTCGCACGGATTTTTGTTTGAATTCCTAAATATCGGGATCGCCACCACGGATGCGGAAACGCACGGCCCCCTTTTCGCGCACAGCGGATTTCGGTATCCGCGGACAGTAATAATAGTTGCGGAAATATTCGACGGTATGTTGCGCGGGTACGCGGGTGCGCGCGGCTTTGCGGGCGAAGTCAGTTGGCAACATGTGGTTCGACGAACGCAATCTGGCACTGACATTTCGAATTAAACTTGTTGAAGACCAGCCCTCTCCTGTAACTTCCACCGGCAGGAAAAAGCAGAAAAAAAGAAAAAAAAGAGAGGAAAACCGGTCGTCAAATCTGATGAAATTTATGTGAAACCAACGCGCTAGGTCGGTCGATAAAATTCCCCGTCAGAAGACTCGACACGTCGAGTCTTACCATCGATAGAAATTTCCAAAAGAATATTATTAACCATTCCGCATAAATATGATGTCCCTGTCTGTTTAATTATTAATTTAGTTATAAATTATCATGTATCGCGTATGATATGATTTTATGTATGATATGTTGATGATCAAAGATACGCCATGTTGTGACGACGAAATGTTTCGGATATTTTCTTGCGCAATTTATACGATTTCGTCTGACTCGTCTGCTTAAATATATCGTAATATGTTTATAAATTTGCACGCATAGTATTGGATTGTAACAAAAACCCACATAACGTTGTTTAATGAATAACACTAACTAAACATTTAAAATATTCTGATCCCACTAAAAAAACACTCATTATCAAAACTGGCAGTAGTTTAAATAAAAGTACGATTAAAATGTAATACATCAGTTTCTCGCGTGCAAATGAATCTTTATATTTTTATGTATGTAATGCGCGATATTTGTATACATTAATTATGATTCATGCTTTCAATTATAATAGACATAAGTGCTGATTTCGATATAAATCAATTAAAACACATTATCTAATGCATAAAATTTTGCATCACGTAGATCATTCCCTGATAAAACTCTTTTCAGCTTTCTGCCGATTTAAACAACCATAATTTAATGGTCATAATTATTCGAAATATAATATTACAGTACGTACATGTATCGGCTTGTAACATATATTCGTTATTAGAAACACTAAAAAGGCGGGACGAACCATATATGTCACAACCAATATATTCCACCAGCGGGGACATAAAATAACGGGGAATAATGCAATTAAATTAACTTTTGCAAAAGTCTCTTGAATATGGGTTAAGCATAGAGGCGGTACCGGCCAACGACATATCGCTGGTTATCAAACGAACACGAGACCGGGAAATCCGCGCGTGTGCACTCAAGTTATGTTAAACTGCGTTCCTTGATGCGTGCCGCAGAGTCGCGATACGATCTTGCAATTAAAAGAAAAAAAGAGACTGAGACTATTTTTCATTCGCCCTGCGCAGCCTGCCGAGCATACGCTCGCCGTTGTAAATACCATAAATGACGCATAAAATCGTACGTTTGCATGTAGGGCACAGGGGTAAAACGCGGCTACGTACACCGGGGCGCGCACACCGGCAATACTTATCGTCCGTTGCGGTAAATGACGCAAGTCGCGAGGTAACCGGCGCAAGGCGGGACACGTCCGACGGCTCGTCCGCCGCGATATTAATAATGCGAGATTTAACGAGTGCGGCACACGCCGACTGGCTGCGTCTGAAATTATTTAACGCGATCCCCCGAACGGTCGGCCGGCATTCTCGCGTGTGCGTTTATCATCCGCGAATCTGACGTTTATTTACATGGGGAAACGCTCCATGCCGGATCCATCTGCCATTGTTACTCCAGGCGCGGCTATTAATTTCGCGATAATTACAGTAATTCGCCGCAATTAGAGAAACTGCACGTCGAGATACGCTCACGGCGCGGCGGCGGATTGATTTCTGCGCTCGCGATGGGAGAGAAACCGCGAAAAGATTCTCTTTTTTTTCCATTAGCAGCGGCGTCTACGCGATTACGCGACGATGAAATCGTCAACGCGTCCGGTTTTATCCGACTCGGAGCTGCCGTGAAAAGATATTTATTTGTCTTTTTTCCATTTAGAATTCTTTTCTCTCATTTCAAGTGAGACTATAAAATAGCGTGCCTGTTAACACCTGCAATGCGTACAAGAACGCAAGCCAGGCTGAGGGGAGGGGGCACACGATGCGGCAATTTTCGAATCCCCTTTGCCGCTATATTCATATAAAATTTAATACTTTGTGATATTAATACCATAATATTGGATTAAGAACAACAAAAATTCGTAGATCTTTACTTAATTCAACCAGATTTGTTTTCAGTGTGACCAATTAAGTTTAAAATACTATTATACATTTTGTACATTACTATTAATGCACGACGCCAACGGGAGGGACGACGAATGGGATCGTAAAGATGAGCTGCATCGCGTTTAAGCGCACGTCAAATGACAAATAAATATGATAATGAGCACTCAGTGAACTTTGAATGTTGCGGATCTTGGCTTTTACGCGCGTCACATCAGAAAGAAGGGAGTTAAACTAACTTTCTTTGCTAGGTGCTACGAGGAGGACGAAGACGAGAGTCGCGGGGTTGCCGGCAAAGCAGCTGAGAATCGCGAGGCAGGAGAGACTCGGCTCGCCGAGGCATGTACGTAGGTAAGTACTTTTAAATAATATAAAATTCAGAGAGAGAAAGGGGGGAGTTGATAAGCCGGGGGTGCGCGTTCGAACTTTTCACTCGCGCGGCGCCACCCCCCATTTCTTATTATAATGAATGCATATCGGCTTAGCCGCGGCTAAGACGGACGAGCGTGAGAACCCTTTTTTGGCGCTTGCGAGCCCGATGTCCCCGGCTTTAAGGGAAGAGCGATGGAGTTTGTATATGCTTCGAGTGTAATATATATATTCGATCAATTCGTCCATATATGTGCACGCGCGAATAATTGCTTATAAATTTATATTCTTATCAATTAACATTCCCGGAAGCAATTTTTACATACAAGGTTCGATTAAATTAATCGGAGTTTGGTCATAGTGGCCCGTAGAATCATTATTCCCCGATTATAACGTATATATCTTTATTTATCATTGCCCATACAGCACAGAAGCTTGCACCAACATTGCAGCAACGTTGCAACGTTGCAAATTGCAATGCAACAGTACAAAGACATTGCAGAGATATATATCCGCAAAATACCAGCACACTTGTAGCAACATGACATTAATATTTCGGGAACATTGCACAATCAAAATTTGTAATTAATTAATATTAATAATTCATTTTATTAAAACATTGGAGTCTTCCTATCCTAACGAGATTCGTCCAAATCTATTCGACCAATCATGTACGATGACCAGAATCTGAACTCGGTAATATGCGTATGCGGTGTTCGTCTCTTTCGACTATCTAAAGAACATGGTGGTTGTACGACGCGAGCATCATTCTAAAAGAAAGTAGTTACGTAAAAGAAAAAGGTAAGTACTTTTTTATAATATTATGTCTCATTATAGCACTTGTGTGCTGTTAAAATCTTGTATCTATTAATTATAATAGAGAATCTCTATTTGCCTATCTCACGGTTTATATCACTATAACCTCAAAATTATGGACATTCATTAGAAAACTGCATATTAATAGTTGTAATATTTTTAATAACTTTTTCTGTTATAGAAGCTGTTCGTGAAATACACAATCATGCCACTGATGCAGAAATTGCTGAATGCATTTCCAAGTGGCTTGCTCAAGCTCCGGTTAGGATTGAGGGATCAAAGTATGTCATTTTACATATAATTCTATACATACTTGCAGTATATGTATATTTTTATGTAATTTTATGCTAATATATGAATTTTAATTCCTATTTTGTTTTTACAGGCAACATACAAACAAAAACGAAGAAGATTCAATGATTTAATTAAAGGAAAAATATTTTAACATAATTAAAGGAAAAATAATATCTCAAGAAGAGGATTTTTAAGTTTTTTTTATAAAGAACAGTTACTTTTTTATAACAAAAATAGAGAAAATATTTATTTAATTTTTTATTACTATTGTTACATTACATATAATTGTCTATTTATGTTAATAAATAAAAATATTGAAGTTATATAAATAAAAATATTTAAAGTATCTAATAATGAATAATTACAATTATTGCAAATTCATTGCATTGCAATATTATTATGACGTTTCGTTGCAATGTTCCGAAAAGTGGACATTTCACATTCCTGCAATCCCATAGCAATGCTGCAGAAACATTTCGCAGTGAATTTGCAATGTTGCTACGTTGCGGTGGAAGATTCCTGCAATATATATGCAATCTTTGCGTGCTGTATGGGTATATATATATATATATATATATATATATATATATATATATATAAAGATATATACGTTATAATCGGGGAACAATGATTCTACGGGCCACTATGACCAAACTCTGATTAATTTAATCTCTGATTAATCGTCGATTAACTGAAAGCGCACAGGCCCGAAGGCCGCGCAGTTGACGGCGCACAACGAGCGGAGCGGCGGGCCAATACTGTATATAAATGTTTTATGTTAATCACTCTGTAAATAATTAATCGACGAGTAAATTAACCGGCGTTTGGTCGAAGTGGCCCTACGTTCATCATAAATCTGACAAGACCTATACCTAGTTAACTGACGATCGAAAGTCGGAGTCGTTCGAAAACGCCAGCGGCGTGAGATCCGCGGACCGCGCCGCGGGCGCGGTTACGCTCTGCATTCAGTTTTTGCAATTCCGCTTGAACGAGTGCAACAGGCGGTATCTCTCCCACGCGTCCACACAGTTTGTGCGTCGCTCGTATTCGGAAGCATAATCGAGGAGCTTTCTGCCGTGGCGAAGCTGTAGGAATGCCACGTCGAGTTTCGCGCGCCACGTCGGCGCCGGTTCTTGGGAAGCTTGTCGGCCTGTGTAGGTAACTACACACGATTACCGGCAGGTTACCGACAGTACTGATGGTTGCCGACAAATTATCAACAGATTATGTGTACCGAGCGAGGAAAGCGGCAATTAGCTCTCGAACCTTGTATGTAAAAAATGCTTCCGGGGGAATGTTAATTTATAAGATCCATGCGTATGCATAAAGAAAGAAGAAGGTAAAATTCTAATAATCGCTATGTATGTAGACGATTTGTTAGTCTTAACCAACCATGGTGAGCCGAAGAAGTTAAAGAAATTTTTAATTAAATCCTTCGAGTTAAAAGACTTAGGAGAAGCGAAGCATTTCCTTGGATTGGAAATCTATCAAGATAAGTTAAAGGGTGAAATAAAAATCACGCAAGAAAACTATATAAAACAGATACTCAAAAAATTCGGAATGTATCTTCAGTCAAGTAAAGTAAAAGGAAAATATCCTCCAAAATTAAGAGCTTTTGCCTTAACGTTACATTTCTATAGTCCAAAAGTATATTCCTATGTGCGAAAAACATTTAAAAACAAATTACCCGGATTGATAACAATTCGTTCATGATACAGTAGTACAAATGGAGAACCAGGTGTAACTCAAGAAGCTGTAGATGTTTTGAAGAGAAAAAGTGCAATAAGTGGGAAACAATTATATGCGTGTCTTATTATGGACGAAATGTCTATACGTAAGCATGCAGAATGGAGTCACAAGAAATAATGTTTCGTTGCATGTGTTAATTTTGGAACATTAATTCCTGATCAAGAAAATTTGCCTCTTGCAAAAGAAGCTTTAGTATATTTATTAAGTGGAATTAACGAAAGATGGAAGATTCCTATTGCTTATTTTCTAACAAATGGTATGACGGCAACAGAAAAAGCAGACTACCAAACGCGTTTTAGAATTTGCAACGCCATCAACCGTACGTGTTATCGCTTTAACATGTGATGGACATCCAGGAAATATCGCTATGTGTAATAACTTGTCAGCAGATATTTACAATCAGAAAGCAGAATTTAAACATTCTGTAGAAGATCATAATATACATATATTTTTAAATGCTGCTCATATGTTGAAACTCATAAGAAATATTTTAGCTAGTAGACGTATATTACATGATAATAATAATAATGAAATTAAATGGGAATACATATATAGGAAAATTGCACAGTTTAAAAGAGAAGAGTTATTTCCATTTGGCCAATAAAATAACACGAAAACATATTATGTGGTTCCAAAATAAAATGAGTGTTAAGCTTGCAGCTCAGACATTTAGCAATAGTATTGCAATAGCATTAGAACAATTACTGCATGACAAGCACGAAGATTTTTTAGGATGTGCCCCAACTATAAACTTTATTAAGATTATTAATGATACTTTCGATTATTTGAACTGCAGAAGTTTATGTGGACATGGATGCAAAAGACCACTAACATTAGAGACAGCAGAAACAACTTTTAAGTTCTTCTCACACTCCATAACATATTTATCTAGCATAAAACTCGATAAAAACCCATTATACAATCCAAATTAAAAACCGGGTTTTTAGGCTTTATAATAGAAAAAATTTACAAAAAATATATATCGAATATCCGAGGCAGCACACATTGGTTTCAAAACCGTTTCATAAACGTTTTGCCGTAACGTTTCATAACCATTTTATTGAAACGTTTATTTAGGAGAAAAATGTCCAACGAAAAAACGTTAGGAGAAACGTTTCAGAAACCATCAGAAAAATATTTATCAATTCTATATATCAGTGCCTCAAAGATAGACAGAGTTAAGTCACATTTTTGTAAAAAAACTAGATTTTTATATTTTATGAATTACTCTCTAAATTTCGTGTAGTGGAATCTCACTCTTTTGAAATATCACTTCAAGTAATAGTGATCTCAAAAGTTTCAAAAGAAAACAAGAAGAAAAGAGTATTGGATCGGTTTTCCGGATGGTTATTTATAAGGTGATAACACAAATGTTACTTGCGAGAACGTCACGTCTGGCCTGGCCATCTATCGGTCACTTGGTGAATCAGAGGCGGGAATCACACACACTTGTGTTGATTTTTGTCTCTTGTTCCATAATCGAGTACATTGAAACGTATGATGTAAAAATAATTAATACTCGCAAAGTAAGTAGAAATTACTATTTTTTCTATATTAATTATATAATTTCAAATCAATTTAATAAAACACATTTTTCGTTTCTGTGGAAAGGTGAAAAATACGTTTTTAAAATTGAGGTCTAAAAACGGTTTCTATTTAAACCGTTTCTTAAATGGTACTTTATGTTTCTTAGACATTAGATACGTCTAAGAAACATATATTAGGCTAACATGTGCTGCCTGGGATGTTACCAATAAGTATTTACAATATATTTTATCATACAAATTTTCCCAAGATCACTTGGAGATATTTTTTTCATGTATAAGATCCTTGGGCGGTTTTAATAATAACCCAACAGCAAGTCAATTTTCTACAGCTTATAAAAAATTATTACACCATAACGAAGTTAAATCATCTGTCGAAGCAAACTGTTTAGAATTAGAAAATATTAATATATTAACTGTATCTTCAGCAAGTAAATGAAGCAAGTAAATGAAGAAGATAAAGAAGAAAGTGTTGATGTCGATCTTATTTGTATTGACAATATTCCAACAAATTATAGCGATAGAATAGCTCGTCATGCGATATTATATGTGTCAGGAGCGCCCATACATATGTATAAGAAAGAAAATCGTGAAAGTACATACCTACTGCGCCATGTTGAGTCGTTTCGCCGAGACCGGCTATTGCGTCCTCATCCTCGGAAACTTCGAGTCTTTATGGGTTTCTCATCGGCTGCATCTATTAAATTCTATAGAACAATATTTATAAGTAACAAATAGAGTATTTGTAAAACAAACGCTCATGATTCTGACGAACCTTTTCAGTATAAAACCGCACCTTCGTCACGAGCGAGAGTCCTTGTACACTTCTGAAGCACATTTGAAATATCTCAACCTGCGCCAGTGCTGCCAGCCTTGACGCTCCACAAGGTTCTTCACGCGTGCGCCAATGGCAGCGCGTCAAGTCTGGCAAAATCTATCCGCGCAGTCGCGCGATTCGAATTTCGCGATCGCATCTCCGTCGATGATTTTTTTAACTAGTCAGTCATAATATTCGAGGTAACCCATACAGCACGAAAAGATTGCATATATATTGCAGGAATCTTCCACCGCAACGTAGCAACATTGCAAATTCACTGCGAAATGTTTCTGCAGCATTGCTATGGGATTGCAGGAATGTGAAACGTCCGCTTTTCGGAACATTGCAACGAAACGTCATAATAATATTGCAATGTAATGAATTTGCAATAATTATATTTATTCATTATTATATACTTTAAATATTTTTATTTATATAACTTCAATATTTTTATTTATTAACATAAATAGACAATTATATGTAATGTAACAATAGTAATAAAAAATTAAATAAACATTTTCTCTATTTTTGTTATAAAACAAGTAACTGTTCTTTATAAAAAAAACTTAAAAATCCTCTTCTTGAGATATTATTTTTCCTTTAATTATGTTAAAATATTTTTCCTTTAATTAAATCATTGAATCTTCTTCGTTTTTGTTTGTATGTTGCCTGTAAAAACAAAATAGGAATTAAAATTCATATATTAGCATAAAATTACATAAAAATATACATATACTGCAAGTATGTATAGAATTATATGTAAAATGACATACTTTGATCTCTCAATCCTAACCGGAGCTTGAGCAAGCCACTTGGAAATGCATTCAGCAATTTCTGCATCAGTGGCATGATTGTGTATTTCACGAACAGCTTCTATAACAGAAAAAGTTATTAAAAATATTACAACTATTAATATGCAGTTTTCTAATGAATGTCCATAATTTTGAGGTTATAGTGATATAAACCGTGAGATAGGCAAATAGAGATTCTCTATTATAATTAATAGATACAAGATTTTAACAGCACACAAGTGCTATAATGAGACATAATATTATAAAAAAGTACTTACCTTTTTCTTTTACGTAACTACTTTCTTTTAGAATGATGCTCGCGTCGTACAACCACCATGTTCTTTAGATAGTCGAAAGAGACGAACACCGCATACGCATATTACCGAGTTCAGATTCTGGTCATCGTACATGATTGGTCGAATAGATTTGGACGAATCTCGTTAGGATAGGAAGACTCCAATGTTTTAATAAAATGAATTATTAATATTAATTAATTACAAATTTTGATTGTGCAATGTTCCCGAAATATTAATGTCATGTTGCTACAAGTGTGCTGGTATTTTGCGGATATATATCTCCGCAATGTCTTTGTACTGTTGCATTGCAATTTGCAACGTTGCAACGTTGCTGCAATGTTGTTGCAAGCTTCTGTGCTGTATGGGAAGGTGATGATTTGTTACGCAATGCATTTGACGCATAAACATTTCCTCGTATCCGGTTTGCCATTAATTATTATACAATACCGAAAATATCGACTCTTGGCATTATTAGCCTTGGATTACCGGTCGATCGGAATCGAATATCGATCTAGTAGCCGGGGGAGAAAGTACTCGTCGAGGTTATACAAAACGTGTACTGATTTATTGTCAACAAGCTTATAAAACTATCATTCGAGATTTAATTGTTGCTGTCAGAATTAATGTAAAAAGCTTCTGTAAAAAAACTTTGCGTACAATACTGCGCAGATCGCGATCGTGAAGTAGCAGAGTGCGACCAAGATCTTGATCGAGATCATTTATAACGAGAGGAAAGATCAATTCGTTCATCTTGAGATAACCTCTGCAGTTCAACTTGAGTTCTGAGTTCGCTAAATCATCGAACGAGATCAATGCTGATGCGGCGGCGGATCTTGTGCAGGCCTATAATAATGTCATCGCTTCTCTGGAAGTCGTGAGTTCCATGAGTTCCATCGAGGCACCAGAGTGGGCACGCGAGTTTGTTTAATTAGGATTGATTATATCCAGAAGTGTCACCGTCACAGATTTCGCTTATTTGTCGACAGTCGGATCGACCGACGGTGAGTGAGATCGTGTCCTTTCCTGAGCATCACGCCTCGTTGGAGACGGAGTTCTTATTCTGCGTCGGTTCTCGCCAGCCGCCAAACGTCCTCTCGATTTCCTGGGCAAGAGCGAGCGTCAGATGATCGCAGTCTGGATTCGCAACAATCTGCAAAACCACGAAAACGTAAATATCCGGTTTGAATAAATATGGATATTATCAAAATGTCCATACTTAATATTAACAAAATCCGTCTTTGTTTCAATTTTTTTATTTGCCTTTTCAATTAATCTATTTAATTTGTTAATATTACGATTTATTATAATATATTTTACGTGTTGCTTATGAGTTGCTTATAAATTTTTCTTCTGCCCGTTTCGCAGGATTCGACAAAAAGCGAGGACGTTAATTCTCTACCTGAAGTCCGACCGGCAATTGATTCTTGTCGTAACCGAGCGGGCACTGCGTCACCGGAAGACCCAGCATGTTGAAGACCATCAAGTAAGTAAAATTCCCGACGTTGTATGTAATTTCTTGAGGATAGATCGCCGGACAGGTGAACGACGGAAATATCAGAACGCCGTTGTCACCTAGCAGCTCCTGATAAAGCGCCGTTATGCGTTATTTAAAAAAAAACTTAAAGTTCTTTTGCAAGTATGTATTATAAATGGAGGAGCTTTTCAAAAGACTCCAAATTGTACCTTGAACTGCTTCTTCAACTGCGCTTGTTTTTCCAACATATTGTTGTAAGTCGAGCGCGGGATTGCCTCGCCGATCCTCTTCAATATTCCGTAATATATGACGGGGAAACTGTGCGGCGACATGAAGAGGATATACCTGAGTATCTCGGCGAGCACGCTCTTCGATTTCTGAAATATAATTGTCTTTGTGAGACACAACACTGTTTCCGTTTCGCGCTTGATTGTAATAATATTTCGTGACTTATTGTCGCACCTTGGGATCGTCCGTGCGATCAAAGGCCGAATATACATTTTTAATGTTGAGGAGAATCCCTGAGCTTAATTCGAAAGACTTCTTCATGCCTTTCAAATTTCCCTGCGATTATATAATATTATATAACATTTATAATATAATTTCATATTAATAATATAAAAAATAATATAAGATAATATGATAGCTTAAGATTTAATAGCTT
Organism: Ooceraea biroi; assembly: GCF_003672135.1. Classification (NCBI taxonomy): domain Eukaryota; kingdom Metazoa; phylum Arthropoda; class Insecta; order Hymenoptera; family Formicidae; genus Ooceraea; species Ooceraea biroi. The sequence continues at coordinate 1,341,285 of NC_039517.1, forward strand.
GTCTGCTATACCTTTTGCACTTTGACATCATATGCGTCCTCCAAATGTTTCTTCAGCTTGTAAATTGCGTTTCTCATGTCGCTGTTCACGCGACTCGTGGCGATCGAGCCAATGTCGTCCATATAAAAGAACTTCATATCCTTCAGAGACGTCTGCGTACAAGCACATAGAGGAGAATCCCCTATTATGAGATATGCTCCTAATATGAGATAATGGGGTTTCTGCTAAACTAGTGAGCACCATCTGTTAGTTCCACCATGAACTTATTACTCTTGGTGTAAAATGTATTTAGTGAAAAATTCATTGTTCGTTATTGCGTTTAGCCTTTGCAAGAAAAGGTTTGTGAAATTGTGAACATGTCAAAGGAACTTGAGCTAAGTCTTTAAACCTTGTGTATTATATAATAAAGAAATGGTTGGCAATAAATTCAGTATGCAATGATAGAGTAGAATCGTAGTAACAGGAAAATACGCAATTTGTTGAATTGCTTAATTGCAGAGGTTAGATTTCATGATCGCGGAACCGCTAGGCGTGTGGCTCGTATAATGAGACATTCAGGGTACTCTTAATATGAGATCATTATTGCTCGAATATGAGGATTATGTAGTGTAATAAAAAGAAAGAAAATACTACTTAAGGTTAAAGAAAAGTTAATACGAATTTATATTACGAAGTTTTGTGTATTTAATTTTTATAGAATCTGACTATGGAGGTTAGAGATACGAGGAAGCGTCGACAGTGGAATCGTGAAGATTTGGCGAAGGCTGTGGCAGCAGTATTTTTATAAAACTATCTAATAAAGTTTTTTAACTGCAATACTGATGTATTTTGCACTTTTAACACCGATTTCTCGAAGTATCTTATATTAGGAGCACACTTTCTCGATCCTGCGTAAAGTTCTTTTTTCAAATTTTTTTAATTTTCAGAAAAAAATAATATTTATATTAGATTTTTCATTTCACCAACCTAAAGCTTATTAAATTCTCTTCAAGATAACGTATTAAATTTTTAAATTCTGCCTATAGATGTCCTTACATTCGGCAAAATCGATATGGTATCTCATAATCGGGGACTTTCCCTACGTTTAATACGATTGCTACACACGATTTTGCGCTTGCGGCGTAATAAACAAGCGTAAATGAACAAAATATAATGCTCATTAAAAAAATAATAAATATTCCGTTATAATAGACTGGCGGAATCTTTTTATTTAACTGGCAAAAGAGAAGTTTGGCGCAGAGAAACTTCAGGGTCTCGCAACTGAATGAAGATTAAGGCAACTTTCTCTGTTCTCTGACCTTCTTCGATCGGTTGAATCCGATTTTCGCGTTGTCGGATTGCGCCATCGCACTCAGCAGGAGTGGCAGATCCGTAGCATACCTGACCATCGCACCGATCGTGAGAAACGAACTCCAGTTCTCGTCAGTCGCGCTGGGTTTGTGGCCTTCTACCGAGACCCAGTCTAAGGATGGGAAAGAACAAAATTAATCATGATCTATGATCTAAGATTTTGAGTATTCTTGTCTCTGTTGGACTTACCGGGCGTAGGTTTGTGACTGAAGATGCCGCAGAATAGCGCCGGAACTCTGACCGATCCAGCGATGTCCGAGCCCATGCCCAGAAGGGAGGCTCCCGCGCCTAGAAGGGCAGCCTGCAGCAAAACAGAATCAATTACCTCAACTTTTTTTTCCTTGAAACTTTAACGTTGAATAAGAATTCCGAATCGTCGCGACTGCTCTTTCCTAAAGAAAAATCCCGCTTCTTCAGGAAGAGAAAGGAAGAGAAAAGAGGAAGCGATGCACGGACCTCGCCACCGGAAGAGCCGCCGGCAGTCCTGCGCGTGTCGTAAGGATTCCTGGTGGTGCCGGTGACCTTGTTGAACGTGTGCCACCACATGCACATCTCCGGCGTGTTGCTGACGAGGAGAGGAATCCCGCCGGCCTCACGGACCCTCGCCACGACGTCGGCGTCGCGCGTCGCCCTCGAAGGAGTGTCCTTCACCCCCACGCAGTTGCTCATCCCTAGACAGGAAAGTTTCTCCGCTTGTCAACCGCAAAATGTGAGCAACGTGATCTCTTTACAAATTTTAGAAAATTCGCAGAAATTTTAGAAAATTCAGAAAACCTTAAAAGAGTAAAAGGAGTAATTAGGTGAAATTGTAATCAAATTTCCTTTTACCAAATGTCTATGCAATTTTGTTGAAAATTTTTGACGCTCCGCGGAATAGAAGTTAGAGCGTTTCGCCACAAAGTTTAATTTCCATTTTCGAATTTACACATATCGCATTGATGACGCAGATGACCCAGCGATCGTGGATCTATAGATCTTGGTGATGTCATAAAAAAATATCATTTAGTTTTTCATTTATTCATTTATTCATTTATTCTACCACTTGACCGCAAGTGTGCATAGGGACCAGTTTGTTCAATAGAAAACTCGTGATGCAGCAATCCTAAATGCATAATTCGAGGAAAATCTTGTCTTGCGTCTGATGAAAAAATAGCTTGTTTATTCACAGCCGTACAGGATTATTATATATGCAAACAATATATGTATATAGTTAATGCGAAGACGTTCAAAAGCTAGCGGCCTTGACTTTTCGCGCGAGAAAACTCGCGAACACGATAGGAAAACGTAAAATTAACGTTTTAGTTTGCGCATCTCGCGTAAGAAATATTATTTATTATATCTTCTTAAATATTCATCATTTTTCGCGCACAGCGTTTTTAATGGCATGCGATGGTGTGGCATTTATATAATTAAGTAATATAATATTTTTGCGTCTTTTTATACTTGAAACAGGATAAATATCAAATCGAAATCTTGATTCACTTTCTTGTCGAACTCTGCTTTAGAAACTTGTTAATAATAATTGAAAAAATTAATTAATTGTTAAAGTGTTAATGACGAACGTCAAAAAATCCTCTAGGATTCACGCATTTATTCCATCAATTCCAATTTCGTATCACATAATGTTAATAAAAAAGATAACTTGATATAAAGTTTCATGGCGAGATAATTTAATAAAATGCGTGATGAGATGTATAGACAGAATAAATATATATTCATGTTTATATGCACCCTAGCCACGCAATTCATCCATTAGACTGATGATGTAACTCTAATTATACGTTTGTGCATGTACAATCTACATTACAGTCGTGATTAAAAAAAAAGGACACACGCACCTTGAACGGCAATGCTTTCTTTAACGGTGATCGGCAGTCCGAGCAGCGGCTTCTCGCTCGCGATGCTGGCCTCGTCCATCGTCGTCGACCCGAGGAAAATATCGATCTCGCGTGCCTCTCGAACGGCCGCCTCGAAGCGGTCCTCCACGATCGCGTTGATCAACGGATTCACCTCCTTGCATCGCGCCACGTACGCGGTGATCACCTCCTCGCAGCTGACCTACAGTAAGCAGCACAGTTTTTTTTATTTTTATTTTTTACGTCTTCATGTTTTATGTAAGGAATAGTGCCGAGTGATTAATCGATCTAATTGAAATGCTGATGCGGACGATTATCGATTGCACTCTTACCTCTCTCGTGCGGATCTTTCGCGCGATCTCCGTCGCCGATTGCAGCAAGAGCTGATTCCCGATCGGCGGGCACCGCCGTCTCTTCCTCAGGCCGCGCAATTTGCAGAACGGCCCCAGCAGGCAGAACAGTAGGAAAAAGGCGCATCTTATTACCGTACTCGTCACCGTTGTCAAAGCTCCCTTGAAAGAGAACGTCACTTGCTCCGTATATACTCTCGGACTCTCGATTATCGCCGGAGGCTTTTAATCGCGACCTTTATTAAACTTCGCAATTCTCGACTAACGAGACACGCTAATCTTATCTCTATTTACGAATTCAGTAAACGCGTCGTTACTTAATACGCGCGAGCATCTCGAGCGCACGAGAGCGTGAATTGTAGATCGAGACTTACCATGATAGCGATTTATCGTTCTCACGCGCGAATTCGACTGCTTTTATTTCCAGGGAAGAGAGTTTTCCTGAGAGCTTTCCTCTTTTTCAGCTGCGACTTTTCGGGGCGATTGATCGTCCGTTTTACGCGAGGTCCGTGCGCATCAAAGTTCTCTTGGTCTGTCGAAGATACGTCCAGAAATTTTAGTCCGGATCACACGAAACAGCGGCACGTGTATGCCTCACGTTAATTTTTTGATTTAATTTAATCGACGTTAATTGATCGTCTGGGACTCACCGAGCAATTAAAGGGGAGGTCGCTACAAAGAACGCTTGCTATCAGCAACGGAAGCTCCATAATGCGGTTTTGTCACGACATTGCTATCCGTCGCGGCTGATTGCGGCCGATTAAACCATCAAAACTGACTGCCGAAGTCACGGTTGCATTAATTACGATAAACACGTGTCATTAGAAGCTGCAATTGGAGACACACGTGGCGATTTAACTCCACGAAGCGACCGGAGAAATCACGTTTCCTCGGGTAGCTTTTTCAAACTGATCGGGAAGAGAGAATGTGGAAAGTCACTTCAAAAATCATTCGTATTAAACGCGATGCCGTGAATTCTCAGCGAGGAAAAAAAAGCTTTCTAAATAAATTTCCGAAGGAAAAGAACGAGAAGGGGATTAAAATGACATATCGAGCGGCAATTAATACGATGTTAGTACGAATACAAATGCCTTCAAATCAACTTTTCCCACGGAAAAAGCGAGAGGATCGCATGCGAATTCTACTCGCGCCGGAGCCTCACTATCACATGCAAGCGTTTCGCTAAATGAGCTCTCCTGGAAGCGTAGGAAGCGAAGTGAGGCCGCGGTATATCGCCTCGCTCTGTCGATGTAAAACACGAACTTGAGTATATTGGACACTGAGGACACGCCACTTGTCACGCGGACTACTCGTCAAGCTTTACGATTGATTTTACGTGAGCGGTGCAGTGTTCACGCGGTCGCGTGTAGAAAACCTGCGGGCGCGTAACGCAATGCTCTATGAACACTCTTTCTTTCATTCTAGGTCGCGCCTCGTCGTCCTCGTGCGCGGTTCAACGTTGTCGAAGCGAGGAAAGCACACTAGAGAATTCCAAGAAGCCTCTCCGCGTCCTCCTCGTTCACGTCGCGCGGATGGAACAATATTGACGCATGAGTGAGTAAATCAAGGATACCGCTCGCCTGGAGCTAGCATCGGTATTGTTAAGTCTTTAAGTCTCTTTCCCCCGGACCCCGATAGTTTTCTGCGACAAAAACTCAACTGGTGTTCCGCAATCGTCGACGCTTCAGTATTCGCAACGTTTCCTTCTAATTGATGCTGGAACCATGTTTGGCGCTTTATTGCGAGCAAGCTAGTTTTGGTAGTTAGCTGTGCGTGTCATCACTAATTCTTGCTACGTTCGTACGTAAAGGCAAAAGAACCAGTTCCCGAACAACTTCTGTATTCGTGATGTCAGGTGGGGTGAGATATGTACCCGTCTATTTGGTATTTCGCTATGTAATATGCTAAATAGATATCGCCTATTATGCAAAATTGCGAATTACTTGTTAAAGATTCCGTGATAGAATTATATAGATATAGAGGAGAATCCCCTATTATGAGATATGCTCCTAATATGAGATAATGGGGTTTCTGCTAAACTAGTGAGCACCATCTGTTAGTTCCACCATGAACTTATTACTCTTGGTGTAAAATGTATTTAGTGAAAAATTCATTGTTCGTTATTGCGTTTAGCCTTTGCAAGAAAAGGTTTGTGAAATTGTGAACATGTCAAAGGAACTTGAGCTAAGTCTTTAAACCTTGTGTATTATATAATAAAGAAATGGTTGGCAATAAATTCAGTATGCAATGATAGAGTAGAATCGTAGTAACAGGAAAATACGCAATTTGTTGAATTGCTTAATTGTAGAGGTTAGATTTCATGATCGCGGAACCGCTAGGCGTGTGGCTCGTATAATGAGACATTCAGGGTACTCTTAATATGAGATCATTATTGCTCGAATATGAGGATTATGTAGTGTAATAAAAAGAAAGAAAATACTACTTAAGGTTAAAGAAAAGTTAATACGAATTTATATTACGAAGTTTTGTGTATTTAATTTTTATAGAATCTGACTATGGAGGTTAGAGATACGAGGAAGCGTCGACAGTGGAATCGTGAAGATTTGGCGAAGGCTGTGGCAGCAGTATTTTTATAAAACTATCTAATAAAGTTTTTTAATTGCAATACTGATGTATTTTGCACTTTTAACACCGATTTCTCGAAGTATCTTATATTAGGAGCACACTTTCTCGATCCTGCGTAAAGTTCTTTTTTCAAATTTTTTTAATTTTCAGAAAAAATAATATTTATATTAGATTTTTCATTTTACCAACCTAAAGCTTATTAAATTCTCTTTAAGATAACGTATTACATTTTTAAATTCTGCCTATAGATTTCCTTACATTCGGCAAAATCGATATGGTATCTCATAATCGGGGACTTTCGTCTAGATCTTTACCGGTAGCGGTAAAATAATTTTAATAATTATAATTTAATTTAATTTAAAATAATTTAATAATTTTAATCGTAAATTTTTTCCAAAATTCTTAATTTTACACGAACCCTGTAATTCAGGAAAAAGTTCGATTATTGTTCTTGTGATTAGAGGTAAATGCCTTTTTTTACTCAAACTCATTACGATATTTTCTTGACACATTAGGTAAACTATAATTCACATCATTTATCACTTATCGCGGTAAGCATATTTACAGTTACGTGTTTTTAATAAGCATTATCATAATTTGCCTCAGTGCCCGCTGGAATCAAAGTTTATCGGCACCGAAATTCATTTAGACGGATGCATTCGAAACAGATTTACTGTGAAAAAAATTCATCATACATATGTAACGCGCACCGTGTAACAGCAATAACACTCGAATCGTTATCTCGACAGAGAGTTCGCTATCAATTAGACCAGACCAGATTAAAGTTGATTTATAATTTTTTTGCACTCTTCTGTCAGTCCGAGATTGGATTACGTCTTATATCTCGATACACTTCACAACATAAGTATTTCGTGTAACGCAGCGACTGTGGAGGCAAGTAACATCGCAGAGCGATTTGTATAACCGGATCATATTAAATTTCTTATCTTCTTTGTTTGTTTTCCTTGGACTTGTTTATTGAATAATTGGATGACTTTAAAGGAAGGATTTCATGTGTCAAGATTATAATCTAGAATAGAGAAATAGCGCGGAGCAGGAAATAATTTCGGACTGATTAGCATCTAATTTGGAATAATTTGAATTAAGTACAGTTGAGCAGTGGGATTAAAGGGTTCGCAGCGAGTGATCGACACCGTTGCTTCGACAACTTCAACGATATAGCAAATAATATACAATCAAAGTATTGTCGTAACGAAAAATATTTAAAGACATCGCAGTGTTTAATGCGATCTTCAAAATAAATTTATATCCGATGATCTCGACACTGAGATTAAGTTTCTGGTGTTCAGAAGAGCGTGCTAGATCACTGGCGAGTGCCCTTTATCAGTTAGATATCAGTTAGTTATCAGTTCGATATAGTCCAAACCTGATGAAGCTTCGAGCGTCAAGTCCGATTGCGTCCATCACAGTTCGCGGTCGCTCATTCGCAACTGACTGATTCGCAACGATCCCAAAAGCAAGTAACGAGTCTGCGAAGAAGCAGCTGAGTGGGGTGAGGAAGCCTCGCCGAAGCACGATGTATTTATTCCAAATATCAATGTGTGAATTCGTCGACACACGTGTCATTGTCATTCCTACCGCCGCCTTGTCATCCGCTTTGAAATTGCCGTCCGTTTGCTATTTATGATCTGGTTTCGATTCTACGTAAAATGACGCACAAATTTTTTTAGTTTGAATATTTGGTAATTATGTACTTTAACGGACCCAGCCCCGATGACCTTGACCTTGACATATGTTGTCAATGTCACCCTCCTGAGCGACCTTGAAGAAGTTTTAGCCGTCGCTCGTCCTTTGTTAAAAAGTTATAAACAAAAGAAATTTCGAAACTATAGTAGTTATTTTGAAAGAATATTGAATATTGAGAGATATAAACGACGAATATGTATATGAACGAAGAAAGGAAAGTCATTTAAAGCAGTGAATTGTTAATATATAGAATAGCTTCTTTTAATATAAGTACAAAGTATTCTTCACTTTAACCAAAAGCACAAACAGTTAAATACAAAGTATTCTCTGCTTTAACTTAACCTAACCTAACCTAAGCTAAAATTCCATCAAATATACTCTTTCGTAAACGTATATGGTATCGTAAAATTATGCTTTATTCATTAAACATTTTTGTTAATAACTTTTTAACAAACAACGAGCGAAGGGTGAAACCTAGTGCGGGTTATTCGGAAAGGTGACTTTTGTAATATATGCCAAACTCAAGTCCTTGCTTCGCGTGGACAGCTGAAAATTCGTGCAAAATTATTAAACTTCTTTTGTTAATAACTTTTTAATAAACAACGAGCGACAACTAAAACCTCTTCAAGGTCACTCAGGAGGGTGACCTTGACAACATATGTCAAGGTCAAGGTCATCGGGGCTGGGTCCGTTAAAGTACATAATTACCGAATATTTTTCACGGTTTTTAAGAACACTATTTGTGCGTACTGCAGCAAGTTTAAGTAGTTTTTTAAGTATTTTCGCTGGAAAGAGGGATAGATAAAAGGAAGAGATTAAAGTCTGATTGCCCACAGACCAGATATTTTATTAAAATTAATCAAATATTTTATATTGAGCAATGATTAAACCTTGAGACAATAAAAAAGCAATACACGTGGAATATATCACGCAAAGAATTTGCCATTTGTTGAAAGTTTTAAGAATAACGTGTCTGTTGACTCGTGACTCATAATTATACGTGCCTCGAGAATCGAGTTTTGTGTATTCGTTCAAAGGTAAGTGTTCAAAGGTTGATAATTACTACTTCTTGCGAAATATTACGTTATTTGCGTCATTGGTAAACAGAGATCGGTTGAAGCATTATGTAGAAAAGAGAAATGTGCAACCTACAAAAGTATCGAAAGTGGCACATGGCAGTGGCCAGGAATTTAAAACGCTCAAAAAGTGCTGGCGTCGAGAAACAGAAAGTTCGTGACCGGCAAACTGAAGTCGACTTTTTCAGCTGAAAGTATTTCCCATTGACTTTTACAAGGGAGCATGTTAAGCTTCATTAACGGATGCGTTACGGCGGAAGCGTGGAGTGACAATGAAAGTGTAATACTATTTACGAGTTTGTAATGAGATAACATCTTCTCTTATATTAGGAGTGTGATTTAGTTTTGAGGGTTTTGCAACAGATGGCTGTAGTGTCAGTTTGTTCCATAGCTGTTTCCGATAACTGTTGTTTCTTACAGTGTTGACATTATCCATGACATTTAGTAGCATTATAGCAATAGATGCAATAACAGTCGTGTTTATATCATCGTAAAAATGCAACTTTCGAAACAGCATTTTCGACATGCGTTGCTTTTGTTTTTTAATCAAAAGAAAGCTGCGGCTGAGGGTTATAGAATTCTTGTGGAAACTTATAGTGATTCTGCCCCATCAATTAAGACGTGTGAATACTGGTTTAGACGCTTTAAAAGTGGTCATACTGATGCGAAGGACAAAGAACGCTCGGGACAACCAAGAAAGCTTGAAAATGCAGATTTGCAAGCATTATTGGACGAAAATCCAACAGAATCCACTTCAGAACTTGCCAGAGCATTAAATGTTGCTCGTACAACATTTACATGAAATGGGAAAAATTCAGAAAGAAGGGAAATGGGTTCGACATGAATTATCGGAAAGTGCCATTGCGAACCGGTTGAACATTTGCATTTCGTTGATCGCCAGGCAAAAAAAGAAGAGTCTTTTGTCTCGGATTGTTACTGGGGATGAAAAGTGGATCTATTTTGATAATCCGAAAGGCAGAAAATCATGGGTGGATCCAGGCGAACCATCAACATCCACTCCGAGACGCAATATTGACGGTTGAAAAGTAATGCTCTGTATTTGGTGGGATAGTGTACTATGAGCTGTTAAATCCGCACGAGACTGTCACGGCTGATCGTTATCGACACCAATTGTATAAGGTGAAGCAAGCATTGGACCAAAAACGACCACCAATTGCGAGTAAACGACGGAAAGTGATTCTTCTTCGTGACAACGCTCGACCTCACGTTGCGTTATCAGTGAAACAAACACTGTTAGAGCTCGAATGGGAAGTCTTACCGCACCCCGCGTATTCTCCGGACATTGCTCCATGCGATTATTATTTGTTCCGGTGGATGCAACACGCTTTAGAGGATACACACTTTCATCATTTCGAAGAAGCGCGAAAATTCGTCGACGAATGGATCAACTCAAAAGAAGAGTCATTTTATCGTCGTGGAATCCATCTCTTGCCAGAGCATTAAATGTTGATCGTACGACAGTTACCAAACATTTACATGAAATGGGAAAAATTCAGAAAGAAGGGAAATGGGGTCGACGTCAATTATCGGAAAGTGCCATTGCGAACCGGTTGAACATTTGCATTTCGTTGATCGCCAGGCAAAAAAAGAAGAGTCTTTTGTCTCGGATTGTTACTGGGGATGAAAAGTGGATCTATTTTGATAATCCGAAAGGCAGAAAATCATGGGTGGATCCAGGCGAACCATCAACACCCACTCCGAGACGCAATATTGACGGTTGAAAAGTAATGCTCTGTATTTGGTGGGATAGTGTACTATGAGCTGTTAAATCCGCATGAGACTGTCACGGCTGATCGTTATCGACACCAATTGTACAAGTTGAAGCAAGCATTGGACGAAAAACGACCACCAATTGCGAGTAAACGACGGAAAGTGATTCTTCTTCGTGACAACGCTCGACCTGACGTTGCGTTATCAGTGAAACAAACACTATTAGAGCTTGAATGGGAAGTCTTACCGCACCCCGCGTATTCTCCGGACATTGCTCCATGCGATTATTTGTTCCGGTGGATGCAACACGCTTTAGAGGATACACACTTTCATAATTTGGAAGAAGCGCGAAAATTCGTCGACGAATGGATCAACTCAAAAGAAGAGTCATTTTATCGTCGTGGAATCCATCTCTTGCCAGAGCATTAAATGTTGATCGTACGACAGTTACCAAACATTTACATGAAATGGGAAAAATTCAGAAAGAAGGGAAATGGGGTCGACGTCAATTATCGGAAAGTGCCATTGCGAACCAGTTGAACATTTGCATTTCGTTGATCGCCAGGCAAAAAAAGAAGAGTCTTTTGTCTCGGATTGTTACTGGGGATGAAAAGTGGATCTATTTTGATAATCCGAAAGGCAGAAAATCATGGGTGGATCCAGGCGAACCATCAACATCCACTCCGAGACGCAATATTCACGGTTGAAAAGTAATGCTCTGTATTTGGTGGAATAGTGTACTATGAGCTGTTAAATCCGCATGAGACTGTCACGGCTGATCGTTATCGACACCAATTGTACAAGTTGAAGCAAGCATTGGACCAAAAACGAGCACCAATTGCGAGTAAACGACGGAAAGTGATTCTTCTTCGTGACAACGCTCGACCTGACGTTGCGTTATCAGTGAAACAAACACTATTAGAGCTTGAATGGGAAGTCTTACCGCACCCCGCGTATTCTCCGGACATTGCTCCATGCGATTATTTGTTCCGGTGGATGCAACACGCTTTAGAGGATACACACTTTCATAATTTGGAAGAAGTGCGAAAATTCGTCGACGAATGGATCAATTCGAAAGAAGAGTGATTTTATCGTGGTGGAATCCATCTCTTGCCAGAGCATTAAATGTTGATCGTACGACAGTTACCAAACATTTACATGAAATGGGAAAAATTCAGAAAGAAGGGAAATGGGGTCGACGTCAATTATCGGAAAGTGCCATTGCGAACCAGTTGAACATTTGCATTTCGTTGATCGCCAGGCAAAAAAAGAAGAGTCTTTTGTCTCGGATTGTTACTGGGGATGAAAAGTGGATCTATTTTGATAATCCGAAAGGCAGAAAATCATGGGTGGATCCAGGCGAACCATCAACACCCACTCCGAGACGCAATATTGACGGTTGAAAAGTAATGCTCTGTATTTGGTGGGATAGTGTACTATGAGCTGTTAAATCCGCATAAGACTGTCACGGCTGATCGTTATCGACACCAATTGTACAAGTTGAAGCAAGCATTGGACCAAAAACGACCACCAATTGCGAGTAAACGACGGAAAGTGATTCTTCTTCGTGACAACGCTCGACCTCACGTTGCGTTATCAGTGAAAGAAACACTATTAGAGCTTGAATGGGAAGTCTTACCGCACCCCGCGTATTCTCCGGACATTGCTCCATGCGATTATTTGTTCCGGTGGATGCAACACGCTTTAGAGGATACACACTTTCATAATTTGGAAGAAGTGCGAAAATTCGTCGACGAATGGATCAATTCGAAAGAAGAGTGATTTTATCGTGGTGGAATCCATCTCTTGCCAGAAAGATGGGAAAAAGTTATAGAAAACGAAGGAAAATATTTTGATTAAGGTATTCATTCATTATCATATTTAAATATATGCGTTTTTGAGCAAAAAAAACCCTCAAAACTAAATCACACCCCTAATAGTTCTTACACAATTTTCCTGGTATACATAAAACTGTTAAAAATAAAACTGGCGAGGTAGCGACGATTACAAATAACAAAATTACTGGCTTATCTTATTAAATTAAATTACTGGCTTATTTTATTAAATTAAATTTTATTAAATTACTGGTTTAGCTGATCAATTAAGCGACAAGTGCGGTGCTTTGAGTTTGCGCGAACATTCATGCATGAACATTAATGTCGAGAGAGTTCGAAAGACAAGGAAGGCAGGCGTTATGTAATCGGAACGATATTTATTACAGAAAGATTACAAGATTATATTCAGGACTATAAACATTTTCGGCGCGGCCTATGCGCCGCGATCAAGACGCGGTTGTGTCCCGTTCTTTTCTTCTTTTTGTTTTGCAATTGTGAAAAATATTATTTACATTGCACATGTATCACTAACGTTACTATCAGACGAGCGGACAGTTGATCGATGAGAACTCTCCGCGAAAGGCCGTTTCGAACGAAGAAGTACAACCTTATCTCAGCACGCTCGACCCCTTTTACTCGCATCGAAAAGATTCCCAAGGTAAAAGGGTGATCCCCTTCACCCTTCACGAGCTACCGGATTGCGGGATCGTTTACTTTATTTTTCAAAATCTCGCGCTAATTGTCCGCTTGCTCAATCTCGATAGAATCATGATGAACGATGATAGCATGACTTTGTCAGCACCAGAAGAGCCAGAGGCGAGGAATCATCCTGAGGACATTGCGTGCAGCTCTCCCAAGAACGTGTCTAGCCGGAAAGCAAGATGAAGAACCGAGAGGAGGACTTTCTTTCCTTCCACCAAAAAAAGGTAGAAATAATTGCAGCATTAACTATAAATATTACACTGAAACTGCGGAAGTTGAGCTAATAGTAGCTAGAAAAATTGTGAACGCAATGTATCCTCGCTGATCCGGCTCCCCTGATGCCTAACGATGATCTTCGATCTTCCATCGATGATCTAACGCGATATCTATCTGCGATATCAGCATTAATTTCGGGACGAGCGAGGGAGTTGCGGGGAGGTGTGACCGTCCAGTTTTCGCACGAGTGTTTCTCGTCATCATTAGGCACAACGCGCCGCGGAAAATCACCAAAAGCGAGGAGGGAAAGGGCAGGGGACGAAAAGAGCTCCGATCAGGGGGATCAAGTCGCTATCAAGGTAGACGTCCAAGATCTCACGAGCGAGTAGCAAGTGGCAAAACGGTCGCTAGTACTCGCGCGTGCAAAGTACGGAAGCAAAAATGGTCATTTCTCGACAGTCGATGCGAATTAATCTTTGCCATTCATTCTTTCCTTTCTCCTTTTTAGCAGGCGACCGTCGTCGCCCGTTGCGCGACCGCAAGCGCGAGAGCTTCGCCCGCCCGCTCGCTCGCTCGGCGTTCGTTTCCTTTTCTTACTTCGTTTTGCGTCTTGTTACCTCTTAAGTACCGAGTACAGCGTTACATTATTATCGTTATCGTTATTATACCATTACGATGTGCGTCTACGTCCGGCTACGTCTAGGCGCGTGCATGCGTCGCCTCCGTTTCCCGGCGACGATATCGCGACGTTATCATCAGCTCACGTCGCTCTGCCGCCGTTCTGCCGCGATTTTCGTATTTTATAATAAAATATGTCGACGTGGCGTGTAAATATATTATATATATTATATATATATCTTGCGCGCTCCGAATTCTTAACGTCTACTGCGGTGAAAAAAATATGTTTCCCTTTCAAATCACTTTCAGCACTTTGGAGAATCACCCTAAAGATTTATCGTTATCGCACATTATTTATCCGCGCTGTTTCATTTGTTCGCGTCGAAAGGAGAGAAACGGTCATGCTCGATCTACGCAACAGATCAAGACTAACCGGCGAATCAGTTCGCCGCGAGTGACTGTAACTGCAGCAGTCACTGGCAATGTTGGCCGATCGTCAAATACTTCGCAGTCGCGAAATTCACGCAATTAGACCGAGAGCTGTGCAGTTCCTTTGCAGAAAGTATCCGAAAAAAGTATCTCGAGTCGCGGACGAGTAAACTGGACAGAGATCCTCTGACTATCGAATTCAGCTGGAAATCAGTTAGAAATTGGTCAAGACAGTTATTAAAACGCGAAGAGGAAGAAGTGCGCACTTTGCGAGACGGACGCCGTGATGCTGCCAGTCTCCGCTGGCAGACTGGCTGGCCTCCGGCGAAGACGGAAAACGGGACCACGGGCGGGAATCCGCAGTGAGACGACGCAGACTGTGCTCTCGCTGCCGGAGCATCCGAGAGAGAAGCGGCTGAAGCGGGAGTTATCGCTCTCTACGGGGGACAAAACGCGTACAAAAATCCTAGTGTATATAAATAAGTCTATAAGCGCTTAACAAGAGACGATGCCTTAAATCGTAATCGACGCGACACGGCGTCTTTCCTTCCTTCTTTCTTTCTTTCCTCCTTTTCAACGGCTTTGCAGATGCGTGTTTTCATCACCGATAAAACGTGTGCAGTTCCTCGACAAGAAGGTCGTGGACGGGAGTTACCCGGGGAGTTACGCGCGCCGGAACGAGAAAACGAGAGGAAGGAGCCTTTTCCGAGACTAACGCTTATCCCTAAACTTAGTAAAAATTAGCGCACGATAATCTAATCGACGTGCCGTTGCGCGTTCTCGCGCACGGCCGTTATCGAAACGATCGGTAATCTCTACGTAACGAAACCACGTATTTTTACATCCGCGCACGACGACGAAACAATAGAGTAACAAACAGAATCGCGGGACTCTCGCGAGCGGAGTTTTTTTTTCTCGCGCGAGAGACGAGACGAGACGCGGACGATAATGATCGGACGTTCCTTTTCTCTCGTGTCGACGAGGCGCGAGGGTGCAATAAGTTACGATCGACAACGGAGAAACGCTCGCGAAGCTGAACCGTCTCGGAACTACCATCGTTATCCTCCGACTGTGTGACTGTGTACGTGTGTGTGTGTGTGCATCGATGCGCTGTCAGGAGAACAAGATGCGGCGGACGCAATCTGTGTATCTGCATTCTTTCGCGTGGCTTACTCTGGAAAATGGCTTCGGGAGGCTCCACGCTTCGAGAGACGGAGGCAGATATCGTGGTTTTCGCGTTTGCACAGCGATTATTAGCGAATCGGTTTAAATAGCGCGATTACACGTGCGCGGGTTTAGCGGAGACAGCGCGACGGTGAGATTCTTTGGAGAGGAGGTTCCGGGGGCGAGGGAGGGAGGGACAACGAGTGGCTCGGCGGGCGACCGCGGGACGCACTCATCGCGCGTCCTTCGCCGTCAGTTTCTCTATCAGCTCCTGCAGCGGCGCCAGTTCTCTTCTGTCGATTAGATTGAACTCCTGCAACACGAGGATCGAATTATTAATCGTTGGATTCGAGATCAAGAGAATCAAGCGAGCTTCTTTGCAATTTATATTGAAGTTTTTTAAATTATATATTATCATTTTCGTAACCTCGAGACGATGTTAACTTCATTTCTTAATGCACGTTATGCAAATGACTTTATCGATCCAGTATTTTTATAAATAGCGAATCATCCTTACTTAAATATTAAAACTATCATCTATATACGGATGACGGTGCAGTCTACATATTAAATCGCTATTTTTATATTTTATTCTCTTGCAGGGAAATATTCACGGGACGAATGCACGGGATACCTGAACGAAGAAGATGAAGTGCTTGAACGACGTGTTGAGATGCGCCTCCTCCCCGAGCTGCACCACCTCGCTGAAGTGCTGATGGTAGATGTGCGCGTAAACTCGGAACAATCGCTTCAGGATGGTCTTGGCGATCGACAGGAAATTCTTGGGGAAGGGGACACCTGCGAACAGAGACGCGGAGACCGTGATCAGCGCTTCGGAACACTTCAAGAGCACAATCCTGCGGAGGACCACGAAGTCAAAAAATGGAGTAATCACCGATCTTCGACGGAAAGAGAGCCTCGTCGTCCAGCTGATCCTGCACCCAGGTCATCAGGTAGTCTATGTACTTGGGCGCCGAGCACTTGATGGGCTTCTTCACCGTGTGACCGTCCGCCCAGTGGTACTCGTACTTGGGTCCCGCCGACATGATGGGACAGCTCTCCTCCGTGCAGAACTCCGTGATGGTGCCGTACAACATGTTGATTTGATTGAAGAAATCGACAGCTGCGAGGGGGACACGTGGTGAGTTGATCGTGAACATCTTGGTCTTTGAACGAGAAGCGAGTAAGAGGAATGTTAGATCGACGCCTCGACTTACTGTTGACGGCCACCCACTCGTTCAGGTCCTCTCCTTCAGGAAGCATGACGGCTAGCCGTAGATTCCCGGAACCCAACGTGGCGGCGGCGTGCTTCATCAGGTCATACTGATGAGTACCCTCCGGGATGTTCTTCTTTGGTTTGAAGGTCTTGGAAGACCTGCTTCCGCTGAAACAGCGAGGACGCGGGTTAAAAGATCGCCTGAGATCTAGATTTCTCGCTGTGAAAGTTTAATATTTTAATTTAATTTAATGAAAAATTAATTTATAACCGCTTCGAGGGATAAATCTCTGGAGTACGCAACAAAGTATGCGTGGACGTCTAATTTTACGCAGTATTTTAATCTAGAAATTTTATTTCGATAATGGAAAAAAGGAATAATTAAACTCGCGTTTTAGCTGCACTCTCTCGCCACTTTCCTCAGTCTCCTCTCCTTCAAAAGTGAAAAATTGCTTCATCGCGCCAGCACAAAAAGATGTGCATGAACGACAAATCTGTTGAATTTTTTTCTCTCCAGCTGCATTCTTTCACACGTTTCATAAATTCTTTTCCCCTTTCTTTGCTCGAAGGGTCTAAATATATATCCGCTGCATTATATTACATGCGGAAAGACGCAAGAGAGCGCAATTGGGACGGGGCGAAAATTCGGAGGTCTCTCCGGTTACATCTTCCTGCGTTTCCTTCAGGAAATTCTCCTCCCTCCGTTTTCTCGCGCCGCGAATCATCCGAAACGTGTTCGTCGTCGTCGTCACGCGCACGTGGAAAGCGTAAAAAAAGAAGGCGTGTAGCTGGAGGAGAGACGGGCCCGCGTTACGCGAACGTGCTCGGCCGCGATCGCTCAGCTGATCACGATCGCGCGCACACGGAGAGCGGCGCTGTCCATTACGGACGTCAAAACGAGCGAACGAGCTGACACGAGCGAGACAGCGTTACCATCTCGAAATTCTCGGCGACGAGAAAAACGAGGCGCGGCGCCGGAGGCGGCTGCGATCGCCGAGACGGACGGTGATTCACGGACTATCGCCGCGATAATCCTGACGTTCCGGGAACGCGGCGGGTCCCGCGGGAAGCCAGAGTCCACCCGCGGTCGGCGCGCTGCTATTTTTATCCTCGATCGATTCACCGGCGGATCGCGTCGTCCTCGTCGTCGACAGACCCGAGATCGCCAGATTAGATACGGGGACAATGAGAGCACGCATTTTGAGGGAACGTCGAGACGGAGGAATAAACTTCCTAGGATCTAGGAGGATCTAGAGGAGGAGGACGACTCGCTCAGCTGTTGCGGGACGGAAGAGAACCACCACGACGACGACGGTGACGCGGTCCTCTCATCCCGCATCCTTCTCGCGCCTCCGTCGAGGCATATCGATCGCACGGCACGACCACACACGCGACGGACGGCTCGACCACGCCGGGAGGAACTCGCGAAAGGGCGAGAAGGAACTCACAACAGGAAGCTCATCGTGGCTGGCCTCTCGTAGACGTAGCTGGGTCGTTCCGTTCGGCGAAATCACGATCGCCCGTTCCGCTCGGTCGCCTCCGCGCGTCCGCCCGACCTGGACGCGTGACGAAACGCGACGACGACGATGATGATGATGGCTAGACGGCTAGACGAGAGGGAAGGTAACGGCGACAAGGACGATGATTGTCCACCGATGACAACGTGCCAGTCGGTTGGCCGTGCCGCCGCTCTCTCGCGCTTTCTTTTCCTCTCCTCTCTGTCGCACGAACGCTGAGGGACGATGAGCAGTCCTCGTCGTCGTCGTCGTGGAACCTAGACCGCCCTGCACCACCCGTCCACTGTCGTCCGATTTCACTTGCGCTGCTTCCCGTTTTTCTTTCTCCTTCTCTCTCTCGTTTTCTCTCCTCTTCTCTTTCCGCCGCGACCACAAAATGACGTTTGCGCTCAGCCGACTGTCATCACGCGGGGATGATAAGCTCCGAGACGGATACGCGACTGTGTAACATGGACGCGGGACAACGACGCACGCAACTAGATCGAGCGTCTCGCCCGCGGAGCGTGAGGCTCCGCGCGATCGAGCGAGAGGGAGGCTACGAGGAACCTAACCTCTCTCGTTCTACCTCGCGGGCAGCGCGGTAGGTTAGAGCGAGACGGATCGGGTTCTCCGGAATCGCACTCGCGTCACTCGTGGTCATGGAACATACGAACGCTTGTCGACGCGGAGATAACCAGATGATCCGGCGGCTGCGATTGGTTCCGCCATGTTGTTACTAGCGCTGTTACCAGCGTCGCGCGCCTCGAAGCGCGAGAGGCCCATCTCGACGTTTCGCGATCTTTCGAGATTCCGTCGAGTACGCGCAATGGTTCCCTACATTCGCGACTAAACAGTGCTGGACGGCGGCAGGAGAGCGGAGTTTCGCTGAACGGTGTTCCGCGCCATTTTGCCTGCGAGTTCCCGAGTCGAGTCGGTCGTGAAAATCTGCTTCGGAACTAACCGCGGCTGATCTGGTACGTTTCTCTCAAGTCGCAAAGTAATCTCGAGTTCCTGCGTGTCGAGCAGCAACGTTCCAGGTTTAAATCCGCACCCGGCCGGGCGCGGTATCGCGTCGCGAATCCGCGATTCGGCGTCTCGCAGTTGCGAGATCGCCTCCTCGGCGATCGACTTTGGCAGTCTTTTTCGTCAGTTTCGTCCTTGCGTCGGACTTTTCTCGCGGCGTCCGTTATTCATCGTGCGCTTTCGCGCGCAAACTCGCGTCGAATCAACGACCGACGGCACCGCGGCGGCTCGCTGGACGGTCGCCTTGCGCTCCCGCGGAGCCATGTTTTTCCCCGTATTTTCCTTCACTTTTCCACCCGCGAGTCGTGACAACGCAGAGAAGTACGCAACAGCAGGTCGACGGTCGACTTCGAGGCAGCGATATTTCTTTTTTTTTCTCGCGATCGGCGTGTGTCTTCGTGGAAACGGTTCTAAGATGGCGATGTAAAGGCCAAACGCCAAACGCTGGTGGAAGTTGTTAGTCGCTTAGTGCGTTCAAGTTGTCCCGAATATTGTTAAACATTCGTTGAATTGTTGTTCTTGTCGCTATTAATTTACGTAACAAAGTGAAGTGTATTTCTTTCAATTGCACACTTCAATTTTGCAGATTCCGCTTGGAGCAGGGCGCAGATTAGACTAGAACCATGTCGAGTGGCAGTGGGGATCACGATGAGGAGGGCTACGTCGTGAAGATGCGTGGATTACCGTGGTCCACTACCGTCGACGAGATCATGAAGTTCTTCGGCGACTGCGCCATCTCCAACGGCAAGAACGGCGTGCACATGACCATGTCGCGCGAGGGACGCCCAAGCGGCGAGGCTTACGTGGAGATGGACACTCCGGAGGACATTGAGAAGGCTTGCAAGAGGGACAGGGATCACATGGGCCATCGCTACATCGAAGGTTAATTTCTCGCATTATTATTATCATTATTTATTAAGCCTCGTACTCCTCGAGCGAGTAAATATTAATTATTACGCTTGTCGCTCGTGCTGTTTCAGTCTTTAAAGCGAAACGCGGGGAGATGGAGTGGGTCGTGAAGAGGAGCGGCCTGAATTTAGAGAACGCGATGGACGACGGTTGCGTGAGATTGCGCGGTCTGCCGTTCGGTTGCTCGAAAGAGGAGATAGCGCAGTTCTTCTCAGGTATTCGGCTCACGACGATTCGGCTCGCGATCGATACCCGAAAAAAATGCTATACTACTTGAGATTTCATTTAATCCTCGAGACAGACACCCGTTCTCATCTTTTTCAAGTATTTATTGTATAGATATCTTTTTTCCGTTTTTGTATTCCCCTTTTCACGGAAGACGGAAGTGGACAGACTACGAAATTCGACGATTGTCTCGGGAACGCAGCGACCGAATACTTTTGATGGTTCTCTCTCTCTCTCTCTCTCTCTCTCTCGCGTTGCAGAGATTCATGCAACTTTTATTTTGCCTTCGTTTACTCTCGAGCGATAAGCGAGCGATAACGTGCCTGATAATTATCACCAGAGCGGTGTTAGATGTTTCTCTTCTCAAACGCGACTGCGACTAAAGCGAAAAGATAACGAGCGTCGAGTCAAAATAAATCTGAGCGATTGCGGTCTGCAGAGCCCATCCAGAGCGACGTCGCTGTGTTCCGGCATCATCGACCATCAGCCTCAGTTAAGATTTAAGATCCGGCTGACCGAGTTGTCGCTGTGCCACGCGCGCGCGTAGATCATGATTCCGTACGTGAGAGCGGAAAGAAAGCACTTCCGTTCGCGCGAGTTTTTCAGTAAGATCGAGCTTAATTCTTAACTTTGGTTCCGGACGCGGTGCCTCTTTCCGTCCCGTCCGTGTGCATAAAATAATAACGGACGCGATGCACGGAACGAGAAAAAAAAAAGAAAAAATAATTGAAAGACAAAAGCGATGTGCTCGCGCGTGAGTACGCGCGCGAGAGAGAGCTTTCGAGTCAAGTTTCTCGAGTCGAGTCTCAAGAGTTTCGCCTCTCTTGCTGCGAGGGTTTTTTTACTTTTTGCGTACTTTTTGTTTCTTTTTTTTGTTTGTAAAACTTAAAAAAGATTTATACCAAATAACTTATTTTTTTCCAATGGGTGCCTACAAAGCTACAATGTCGATGTTTGATTATGTGTGGGTCAGGGTTGGAGATTTTGCCGAACGGGATTTCACTACCAACAGACTACACGGGTCGGAGTACTGGGGAGGCTTACGTTCAATTTGTTAACAAAGATGTTGCGGAGCGCGCTCTGCAGAAACACAAGGAAAAGATAGGACACAGGTGGGGCTCTGAGACGCAAATAGCGCTGGGTTTGGGTATACTTACGATACCTACTATATACCATTTTTATATTATATAATGAACCGTAGTACACGTAGGTATTTTATATCAATATCGTTTAGTAATTTAAACAGCGGGAACGAAAAATTCTCCATACGGATGCAGCTTCTTTATTATTACGTTCCTGTTACCTGTCCTCTCTCTCTCTCTCTCGCAGAGGGGACCTCTCCGCGCGAGAGCAAACATCGAGAACATCTGCCTTTCTCTCTCCTCCTCTCTCTCTTTCTCTCTCTCTCTCGCCGTTCCTCTCTTGTTCTCCGAGAGAGAAGAACACGCTCTCGGATTTACTTGCGAGCTAAAAACGCATCCTGCTAGCAGTAGAGAGACCAGAAAAAAACCTCTTCGACGAATCGCGGACTGTCATTTCCAAGATCAGACGAAAACGAAATTTTTTCTCCCTCCCCCGCACAGAGAGAGGATCTTCCTCGGAGAACCTCTCTCTCTTACTTTCTTACGCCTGATACATAAAGAAACTGCCTCTCCGACGACGCACAACAAGCAGATGATCGTACGTAAAGCTAAAGACAGTACTATGGACCCAACTTATACCCGTGGGTGGGTGCCGGGGGGCGGGAGGTGGCCCCATACCATCGTCACCGAATCCCATGGGAGGATGGGTAGGGCAAGCCGAGGCTCGACGAGCGCTACACAGACAATTATTGCCATCGATCCAATATCGGCGCACAACAATATGCGACGCGCGTAATTGCACTTTCTGCGGATGAACATTCAAAGAGACCGACTTAAGCTCTAAAGTAAGATCGTCGACCGCATTCACTGGCAACTGTTATCGAATACTGTCGAATCGATTCTCAATATTGAATGATACTCGAGAGAATTCAATGGTGCCCTGAGCATTGAATTCTGCAATGTCACGTATTGGCACACACACACACACACATATCCACGTGAACGTTTGCGTTAAAGAGAGAGATGTTGATCCGCGAGAGAGATGCGACTGTGAGCGTGGCTTGCCTGAAGAATCGTCGGCGTGAAGCATGGGCTTGTGTGGGGTGCGTACGGGGTACGTCGGGAAGCGATTTCGTCGTGGGAGGGTCTCTCCTCGCAGGTTTAATGAGAGATAACGGAGGTTCAGTATGAACACAGTTGTTCTGTCACACACAGTAAATTCAATTTTTAAGTGCCAGAGTGCCAGTCACGAGTTTTTCTTTCTAGTTTTTCTTCATTTTTCAATTTCTCCTTTATTTCTTTTCTTTTATCTTTCTTTTTTTATTATTTTACAAACATCAATCTCTAAATGATTCAGTGTTTCACTACTGCTGCTGCGTAAGAATGTCCCTTTTTGTCCACTTTTTCTGTTTCTAGATGCCACTGTGTCTTTTTATTTTTTCTTGTCTCTCACCATTTGTGCTCTCTTTCTTTTTTTCTCTCTCTATCTCTCTCTCTCTCTATCTCTTTCTCAAGTTAAGTTACTGTTAAGTATTGTCAAGTCTTTCGATTTTTTTGGTGGCAGTGTATGATGAGAGTATATAACGATAATGACGATGATGACGGTATTTTGTACTTACTCGCCACTGCTGTGCCGCTCTACGAGCATTTAACGCGTCCGTATTCGATCGTTAACAGATACATCGAGATCTTCCGAAGCAGCTTGTCCGAGGTGCGCGCCAGCATCGGGCCGAAAATGCGCGGCGGACCTATGGGCGGCTTTAATCAGCGGCCCGCGCCTTACACGCGCGGTGATCGCTTCGGCGGGATGAACCGCTTCAATAATAACGGCAGAGGTTCCAGAAACAGAGGTGATTCTTTTCATCATCTATCAGAGGACGCTTATCGCAGGCGAATCAAAAGTATATTATTATCATTATAATCTTACACACACACACACACACATATATATATATATATATATATATATATGAACATAGAGCCAGCTGAAGCTGTAGCGCAGCTTACTGATCTTCGCACGCGCCTTTCATCTCGATTTTTAGACTTCGACAACGGCCCGTGGGCGAGCGGCAATAACTACGGATCCCGTGGCGGCAACATGGGGATGCGCGGCGGCATGGACATGAAAGGCGGCAATTATCGAGGCAGCGGTGACTCCTGGGGCGGCAATTCCGGCGTGCACAGCATCCACATGCGCGGACTGCCGTTCAAAGCGACCGAGCAAGATATAGCTGACGTAAGATACAGCTGTTGTCTCGTTAGCTCCCACTGGGCCTTGGAGCTTAAATTTTCATGATCGTCTTGGTTGCAACTAGATCATTATTAATATCATCGATCGCTATTATTTACCCGCATAGTGTGACCATAAAATCTTGTGATTCGAAACAAGTGTATTACTCATTTCGTCACTCTTAGTTTTTCAGACCGATCGACCCGGTGAACGTCCGCATCATCCTCGAGAACGGCGGTCGTCCGTCGGGCGAGGCCGACGTCGAGTTCGCCAGCCACGAGGAAGCCGTGAAAGCGATGTGCAAGGTTCGTGCAATCTCGTTTTCTCTTGTATCTGGAATCTAAACGATTTCTCATTCTAGCAACTTGATAATTGTCAATTTTAATTTTCCGCATTTTTTCCCGCAGGACAAGAGCCACATGTCGCACCGATACATCGAGCTGTTCCTGAACTCGACCGGCGGATCGAGCGGCATGTCCCTGAGCGGCATCGGCAACTTTTGCGGAGGTGCGATTAAATGCCGAAAATGTTATTAAGTCACGTGACGACACGAGTGATGCTCGAGCGCCTGAGATACTAGACTGAATACAAGAATAGAATAATTATGAAATAAAATTATAAAATAGAATAATAATTATAAAATAAATATCCGCAGAGAGTGAAGCTCTCATCTTCACCTCCGCTCTACTTTTTCTTCTTCTCTTCTGCTCGCAGGCTTGGGTAACAACTTTAGGCCGGGGTACTCGCCGAACAACAGGGGCTTCAACTCGCAACTCGGCGGCAACAATTACAACAGCTTTTGAGACCGGCCGGCGCGTCGTTTCTAACTCCGAGCGGGGCGGCCCGTGAAAAAAAGCGAGGAATCAAACTGATCGCTAGTGGAATCGTCGCATCCGCGAGATCCTATTCGCACGCAATACCAGTCGATTAGTTTTCGTTTTTTTCCTTTTCTCTCATAGTTTCCAATTGTACCTTAGGTATCGTAAGTCAAATCGTTAGTGCGTAAGTCTCTCCTATTCAGTTTCTTATATTGGTAATTAATTAATTACATGTAGGATATACACGTAGCGTAATTAGACTGTGAATGGAGGCGTACCTCAGAAGGGAAGGGAAGGGAAGGGACGGCGGCTCGCGCCTTATTTTCTAACACCCCAGCTCTCGCTTCGGACGAAGCGTCCCGAGAGGGTTTTTTTATCAGCAAAAACACTCGTCAAAAAAAAAGATGCAATTTCGTTTTCGCGATATTAGACGCGAGACTGCTTGTTTTCTCCACGATACGCTTGTACCCGCACACGTACGATGTATCTCCGCTCCGACGTCGCGTCGGACGGTCGTAACGATGATTTTATATGATAGGTAGATTACGTAGACGCGTAAGTGCAAAGGAAGTGCGTATAAAACTTCTTGTGGACGACCGAGAGACGTCGAGGAACGCCTGCACTCGCATCTCTTTCCGGCGTTGATACGCGATGATCGTATCGTATGCGATTCTCTTCTCGCTGTGAGAGCACGCGCGCATAAGAAAGTGTAGCTACCAAGTGTCGATGTTCCGTACACGTTAGCCGTTCGAGCGCCGCTCGAACAGGTGGAGCACTCGTGCGGGAGAGAAGTACGCGAAAAGTGCCGAGCAAGTGCCAGAACACGGGGATCAAGCGCTTCAGTCGAGTCGCGCTCGATTTCCATCCACCGCGACCGAGTCGGAGTTAGTTACCGATCGATAGTCGAATTTACGCTTTACTTCCCTCTTGATTGGCTTGATTGATCGAGAGGCATTTTTCGCTGACGTTATTCAGATTCACGAAGGCGAGGCGGCGCCTCCGAACGCTCTCGAACGGCTGAAACGTGAGTTCAGCTTCGGTTTATATTCTCTGAGATATTTGAATAAAAAAAACAATGTGAAATGACAGAGGGATGGAGGGGAGATGCATTGCACTTTTACGTATGTACTTTCTTGTCTGGTGGAACCAGACTTCGTACTTTGGATTCGGTGAATCTAGAGACTGAGGACGATTCAATCTAGATCGACTCCATAATCCTCCATAAAAAGGAATATCCTGAAGTCCAAGGAGGTCCACGAGAACCAATACACGTTCCAAATTCATTTTACCCACGGTCTTACATACAGGTCTGGAAACTGCCTCTAATTTCAGTGGCGGGAGTATGGCCGCTTTTTGAAGACACATTTAGTTTCTAGCACAACCACTACTCGTCGCTGTCATCGATGTCCGCAGATAAATATAACCTGAAAAACCGGAGATAAGAACCCACGTGTGTTCATGACTCCTATTGAAAAACGGTTATTGACTACAAAAGTTATTGAAATGACGAAATGGTGTGCGGTACCGAATTGCAAGACCGGCAGTAGAACCGAGCAGAAACGTTCTTTATTTCGAGTGCCGAAAGACATTGTTACTTGGAAAAAGTGGGAAAAAGCTATTACCCGCAAAAATAAAATAAAAAGATAAAGGACAGATTTAAACATAAAATCCTGATGGAAAAAATATAATAAAATTTTGCTAAAATGTATTTGAAAATCTATCAATTGATCCCGGTTCATTATCATTTCATCATAAATTTTCAAACTTTTGGAATATTAGATATAAAATTTATAATAAAATACGAAAATTTATAATAAAATATAAAAATTTATGATGAAATGTTAATGAATCGAGGTCAATTAACAGAGAGTTTCAAATACATTTCAACAAATTTATTACATTTTTTTCCATCACGGAAGGATTCGTTTTTATTCACGCTTAATTTTGAGAATAAAACTCAATTTTATTTCATATACATATTTCACTAATTCATTTATAGTCTTAAATTATTTAAAGCGTTATTAATTTATCATATTGTTTCGTGAAGACTGCGAGTGGAATAAAGACAGACAGATATTCCCCCCGCCTCTGACGTCCCTCGTCCCCCTGCGAACATCGATCGCAACGCCTCTAGTGGCTACTAAGGAAATAAAAAGTGACACACAAAATGATCCATCTCCACCTCTGAAGTTTCCAGACCTGTATATAAGACCGTGATTTTACCTTCCATTCCGTCAGCTTTCCATTTAATTTTGTCTCTCCTAACTCTCTCTTTCCATCGTCTCTTTGAATTTGCATTCGCGTCGCTCGATTAAAGTCGAATCGAAAATATACTCGGTGATCTTGTTTGTTTGAAGAGAAAAAAAATCGTTTCAAATCGTTTTTATTAGAGACACGCGTAGTCGAGTCGTCGGACGTAACAACCCACCGGCCGCGAGCCGTGCAACGTGACGTTTGTGCATCGACGTCCAATCACGCGCGTTAAGTGAACAATGCGGGGTTCATCGTACGCATAAACGGAAGCGCGTTCCCCGGGGGAACCGCCGGAGAAGGAAACTCCGAGTCCAGGCATGACGACGCCCGCCTACGCTCCTTCGGAGACGCGAGGGCGACCGATCGCGTCGCCGGTCGCTCGGCGTCTTCCGTTCTCCTGCCAGCTGCCAGCCGCGAGCGTTCGTCGTGGTCCACAGCGACTCACGGTGAGTTCCATTCTCGTCCTCCGACGTGAACGAGGGCGATGAGCGTCATCGCCAATCGCGCTTTCCCTCGCCAGCGAGCGTGCATGTACGTCACCGGGGGACGTTTTTGCGCGTGACGTTTCGGCGTCTCGCGGCGAGCCGACGGACGCCGCGCGCGCGGCGAGCGGTAATTCAAAAGCACGCGCCTCGCCCCGCGTTAACCGGCGCCGGGAGATTAAGCGTCGCTCTTATCAGCACCGCGCCGAGGTAGTCGCGGTCGCTCGCGGCCGCACGGCAGTGCCTCGCGACGACGCGCTCGTTGGACCATCGCTCGCTGCGGAACGAGCGAGTACGTGCGAGAGCGACGTGATATCCGCTGCCTTCCTCATTCTCGTCACGTCGAGTGCGTCAGACGGAGAGTTCTGAGCATCGTAAAAATAGAAGTCGGTTTTCAATAGTGCTGTGCGTGTTGCGGTTGTATCAAGGATGTATCATCGTGCCTGAGTATATATGCGTCTGTCGCTGCGGAAGGTAGTTTATTGTTTCATCAGTCGCGGGCACTATCTTTACCGGTGCCGCTTTATCGCGATACCTCAGGACGATTACGTCTTTATCACCTCTTTATCGGCCTCGATGTAATCTCGACTAATTCGCGCGACGTCAAGTTTCAGTCTCTCTGAGTACCATTGATGCCATTGAGCAGCAAGCAGCGAAAAGCAGTGGCCTGGGAGGATGGGACAGGCGACGGAAGGCAATGACGGCGACACCAAGCCAAGGCTCGAGGGCAAGGCTCAGCAGAATCATGAAGAACGGTATGAAGACGCTATTTGTCTTGGTTTCTTCTCACGAGAAGAGAAAGAATCAATGAAACGCTTCTCCGCATCAATTTAAAGAGATTTTTTTTATTGCCCGTTAGATCCCTGGAGCCTGACAGGCAGCAGCACTCTCTGCTGCCGAAGGCAAGCGGAAGCACGGCGAGGCAGGTCAGAGAGTACATTCCCAGGTCCGGGATGAAGAAGTACAATCAAGCTTTAAGCAATCTGATACCCGTACGGTATCACAACCAGTACGTACCGTGATTGAACGCTCCAAGATCAGCATCTCAGAAACAACAATTTGTCTTAATATTTATTTTACAAACGCATTACTTCTGACAGAAGTCAATGACTTTAATGACGGAAAGAACCGTTTTCGCAGGAAGAGGAACAACGCGTCGGCGGATAGCGCCGGATTATTTTCTTACGTGTACATAACGTGGATGACGCAGTACTTATGGAAGGCGTACAAGAAGGGCCTCACGTTCGGAGACCTGCCGGACATCTCGGTGTACGATACCTGCGAGTACAACGCACTCAGGTAAGCCCAATGCTAAGTCATGGCCTCTTGGATGCCGTTCCAGCGTGGATAAATCATCCCTCGTGTGAGGTACGAGTGACTGATGACTTGCCTTTCCATCTACTCCCTCAGGCTCGACGTGCTGTGGCAAGAGGAGCTAAGCAGAAACGGTCCCAGCGCGGCGTCCTTCTCCATGGTCGCGTGGCGATTCGTGCGGACGCGCGTCTTCGTGTCGTGCTTCCTGCTCAGCTGCTCGCTCATCTTCGGATTCATCAGCCCCGTAAGATCATCAACGATGATCAGTCGTCGGAGATTGAATCTTTTGACAATAATAGAATTTTAATTTTCTTAGACGATACTGATGAGGAAGATACTGGAACACGTCGAGGCGCCGGACGAGAGCTTCTGGGACGGCATCAAGTGGGTGCTGCTGCTGACCCTGTGCGACTCGCTGCGCGCGTTCTTCTTCACGTGGACGTGGAACATGAACTACAAGACTGGCTTGCGGCTCAAGTCGGCGTGCACGGCTCTCCTGTACAAGAAGATCGTCAGGCTGAACAGCCTCGGCAGCAAGAGCACGGGAGAGGTGAGACGAATGTTCAAATCGCTTTCTCGATACGCGGACAATGTGTTCGATTTGCGTTTTTAGGTGATCAATTTGTTCTGCAACGACAGCCAGAGGCTCTTTGACGTGATCATCTACGGGCCGATGATCATCAGCGGCCCGATAGTCATAACTTGCGGCGTAATTTACGTACTGTGGCTGTTCAGTCCGATCGCCCTGGTAGGCATGATAGCGTTCCTCTCGTTCTATCCGTGCCAGGTAAGCGACCTTCACGCTTTTCTGCCCGTCATTGCGCGCACATTACACGCGCAAATTACTTGGGCGGCGAACAAGACGTACGAGATAATAATAATCCGCCAACGTTTGCAGTATCTTATCTCGCGTGCGACCGGTTACTTCCGCTCGAAATCCGTGACTATCACCGATGCGCGCGTGCGACTCATGAGTGAGATCCTAGAAGGCATAAAGTTGATCAAGATGTACTCCTGGGAGAAGTACTTCAGCCAGAAACTTCTCGGTGAGAGAATAAAACGTTCGAGAAATCAAGTAACTCGGACTACCCTCTTTCATGTCGTAGCAATTTTTCCATTGTATTAGGGGTGTGATTTAGTTTTGAGGGTGTTTTTTGCTCGAAAACGCATGTATTTAAATATGATAATGAATGAATACCTCAATCAAAATATTTTCCTTCGTTTTCTATAACTTTTTCCCATCTTTCTGGCAAGAGATGGATTCCACGACGATAAAATGACTCTTCTTTTGAGTTGATCCATTCGTCGACGAATTTTCGCGCTTCTTCCAAATTATGAAAGTGTGTATCCTCTAAAGCGTGTTGCATCCACCGGAACAAATAATCGCATGGAGCAATGTCCGGAGAATACGCGGGGTGCGGTAAGACTTCCCATTCAAGCTCTATAGTGTTTGTTTCACTGATAACGCAACGTCAGGTCGAGCGTTGTCACGAAGAAGAATCACTTTCCGTCGTTTATTCGCAATTGGTGGTCGTTTTTGGTCCAATGCTTGCTTCAACTTGTACAATTGGTGTCGATAACGATCAGCCGTGACAGTCTCATGCGGATTTAACAGCTCATAGTACACTATCCCACCAAATACAGAGCATTACTTTTCAACCGTGAATATTGCGTCTCGGAGTGGATGTTGATGGTTCGCCTGGATCCACCCATGATTTTCTGCGTTTCGGATTATCAAAATAGATCCACTTTTCATCCCCAGTAACAATCCGAGACAAAAGACTCTTCTTTTTTTGCCTGGCGATCAACGAAATGCAAATGTTCAACCGGTCCGCAATGGCACTTTCCGATAATTGACGTCGACCCCATTTCCCTTCTTTCTGAATTTTTCCCATTTCATGTAAATGTTTGGTAACTGTCGTACGATCAACATTTAATGCTCTGGCAAGAGATGGATTCCACGACGATAAAATGACTCTTCTTTTGAGTTGATCCATTCGTCGACGAATTTTCGCGCTTCTTCGAAATGATGAAAGTGTGTATCCTCTAAAGCGTGTTGCATCCACCGGAACAAATAATAATCGCATGGAGCAATGTCCGGAGAATACGCGGGGTGCGGTAAGACTTCCCATTCGAGCTCTAATAGTGTTTGTTTCACTGATAACGCAACGTCAGGTCGAGCGTTGTCACGAAGAAGAATCACTTTCCGTCGTTTACTCGCAATTGGTGGTCGTTTTTGGTCCAATGCTTGCTTCAACTTGTACAATTGGTGTCGATAACGATCAGCCGTGACAGTCTCATGCGGATTTAACAGCTCATAGTACACTATCCCACCAAATACAGAGCATTACTTTTCAACCGTGAATATTGCGTCTCGGAGTGGATGTTGATGGTTCGCCTGGATCCACCCATGATTTTCTGCGTTTCGGATTATCAAAATAGATCCACTTTTCATCCCCAGTAACAATCCGAGACAAAAGACTCTTCTTTTTTTGCCTGGCGATCAACGAAATGCAAATGTTCAACCGGTCCGCAATGGCACTTTCCGATAATTGACGTCGACCCCCATTTCCCTTCTTTCTGAATTTTTCCCATTTCATGTAAATGTTGTACGAGCAACATTTAATGCTCTGGCAAGTTCTGAAGTGGATTCTGTTGGATTTTCGTGCAATAATGCTTGCAAATCTGCATTTTCAAGCTTTCTTGGTTGTCCCGAGCGTTCTTTGTCCTTCGCATCAGTATCAGCACTTTTAAAGCGTCTAAACCAGTATTCACACGTCTTAATTGATGGGGCAGAATCACCATAAGTTTCCACAAGAATTCTATAACCGTCAGCCGCAGTTTTGTTTTGATTAAAAAACAAAAGCAACGCATGTCGAAAATGCTGTTTCGGAAGTTGCATTTTTACGATGATATAAACACGACTGTTATTGCGTCTATTGCTATAATGCTACTAAATGTCATGGATAATGTCAAGACTGTAAGAAACAACAGTTATCGGAAACAGCTATTGGAACAAACTGACACTACAGCCATCTGTTGCAAAACCCTCAAAACTAAATCACACTCCTAATACTTATAAATTTAATTAAACATGAAATGGAAATGATAAAAACAAGGTTGCCGGTGCAATCGCGTATCCTAGCGTAACATCATTGATCTCGATTTAATACAAACATGTTTTGAGCGACTGTTTGCGCCCGTAGCGATAAAAATCACTCGATAATGTATATTTTTGCAGCTACACGCAAGAAGGAGGAACGCTGGCTTCACAAGACCGCGTACTTTCAGAGCCTCAGCATTTCCCTGACACCCGCCGTACCTGTGATATCGGCCATCATCACGTTTCTCGCGCACCTCGCGTCCGGCAGTGGCCTCACCGCCGCACAGGTACAAAAGAATCCAAGATATCAAGGTCAACACACGTCTCAGGCACTCTCTCGAAAGTGTGCATATTTTTTGACAAACTTTATTTCAATTTTATGTATCAGGAGAAATCGCGGTAACGCAAGTATAGGTAAGCGATTTGACGGGACGATTGATTCGTCCGAGGAGGATATGCTGGTATTTTTCCTTCAGTTTTCAATCGTAGATGTTAGCAAGCCCCTTAGAGACGATGTAGATAATTCCCCCCCCCCCCCCCCGTAAATTCCGGCGTACGCAAGGTACACACCGCACTTAATGGACTGTTGAACGTTGCAGGCATTTCCCATGACCACGTTATTCGGCAATTTGCTTAGACTGGCACTTACGTCACTTAAGGATACCACGCGGTACTTTATGAGCGCCCTCATAGCTCTTAGAAGATTCAAGGTGTCCAGGATTTTTTTTTTAATTAACTTGATTGTACAGCTTGATGGGTCGGAATACTCGTACCGTATTATTGGGAAGCCAGTACTCGTGTTCGACGAACTTGATCTCGCGTTATCGTTCGCGCACTAAAATCAGATTAATCAAACTCGAAGTATGCCAGAATTCTCGTTCGACTAGAGCCTGTTGAATGCATCTGGTTGTTGCAAAATTAAGTGATCTTCGCAAAGAGATTGGACGAAGAATAAATAAATTAAATAAAAGAAGAAGCACGGGCACTATTCCTGTAATAATACGTGCACGGTATAAATGTTGTTTTAATGTATTAAAAAAAAGCACAGAAGCTTCTTCGAGATACTCGAGCAACACTCAAGTAAACGGGGGCGGGATGGACGAACACTGCATGCCAAGTATTCTATTGCCCTGATACAGTCGCGGGTTGGCGGTGCCCGTGTTGCGTGTGCATATAATATTACCGAGATATCGTGTTCCCGCTCCGCTCTTTGACACGCGTGATACACTCCGTAACAAGTGCACGCTCGTTTTAACACGGCCGACACGGTTGTTTTAATTCTGTACTGCATTACTTTTCAGGTGTTTCCCTTCGTATCGGTGCTCAATGCGCAAATTCGTACATCTTTCATGTTTTTGCAAGTGGCCTTAGTTAATATCACCGCAGTAAAGATAACTTTTGGCAGAATAAAGGTTCTTATCATTGTCTATATCTATAGTGGGAATGCGCGATCGATTAACATCATTACATTACGTAAACGTTCTCCCTCGGAATGAACATCGACTCCTCGATCTGTGCGATCGAGAGTTGGCTTACACTCTGCTAACATACCGCTCTGCTTGTCCCATGTATAATACATACACAGCGTTACACGGTGATCGTTTCGCTTTGCTCACACCTGTACCTCACACTCTAACGTTGTTTAATATATTTCTAATATATTTATGGCAATTATGTACTTTAACGGACCCAGCCCCGATGACCTTGACCTTGACATATGTTGTCAAGGTCACCCTTCTGAGTGACCTTGAAGAGGTTTTAGCCGTCGCTCGTTGTTTGTTAAAAAGTTATAAACAAAGAAAGTTTAATGATTTCGCACGAATTTTTAGCTGTCCACGTGAAGCAAGAACATGATACTGACATATGTTACAAAGGTTACCTTTCCGAATAATCCGCACTAGGTTTTAGTCGTCGATCGTTGTTTATGAAAAAGTTATTAACAAAAGAAATTTCGAAAATATAGTAGTTATTTTGAAAGAATATTGAATATTGAAAGATATAAACGACGAATATGTATATGAACGAAGAAAGGAAAGTCATTTAAAGCAGTGAATTGTTAATATATAGAATAGTTTCTTTTAATATAAGTACAAAGTATTCTCTGCTTTAACTTAACCTAACCTAACCTAACCCAAACCTATTTCTGATTTAAAGCTAAAATTCCATCAAATATACTCTTTCGTAAACGTATATGGTATCGTAAAATTATGCTTTATTCATTAAACATTTTTGTTAATAACTTTTTAACAAACAACGAGCGAAGGGTGAAACCTAGTGCGGGTTATTCGGAAAGGTGACTTTTGTAATATATGTCAAACTCAAGTCCTTGCTTCGCGTGGACAGCTGAAAATTCGTGCAAAATTATTAAACTTCTTTTGTTAATAACTTTTTAATAAACAACGAGAGACAACTAAAACCTCTTCAAGGTCACTCAGGAGGGTGACCTTGACAACATATGTCAAGGTCAAGGTCAAGGTCATCGGGGCTGGGTCCGTTAAAGTACATAATTAGCATATTTGTTAATATATTTATTGCATAATATTAATATATTATTATCCGTGACTGTACATGCTCTACACTTTCAGTTTTCAGTTTTCCGAGAAATATAACTCCTCAAGTTGTATTTCCGCTCTCTCGATCATCGACGTTTCTCTGCTTTTTTGCACTCGCTTGTACGATCGCTTGACATTTCTCGCTAGATTTCCGACAAGAGGATCAGACCGGCCAGGATTAACAAAATGATATTTCTGCAGAGCGTGTTGCTGCTGGACGAGGAAAGTTGTCAGGCGTCGAAGCCGATCGTGAGATCGCAAGCGGTCGCTATCGCTAATGGCACTTTCGTCTGCGACAGCGTCAAGCTTCAAACCGACGCGTCGATCAGCAACAAAAAGAAGTGAGGCCTCTCTCTCTCTATTCGCAAAATGATGTTCATTATTTGATAATACAAAATTACACGTTGATAAGAATTATGTAATTAATAATAATATTTTTTTTATATTATATTAACAATAACATTTTCTGGGCTTTATGTCGTAGGAAAAAACCCACGCCGGAGCGCGCGGACAACGCAGCGGAATTGGAAACCCTGAATCAACCTGAGTCGCTCCAGGAGGCGAAGTACGTCGAGGTCCTCAGCGACATCCACTTCGGGGCGCCGAAAGGCAAGCTGGTCGGCATCTGCGGCCACGTGGGTAGCGGCAAGTCCAGCCTGCTGCTGGCCGCTCTCGGCCAGCTGCGGATGACGAAGGGCCACATCCTCAGGGAGGGCACGTGCGCGTACGTCAGCCAACAAGCGTGGATCGTCAACGGCACCTTCAAGGAAAATATCCTCTTCGGCGAAGAGATAGACGCTAAGCGTTACTACCACACGATCACCATCTGCAACCTGAAGGACGACCTCAACATGCTGCCGGGCGGCGACGACACCGAGATCGGCGAGAGGGGGGTCAATCTGTCCGGCGGGCAGAAGCAGAGAATTGCGCTCGCACGAGCGTACTATGCGAACCGGTACGTGCATAATTAACACTCGCATTTTAGTTAGATTTGTTTAGATTTGTGTAGATGTGATGATTTATAGATATTGTTGGTTAAATGTGGTGGACCCGGCTTTCATAAATTTGTGGCCTTTGTTTTAGCGATATCTACTTCCTTGACGATCCCTTGAGCGCAGTGGACGCGTACGTCGGCTCGTATATATTCGAGAAACTGATCCTCGAAGCTCTCAGGAACAAGTCCGTCCTCTTCGTCACGCACAACATCCAAGTGCGTATTTAATCAATTTCGACGTGATTATATGTTTATAATTTGCACCCTTTCTCACCATGTTCTCTGGAGAATTATATTAAAAAGATTTAGAAATATTTATTTGTTATATATAGATTAGAATTGTTAAATTCTTAAATTATTAGAATTATTAAATATAGATTAGAAGTTGGTTGGTACTTTGAATTTTGACATTAACACTCTTTAACATTAAAATTAACATTCTGTTGATTCTGTTTAATTTGAGAAATTATTTTCAAAATTTTCTATCAAGTATTCCAAGCTCGTTTATTGCAGTTCTTGAAGCGTTGCGATGAGATATATATGATGAGCGAGGGCAAGATCGTGGAGCATGGGGCTCACGAAGATCTCATGCGGCTCGATAGAGAGTACGCGTCGATGATAAAGAACGGCACCGTCGTCGAGGACAATTTGTCACTGTACGTTTTCTATCCAAGCAGAACGCTTACTATGTCTACTATCAAACCAACTGAGCTGAGTTTGCTTTTCTGCGCAGAGAAAAGTCTCCCGGAGTGACGCGAAGAAGCATCGTCAATACTGATGATTTGGAGTCGCACAAGGCCGAGGCTGGGGATCAAGGCGATCATGGAAACGAAAAGTACAAAGGTATGTACAAATGTATATACGCGCACAGCCATGTAATACCGACTTTGAACATTTCTAATGCTCGTCTTTGCCTTCAACTCAGGAGCGACTCTAACAGTGGAGGAGAAGACCGAGACTGGAGCCGTGAAGTCGTACACCTATCACACGTACATCCAAGCCACCGGCGGCTACCTCGTCGCGATCCTCGTCTTCCTGACGTTCTTCTTGAACGTCGGCAGCTCCGCGTTCAGTACTTGGTGGCTCGCCGTGTGGATCAAAGCTGGTGGCGGCGTGAGTAGCACGTGATTTACTTATTTAAAATTTAATTTAAAATTAAATTAAATTAAAAATTAAAATTAAAATTAAAAATTATACTAAATTATATCGCTATGTCGCAGCCGTGTCAATTTGACTCAATTTTACTGCTCAGAACATCACTGTGCCGGATAGCAACGAGACCGTGTACACGGAGGACATAAACGCCAATCCCGACTTTTCGTACTACCAGAGCATATACGCCGCGTGCATCGCGGGCATCCTGGTGACGAGCCTGATTCGTGGCCTGGTCATCATGTTCGCCACGATAAGAGCGTCGACCGCGCTGCACAACGCGTTCCTCCGCAAGATTATCGGCTCGCCGTTGAAGTTCTTCGAGAACACGCCGAGCGGCAGGATACAAAACGTCTTCAGCCGCGACGTCGACGAGAGTGAGTGGCTGCGATCGATCAGCGATCGATTCTAGATACATATATAGTTTGATCATTTAATTTGATTAATGTCTTTTGATTTGCAGTTGACAATTACTTGCCGATATCGATAGAGAACATGGTGCAAAATATTTTTACTTGTAGCTTCGCCATTTTCTTTATCTGCGGCGTATTGCCATGGTTTGTCGTACCGTTGCTGCTGTTCGGCGCGCTCTTCTTCTTCGTGAGCAAGCTGTTCAGGTAAGCATCATGTCTCGTTTTTTATTCGCGAGGAGGAATGGAGCTCCAATGGAGGGGGAGAGCAATCGATCGATCGCCTTTTCAGGATAGGCATGAGGGACTTGAAGAGAATGGAGAGCGTCTCGCGGTCGCCCGTCCTCAGCTTCGTCACAACGACGATCCAGGGCCTGAGCACGATCCACGCGTTCCAGAAGGAGAAGAACTTCCTGTATAGGTAATAATCGTTAGCGGTAACAATAAATAAAGAAGATATTAATTTTTGATATAATAAAAAGAAATCGGAGGAAAAACGATTGAATTGTTCGCTCGATTCTTTCTCTGCTCGTCAGGTTTGAGGAGTTGTTCAACACGAGTAACCTGTGCCAGTACCTGTGCCAAGCGGCGATGAGGTGGTCCGCGGTGAGGCTGGACAGCTTGGTCATCGCCTCGTCCTGCATAACCGCGCTGCTCGTGATCTCGTTCAAGGGCGAGATATCGCCAGCCTTCGCCGGCCTCGCGATGGCGTACTCCACGCAAATGACTGGCGTCTTCCAGTACACGGTCAGGCTGATGTCCGAGACGGAGGTGCGCTTCATAAGCGTCGAGAGGATCAGCTACTATCTCAAGGTCGGCAACTTGCCTCTGCCAATCGATAATTCTGCAATAATTATTATCGATACTTGATCGGTGTCTCTTGATCTTGTACTATTTATTTCTGACTTAGACTCTGCAAAGGGAGGGCGCGAGCAAAGCGGTCGATGTCAAGCCAACCGATGACTGGCCTTCTCGAGGGAAAATCGAATTTAAAAATGTTCGGATGAGGTACAGGGAGGAGCTGCCGCTCGTGCTGAGCGACGTCTCGTTTAGCGTAAAAGCCGGAGAGAAAATAGGTAAAATGCCAATTGTATCGATTATATATCATCGTTCTTCTTCTTGTCGAAAGAGATTTAGAACAAGCTACTTTTTTCCACGCGAGATCAACCGTGAGAAATGACTTTTAGGGATCGTCGGTCGCACGGGGTCCGGCAAGAGCTCCCTGGTGGTGGCTCTGTTCCGGCTGGTCGAGATTTGCGAGGGCGTCATCAAGGTCGACGGTATCGACGTCTCGAAGCTGGCGCTGGACGCACTGAGAAGCAGGCTCTCGATCATCCCTCAGGATCCAATTCTGTTCAGCGGGACTATAAGGTAAACCGAGATATCAGTCTCCGACTCGTCTCTGAATTTTCTCCAGCTGATCGAACTTTCTTTCAGATCGAATTTGGATCCCTTCCAGCGACACGCGGACGAGCGCATTTGGAGCGCGCTCGAGAAGACCCAGATGAAGGACAAGGTGTCGCTCATGCCGGGGACGCTCGACGCTTCCGTCGGATTCGGCGGCAACAACCTGAGCGTCGGCGAGAGGCAGCTTCTCTGCTTGGCGCGGGCCCTGTTGCACAGCGCCAAGGTAATACTTCCGGCCTCACCTCTCCATTTCCGCATTTCACGTGGAATTTCTCTCGCGACAAAGCGGAAACAAAAACAGATTGCAAACGTATCTCTCGCTTTTTCAGGTGCTGATTCTGGACGAGGCGACGGCGTCGGTCGACCCGGAGACCGAGGCGACGGTGCACAACACCCTGCAGAACGAGTTCGCGGACTGTACCGTGCTGATGATCGCTCATCGGCTACAGACGGTCGTCACGTGCAATCGCATCCTCGTCATGAGCGACGGCAGGATCGTCGAGTTCGACGCGCCGGCCGCCCTCCTTTCCCGGGCGGACTCCGAGTTTTCGAAATTGATGGCTGCCGCGGACAAGACCGCGTGAAAAAATCTCCGATCTGAGATCTGATTCGACGTGTAATTATTAACCGTTAATCGGACGATGAGGTCGCCCCATAACTCGAGAGTTGTATCGCATAACTGCGAGTGAGACGAAAAGAAAGAAATTTATACTGCCGCGTTACAAAGATTAGTTGAGATATGTTATATATATATATATATGTAAGAAAAAGTACAAGACTAAACAAATGATTATAGATTTTTGTTAATTGTTAAGTTATTAACGAGAGGTACGTTCACTAAGAATAAGTTTACTAAGGAGCTCCTGTACGAATAAAAGAGATTTAAAACATGTTTCATGTATTTTTTAGTGTTTAATTAATTTTAGCGATCGAGCAGTCTTTTATTCAATAAATTAAATTTAATTGAATAAATAAAGCAAGCATTTTAGGTAGAACAATTATTATTATTAGCCCTGTTGGTTCTGATTGACGCATCGAGCTGTACGTCGAAAATGTATTTCTGTTGCAGACAATTTATCAATAATGCGAGCAGCGGCGAGAATATCGAAAATGATTCGAGAATATTTTTTAGATAAATACTCGAGTAGCTGATCGTGCCAGTTTCGAGGATCTCGCGCGCTCAAGAATAGTGAAATATTGATTTTCTCGGGAGGGCTCGTTGGGAGAGCCCGGCACTGCTCATGCTCGCGCGCCCGCGAGCTTTCGGCCGTGCTGGACCGCTGGCGACACGGCCGCAGCATGTTCGCCACGACGTCGCCAGCTTGTTATTACTTCTGAGATGTTTATTACACGTTGAGCTTTTACCGTTGCTTTATACCGAGATGTAGTCTATAGAAATTGCCGTAAAGGCAGCATACGTCATTCCGTGAACGGCTAAAAGAAAGGTAAATCTTTGAATTGATGTGTGCAAGCAATATGTCCCTCCTCGTAAACGACGTCCTCGGAAAAGATCTGCTCGTGGTTCGGATTCCTCCCTGATTATCGTTCTTTTAATGAGAAACCATTGGTTTGCATTATTCTTTTCGAGCGAATAATCGAAAGAGTAATTTGTGCTTTACTGTTAGAAGAATAATATGCGTTGTGTGCAGTATGTGATTCAGTAAAATGCCATTTTGTGTAATATTTTTATGTATATTAAATGTTAACAAAAGATTATTAATATTATTATATAAGATCTGAATTTTTCTCTCTCTCCATTAGCCATCCAGAGCTTTTTCGCGACACACGCCAAATGATATATATTTTGTGATAAAAGTTCTTTCCTTTTCTTCCAGGCCTCACCATTGCGAATATAATCCCTATTATGATGTTGGGGCGGAAACAGAGCCTCAAGGGGGAACCCGTCCTGGCCGATTACGGTCCGGAGGAGTCCCTCAATGAGAGCGCTGACATAGAATGGGTGAACAAGGTGAACAACAGCGTCAGAGAACGGAATTATTGCACAATCGTTTCCCTTTCATCAGCTGCTTCCTGAAACATTGCTTGTGCTTTCAGTTGTGGGTCAGGAGATTGATGCGACTCTGCGCTCTAGTCTCCCTGGCTTCCGTCTGCCTGAACACTCCGAAAACTTTTGAGAAAGTGCCGTCCCTCCAATACGTTACCTTCACTTGCGATCTGATAGTCACGTTTCTGTTCACCGCTGAAATGATTGCCAAGATGCACATACGGGGAATATTAAAGGTAAAAATTTATCTTTTGAGCAGAATCAATGTCAGACGACTGAAGAGAAGAGATTCAGGATAATTAAAATCTCTTGAAAGACAAATTTAATTCTTCAAAATTAAAGAAATATTAAAGGTAAAATTTATCTCTTGAACAAAATCGATATTAAATGACTGAAGATTGAAGAGAATTCAAGATAATTAAAATCTGTTGAAAGAAATTTAATTCTTTCAAAATGAAATTCTATAAACTGATATTCCTATACAGAGCAGAGAAAATCTTCTCGTGATTTGCGCCGCCTTGCATTTATCAATACAAAACGAAATTAATGTGAAAGAATAAATTGCAGAGGGACAAGTCGTACTTGAAGGATCACTGGTGCCAATTCGACGCGAGCATGGTGATCTTCCTCTGGCTCTCTGTGATCCTGCAGATGTTTGAAATGTTGGGCTTCCTCATAAAGTTTAGCTACGCCTCGATCATGCGGGCGCCGCGGCCGCTGATCATGATACGCTTCCTCCGAGTCTTCCTCAAGTTCTCGATGCCCAAGGCCAGGATCAATCAGATTTTCAAGTGAGAGAATTGCAATTGTATCGATTTGGCAAACTTGCGTAATTAATATCATTCAACTTATTTATTATATTAATTCATTTAATCATTTTAATTCGCCCGTTTAGGCGCTCGAGCCAACAGATCTACAACGTGACGCTCTTCTTCCTCTTCTTCATGTCCCTCTACGGTCTTCTGGGCGTGCAGTTCTTCGGCGAGCTGAAGAATCACTGCGTGCTGAACACAACCGAGCCGAATTACATCACGATCAATAGCCTGGCTATCCCCGATACGTTCTGCTCCACCGATCCAGAATCGGGATATCAATGTCCCGAGGGAATGGTCTGCATGAAGCTGGAGTTGACCAAGTATATCATAGGCTTCAATGGATTTGACGAGTTTGGTAGTAGTTAATGCTAATACTATTGTTTGTGTGTCGTTCCTGTACCCTGAATGAACACTCGACAGCCCGTTACTTTCGTATCGTCTTCGCGGAAATTCTGCGAGAGCGATCAATTTGTCGAAAGCTTCATCAAACACGTGCTTTTGCAAATTTTATGCAAATTTTACTTTGCAGTTCTGCCTCTCTGTGCAGTACCTAATAATTATACAATGTAACGGCTACATCGATGCTGTGAAATTATAATTTCTCCAACGCAACTTTCCGCTTAAATGTTTCTTCTAACGTGAAATCGAAATTTGGGAGCTTGATCTCTCACGCGAAGAATGTAGATTAGTATTGCGATACAAGTTTATCCAGAATTGTTTGGATCCTCTAACTTCCTTGAACTTTGCAGCCACCAGCATCTTCACCGTGTACCAAGCGGCCTCGCAAGAAGGATGGGTCTTCATCATGTATCGCGCGATCGACAGTCTACCGGCGTGGCGCGCGGTTCTCTACTTCAGCACGATGATATTCTTCCTCGCGTGGTTGGTGAAGAACGTCTTCATCGCCGTCATCACGGAGACCTTCAACGAGATTCGCGTGCAGTTCCAGCAAATGTGGGGCGTCAGGGGCCACATCAGCAACAGTTCGGCGTCGCAGGTCGGCTATCTGTAATCTTCCTCAAGAAATTTTCAAAGAAATAGCCTTATAAATATCCATAAAATTTATTTACATATAAACGAATAATTAAAATATTTATTATCAAAATTAAATAATTTTACTTTGTTAAAATTTTAATAATAATAATAATAAAATTACAATTTACAGAATTTTAGAAATATTGTGCACAATTTAACGGAATACTTTATTTTATAGAAATTAAATTATTAAATTCAATTATTACTCAATCGTTTTTTATTATTATTCAATCGTCGCAGATATTGACCGGGGACGACAGCAGTTGGAAGCTGGTGACGTTGGACGAGAACAAGCACGGCGGTCTGACCTCCCCAGTCTGCCAGGCCATCCTGAAATCGCCGCAGTTCCGCTCGGTGGTGATGATCGCGATCCTGGCGAACGGCATTACCACCGCAACGATGAGCTTCAAGCACGACGAGAAACCGAGGCACACATACGACAGCTATTACTATGCCGAGATCGCGTTCACGATATTCCTCGACCTGGAGACCTTCTTCAAGATATGGTGCCTAGGCTTCCGCAACTACTTCAAGCATTCAATCCACAAGTTCGAGCTGCTGCTCGCCATCGGCACGACCATACACATTATGCCGTTCTGCTATCTCTCCGTGTTCACCTACTTCCAGGTTTCTATTTTATTAGAAATTT
Source organism: Ooceraea biroi (assembly GCF_003672135.1). NCBI lineage: Eukaryota > Metazoa > Arthropoda > Insecta > Hymenoptera > Formicidae > Ooceraea > Ooceraea biroi. Next base: position 1,384,075 of record NC_039517.1, read on the forward strand.
ATAAATTAAATATGTTAATATTAAATATAAATTTCTTAATTTAATTTATAAGTTATAAATAATTTATTTTAATATCTAATATTTTTACTTGTGAAAAGGTTCTCAGAGTCGTGCGGCTCATCAAAGCGTCGCCGATGCTGGAGGACTTCGTCTACAAGATCTTCGGTCCCGGCAAGAAGCTCGGCAGCCTCATTATCTTCACCATGTGCCTGTTGGTGATATCCTCCAGCATTTCCATGCAGCTCTTCTGCTTCCTCTGCGACTTCACCAAGTTTGAGACGTTCCCCGAGGTAAGCCGCTTGCCTCGGAATCGTCTTGCGATGCGCTCGTCTTGATTCGCAGCGAAAGTATCTAAAGTATCGAAAAATGTCCAGGCGTTCATGTCGATGTTCCAAATCCTCACGCAAGAAGCCTGGGTCGACGTGATGGACGAGACCATGCTACGTACGCACGAGACGGTGGCACCCCTGGTCGCAGTATATTTCATTTTGTATCACCTCTTCGTCACGCTGGTAATTATTCATATAATAATAATAATTATTATTATTATTATATTGCATGAATAATAATTATTCTTGATTCCAGATTGTGTTGAGCTTGTTCGTCGCCGTGATCCTGGACAATCTCGAGTTGGACGAGGACATCAAGAAGCTGAAGCAGTTAAAGTTCCGTGAGCAGAGCGCCGAGATAAAGGAGAGCCTGCCGTTCCGACTGAGGATCTTCGAAACATTCCCGGATAGCCCGCAAATGACATGTCTGCACAAGGTGCCGTCGGACTTCAACTTGCCGAAGGTAGGCACACTCGCAGCAATTAATCAATATTAATTTAATTATTATATTATTAATTTTATTAAATAATTAATTTATTTTTCCCAAGGTGCGCGAAAGCTTTATGCGACAGTTCGTGCTTGAGGTAGAGGACGAGGAGAACGAGGGCACGAAGAGAACCAACGAGACGTTTGATTCGAAAATGGTGTACAGGAAGCAACGTCCGGTGAAAATTCTGAACAATCCGCCAAAAGTAAGAAGTGTCGTCACCAATCTAAAGAAAGCGGCCGTCATGTATATTATAAAGTAAGCAGGACGACACATTATTTAATCTTAATACCGTTTCTTCAAGTATTGCGTCTAAGCCTCTCGAATTTTCAGTGATTCCAACAATCAGAGGCTTCTCCTAGGGGATTCTGCTATGATCCCGGTACTTTTAAAGCCGCAGGGTACCATCAGCAGCGCCAAGCAGCTTCGCATCGATCCAAAAAAGTAAAATATTTAATCTCGAAGCTTTTACAATTTTAAAAACAAATTTTTTTACATCTCATTACAATTCCTTCCTGAATTAAATTTCCCTTGATTAAAACCAGATCGATCAGAAGGAGCGTTCGAAGCGGGTCTATCAAGCTGAAGCAGACGTACGAGCACCTGATGGAAAACGGCGACATAGGCGGGATGAACAGAGTTAGCTCGTCGCGCAGCAGACCGCAGGACTTGGACATCAAGCTGCTGCAAGCTAAGCGGCAACAGGCGGAAATGCGGAGGTATTAGAGACGCACCATAATTTCTGTCCTCTCCATGCTTTAACGTCTTCTTTGACGTCTCCACCAGGAATCAGCGGGAGGATGATCTGCGAGAAAACCATCCGTTCTTCGACACGCCGTTGTTCGCGGTACCGCGCGAGAGTAAATTTCGCAAATACTGCCAGCTGTTCGTGTACGCGAGGTACGACGCACGGCTGAAGGATCCCCTGACCGGCAAGGAAAGGAAGGTGCAGTACAAGAGCCTGCAGTAAGCATCGCCAGACTTGAAAGCTCGTCTCGTTACACCGATCAGAAATTGACGGTGACTAGATGACGATTTTTTTCCTCTTTTCTTCAGCAATTTCCTCGGCCTGGTGACCTATCTCGACTGGGTGATGATATTCATCACCACGCTGTCGTGCATCTCGATGATGTTCGAGACGCCGCGATACCGCGTGATGGAGGTGCCGGCGTTGCAGATCACCGAGTACTGCTTCGTCATCTGCATGAGCATCGAGCTGGCGCTCAAGATCCTGGCGGACGGCTTGTTCTTCACGCCCAAGGCCTACATTAAGGACGTCGCCTCCGTGTTGGACGTCTTCATTTACATTGTACATAATTAAGATAAGATCAAGATTCATCTTATCGAACTATTTATTGCAACTCTATTTCATTTAATTTCAATAAAATAAATAACTCGGACACAATGTACCCAGATAGCCAAGTCTGCCGAAAGCAGATGATGCTAACTATCTGCTATCAACTATTGCCAGCCAAAAGACAACAAATTTGATACAGAAGTTGTTATTAACGATTAATTCAACAAATTGGTGCCAGAAATGTAACAGAGCTTGCTCACAAAATCTAAGAACAGATTGGCGGCAGAAACCGAGCAGAATCTGCAAACATGCTTGAAGTCAGATTGTCGACAGAAACCGAGCAAGATTTGCGCACGCGGAATCTAACGGCAGATTGGCAGCAGAAACCGAGCAAGATCTGCGCGCGCGGAATCTAACGGCAGATTGGCAGCAGAAACCGAACAGGATCTGCAGCTTTTGACAGTATTCAAATTTACACGGCTAATATTAATTTTTCTGAAAATGTTTGCACTTGCGGCACAGAGGCTCCCATGGACAACGTCCATGTAGTTCACGCACGCCACAAGCAATCTGAAGTTCGAAAGCAAAATTCGGACTTCAGATTAAAATAAATTAACAATAAGAGAGAGATTATGCAACGAACTGTCAGAAAGACACATCAAGCCAAATGTACTTTAATTTAACAAACAAACAAATGCGTTCTTTTAACAATTTAAAGTGTGTTAAAAGTAAACACATGCTTTAATATATCGTAAATATGAATGGCCAAAAGCTGGAGATTCCGTTCGGTTTCTGCCGTCAATCTGCCGTCAAATGTTAACAGATCCTGCTCGGTTTCTGCCGCCAATCTGCCGTCAGAGTCTGTTAGCAGGCTCTGCTGGCAGATCACTATCCTAATGCGGACATAACGGATGCCAATTTGCTATCAACTTCTGCAGTAATCTGTTGCCAATCTGCTGGCAGATTGCACACATTTTGCTTACTGGGTAGTTATATACAACAATAATAATAATAATAATAATTCGATCAATATTTTGCAGGTGAGCCTCGTGTTTTTATGTTGGATGCCGAAGAGCGTGCCGCCGAACTCCGGAGCGCAGCTGCTCATGATACTACGGTGCGTCAGGCCCCTGAGGATCTTCACCCTCGTGCCGCACATGAGAAAAGTCGTCTACGAGCTTTGCAGAGGCTTCAAGGAGATCTTGCTGGTAAATCGTGCTCCTCGAATCCTACGATGCCGACAACTCGACAAATCCATGACGGTCCATGACTTCGTTTAGGTATCAACGCTATTGATCCTGCTGATGTTCATATTTGCAAGCTACGGCGTACAGCTGTACGGCGGCCGGCTAGCGCGATGCAACGACCCGACGATCCTGAAGCGCGAGGAGTGCGTCGGCGTGTTCATGCGACGGGTGTTCGTGACGAAGATGAAGCTGCGCCCGGGGAAGAACGAGAGCTATCCGTCCATACTGGTGCCGCGCGTCTGGTGAGCGTGAATCAGTTTAACTGAGACCCGACTGAGACTCTGGGAGTCTCTCTCTCTCTTTTTTCTCTCTCATTCGAAGCGCGACACAATCGCGCGTTTCGTCGCGAACGATTCACAATGCAAGATGATGCGCACTGATCTGAAACCTAACTCACATCTCGATTTTCTTGTAACACTGCGACGCGTTTCAGGGCTAATCCTAAGAGATTTAACTTTGATAATATTGGCGATGCGATGATGGCTCTGTTTGAAGTGCTCTCTTTCAAAGGCTGGCTCGACGTGCGGGATGTCCTTATTAAAGCTCTTGGTCCTGTGAGTCATCACCTTTTCGATACTTCAATACAGACGGTCAACGTATACCATAATTGCGTAATCTCGTCGCCTGAGAATGCGTGACCGTTTCTCGCGCTGTCTCTCTCTATCGTGTGCCTCTTCTTTTTCAGGTTCACGCGATCTACATACACGTCTACATTTTCCTTGGTTGCATGATCGGCTTGACATTGTTCGTGGGCGTCGTGATCGCGAATTACTCTGAGAACAAGGGCACTGCTCTGCTTACGGTCGATCAGAGACGATGGTGAGCAGATTCCGATGGAATATCGGTCGGTGATTGATCAATGCTTATGCGCGATGATCGGTGTCGATCTCAGGTCGATCTACAGATGCGTATTTGTTGTTGGAGCGCAGGTGCGACTTGAAGAAGCGTCTGAAGATTGCCCAACCGCTGCACTTGCCGCCGCGGCCGGACGGCAAGAAGTTCCGCGCTTTCATCTACGACATCACGCAGAACATTTATTTCAAGCGATTCATCGCTGTCATGGTGCTCGTTAATAGTGCCCTCCTCTGCGTCTCTGTGAGTTGAAAACAAAGCAGCCGTCAAATTCTCATCAATAATATATCTTTCGAGGCCGATCAGGCTCTCATTATTATTCCAGTTTTATCTCCGCATGTCTAGATTGATTTTTAAGGGGATGCTGGAGTTGCTAGTGAACTATTTTTTCACTATAGCGATGGTAATTGCAGTTTCGAAAATTCTCTTTATTGCTTGTGCAGAATAAAAAATCCTTTTCCACAAATGAAGTATAGATAGAAAGAAAGCCCGCTCTACAGGACGTTATATTCAAAATGGAAAAAAGTTAAAAACTTGCATTTGTCTTTTCTAACTTTTTTCCATTTTGAATATAAAGTCCTGTAGAGCGGGCTTTCTTTCTATCTATACTTCATTTGTGGAAAAGGATTTTTTATTCTGCACAAGCAATAAAGAGAATTTTCGAAACTGCAATTACCATCGCTATAGTGAAAAAATAGTTCACTAGCAACTCCAGCATCCCCTTAAGCGAGTTATTCACTGGTAATAATTTAGTTACCGAGAGTTTAAGAATTACCGTTAAATGATCATTTAACTGCACGATCAGGATTCGGTAAACTAAACGCGAGCTTAGAAAAAGTAGGAAAAGTCTTATCAAATTCTTTACGAATTTATTAATAGATAAATTGCTAGTAGAGCCTGCTAGGACAAGACAAGTGATGCAACAGGCATCACGAAAAGACAGAGTAGCGTCTGATCGAGAGTATGAGATGTCGAGAAAAAAGTTTCACCGCTTAGTTTTTCTTAGTTTAGGGAAATCGCGTCTCTCGCCCGCGGCTTTCGGGGACTGTTACCCTGAATCATTTGTTCCTTGCCATTAGACCGTGGTAAAAGTGAGTCGTTATTTTGCACGCGTCTAATCTCTGTTTCTCCGCCCTGGCTTTCCCCCCTTTAATCTTGCTCGTCCCAAGTGGAGACTCGAGGAGAAACACACGGAAGCTCTGGCCACGGTGTCCACGATTCTGACACTGGTCTTCCTCGTGGAAGTGATCATGAAAAACATTGCTTTCACGCCACGTGGCTATTGGCAGTCCAGAAGAAACAGATATGATTTGCTCGTCACAGTCGTCGGCGTGATCTGGATCATCATACACTGCACGATGCAGGTACGCTCGTCCTTGGTATCCGATGATCGGTCTCCCTTTCGTCGCGTTCCACCTGGAGCCGGTCGGCTCATCCGTGCTGCTGCTGCTTTCAGAATGATCTGTCCTACGTGATCGGGTTCATGGTGGTGATCCTCAGGTTCTTCACCATTACCGGCAAGCACACCACCCTGAAGATGCTGATGCTGACGGTCGGCGTGTCCGTCTGCAAGAGCTTCTTCATCATATTCGGCATGTTCCTCCTCGTGTTCTTTTACGCGCTGGCCGGCACCATAATCTTCGGCACCGTCAAGTACGGGGAAGGCATCGGAAGGTGAGAAAGAGGACGCGAGCCCTCCCTTAGCCGCGAGATTGGCGGGAGCCGATCGATTTGTAATCGAAATCCCGTGAGAGACGTCACACCAAGTTTTCCCCTTTCACCCCGCAATTTTTCTCTCTTCGTCCGCTTGACGCCTGTCGGAAATGATCTCTTTACCAATGCAGGCGCGCTAATTTCGGGTCACCGGTCACCGGCGTGGCGATGCTCTTTCGCATAGTGACCGGCGAGGATTGGAATAAGATAATGCACGACTGCATGATACAGCCGCCGTATTGCACGCCGGCGGACAATTACTGGGAGACGGACTGCGGCAACTTCCACGCTTCTCTCATTTATTTCTGTACCTTTTACGTCATCATCACTTACATCGTTCTGAATCTCTTAGTGGGTACGTATGCGATGCACCGTCTCTCGCGCGCGCGAGAGACGTCGCGCTAAAGTAGCGTAACATGAAAATATAAGTTATAACTTTATAATTGTCCAAGAAAAAAGATCACGCAATTGCTTCTCTCTTGCCCTGCCCCTGTGATATCACTTCGATTAACGATAAACGTTCCATTGGTAACGTTCCAATTTCTTGTCAAGTACTTCTTTATTTATGTTAAAATAATTAAATTAATTATCTGAATTAAATAATTGTCTAATCAGTGAAACGTTATCTTCTTCCCGACCAGCTATTATCATGGAGAACTTCTCCCTGTTCTATTCAAATGAAGAAGACGCGTTATTGTCGTACGCCGACATAAGAAACTTCCAAAACACGTGGAACGTTGTCGACAACCATCAGAAGGGTGTCATACCTGTGAAGCGGGTACGGCCTTGTCTCGAACTAGCATCTTCGGCTTAAAAAAAATAATCTCTAATATTCCTCTAATATTAAAATAATAAATAATCTCTAAGAAGTGAGTAACTTTTGTTGCTCATTTCAGGTGAAGTTTATCTTGCGGTTGTTGAAGGGTAGATTAGAGACCGATCCGCAAAAGGATCGCCTGCTCTTCAAGTACATGTGCTACGAACTGGAGCGACTGCACAACGGCGAGGACGTTACCTTCCACGATGTCATCAAGTGAGTTTTTACAAAAACTGCATTGAACATCTGTTTTATAGAGTTCGATGTCTAGTTTCGTAAGTTTTTTTATCTCAAATGTTTTATATCTTCTAATCCGTGTAACAGAATATTTTCGTTGCGCACAAAGTATCCGCGAATTGAATTTTTCAGCATGTTGTCGTACCGTTCAGTGGACATAAGGAAAGCCCTCCAGTTAGAGGAGCTGCTCGCGCGGGAAGAGTTCGAGTACATAATCGAGGAGGAAGTGGCGAAGCAAACGATTAGAACCTGGCTGCAGGGTTGCTTGAAGAAAATACGTGCTGTAAATGACGCTGTGAATGGATTGATTTGACGTTGCATAAATGTATTATACATAACAAAGAAATTAATAATAATAATGCTCGTTCTCTCCTTTTCTTAACAGAAGCAGCAGAACAGTCTCATCGCCGGGCTCCGCGCCACGAATAATGCGGCTCTGCCGCTCCAAGATCAGGAGAAGAGTAAGGATGAGAAAGGCAAAGAAGTTACCGTTGCTCGTGTAGAGGAAACCGAGACGAAGGTACATCTCAGACTATGTTTTGTCTTTAAAGAAATTATCTGTAACAACAATGTGATATTTAAATTATTCTTGCTGCGAAAAAATCAGGATGTCGAGGTCCCGAAACACAGACCGAAGAAGCCGGTGGTGTTACCGCGATCGGACAGCATAGGCAGTGCCTCGGGAAGGAAGTATCTGGCCCCAACATTGTCGGACCCGGCATCCGTCCGGACCGAGAAGGATAAGATCGCGGTGTCGAAAAAGAGGAACAGCAGACCGCCGCGTAAGTCGATGACGCGATCTGCCGTAGTTCTGAGTCGTTTCGCGCGACTTTTATCATATCTGATATTTTTTAAAAACAAAGATATAAAATATTAGGAGTGTGATTTAGTTTTGAGGGTTTTGCAACAGATGGCTGTAGTGTCAGTTTGTTCCAATAGCTGTTTCCGATAACTGTTGTTTCTTACAGTCTTGACATTATCCATGACATTTAGTAGCATTATAGCAATAGACGCAATAACAGTCGTGTTTATATCATCGTAAAAATGCAACTTCCGAAACAGCATTTTCGACATGCGTTGCTTTTGTTTTTTAATCAAAACAAAACTGCGGCTGACGGTTATAGAATTCTTGTGGAAACTTATGGTGATTCTGCCCCATCAATTAAGACGTGTGAATACTGGTTTAGACGCTTTAAAAGTGGTCATACTGATGCGAAGGACAAAGAACGCTCGGGACAACCAAGAAAGCTTGAAAATGCAGATTTGCAAGCATTATTGCACGAAAATCCAACAGAATCCACTTCAGAACTTGCCAGAGCATTAAATGTTGCTCGTACAACATTTACATGAAATGGGAAAAATTCAGAAAGAAGGGAAATGGGTTCGACATCAATTATCGGAAAGTGCCATTGCGAACCGGTTGAACATTTGCATTTCGTTGATCGCCAGGCAAAAAAGAAGAGTCTTTTGTCCCGGATTATTACTGGGGATGAAAAGTGGATCTATTTTGATAATCCGAAACGCAGAAAATCATGGGTGGATCCAGGCGAACCATCAACATCCACTCCGAGACGCAATATTCACGGTTGAAAAGTAATGCTCTGTATTTGGTGGGATAGTGTACTATGAGCTGTTAAATCCGCATGAGACTGTCACGGCTGATCGTTATCGACACCAATTGTACAAGTTGAAGCAAGCATTGGACGAAAAACGACCACCAATTGCGAGTAAACGACGGAAAGTGATTCTTCTTCGTGACAACGCTCGACCTCACGTTGCGTTATCAGTGAAAGAAACACTATTAGAGCTTGAATGGGAAGTCTTACCGCACCCCGCGTATTCTCCGGACATTGCTCCATGCGATTATTATTTGTTCCGATCGATGCAACACGCTTTAGAGGATACACACTTTCATAATTTGGAAGAAGTGCGAAAATTCGTCGACGAATGGATCAACTGAAAAGAAGAGTGATTTTATCGTGGTGGAATCCATCTTTTGCCAGAAAGATGGGAAAAAGTTATAGAAAAGGAAGGAAAATATTTTGATTAAGGTATTCATTCATTATCATATTTAAATACATGCGTTTTTGAGCAAAAAGAACCCTCTAAACTAAATCACACCCCTAATATAATATATTTGAATATTATTTTATGAATACAAATACGATATTATAATTTATATAAATATATTTAATCACAATGCACTCGAACGTTGATCAATATCTTTCAGCGATGGTGAAGATGGTGAATAATCTGTCTCAGCTGAAGACGGAGAACACGGAGCAGATCAGGCAGCAGCAGCGGGAGGCGTTGAATGTTCACATTAAGACAGCCGCGCCCAAGGTCTCGAGCGTGATGCTGGAGGTGCGCGAGTGGTGGAAGGAGCAGCTGGCTTACAGCAGCGAGTCCAGCGAGGACGAGGTCTAAAATAAATCTGTGGTGAACCGTCGATGACGACGGGACTGAACGATCATGATCGCAGGGGCAATCGCGAAGGATCGCTCCTGCTGAAGGAACGAACTCTCAGCCTAAGGACTCTGTGCGTGGCAGAGAAAAGGGGAGGGGAATGTGATACGTGCCTAATATAATGTTAATTACCGAGCCTGAGCTCCAGGAGCATCGACGCGTCGGAACAGTCGAATTCCTAGTATCGGAAGAGAGAATTCTATGATGATCGGCATCACGGAACCGCGACATTTCACGTAGACAAAAAAAGAGAATCGGATCAACGTAGCACTGCCATCGAACGAATCGCCATGGTTCATCGTCGAGAACTCCAGTTCTCGGAGGAATTCTTTCAGCAGCTTGCTCCGAGAGACGCACAGTTGCTGGAGAACTCGCGTTCATTCACTCACTCACCGGCGCGATCGGGTCATTGAACGTCATCTCGTTGTTACAACTCGTAATCGGTAGTTGGACGTAATCGTAGTGACTTTTGTATAACGCGAGGCCGCGTCGCGGTCGTCACGGTAGGGCAACGTAGAGACCTCCCGGTGGTGCTTCTAGTTAAAGTACAGTTGGTGAGTATACACAATTGGAGCGCGGGACGCGACTCACGCCACAGATACGTACGCGTCGCGACGCGACGAGGGCCCGGCTTCGCCCGCCGGGGCGAAGCTCCCCTCGTCGCGCATCGTCGATTCTTTCTTCCGTGTAACGAGAATACGTCCTGAGAATACGGCCTGTACCGTATACTAGATTTACGCGATTTATTCATTTGATATTGACGAGAGTTTTAGCATGCGCGGTCGTTGATGTTACATTAACAATTACTCTGTTACGAGTTAGCTGTAACGCTGTTATGGGTGTCGCTTTAATAAGAGCCGGATCGTGTAGTCGAGGGGGCTAGTCTAGCTAGATAGAGCCGTGCCAGAGCTCGTTTTGTAATAATAAGACGAGCCGGCCGGCGGTACACACGTTATCATGCACATTGGGGCTGCATGAGCAGTGCATTTACATGACTGTCGTGTATAAATTCCGGTAACGCGAACGCGTCGAAATTTTTGTGAGACGAGCCTTTAGCAAAACGCAGTCGATATTAGAGCAATAGTACGCACACGCACAATGGATCGGTATGTTATAGATATATACATATATATATATATTTGCAGATGCAGGAAAGCGAAGTGATCGCTTCCACGTGAGCCGTTTTACGTTTATATCAATGTAAATGAATATTGATGATTGTTGCTGGTCATGTGCCAATGTGTTCTCTTATAGAGCAAATAAATGTTGTTAGATATCATTATTCGTAAAATACTGCTGATTAATATTTATTGCTATATTATTACACTCTTCATAGTATGATACAATCGCCGCGCAATCACTGATGCAAACGTATAAAAATATCTCCAACTTAATTAATAAATTAACCGCCTAGGAATGGCACTCCCGTTTCAGTTGTCCAAAGCAAAATGCAAAACGTACGTGATGTTACACCGCACCGTACTCTTTATATCAGGAAAATGTTGCCGTCCGCGGCCATGATCTGGTTCGCGTTCGTCATGGTGTCGATAGCCGCGTCGATCTCGTCGGGCGTGAAGTCCAACGAACGCGCGGTGTTCAGGTAACTGGTGACTTCCGCCAGCGGAATCGTTTGGGTCCTTCGGTCTTGAAACAACTTGTTGAGCGACGACCTGAAGACTGCGAGTCTGGTGGAGCGGAAAGAAATTTAATGCAGCGTTACCTCTCTCAGATTACAGATTCATTGTCATATCAGATGCATTGGAAATAGAACGAAAAATAATTGTGTTCGAATTAAAAATTTTAAAAATTTTTTGATTTTTTAAATATAAATTTAATTTAAATATAAATATAAATTTTTTTATTTAAAATTTTTTTTAAGTTTTCTTTAATTTATATTTATTTATTTAAAAAAATTTTTAAATTTAAGAGAAAACCTTCCTTCATTCAAAGTTTTGATTATTAATTCTGCTACAACTAAAATCAGATTTAACAAATAATTTTAGAATCTCACAACAACCGAAGAGGAAACCAATTTTAAAGGACAGGAGACTCTGAAAATACCTTTCCTCCGTGATGGTCGGCGTCGCTTTTTCCGGAACGGACATTTCCGCGCTCTCGGTGCGGCTCTCCGTGCGGCTCGGCGACGAACGCGTAGTGCTCTTCTGCGACTGTGTTCTGGTCACTCTCATGGTCATCTCCTCGACGTGCGCGTCATCGCTGTCGTACTCGTAAGGGTCATCCTCGTTCGTTTTCTTGGTGCGCTTCGGTTGCCGCCTGCTCTCCTCCACTTCGTCCTCCGTATCCGATGCACCGCTGTCGCGGCGTCGTCGCTTCTTGCCCTCCTTCTCCAGCACGCGCTTGAAGTAGGCAAACTGCACCAGCTCGATCGCGGCGCGCGCGTCCTCGCTGTCCACGTTTTTCGACAGCCGCGCCTTCGCGTGTGCCGTAGCCAGTCGAATCAGCGTCTCCAGCGTTCTCGCGGTCACCGGTTGTGTCTGTGGAAGCAGGAAGACCCATGCAAGTTAGGAAGACAGATCAGACTTTTATTCCTTTGCAGAAACGGAAGCATGTCTGGCTTACCCTGGCCACGTCGGACTCCACCACGTCTTCCGAACGGAGTTTCGAGTACTCTTCGGCGATAACGGCGCTGGCCTCCTCTGTAAGCTTTGGCTTCATGCAACGAGCGATGTGAATGTACTTTCTCATGAATTGTATGCTGAGGATCTGGTCACTGCGGGGGAAATTAAATTAATTGGTCTCCTGGATGGAATCTTGATATAATCAGCTTAATTCTTTCAATCAAGACTCGCGCCTCAATTCAAGCAATGAAAAATAATATAATAAAAATATATAATATAATAATAATGAAATAATTAATAATTAATAATGAAATAATAATTAATAATAATGAAAAATAATAAAATACAATACGGTGAAAGCAGCGTACTTTTTGGAACGTGACTGTCCGTGCAGCAGGGGATCGTACTTCTGGTAAACTTGCAGCTGCGTCTTCTCCGTGGCTACGTCGTCCGGATTTTTCGTCGTCAGCATGTCCAGCTTCGAGCCTAGGCTCAGGGCTTCCCCGTCCTGCTCCAGAGGACTCCTGTACCGGTGCATCCTGACGACGTGATCGCTGATTATGTGGTCCTGATCCGAATCGATTACATCCAGCATAACGAAGAGTAGGTCAAAACGCGACAGCAGGGAGTCTTGCAGGCCGATGTTCTCCATGGGTGTCTTGTACTGGTCGTACTACAAGTGGAGCAAACGAGCTTTTATCAATATTCTCTCACATTAGTTACATATTTGAAGAACGCAACAAGTTATCTGACACAGAATGTTTCAAAAGAGAGAAGATCCGACTGAATACTTTCCATAAATTTCTATTAATTTCTAGCTTTCTAAAACGCTTAAATTTCCTTGCGATTATTCCTTATTGTATGTTTAATAAATTTAATATTAATATAAATTTAATAAATTAATAAATATTAATTGATATTAATAAATTTAATAAATTGTTCATTACAGCGTGACATTAATTTCCCCTGCAGGATCGGAACTTACCCTTCCGTACACGGGATTCGCAGCCGCCAGTACGGAGCAACGCGCGTTCAGGCTGGCGTGAATGCCCGCCTTGGCAATCGTGATTCTGCCTTGCTCCATCACCTCGTGTATCGCCGTTCTATCAATGTCCGACATCTTGTCGAACTCGTCGATGCAAATGACACCGCGGTCCGCCAGCACCATCGCGCCCGCTTCCAGCCTGCGCTCACCGGTCTCCTGGTCGACCGTGACCGCCGCCGTCAGGCCGACACCGGAGGATCCCCTTCCGGTGGTTGGAATTGCTCGCGGGGCTGTACACAGCACGTAACGCAGTAGCTGCGACTTGGCCACCGACGGGTCGCCGATCAGCAACACGTTTATATCACTGTAATTAATAATTACAGTACATAAAATAAATTTCTAATGTTCTAATTTTACAATATTATTATTTCTAATTTTATAATATTATTATTATTATTAATGAATATTTTCCAATTTTTAAATATTATTTTTAGAAATACTTTTAAATATATAAATATTTTTATAGTTAGGTAATTCCTACTAAAATTTATAACAAGTATTTAATTTAATTTTTAATTTAATTTTAGCAATTTAAACCAAGTAACACAAATTTCAGTTTCTCTAATTAGTCATGCAGCTGCTATTGTTAATTTCGAGCACTTTTCCTCAGGTAAATGTCAAATACGAGATCTTACCCTCTTAGCCTCGTACCGTTTGGCAAGATCTTCTCCACTCCGCCCAGAAGGAGACACAGGATCGCTTTCTTTATGTATTCATTGCCATGGATAGACGGCGCGAGGGACTTCGCCAGGAGCTCAAAAATATTCTTACAGGGATTGTGCTTCGCCAGTTTCTTGCACATCGCCACGTCCTCGTGGGAGATCGCCAGGTTAGCCTCCTTGCTCAGTTGCATCACGTTGTTGGCGATCAGGACGGTCCTGCACAACAAAAGAGCCTTTTAACGGACTTCGAGGAGACTTTTCTTCGAGAACAGTCTGCGATTCCTGAAAGGACGTACTTGAATGTGCCAGTTGTGTAGCCACCCTGCTTGCCCGGCAGGCACCGGTAGTTCCCGACGATCTGCACTCGGTCACCGGGCTTGCACAGGTCCACCAGGTCATTGTCGCAGATGACGTCGACGCTGCGCGGTAACTGGCCAGCCGGCGCTTTCTCCGGCATCTCCTGTATGGTGAGCGTCTGGTGATCCTTGTAGGTCGACAAACCGAACTCGGTTTCCAGTGGATTGCCGTCCTCATCCTACGAAACGTGGAAAAGTGAGCTTTCGTGATGGGAAACAAGTGTTCCGTCGCTAAGAGAGAGAGACTCACGGTAGTCGGATAAATAGCGGAGTGCGGGAAGGCGTCCAACGACGTCAGGTCCGAGTAGGCTCTCTCCAGGACGGTTTTCGTGACGTCGCAGTAGTGGACACTCCTCACGACCTTCGGGCGTACCAGCGAACCTGCAATAAGTACTTTTGTAAGTGATGCGTGTGTATTTTATGAGCAAAAAGTGAAGTAAAATACATTGTAGGTATAAAAGAAATTAATATAAATATAAATATAAAACAATATAATACAATATAAATATAAAAAATACAAAACAAATTTAGATGAGCGATATAAGATAAAATAAAATGGAACAGATTTTGCTTTTTGGATACTTGCATTTTGTGACGATGCCTTCGACGCAGACCAAGTTACCGAGATAACGAGATGTGAGGGTTCTCGGTGTGACGTGCTTGTTGCCGAAGCTTCCCTCAAAGGCCACGAAGAAGTCCTTGTTGCTCTTGGCATAGTCAATGTCCACACTCGAGATGTATTGTTTCAGGGCGTTTTCAAACGCCAGCTGCTCCTCGAAGGAATTGTTTAGCAAGCTGTTGCACGAGTGAATCTCAATTAACGATTTAACTCTTTAAGGATTTCTGACACATACAGTCTGGTGAAACTGTGGATTGATAAAGATTTTATAAACGAGAATTTTTACCTCACTGAACGCGCTGGATTCTTCCGCCTCAAATCGTTAATGTTTACAATCAGCCTGTACTTATTCTCTTGAACCATATTCTTGACCATCGAGGCATATATACCCTGGTCTTCCTGCATACGTCACAAAATAAACGTAGAAACAAATACCAATTAACAGAACAAAAAGTTAATAAATATTTTGTACTACTAAACAAATACATATTGCAACTTGAGTTCTAATAATATTTTATAATATATTAAAATATAATTAATCAAATATATTAATATGGTAATTATTTAGAATACGGGCCTCACCTCAAATATTAATGAAGGTATGCTCATTGGACGCGTTTTTGCACAAAACGAAAGAATCTGGCAGAAACACCCCCCCTTCGGTTATGTGTGTGTGTGTGCGCGCGCAAACAACTATGTCCATCTTACTTTAATATTAAAGTAAGAACGTTTATAAGACCTGGACACGGAAAGATGGACATAGTGTGTGCGCGCGCGCGCGCGCGCGCACACACGCACACCAAAGGGGGGTGCGGGGGGCCTTCGGCCCCCACCCGCACTCCCCCTCGCAGGGTGTGTGGGTGGAAAACGCTTTTTTTCATGTCTTTCCGTGTCGAAATAAACGGTGTCCAACTGCACGGTGCGCAATTGAACGCTAATTTGCATTGCAAGTACGCACACGTTCAAATTCGCGCACTTTTGTCACGAGCACGTAGCCACGGAGCATGCGCAGGTGACCACAGGGGATGCTCGTGTCGCTATATTTCGTCGGTATGACAGATATCCTAACCTGAAAAGTCGCCAACTTTAACAATTAATATCTCGCTTCACGGGGCAGACCGCCAATTTTTTCTGCCAGATTCTTTCGTTTTGTGCAAAAACGCGTCCAATGAGCATACATTCATTGATTTTTGAGGTGAGGCCCGTATTCTAAATAATTACCATTAATATTAATATATATACATGGCTACATGAATATTTAATTATACATATATGTAGCAAATTAAGTAAATTGTTGAGTAACTTGCAGTTGACAATTACTAATGCTTGACAACAAACTTGGCTTGCTGAAATGCTTACCGTGTCGTCCAGGAAATCGACGTACTCGCGTGTTATCTGCTCTAGATTCTGATCGATCTCCGTATCCATTTTTACTAATAATTAACAATAACTTCACAATATCCGTTACACAAATATAACTGCACAATAAATACAATATCAACAGGTCCGCAATGATGCTTCGAAAGTTGCACAGCATCGGTTAGTTTCTGTCGTTTGCGCGGGAAAATGACACGAGGAGCGCCACGCTATTCCTTCGAACTACAGCTGCAATTGGTAGATTCCTTTAGATCGAAAAATATATGCCAATCAGATGGGAGATGGAAATCTCACGAGCCGGTCACTTTTGATTGGTCAGCCATGTTTATGCTATTTCCCCACTGATTTTTAAATATATTACTTACTTTAATTTGAAATTATAACACAATGTTATTGTACAAGTAAACGTTTCAAAGTTAACAAATTTTATTTTTTAATACACAATTGTAATTTTTAAAAATATATATATTTATATTAAAATTCAAAATTAATAAAATTAATATATATCAATATTCACAAAATTTTGTTTTATTTATTAGGAGTGTGATTTAGTTTTGAGGGTTTTGCAACAGATGGCTGTAGTATCAGTTTGTTCCAATAGCTGTTTCCGATAACTGTTGTTTCTTACAGTCTTGACATTATCCATGAAATTTAGTAGCATTATAGCAATAGATGCAATAACAGTCGTGTTTATATCATCGTAAAAATGCAACTTCCGAAACAGCATTTTCGACATGCGTTGCTTTTGTTTTTTAATCAAAACAAAACTGCGGCTGACGGTTATAGAATTCTTGTGGAAACTTATGGTGATTCTG
This sequence comes from Ooceraea biroi, assembly GCF_003672135.1. NCBI lineage: Eukaryota > Metazoa > Arthropoda > Insecta > Hymenoptera > Formicidae > Ooceraea > Ooceraea biroi. Next base: position 1,400,973 of record NC_039517.1, read on the forward strand.
CCCCATCAATTAAGACGTGTGAATACTGGTTTAGACGCTTTAAAAGTGCTGATACTGATGCGAAGGACAAAGAACGCTCGGGACAACCAAGAAAGCTTGAAAATGCAGATTTGCAAGCATTATTGCACGAAAATCCAACACGATCCACTTCAGAACTTGCCAGAGCATTAAACGTTGATCGTACAACAGTTACGAAACATTTACATGAAATGGGAAAAATTCAGATAGAAGGGAAATGGGTTCGACATCAATTATCGGAAAGTGCCATTTGATCATTTGCATTTCGTTGATCGCCAGGCAAAAAAGAAGAGTCTTTTGTCCCGGATTATTACTGGGGATGAAAAGTGGATCTATTTTGATAATCCGAAACGCAGAAAATCATGAGTGGATCCAGGCGAACCATCAACATCCACTCCGAGACGCAATATTCACGGTTGAAAAGTAATGCTCTGTATTTGGTGGGATAGTGTACTATGAGCTGTTAAATCCGCATGAGACTGTCACGGCTGATCGTTATCGACACCAATTGTACAAGTTGAAGCAAGCATTGGACGAAAAACGACCACCAATTGCGAGTAAACGACGGAAAGTGATTCTTCTTCGTGACAACGCTCGACCTGACGTTGCGTTATCAGTGAAACAAACACTATTAGAGCTTGAATGGGAAGTCTTTCCGCACCCCGCGTATTCTCCGGACATTGCTCCATGCGATTATTATTTGTTCCGGTGGATGCAACACGCTTTAGAGGATACACACTTTCATCATTTCGAAGAAGCGCGAAAATTCGTCGACGAATGGATCAACTCAAAAGAAGAGTCATTTTATCGTCGTGGAATCCATCTCTTGCCAGAGCATTAAATGTTGATCGTACGACAGTTACCAAACATTTACATGAAATGGGAAAAATTCAGAAAGAAGGGAAATGGGGTCGACGTCAATTATCGGAAAGTGCCATTGCGAACCAGTTGAACATTTGCATTTCGTTGATCGCCAGGCAAAAAAAGAAGAGTCTTTTGTCTCGGATTGTTACTGGGGATGAAAAGTGGATCTATTTTGATAATCCGAAAGGCAGAAAATCATGGGTGGATCCAGGCGAACCATCAACATCCACTCCGAGACGCAATATTCACGGTTGAAAAGTAATGCTCTGTATTTGGTGGGATAGTGTACTATGAGCTGTTAAATCCGCATGAGACTGTCACGGCTGATCGTTATCGACACCAATTGTACAAGTTGAAGCAAGCATTGGACCAAAAACGACCACCAATTGCGAGTAAACGACGGAAAGTGATTCTTCTTCGTGACAACGCTCGACCTGACGTTGCGTTATCAGTGAAACAAACACTATTAGAGCTTGAATGGGAAGTCTTACCGCACCCCGCGTATTCTCCGGACATTGCTCCATGCGATTATTTGTTCCGGTGGATGCAACACGCTTTAGAGGATACACACTTTCATAATTTGGAAGAAGTGCGAAAATTTGTCGACGAATGGATGAACTGAAAAGAAGAGTGATTTTATCGTGGTGGAATCCATCTTTTGCCAGAAAGATGGGAAAAAGTTATAGAAAACGAAGGAAAATATTTTGATTAAGGTATTCATTCATTATCATATTTAAATACATGCGTTTTCGAGCAAAAAACACCCTCAAAACTAAATCACACCCCTAATAATTACAATACTATTATTTTCACATTTGTATGAATTTTGGTAAGATAGGAGAATTTCAAAAATTAAATAAAAATATATATCTCGAAAGCGAGAACACGTGCAGGGTAAAAGTAATAATTGCGTATCTTGTTCAACAACAGTTTATATTTTGTGACAGTCAATACATTAAATAACAATGAGTCCCCGTTACAACTTACGCTGATGAGTATGATGAGACTAAATATCATGAGAATAAACTTACGTAAGTGATAATCTTCGTGACGAGCAAGAAAATGCGAATTTACAATTCATATTCTAAAGTGGAGAGATCAACAGTAAAATTTGTATAATCACAATGATCAGGAATTCTCTTACGATATTAATCTCGCTGTACATGCCGAGGCATGCGATAATAATAATTAATAATCATTTCGGTAGAGCTTCACACGAGTGACGTGCAATGCCTAATTCGTCAAAAATAATCACGTTAGAAAAGAAAAAAAATATATATATACATATACGTATATAAGCTGCGTTTTATATCACCGTGGCTCGCTCCACGCCTGCAGGTACAAGTTAATTAAAAATACGTGCAAAATGCAGTGTGTATAAATGAAAACATGTACTTATATACCGAACGCGTCGGATCGGGAATGATGGTAAACGTGCGACATTAAAGAGACTTGTGACTCGTGAAGATTTCTTCAAGAATTCAAGAATCGTTCATTCCGCTCTTAAAACAAACGTTCCTCATTTTTCTTTTGTATCATTTATATTTTAGACGATCAATTTAGCGTTTGCCAAAATGCAAAAGGTCAATGAGATCGGACATCAAGCTCGCTTACTTGTGTCATCGCATAAATATCAGATTTCCCGAATGAGACTGGCACGAAATATTTCTTTAATTACTACAAAAGTCGAGGAGTTTTTTCCCCTCCGTTTCTTTGATCGTGAAAAATTTACTTATTCATTTGCATATCAAACGGCTTTCCTATAAAACGTTGTATACTTTTTACAGAGTAAGAACGCTTAGCATTCAGCCCTACTTTAATCTCTACTCTAGTCTCATCCTGAATATGTAATATATTATGCAACGCGCGTACTACATCGTTCGTCTCTCTTCTCTTCCTCTCTCTCTCCTTCTCTTTCTTTTTTAATTATTATTACTGGCTCTAATAGAGAGAACTTATCCTCGAGTGCGTGCTTACGTAGAGAAGGGCAAATAATTAAAGCTAATTATTTAAACAAGATAATTATTTAAATAGGATAAGATTAGCTAATTATTTAAACGAGATAAGAATCCTAGCAAGTCTTCCAAAGGGCTTCTCGCATAACATAATTAGAGAGCGTTGTAATTAAAAAGTGATGTAACATAATAGCTTTGTTATCGATAATGTCTCGTGCGTGCTTTCCTCCGCTGAGTATACAATATCACATTAAAATCGTTTGGGATACACCGATCGCTCTGTAAAATTAATTAAAAATCGGAGAATTTAATTGAACCGGTTGAGCAAAGGGATGCAAATGACCTCTTGTGTGTTTCCTGTCTACTGTTAATTTGTAATGCTGATTATATAATAAAGCAGCATGTCCCACAACCTTCGGTTTTATTTAATTGAGAAAATTGTTACTTTGGACGTGACGATGCAGGTGCATCGAAGGGCAAGATACGAACGGGATCATAAAAATCTATCGTCTCGAAATCGCGTCTCGAGTTTCATCGGTGAAACTCGGCCGGAGCTTAATATTATTAACAACGTTACGAAAATTATTTAATTGATAGTGCTGAAGTATCTTCTTAGTATCTAGAACAGCTCTGTTAATATCTCAGTTAAGGATTCATGCTTACTTCAAGCGCGTACTTCAGTATTTTACCGCTAGATATTCACTTAGGATTTAGTGTTTTATACAAAATAAGAATGCTTCTCTTATGCTGGACCATTACTTCCTGCGACCTGGACGAACTAAGGACTTACAGTCTAGAATAATACCTACAGAGCGTTCGCTGCATGAGCGTGCCTCAAAAGAGATCACGCGGATCATGCCGATCAACTTGCAGAAAATTATTATCCGATTTCACGAGAATGGTCTTTTCAAGCACGCCCATTCACAGCGAACAATCCTTATCTTGTAATATTGGACGTATAAGATTCACGAGAGCACTCACTTCACTCAATCGAACTTCGCACCGCCACCGAAATACTGCGCTGCTCCGGAGGAAAGCAATCTTCCTGATTCGATCACAGCGGAAACTTCCTTTCGTCGGTATCCGTTGCAGAATAGTCGGACTAGAGAAAGTCCACTCTCTCGCCGCACATTCAGCGTTAAAAATGTGTCGTCAAAAATCATTGTCACTTCATAGACAATCGATTACTTCATACAATTATTGATTATTGTCCACAGACGAGACACGGAGTCAAAAGATTAAAAAAGAAACGTGCAAGCGAGAACGTCGAATCCCTTACGGTCTCCGAGGTGATCAAGCTGCTGACCAGTTCTCCGATCGCCACAGGAGAGTGTACATGCCATGGCGAAGCTCCTCGCTCTCCAGGGTCTTCAGCGGGAAGTCGGTGTAGCGTGAGATCAGGCTGCGGTAGCCCTGGCCGACGGTCGCCAGCATCGCCTTCTTCTTGTCGAGCGATCTGAGCGGCACGATCTGGCAGACCTTGCCCTCGAACGGCCGGAACACGGTGACGGGACGCAGGGTGCCGCATTCGGCAATGACGATGCAGCCCCAGGTGGTGCCGATGTACAGCTGGCTGGCGCTGGCCTCCAGCACAGTCACCTGGCACTTCTCCGTCGACAGGTTCTCCTCGATAGCGATGGACTTGAGGCTCTCCGAGCACGGCACCAGCTTCGACATGTCGAGCTTGTTGACGATCTGCCGGCTGTCCACGTCCCACTGGTACACCACGCAGCCCGGGTACGTGTACGAGAAAACGAAGCTGTCGGACGCGCCGGTCAGGTACGTGGCGAACAGGTTCCGCGCGACTGCGGCGTCGTTCGCGCCGCAATGCGACAGCTGCACCGTGTCGGTCAGGTTGCCATCCTTCAGTATGTACACGCTGATCCGGCCGAAGCTCTGACCGGCCCAGAGCTCCAGCACGCGCTTCCTCCGGCAGATCGCCGCCAGCGAGTAGGTCTTCACGTCGGCGTGGCGAGCTGCGTCCGCGCTACCGGTAATCTCGGTCTTCTTCATCTGCGTGAACGAGCTGGACAGCAGGAAAATCCGGCCGCTGTGCAGCGCGACGGCAAACTGGCGCAGCTGCTCCAGGTGAATCAGCCCGACCACCTTGGACTCCCTCGTGTGATCTGCCTCTAGGTTGTAGCTAGCCACGCAGCCGAAGTTGCCGCACAGGTAGACGTGCACCTGGCCGGCGTTGTCGCCGATCCAGATGTAACCGTCCACGCCGCACATCGCGTACGGTATCACGGGGGTCTCGATACGCACGTGGCGCAGCCAGCCCTTCGGCGTGCCTAGCAGCATGTCCACCTCGCCATTGTTGTGGCCGAACCAGATCTCATCGCTGTTCAGGTTCTCGTCGTTCTGACTGCTGCTGCTGCTGCTGTTGCCGTTCCGGTTCGTGATAGTCACCGCCGTGACCTGCGTGCGTTCCGTCAGCAGGGTGACGTCTATCAGGTGCGTGAACTCGGGCGCTGAAGCGATCGAAACGATCTGGCTGGCGGTCGGCCGGTCCTTCGGGTTTTGCGCCCAGCATATCACCATCAGATCGAGCGCGTAGCAAGGATGAAGAGTCTCACGGTACACGAGTGGTGGCCTGCCGCCCTCCAGGATGCATTCTTTCACCGCCTCGTGGCCCTCGAACGGTTGGCGCAGCGTGATCAGCTCGTAGATGAACATACCGAACGAGAACGAGTCCACCTTCTCCGTGTACTCCTCCTCGCCGTTGTACCTGATGATTTCCGGCGCCATGAAGCCCTCTGTGCCGCCGAAACCCTTCGCCCCCGTGGGTAGCGTTAGTCGCGAGATGCCGTAATCAGCGACCCTCACGTGTACCGGCTCCAGGCACTCCTGAAACGGCAAGGGCATCTGCCACACCAAGACGTTCTCCGACTTCAGGTCGCGATAGATGACGTGCTGCTGATGCAGGTATTCCACAGCCTTGGCGACCTGCAAAATTAACGCCTGCAGCGTGCAAGGGTCGAGCTTGGCACCGGAGCGACGGTAATTCTTCAGGACGCTATCTAGCGCGCCCTGAGGTGCCAGGTCCAGCACCAGCGCAAGCGGACTGACGACTATGCCGATCAGTGGTACGATATTAGCGTGCCTGAGCGTCAGCAGGATGTTAAGCTCCTGACGCGCCATGCAGTAGGCCTTGCAGGCATACTGCAGCGGGTCACGGTCCCACTTGCTCTGCGACGCCTTGTACGCCAATATCGCCGACTGCGTTGAGTTCGGGCCCGGCGAGACTGGCTGCAGCATCTTGATGGCGACGTCCGCACGCGTGTACGTTCCCGGCAGCCGGCAGCTGCCGCGGAAGACGAAGCCGAAGGCACCGCGGCCCAGTAGCTTGCCCCTCTTCAGATCGTCCGATTTGATGAGATGCTTCGCGCCAAGATCCATGAAGATGATGTCTGGCGCGACGTGCGACAACGGAATCTCAGAGTGTTTCGGACAGCTGATGGGTTTATTGCTGTACGCCGCCAGTATGCACTCCTCTACCATCCACGAATAGGCGAGAGTGCCCTCGGGATGCTGCGAGTTCTGCCGCGATACGTCCGGATGTCCCTCGAGCGAGGGCATCCTGCTGGACGTCAGACTGTCGTAGCCGACGCCGCTGTCACCGTCAGATTTGTAGCTATCCTGGCTCTGCCGCTCGGTGCGACCGGCAGCGCAATATTTCTGAATGTCCTCGATCAACCGGCCGTCATTGTCGCTCGACTCGCCGTCGCCGCCCTCAGTATTGCCAAGCAAGCAACGCGGACATGGTATCAGCCGCGTGACCAGCAATTTACCCTCCGACGTGTGGACAAAGCGCGTGCCAAGTGTCGGGTACCAGTCTTCCAGCAAGATATCGATGTGATCGACGATCAGCGCCATTAGCTGCGGCATGCTCTCCGGTCGCGGCTCCACTACAATCGCCTGGTAGCCCATCGGTTCTTCGTCTACGGAATCGGACATGATGGGTTGCTTGATCACAAGGGTGTCCACCGGAAACCAGAGCTCAAGGATGGCCGAATTCTTCAAGTCGACCGTGCACCAGATACCGTCCTGCTTGAGCTTGAATTTGAATTGCCTGTAGTCGTACGGCGAGTTCTTCAGATTGTAGTAGACCTCCTTCAAGCGAAGCAGCGTGATGCCCGAGTACCGCAGCTCAATTCCCGTTTGCCAGAGCACCCACTCAGCCTGTATGTCCAGCAGACTGGCAAAGATATTGTCGTCGACGAAATCCTTGAACGGCGCGAGGAACGACATGACAATGTCAACGATCGCATCGTCCGCCAGGATCCGTGTGATCAAGCGAGACCAGAAGCCGCTGGGGAAGTACGACATGAGCAGCAACCTGGTGACGGAACAGTCGGGTTGCGAGCGCGACGTCAGCACACATTCGGCGTTGTTCTTGCTATCACCGGGCGCGCCCAGGCACGCGAACATGGGCGACGTAATCTTCTTGGCGCGCACATGCCAGCCGCGCGTCTTCACCGGCACCTTGATGATCTGATTGTTGCGTAGGATGTCTTCCTCGGTCGGCAGAAGGGACGGTATCAGCAACGTGCGACAATCCCACGTCAAGGCGACCTCGAACTTGTTGAGCAAGCTGACAATGTAGCCCTGCGTGTCGATTGACGATATCGTGGACGACTTGAAGACATGCTGAATGTCGTCCAGCTTCATTATACCAGATCTGGCAAACGGATTGATCTCTCGTATAGTAACCACGTGGGCCAGCATGTCGCAGAGCCACTGCGGGTCCAAGAAATAAAGATCCTTCAGCGTGGCATCGTCGTAGTGCAAAATTATACCATTTTCATGGAGAAACAAGGTCGCTTGATGCAACTCGGCGGGATCTCTGAAGGACCTGTGCAGCTTTTGCAGCTCGTTGTTGACCGCAGCGTAATACTGATCGGCCTTCAGCACCGGATCCAGCCCGGACAGTTTTCTATCGTGCGCCAACTGGATCACTACATCCTCCAATGCTAGATAACTCGCCGGTACCTTCTGCTCCAACAGCAGTTCCTTGCTGCCGGGCGATCTCAGGCTGAAGACAACGTCGTAGATGAGATTGCAGAGCATCTTGATGTTATGTCGCGTCTTGCAACTTACCTCGATGGTCTCCATGACTTTAGGCAGGCCACATTTCTCGGCGTCGACTACGTTGATGAACTTATCGCGGATGTACTGCTGCAGACTCTCGCTGTGCTCGTACGAGACATCGTAGTGAGTACCGATGATGATCACCGGCGAATTAGGTGCTCTGCTTTGGATATTTACCAGCCACTGAAAGATTTCAGAGACACCCTTGAAGCCATCGGTGATCCGCCACACGACCAGGTACAAGCTACGCTTCGACAGAAAGTACTGATGCGTCGCGTAATACTCGCGCTGCCCGCCAAAGTCCCAGGTCCTGAAGTAGACCGGCCCGTGGGACGATTGCCCGCGCATCTTCTTCTCGTAGATCCAATCGCCGATGTCCACACCCACCGTTGAGATTGTCGTACCCTTGGCGGTCTTCGCGTTGATGTTCTTGTTGCCCATTCGCTTGGCCCAGTGCTCAGACGCCTTCTTCTTATTCGGCACCTCACCTTCCTGCCGCAGTTGCTCCAGCAGACTCGTCTTGCCGATCCCCTGAATGCCGACGATCATCAACTTCATGCGCGCGTACGCCTTCGCGTCCTCCAGAATCGATTTAAGGTAGCCGATCACATCCATCGTTTTGTACTTCTTCGACTCGATCATCGACTTGAGCGGCTCCTGCAGCCGGCAACCTTGCGTGTTCAGATTCCACAGCCGGCCCAGCAGACCCATCTGCGGAGGCAGCTCGACGATCTCGTTGTTGCCACTGATGTTCAGCACCGACAGATTACTTAGCTCGTAGATGTTGTGCGGTATCTCGCGCAGCTGATTGTTGCTGATGTCCAGCATACTGACATTAGGAAACAGCAGATACGATTTCGTGCCGGAGGGTCCGGACTTTGGATCCTTGTCCGTATCCTTCTCCTCGTCCGGGCAGGGCATCTCGCCGTCGTCGCACGACGTCAACTGGATACGATTCAGCAGATTGTTCGCCAGGATCAAGGTACGCAGGTTTTCGAGCCGCAGATGACGGCGGTGCGCGCACACCGATTGCAGCACGATGTCGCGCATCGACGTAGGCGTCTGCCGATTGCTGGGCACGATCCCGGGCGACTGCGCGTTCACGGCGGGGCAGTAGCAGGCTGTATTCGCCTGCTCCATGCTGTCGGAGCTGTCGACCTGCGGCAGACTTGGCCACCGCGAGATCTGATTGTTTGACAAGTCCAGCTGCTTCAGGCTCGCCGGGTACGACGTGATGTGGCTCATTGAGCGCAACGAGTTGTACGCCATGTTCAATCGCACCAAGCTCACGGCGAGACACGGCAGGGCGACGGGAATGCTGTTGAAGAGATTGTGTGCCAGGTTGAGCGATGCCAGCACCGACTTGTTGCCGTTCTCCGTGTCGTCGCTCATTCTCTCCGACACTTGAACCGAGCTGGTCCACACGTGCGGCCGTTCCATCTCGATCACTTGCGCGTTTGCGATCTTCGTGAACGAGTCGAACTCCATGGACTCTATCCGCGGCAGCAGCGCATCCAACGCGCGAAAGTTGACGCCCGCGTTCTGCTGGCCGTCCTCGCTGCGCTGCGAGGATTTCCTCAGCACGTTCTGCGACGCTTGGCTGGGCAAGTCGCGTAGCAGATTGAACGACGCGTTCAGCTCCTTCAGCTTCGGCGCGCGCCACAGGTTCTGCGGCAGGCATTGCAGCTTGTTGTTGGACACGTCCATGATCTCCAGCGCCGGCAGGCTCATGATGAACTCCGGCAGCTGCTCCAGCCGATTATCCTGCAGATACATCTCCTCCAGGACCGGGCACAGCTTGTCCTTCGGATTCTTAGAGTCGGCCACGAGAGTGTCGATTTTATTCTGCGCCATGTTGAGGTAACGCAGGCTCTGCAGGTAAAACATCGCGGACGGCACGGAGGTGATGGAGTTGTGCGAGATGTCGATCCGCGTGATCGCGTACAGCACCAGGTCGTTGTTCCGCGGACTCAGCTTCCGGTTGACGTGCAGCACCGCGTCGATCAGCCACTGCAACCGAATCTGCGACAAATGGCACTGCTGATTGTGCCAGTTGATCATCGTCGGCGTCTTCGGGAACAGCGCGGAGTAAGTAACGTGGCCGAAGGACGAGAGGGCGGAGAAGTGCGAGCTCTGCGTGCACTCGGTCATCGCCTTCTTGTTGATCTTGTACTCGGAGTCCGGGTGCGCCTTGATCGACAGCAGCTTCGCGGTGAGCGCCTCGTCGCGATTCTGCGCGGCGATCTTCAGCGCCTTGCACTCGTTGTCCACGGCGCCGTGCTTCAGCAGCAGCTCCGTGATCTTCACGTCGCGATTCTGGCACGCGATCGTCAGCACGCTCGAGTAGTTGCCTTCGGGATCGCTCTGGTCGTACGGCACCTTGACGGGTAGGTCGAGGTTGGCGCCGGCCTGCAGCAGCGCGTTCACCACGTCGGTGTGCCTGCCTCTGACGGCCGCGTGCAACGCCGTCTCGCTACCGCTGTTGCAGTAGAGGTCCAGGTTCACCGGATAGATCATCTTGTCGTCTTTCTTGTCGGCGGGCGCCTTGCTGCGAAAGTTCAGCGACGACATGAGCCTCTGAATGCCGCTGGAGATCTTGCGCTTCGACGTCGGCAGCTGCTGCACGCCGGCCGCGTCCTCCTCCTTCGTGGTGCGCGCCTTCACTCGATAGCCGAGCAGCAGCTCGACGCACCGCGCGTTGCCCAGCATGCTAGATATGTAGAGCGCATGCTGGCCGGTGACGTCCTGCGCGTTTACGTCGAACGGCAGGTCGTATTCGAACTCGCCGGACGGATCGCGGTACCGCTGGTAGACGTGCTGCGGGTACTCGAACTTGAGCAGCGCGTCGATCACCAGATGATGTCCGTTTATCGCGGCCGCGTGGATCGGCAACCAGCGCTCCACCGTGACCGTCTGCGCCTGCTTCGGGAAATGCCGCAGCAGCAGCTCGACGATCTCCACCTTCCCATGGTAGCACGCGATGTAGAGCGGGCAGTACTTGGTGACCGGGTGGCACCTGCAGTCGGCGCCGTAGTCCAGCAGCAGCCGCACGATGTCCCTGTGCCCGCTCTCGCACGCGACGAACAGCAGCGTGTTCACGCCGTTCGGCGCCATGTTCACCACGCACTCCAGGTCGCCCGAGAGCCCTTGGATCACGCTTCTGGCGGCGACGGTGTCGCCTTGGACGCAGGCCGCGCGCAGAGACGCGTGAATCGCCTGCTTCGCGAGCTCGTACCTCTCCGCCGCGGCTTTCAGCAGGCGGATGCAGGCGTCGTGCTTGCCGCGCTCGGCGATGTCGAGCGGCCGCAGGCCGTCGTCGTCGCGGATCATCATGTCCGCGTTGTGGCCCAGGAGCCGCTCCACGTTGCTCGCGTGGCCGTGTTCCGCGCACACGTGCAACGGCGTGCGGTGGTGACCCCGCGGGCCGCAGGTGACATTCGGGTCGGCGCCGGCGGTCAGCAGGACGTCCAGGCACCGGGAACTCTCCGTGATCGCCGCCGCGTGCATCGGCGTCCTGCCCCACGAGTCCTTGCTGTTGATGTACTGGGCGTGCTCGCCGCGCAGCAGGTCCTCCAGCAGCTCCGCGTTGTCCCAGAGCGCGGCCTGGTGCAGCAGCCGGCCCGGGAAGTCCTCGTCGATCGGCGTGTAGTCCTCCATCGCGGCCGCGCTGCGGCACGCGTTCGTGACGATTCAACAGCGAGTGTTGGCGAGTGAAGAGTTCATTTCTGTGTCGTGTTATTCGTTTCAGAGGACGGGTGAAGAGTTTTGTGTGCAGAGTATTCTAATTTTCTGTAATATATTTCGAGATGGGTAAATCTACCGATTAGCGAACCCACCTCCTATCACCTTGTCCTTGACATATATTATAGAGGTCACCCTCCTGAGTGACCTTCAAAAGGTTTTAGCCGTCGGTCGTTGTTTACTAAAAAGTTATTAACAAAAGAAGTTTAATGATTTTGCACGAATTTTCAGCCGTCCACAACAAGCAAAAGGTTATATTTTCCGAAACTGGAGCCCCGGACACATACGCTCGGTTTCAGCCCGCTTCGCGGGAGGGCGGGGGGCAGGGGCTTCGCCCCCCGCCAGAACCAGTGTAACAGATTTTACCGTACAGATTTTGATCACCTGGTACACGGCACCGATTCCGGCGGGAGGGGGCGAAGCCCCTGCCCCCCGCCCTCCCGCGAAGCGGGCTGAAAACGAGCTGTCCGAGGCTCCAGTTTCGGAAAATATAACCTAACCAGGTTAGGTTAGGTTAGTTTAGGTTAGGTTAAAGCAGAGAATACTTTGTATTTAACTGTTTATGCTTTTGGTTAAAGTGAAGAATACTTTGTACTTATATTAAAAGAAACTATTCTATATATTAACGGTTCACTGCTTTAAATGACTTTCCTTCCTTCGTTCATATACATATTCGTCTTTTATATCATTCAATATTAAAATAACTACTATATTTGCAAAATTTCTTTTGTTAATAACTTATTCATAAACAACGATCGACGACTAAAACTTAGTGCGGGTTATTCGGGAAGGTGACCTTTGTAATATATGTCAATATTTTGTTCTTGGTTCGCGTAGACAGCTGAAAATTCGTACAAAATCATTAAACTTCTTTTGTTAATAACGTTTTAGTAAACAACGACCGACGGTTAAAACTTGCACAATGTTACTCAGGAGGGTGACCTCTATAATATATGTCAAGGACAAGGTGATAGTTCGCTAATCGGTAGATTTACCTCGAGATGAATTGAATTTCTGCAAGAAGTTTCTTTTTCAGGTTCCCCTATCTCTATTCGTCTATCAGCTTTCTACGTTAGATTGCTCGATGAGAATGACGTTACTTCTTGAATGCTGCTTTTACATTGTTTAGAGCAAATTATCATTCGAGATGGTGCATTCTTCTGTGCGAAAGGAGACTTTTATCTTGTGTGAATGAGAAAACGTTGGATTCAAGTATTGTTTCTTTCATTTAATTATTACAGCTCAAATTATTGATATAATTTGTCTAGTATATTAATATAATAAGCATACATTATGTAAATTAATATAATTATTAATCGTACTTACAAGCATATGACTCCGTTACGTGAGTGCCAATGCCATTTCTCGTCTGCCGCGGAGTAACTCCTGCAATGCATCGAGAAAATGTTGATGCAAATATTTTCCACAAGCGACATTTACCTCAGCACGCTATAAACATTCTCTAAATGCTCACTGCCGTAAATTTGGATTTACGTCGGGTCAGTGAAGTTTTGTAAGAATTATTCGTTAAATCGTATCTCGATATTCACGAAGTGCTATCATCACAATTATTGTTAATAATTATTCATTATTATTATTATGCAATTAATAATCACCATTATTAAATGGATGAGCTTTCATCGGATTTATTCGATTTCAAGTATAGCTTTTAAAAAAAGGTCTCTGTTACTTCAAATTGCGCAATCCCGAATTGCGCTCATTTTCGAAACGGGGAACAGCTGTTCCCGGCGCCTGCGCCCGATGCGCTCGACGGGAAAGCACTCATGACAATCCTCTAACCTCCATATTTAATCGCTCGTGAATCTCAGCGGGGAAAAATGAAAGCGACAGCACGAAGCGTTACAATTACACGAATGCCGAATGTGAAATCTGCGCGTCGTAGAAAATTAACGCTCTCTCTCGCCGTCGTCGTTCACCTCGTCTGCATCGGAATCCGTGCACCGAAATTTCGCATGCACGGCATTGTTCACATTCCGTCACCACGCAATTAATCAGAACTCATTAAAGGCACGAAATGCGCGCACGTAAATGCGCCGTTTACGTCGAGGCAGCATTTCGCGCTAACGAACCAACCAATTCCCGAATTTGCGTCCCTCCGTTATCAATCGATCGCGTCATGAATTAATTAAAGAGTTCCCAAGTCGGGAAACTCGCGCGGAAACTCCGCCTCGACGGTCGGTTTCCCGTCCGACGCGCAGATTTTCACGTTCGCGCGGCTCTCCGGAGCCTGCTCGTTCACCTTTTTCATTCGGCGCATAAGCACGCAGCGACGTCAACGTCGACGCCGTGGCGTCGTCCGTGCCGGGGCGGTACTTCTCGAGCACGTCCTAGGGAACGCGGAGGCGCAGTCACGTCGTGATCGATGCCGCCGTAACAAAGCACAACGACACACGCGCGACACCATTGCGCGCGGTCGCGCGGCACTACTGACGGTCCGCTGATTGAAGCCGACGAGTAAACGAGTCACCGTGTGCGTTCCACAAATACACATGCACGTAGTATGTACAAGCAACGGCATAAATGCCTTCCTTCGGTTATGAGTAACGGTCGGTAACGGCAGATGGCACGACTGTGATGTGGACGGAGGCGGCGCGGCGCACACAGGCGAATTCTTACAAATTCAAAACCTAAAATATAAAATTAAGGTGTTTTCGAAATCTAGTTTAATAAATAATGTATTGACTATCAAAGAATCATTTGCAGTTATGAACAAAAATTAACCATTGTTTTTAAAAAATGCCATTTTTAATCTGACGAGTTCGTAATTTTTGCAAAAATTAAAAACTAAGTTATTGTTTGTATTTTAATAACATTAAGAACTTATCGATTAAAATGATAAGAACGTGCTAATAACATAAGCATCGCCAGCGTAAACATAGTATGTATACATACTAATATATTTTTATGTATATATACTATATATTGTTAAAGCTAAATAATAAATAATAATAATATAAAATTTATTAAGAATATTTTTCATTATATCTATTTAATATATATAAGATATATATATATATATGATATATATATTTAATATATGATATATGGAAAGTTATTCAAGAAATATGTTTGAGACTGTTTCGACGTTATTAAATCTTTGGTGGCCCTGAAAAGGACCGATTTTTTCCGGTAAAGAGGTCGATAGTGAATAGTCCGTCAGTCAGTAATCAGTCCAGTATCCGTCACGATCGATAACTTGATTGAGTTGATTAGGAATCGAATCAATCAAATTTGCGAGAAAGTCGGGTTGAAAGTTTCACTTGAAACTGAAATTCTTCCCAGACTTCTCTCGCATGGGCGGCTAACGCTGCTGTCGTCCTCTCCCTTCTTGGTTCCCATCGTTGAACCATTTGTGCCCAAACTTTTTCGATCAAATTTAGATCTGGCGAACGAGCAGGTCATTGGATCAAATGAATCTCCGGATGATTCCCAAACCATGCTTGTGTTTCCCGTGATGAATGGACACTAGAATTATCCTGCACTAATCGAATAACTGGCATGTCCTCTGCGGGGTAGATTTCACGTACTGACGGAAGAAATACTTCTTCCAGTATGCGAATGTACTGCGCAGAGTTCATGCGTGTGGGAATGTCCACCAGCTCTCCGATTGTAGTGCCAGAAATCCAGCCCCACATTGCACAGGAAATCCTTCCACTTCTGTGGATAGGCACAACATGATTAGGATTCAACCGTTGATCACGTAATCGCCATACGTGAGGTTGACGGTCGGTACACGATACAAAGACCTTTTCATCGGTCCAGATCGTGGCCTCCCATTTCTCACGGCTTGTCGCCAAGCTGTCCAAAGCAAACGCGACACGTTGCTCCCGATGTTCAGGAGTCAACGGAATTTTGTGAGCTGGACGATAGCAGTGAAGTCCGGCTTCGTTTAGTCGTCGTCTTGCAGTCCTGTCCGATATGTCGACGTCCGCAGTCTGGATGGCTTCTGCAACTGTGCCAAAAGGCCGTTGTTGCATTGAAGCGACGAGATTTTCGTCTTCGTCCCGTGTCGTCCGTCGTGGTCGGCGATTATGCTTGCGATGATCATGCAATGCATGATCACCGCCATCAGCATACCGCTGTATCCACGTGCGTACTATCTTTGTGGAGCATGGAATATCAGCAGCAATATCTGCTACCGATCTTCCAGCTTGCCACTGTCCCACTATGCGACCTCTCACCTCGGGGCACAAATTTTTAAACATGACTTAACGCGCACCTGCAATAAGTCACAAGATAAAACGCATCGCCTCCCGCGAGTTGTATTTATACGATTTGCGGGAAGCGCTGCGGCTCATTTTCAGATTGTGCATTGTTTTTCCGTGAAATCGTAACATTGGACTCGCTAATTAATCGCCAATAGGAATTGAAGAATTTGTTATATGCATTTCATTGGTTCGCATCGACACACCCCGTTGGGTATATAAACGATGCGCGAGTCCAGTGATGTTATAAACAAAACGTCTTCATCGAGAGAAGACGGAACTCTCCCTGCTTATTTCTTCTTTTCGAGGCTGCGTAAAGGTTGTTCTACATTAGTCGCAAGCGATTGACCACATGCACATTAATCGCAAGTCGCACGAGTCTTATCCCAGTAAACACAAAGTAACAGGTAATATACATGTTAGTTATAATTTCCCACTCATTAATATAAATACAACATAACATACGTGTTATGTAACAATTACATTGTTGAGTGGGAAATTATAACTAACATGTATATTACCTGTTACTTTGTGTTTGCTGGGATTATATCATATAGTTGCCATGATAACAAAGCTCGACGCTCAGGTTATTGCAAATCGCAGAGACGCAAATGTCAAATTTGACCAAACTTTGCGACTGCTGCTTGCGAGCAATTTACGATCGGAAGTAGTGCAGCTTACGTTCATGCGATTGCTTGCTTGCGTCTAATGTAGAACGACCTTTACTCGCAAACAATGAGGCTGTCATCACTGTATGCGACTAACTCGCATTATCTGCAGTAATATATATTATTTTTCAGGGCTAAAAATCGGTCCTTTTCAGGGCCACCAAAGATTTAATAACGTCGAAACAGTCTCAAACATATTTCTTGAATAACTTTCCATATATCATATATTAAATATATATATATATATATCTTATATATATTAAATAGATATATTGAAAAATATTCTTAATAAATTTTATATTATTATTATTTATTATTTAGCTTTAACAATATATAGTATATATACATAAAAATATATTAGTATGTATACATACTATGTTTACGCTGGCGATGCTTATGTTATTAGCACGTTCTTATCATTTTAATCGATAAGTTCTTAATGTTATTAAAATACAAACAATAACTTAGTTTTTAATTTTTGCAAAAATTACGAACTCGTCAGATTAAAAATGGCATTTTTTAAAAACAATGGTTAATTTTTGTTCATAACTGCAAATGATTCTTTGATAGTCAATACATTATTTATTAAACTAGATTTCGAAAACACCTTAATTTTATATTTTAGGTTTTGAATTTGTAAGAATTCGCCTGTGTGCGCCGCGCCGCCTCCGTCCACATCACAGTCGTGCCATCTGCCGTTACCGACCGTTACTCATAACCGAAGGAAGGCATTTATGCCGTTGCTTGTACGTATAGCGCGACGGGGAAGAGGGTCGGTGACGCGCGCGACCTTCCTTACCGACGGTAACTGCAACGGGATCTGCATTATCGATAGTGCCTGCAGTTAAATTCAGTGGAAGGTTCGGTCGAGTTCTTCCGATTTGATGGATCGATCGAAGCAAGTCCAAACAGTTGGAGCACCGGAGTGCACCGGAGTGCGTGCGGTCGGTGAAGACTGAAGAGTGTTTTGTTGGTTATAGTTTATTAATTATAAACGAGATTACAATAAGAAAATCATGTCTCACTGATTAAATGATGTCACATGAAACGTAAGGCCGATTAAGGTTAGGGTTACCTTTGATACGTGACAGCCTGGTGAGGTTATTGAGGTTATAACTGGTTATGATGATGATGCCCGGAAAAACTCCAGTGCAAGGTACGAGAATTCATCAATTGTATTTTGTGTTTGCCGAGCTGATCGAACGATTGAAAGTTGTGATGTTTGTTTCCCGCTGTCTCACAGAGAACCTTCTGGGACTGTCCTGGCATGACAGCACATGGATCCCCGTCCTCAATCCCAGCAACGTCATGGACTACTTTACCGAAAGAAGCAACCCGTTCTACGATCGGCTGTGCAATAACGAGATAATAAAGATGCAGCGGTTGAGTCCCGATCAGCTGACGTAAGTTTCTAATAGTTGATCTGTCCTTGTTCTGGACAAGGAGGAACCGAGCAATTCAATGATTATTCTCGTTTCGCAATGAACAGTCTAGTTTTTAATGTAACAGTTAGCTGGAGCCTCAGAAAAATAGATTTAATGTTACTTTAATTTTTTCAAGAGACTAGAGGCTTCTGCCTGAGCGCAGACGCTGGCAGGGAAGCTAATCACCGAACGTCATCTGTTTCAGTACCATGACGGGCACGGAATACATCCTCTTGCACGTGCAGGAGCCGATTCTCTACGTGATTAGGAAGCAGAACAGGATTTCGCCGACCGCCGCGACGGCGATCGCTAACTACTACATTATCGCTGGCGTTGTGTATCAGGCTCCCGATTTGGGATCTATCGTGAGCTCCAGAGTGGTGAGTCTGAGAGCATCGAAGGATATACTTCGACCCTGATATTTAAAATATGCAGAACAATATATTTGTGCTTGTTAAAAATTAAAAATAAATTACTTCATTGTATCTTGTTATTTATAATGCAATCACATTTGAGAAACGTGTCCTGTATGTCCCAGTTGTCGACAATTCACCACCTGCAGTCCGCCTTCGACGAAGCAAGCGGCTGCTCCCGGTATCACCCCAGCAAAGGATACTCCTGGGACTTCAAGAACGGCAAGGCCTTGGCCACGAAGAAGGAGACGCCGGTGCGCGACGAGCCCGGCTCGCTGTTCCAGCGACAACGAGTCGACATGTTGCTCGCGGAACTCGTCCGCAAATTTCCCCTGCCGGTGCCGAAGCCGGTGCACCAAGCGGCGGAGCCCCGTACGCAGTTCTTTATCTCTCGTCTCGCATTCTTAATTCAATATTTTGCGTGGTTTATATTGTCGATTTTTATTCCAGCCATAGAGATCAAGCAGGAACCGAAAGACAGGAGCGAGAAGAAGGACATGAAACCACCGCCGGAGAAGAAACCTAGGGTCAATTAATGAAAAACGAGAAGGGACGAGTGTGAGGTGTGTTTGTATAAAACTTTCCGCGCCGATTTTGTAAGATATAGATAAGTAGAATTGTACGACGATGTGTGCAAAAGTATAACTTATTCCCCGTGAGGCAATAACGCATATTTATGTACTCCTCTTTAAAACGATTTAATGCGATTTTGTACGTGCAATGTGTTTCTCATAATCAATAATAGTTATTTTTAAGAGCAGGCGTTTAATATTTAACTCGACGAGCGCTTCGTCGTTCTTATCTCTTCTTGTAACGACACGGACAATCGGGATTGCCGAAAGGGTATAGCAGGATAAGCATGTATGTGCTGCCCCCGCTAGGATCTGGATGAGATTTTTACAATAAGTTGTCATTGATGTGAGATTAAATTTTCCAAAAGATTATATCTGAAAAAAAATTTTTATGGGAGTTATGGGGGTAAGAAGAAAAATCGAAAACAATTTTTTTCTCGAGAACGGCTGAACCGATTGTGATGAAAAAAATACATGTTATGTGTTATTTTTTCTCATGCACATTCTTTCCAGCTAAAATACTTGCTTTGGATTTTCGTTTGCCATACTTGATTTGACTTGTCATAGTAAGAAATGTCTGCGACAAATAAAAATCCTAGATGTGCTGGATGTGATAAGTTTTTATTTAAAGTACATGGCCAGAAAAAAAAAATTGGAACTGAAGATGAAGCAACGAATTTTTCTAACAAACTTCAACGAACGATTGTTCTTAACGATATCTTGTGTTCGAAATGTCGAGTGTTCCAATACAAAAAGGAGAAGCTTGATGTTGATTGCTCGATCTCAGAAATCGAGTATACAACATTTGAGATGAGTGAAAGAAGCTCAAATAATAACAGCAAACAAAACGCTTTCGTACTGTTAAGTCAAATCGTCACCTACATTAGAGACTTCGGAATATGTGAATATATCAGCAGCAGAAACATGCGACAATCGCAGAACAAAATAAATGTTCCTGAAAGAAATTAAGCTACCAATGTCTTCCTTTACATAATTAGAATCAATGGAAGCTTCAGTAAACAGAATAACTATCAGAAGAAAAGAATACCACGCTGAACCTATTCTTTCTAAGGAAAAACAAATGAAGACGTATGAAAAGAACTTAACACGCCAACATTGGGAACACTGACTCAACAGCGAAAGAAACAAGTGAAGATCGCAGGACGTGTTGACGTGAAAAAAATGAATGCTACGGTGCTACACGCAGTGAAGCCAAATCGCGGCCGCCTCCGACTCACCGTAGTGGAGGGGATGACACACACAAGCGATGAACCAATCAGTGAAGCGCACACGTACGCGGTTTTTACTTGCGTGTGTCATCCCCTCCACTACGGTAAGTCGGAGGCCGCGGCCGCGATCTGGCTTCACTGGCTGCACGTACCCGTTGTACAGCGCGCCATACGCCGTACGTGACGCACTGAAGATCTTCATTTTTTAAACTATGTACTACTCCTTCGATCGTTTTGAAACTCGGACATGTTATTCTAGAGTATTTAAAGATTTCTTAGGGCGAAAATGGTGATAGTGCCTCAAGTGCATCCCATAAAAAAAAATTCAAAAAAGGTTTGAAAATTTTTTTAACCCGTCTTTTTTGAGCAAAAATCCGTAATTTTTTTTATAACATTGTGGCATTGAAACCCATAACATGTATTTTTTTCATCACAATCGGTTCAGCCGTTCTCGAAAAAAAAATTTTTTTCGATTTTTCTTCTCACCCCCATAACTCCCATAAAAATATTTTTTCAGATATAATCTTTTGGAAAATTTAATCTCACATCAATGACAACTTATTGTAAAAATCTCATCCAGATCCTAGCGGGGGCAGCACATACATGCTTATCCTGCTATACCCTTTGCTTCCGCGATTTTCTTTGTACCTTCTTTCGTTCGAATCTGTCTCCGAGTTACTCGATTCCATCGCGGGGAGTCGAATTGCGCCGATCTCGCAACTATTCTCGTAATTCCGACCCGTAATTCGGGGCTTGTCGATGATGTATTCGGCAAGGTCTGGAAGCGACGTCTCAATATATCGACGCTTTCCCCGGCAGCTCGGAGATTCCCACATTATCCGCTCGAAGAATTCCGCTTACGCAAATATGAACGAGATCGATCATCGGTGTGTGCGTGTGTGTGTGTGCCTTGAAATTACCACGCGCCGCCGATCAGATCGGACGCATGATCACGCTCCGTCCGATGCGATCCGATCGCTGCCGGATTTATGAGCCCCCCGGGCCTACCGAGCGCAACAAACTCGAAAACAGCTGCGTTTGAAATTTAGATCACGCACGCGGTCGGATGCAAATTAGGCTTGATCCCGGCTTTATGCCGCGATTGAATTATGTTGAGTTATGTACATATATTTTTGTAATCACGCGCTCGCTCCGTCCCGGGAGCGAAAAAGTAAAGCGGGACCGACCGATGGGAAGCCTCCTGCGAGCCGCCGATCAATTTGCGCCGTTCAATTTGCGAGCCCGGCTCGCCGGCAGCTTCAGCCGCGAGTCAGCGGCAAGTTCATCCCAAAGGGTCATCCCTTTGATCCCGGAAGCGATCGCCGACTCGCTCGCATCGGGTCGTCCCGCGTTTCCCGTGGGAGATGATATGCGACGCGCGAACGTGTGCCGGATGCCGGTACCTGGAGCAGGACGACCCGGCGACGAGCCTCGCGGAGTTCCTGGCCGACTGTCAACACGCGAAATGCAAGGTGGTGCGGCTGGTCCGTCAGCAAATAAGTAAACTGCAGAACATGCAGGTAGGGCGCCCGGCATTTCCGTAATTGGATACTATCGATCCCCCCGAGCGAGCGTTCGCGTCTCTCTGAGTCACCCCTTGCCGGGGTGAAGTTCGTTTTAAGATTACACCCCCGGCTGTTGACTCTGCGAGTTGACGTTGACGATCCGCGGCCACGACTCGCGTCTGGAGGAAGGGTCGTTGTCGATGCTGAAAGTTCAGAAATCTTTTTTATTTTCTGCAACCCTTATTCGACCCTTTAATCCCCCTGGAATTTCCTGCGTGCAATTAACGACGACTTTCTACAAGGGCGGTTCTTTTCCGCACGTAGTACGAGCGCTTGCTGGCCGCAGATGAGGGCCCGCACGTTGGAGCGCGCAACGAGACGCAGAACGACGAAGCGTTCATGACACCGCACGAAACGTTCTACGGCGAAGTCCACGAGGTGTACGATGAACTGTACGAGTCGCCTGACGCCGCGTACAAAGTAAGAGTGAAAGCAGAGCAAGCGAACGACGAAGAAACGTACAGAACGCAGAAGGCGGCCGCAACTGCGAGGGAAACTGTTGAAGCGACGAGCGCAACGGGAGTGAGCAAAGGCGGCTCTCCTCCTCGCGATAAAGTCAATTAAAAATTTATAAATTATTCAGTTCTTTCTGCCAGTTGCCGTGACCTAATTATCCCTTGAGCAACTATCTCTTTTCAATTCGGAGAACTAATTCTCCCTTTCATCAAATACGATTAATGGTTCTCGGAATTATAATAAATCGATTTAAATTAAAATCGTTGATGCGGCAGAAATTATTTCCTTTGTTCCGAAATTAATTAATTGCACCGTCGGCTGTCATAATGGGTTATTTTCCAGCAAGCCGTACGTCCGGAGGACGACGCGGTGACCGCACCGTCGCGTCGCGCGGCGCCTCCCGAGAGAGCGGTGGACCGCAAGTTGATGCTGCGGCTCCTGGATTGTGTCCGTCATCGTGCACGTCTGGTACTGGCGGCCGCCACGCTAGGCGTTATAGCCTGGACCGCCTTGGTGTACGGTGTCTTCCTGGGCGCGACCGCCTGCGGAAGCGGTCGCGGCTGCTACGCGTCCTCTTTCAGATACGCGCACGCTAAGCGCTCGCTATTTTAACGACCTGTGTCTGTGTCATTCGCGTCCACAAATAGTGATTAAAGTCAATCTTAATTTCCTCTCTTTCTGTGTCAATTCTATATAAGAAGACTTTTGTAACTTTGGACTAATTTAAAAAAAAGGAATAATATTTCTGGAAAAAAGTATCCTTTAATAAAAGTATCCTTAATTGGTCGCTCCTTTTTTGAGGAAAGAAAGCTAAATCTGTCATTTCAGATGTAAGAAACATGTCGTGTCTGAGAACTCCCTTCATGAGATCTAATAATAAATTTAGCTTTTACAAAAAGCCAATTTGATGAACTAATTTTTAAAAGTTACTATTTAAAAATTTGAAATTTAAAATTATTTTAAAAACTTTTAAAAAATTATTATACTATAAATAAATTACGCTAATATTCAGATTACCAAGATACTTTAGTGGAGATAGTAGTAGAGGACGGTCATCAATGAGTCTGCTCTGATGAAATGACAAGGCACATCAAGACTTTGACACAAAATATATTAAACTTGGAATAGTACACCACGTGTAGCGTTCGGTTAAGTTATGCGACTAGAAAATCATCCCTCGACGATTTTCGTGACTCCTTCGTGCGGGCTTGTGCGCGCTTGGGGCGCTTATAAATCGTCCCGGGATCCATCCGAATGCGGCTCTCGATGATCCCGGTAAGGGAGAGACACCGGGATATGCGCGCCGCGATATGCTACGATATGTTGATATGTCTGCTACGATATCGTCATCGTGATATGTCACACCGTTGCATTCGCACGTTGGAACAAGCGAGACACGAGTGATTCGTTGATTCTGCGTTGATTGCGCGCGTGTCCGCCCGTCGTGGCATCGAGCGACGCGCGCGATACAATTTTCAGGCTTCCAAAATCGATCGTCCTGTGATATGTCATGTCTGCATGTGTGTACGTGTACGTGTATGTGAGTGTGATATCCGTTTCTGTCCCCGTACGGGGGTGTGTTTGCATCTCGATTCACTCCCGCGATCCAGTTTACACGCAGCTCTCCGGGCCGGGTATGGAATTGGCGATGATGATCTCCTTCATCAGATTGCGATCGGCCTTGAAGCTGATGGGCTCCCAGGATTTCGCGGAGAACGGGTTCAGCTGCAAGAATGAGCGGAGATGAGCGACAGTATCGAATGTCTCAAACGTCGAGTCGCGTCAGAGATCGAACCCGGGATACGTAACGGTACAATAACGGTCTCCGTTGTCTGCTGATCACCTTTCGGAGACGGGAGAGTCGATATTATTCACGATACTTGTACCGATCCACGTGAAACCGGTTAAATCGAGATTGCTTACACGGCCGGTTTAATCTGGCTTAATTTATAAGCGATCGATGGAAATTCAATCTAGGGCAGATTAAAGTTCTAATCTTGCAAATGTGAGCTCGCCGGGAATCTCCCGAACTATCTCTCCAGAGCCAGAATTCTTGAAGAATTGAAGGAAGAATTAAAACTGCAGGATTTCAACTACGACTCTTCGAGCCTTCGCCGGATGATCAGCGCGATTATCGCACGAAGGAGCTTAACAAAA
The DNA here is from genome assembly GCF_003672135.1 of Ooceraea biroi. Taxonomy (NCBI): domain Eukaryota; kingdom Metazoa; phylum Arthropoda; class Insecta; order Hymenoptera; family Formicidae; genus Ooceraea; species Ooceraea biroi. Next base: position 1,425,352 of record NC_039517.1, read on the forward strand.
GTTGTCCAAAAGTTCTTTCCGTAATGGGCGTGTGCGTGAGTTGCCGGGCGTCTCGCTTCCTTAGTATAAATAATTTTATTCTAAATCGCTTTCACTTTTGGATTTCTCTAGGCTGACTTACGCTGCATCTGTTGGACTGCAGTCCCTGCTTGTGGATGTCGTATGGCGCGAACAACGTGTCCGGTCTCACCGGCAGAAACAATTGGGGCTCGCGTTTAATCTTGTCCTGATCTGCAACCGTCACCACTTACGATAACATTCTCTAAGTAGTTTTATTTATTCAGACGTGCTGAGGAGATTCTGTGCTGACACAGAATTTTCAAACTTTCGCTTAAATATTGACGCCGGTAGCCAAAAGTGGACTATATTTCGGCTTTTATTTCCAGCAACTGTCTTCACTATGAACATCCTAATCAAGAGCACGATGCTCTTTGCGAAACATTTAACGCAAAATGTCACGCTAAAATTGCACGAAGGACAGAAAACAGAACAAAAGGACAGAAGACAGATCCAGTTTAATCGGGAAAAAAATAAAATCCTCTGCATGATACGTATCTATGCATGTGTGTTTGCGAAAAGAGAAAATGTAAAACTGCAAACCGTTTAACTGATATTCAATTGAATGATAAAAAAACATAAAAAACCGAGAGATAATCAGTCCAATAATGCAGGAGAGTTGTATTCATTAAATTTGACAACCTGAACTGTCCGCGGCATACTACAAGCAGAGAGAAGCCTGAGAGCGGTCACGCTCGCGTTTTAACTGTAACGCCTCAAACGTGGACATACGCGTTCCACTTGACGCTCCCAACGCTCGCGGCGTCATTCTATCTTTATTCAATATTCAGTGAGCAATAAAGACAGAATCACTTCAATCACTTCAATGTCCACGTTTGAGGCGTTACAGTTAAAACGCGAGCGTGACCGCTCTCAGGCTTCTCTCTGCTAAAAGGCGTTAAAATGATCTCTTCAATATGACTGTCTTTTTCAGATGACTCGGTCATCAATACCGCGATCTGCGCGACCCGAGATCCGTTTGGTCCAGGTCAGAAGGGAAGCAGGAGGAGGACATTGCGGAGCAAGCTGTGTCCAGTACTACCTTGCGGCGACTGTATGATGTCCGGCTGATTGTTGAGCGCGTAGTCGGTGACCTGCTTCAGCGTGTACTCGACGAAGTACGTGTGGTCGCCGTGGGTCACGTCCAGCATCGAGTTGTTCCTGGAGTCCGGTGGCGTGATTATCGGCTGCTTCATGTACGGCTCGATGTGCACGGGCGACGTGGTGCCGCGGCGCCGATACATCATCAGCATCACCGAGAGCACCGTCACGCCGAAGGCCATCAGGCAGCCGATCAGCAGCAGGATCAATGGCAGCATGCTGACCCCGGTATCTGGAAGCGGGGACAAATTAACGTCGAGCGACAGAAAGACGTCGGGTAAGCGGAAATCGATTGAAACGTTTCTCGCGATGTCACGCGAGGGAACCGTAAAAAATTTACTGTCAGTTTCTTTCTTTTTTTCTTCCTCTTTTTTAGAACAGCAGCTTCTGGGGCATTCCTCAGCGGCTCCGTCCGGGAGGAACAAATATGATTCCCGAGGATTGCGGATTGAAAGATCAAATCAAAGATCAAATCAAAGATCAACCGCGTCAGGTGAGAGTCTTGGCTGATTTGTTCTCAGCATCTGCATGGTCGAGTCCTCTGATCTAATTTCCTAATTTTCTGTCTGTGAGACACGTTGTAAAATTCATTTCGACGCGAATTCGGTGAGGTAACAGAAATTCTGATACGAACATAGGTATGTTAAATGTACATTTATGGAACGTTGATAAATACAACCACATTCAAATTGCATTACGGTCTAATTTTGCTATCACTATTCGTAGAAACGAATTCGTGGCACGAAACGAACTGAAGAACCTTCAGCAGAAACAAAAATACGAGAAAATATGAGAAGCGAGACCGAAAGTTCGCCGAGAATTTTAGTCTCGCTGATTTTTAGCCTCGAGAGAATTATTCGAAAAATCCGCGTGGAAATTCAATTCACCGGTGTGCCTCTCGGAGTCCCGCAGCATGATGTCCTCCAGGAGCGACACTTCGCTGCGGCCCTTGGCGTTCACGGCGTAGGTCACCAGGTAGAAGTGCGTGGCCGGCAGGAGATCGGCCACGGCGATCCGGAAGATCGGCAGGTCGGCCGACACGCTGGACGCGTTCACGCGGAGATTGCCGGTCAGCACCTCGTACGCCTCCAGCCGGAACTCCTGGTGCAGCCCGCCGTCGTATCCCGGCACGCACTCGACCTCCAGGATCTCCGAGCTCTGATTGAACGACGCCTTGATCGTGCAGTTGTTCAGCGGATTCGGCTTAACTGCGCGCACACAGAGACAGGTTCCTTCATCATGCCGCGGGGGTGCGACTGCTACTACTACCTACCCTTCCTCTAATCGAATTCGAATTTTGACTTGGAAAACGCGTATGTGCTGTTTTCCCTCGAGCAACCCTCGATATATTCTACTGCGGCTACCGAAAGTCGAGAAAGAAAATGGAAATGCGCGCGCGAAAAATTTCTTGGTACGTTGGTTGGGGACTCACGTCGTGACGGATCAGGGGAGACTCGAAAAACAGCCGCGAAATGGAGCACGGTAAAAAAAATAGGATTGTGGAATATTTTCGTTGACAAAGCGCCGCGCCGAGCGGCCGATCACGCGTGTTGCCGGCTCGAGGGGATTGCGCCGAACGGGTTGCAAAGAATGCCGAACATCGAAAATATGAGCGTCTAAATATCGCGCCGTTCGCGATGCACGGCGGAGCGTAAATACGACGCGGCATTGGAATATTTTTCGCGATCCGGGATAAATATGTTTCCCTCCGCGAATACCCGGGAGAAGCGCGAAAAAAGAACGAGAGAGAGAGAAGTTTCTCTCGACTTCTGAAAGCGCTTCCGATTCGCGGGGAAAAACAGAGGCTCCGGGGAGCTAAATAAAATTTCCAACATCCGGACATCACCTGCGGGGATGACCTGGTAGATGCAGGGCACCTCCTGCTTGCCGATCGCGTTCCTGCCCCAGCAGGTGAGGGCGCCGTAGTCCCTCTCGGACTCGGGGGTGTATACGAGCTCGCTCATGGTGCCGTTGTCGCCGTCGAACTTGGTCGGCGCGACCTCGAAGTTCTCGCCGCTGTTGTTGAACTCCCAGACGAAGTCCACCTCGCCGGGATCGGCGTCCACCTCGCAGCGCACCTTCACCGACTCCTCCAGGGAGGCGCCGATCACCGTCACCTCCTTCGCTTTGCAGACCGGCGCGACTGTCGAGGGTCGAAGAAAGAGACGAGACACGCGCGGGGGATGAGAAAGAGAGCGAGAGAATGTAATAATTATGTAACAATTCACTGACACACGCGCGCACTCGATTGGAAAATGAGACGGCGGAACGATCCCAATTTCCGCTATCGATCGGCGGAAACGCCGGGGCGGGGAGGCGGGGTGAGATTATTTCAAGTTTAAGCGTCATTTTATTCGCCCTTTAATCGGGAGAATTATGTGGCGCGCCGTGAAGAGAGGCGGCCGACGAGGGTGGGTGAAAATAAATTGGCTTCTAAAACGTAATCCCTCATATCTGACGTCCGAGATATTTCGCTCCCCCGAACGCAATTCCGCGCAGTTGGCATATTGTGTAACTACGTAACGTTTCGGAGTTTACGCCGAAGAACGCGCGTGCAATCGAAAGGGATGAGGGAGCGGGGGTGAAAGAGGCGGAGGACGGAGGGGAATGGCGGCAACGTTTATCGTAACTTTTAGCATTGGAAAAGGTCAGAAGTTAACGTTACCCGCGCCCTAGTAATGCTTTTTCGACAATTTAATATATCCGCAATTCGCCGCCGTGTGTAAACTTCACTCCCCGTTCGCTGACAGAAACGAGTTCGTTTCGCGAGTATATTTATTTAAAATTGATCGCAGACGGCAATTTGCGTTGCATATTGTTGTTGCGGGACTCGATATCGCGAGGAACACGACGTCGTAATAAATCGTCGACGTGAAGAAGATGAATCATGCGTCTCTTCGCCCGCTCGATTCTCTTCTTATTCGATACGACGGCTTAAACTTGAGATCATCTCGATCAAGTCGCGTCGGGGGTCCCGCAGGACCGGCCAGCATCCCTCGTCGCGTCTACTTACATTGCACCCTCAGGTTGACTATCGGGCTCGTCGTCTCCCCGCGATCGTTGCTGGCGAGGCACGTGTAATTCCCCGCGTTGTCGCGACCTATTCTCTGCAGCACCAGGCTCTGAGTGCTCATGATGATGCCGGCCGAATAGTTCTGCGTCAGCACGGCGCCCTGTCATTGATGGATTAACGGTTTATCACGGAAATTGAGATTTCGGGGGTGATAGAGGGTGTCACATTGCCCCGGCGAGGAATGAGAGAAGAAAGCGGCGGACCGATACGTAAAACTCTCGCTGCGAACTTGGGCTTCCGCCCTGAGGGAAGCCTCCCTTTCGACGGAACTTCCCTCGGAAATATTGATCGGCCGTGTTGAATTTAACGCGTGCATATATTCTGCAAATTTCACTTTTCGTATCTTGAATGAGTCTGAAACTCAGGAGCGGCTTACCCTTCGTGAGCCATTTTTAGTCGAAATATTTCCCGCTGTTTTAAAACGTTTTTAAAATTCTTTCTTAAGAATTGTTCGATTGAAGAATCGCCAATTTGCCAATTTTGCCAATTTTCGAAGCAAACGTAAGATCTTTGTACACCCAGGTTTTTATATTTATTTATCACAATTATTGGCGAGGGTGGAGTAAAGTGAGGTGGCTGCTGATGCTGGGACTTACGTTGTGACGCCAAGTGATTTTGTGGTGCTCCGGATTGGCTCGGACCTTGCATTCAAAGTACACGTCGTCGCCCTCCTTTATGTTCTCCGCTTTCAAAGTGCTGCCCAGGTGCAGCTGTACCTTGGGTGGAACTATGGAAAATATTCGAAGATGACCGTATATTCCACAGAAAAGTCGATGCAAAATATCTATTTTTATAAAAATATTTATTTCTATTATCAAAAATATAGTTGGATACACGAGAAGATAAAATACATATGTAATTGAGATAGTAACGCTGTTCGCGAATAACGCGTTCTCGATTTTCGACGGAAATTAACGCGTTCTCAATTTTTGACGAAAATAGCGAAGTTTCTCGAGCGACATTTATATTTGAAATTTCACAAGTAAATTCCTTAATCAATCCCAAATTGTTAGATAACAATCAGACCAAGACTGTTGGATACGAATCTACCCTGCTGCAGCTAATTAAACCGTTTGACTGACCACTGCGCCATTCCTGTATAATTAGACAATCGATTAAGCCGGCGAGCGCGCTTCTCACAGATCAAGGCAACAGTCAGTGCCTTTACAAATCTCAAGCATTAATTTAAAAAAATCCTTCATTGAATCATCAAAGAAATTCTAAAAAATTCCTTAATCTAGAAATTAATTATTTAAACAATGCTCGTTGCAGCCGACGCAACGGACCGATTTCGCGACGACATCAACCCGCTCGCAGCGAACTTCCAACGAGGCTGCTGGCCGAGTTTGCGAAGCTGCCACTTACAGACGACGTTCAACTTGAAGAAGTCCTCCAGGTACGCGTCCGTCAGAGCCGGGTTCTCGCCGCGGCACTTGAGGATCCTCCCGTGATCGTCCGGGACGGGCGAGAAGATCAGCGTGCTCAGGACCACCGAGGCGTTGCCGCTCTCCATCACCTGCTGGCACACGAAAATTGGGGGAAGGGAGAGGCACCAGATTATTATTCGGACGGAAATGTGGAAGAAATAGACGCGAGCATCGTATCGCGAAGGGGTTTATTATCGACCTTGCCGTTGCGAAACGTCTCGTTGCTCTCGATCCAGGTGATGCGGGCACGGGGGTGCGAGCCGGTCGTCTCGCACGTGATGGAGTAGTCCTTCTCCGTCTCCATGATCGTCAGCTTCGACAGGATCTTCACGGTGAGCGGCTTCACTGGAACCGACCAAACGAAGCGGGCGCATCACCCTTATTGCACGTCACAGGTCTCGGAGAAGGGAGAAAGGGGGATAACGCGCGGACATTTTTATTCCCTTTAAAGAGTCCATCGATCGACCGATGGTGTACTGAAAATTGCACGGGATCGCAACAACGTTGCACTTAAACCGCTCGTTATCCTCTCGTTGTTATGCATCCCCCTTTTTCGTAAGATTTTTGTTTTCTGCTGAAAATCTCGTAACTTTTAATTGAAACGCTTGTGTAAGGGGATAATAGTGGTCCAGCGACGACTCTTGTTCCTCGGTCGCTCTTCTTGGTCTTGGGGATTATAACTCGCGGGGGAAGGAGCGCACTTGGTCGGAAGAGCCGCAGGGATGCGGCAAGATCACGCTCTTCTCGTTGGAAATTTCGTCAGGTTTGAATAATTGATGGGAGCAAGCTGGACTTGCTTTCAGTTGCTGGGGGTTGCGCGAGGTCGTGCTGATCAGCCGGGGCACGGCTAGGCACCTCTACTTTTATGACACGCCTGCCAATAATTAATCGGATCGATCGCGTAAACGCGGGTAGATTACTTTTCGCGGTCGAAATTTAACTAATGCGAATTATTAATGCCGAACGCTCGCGGCAATTTTGATTAACTTTGCAAAAGCGTAATTAGAGATTGCACCAATGTGGGCCGACGTTGCGGCAAATAAACGCTATTTTTGATGAGCACGCCTGCTACCCCGTTTAATTACAAGTTTTTGCTGGCCACGCACTAGTAGCTCTCTCAGCACGTTCGCGTTTCATTCATCAAAGTAATCCCGACGTATCGCCCCCTCCTCCTATGGCTCCTGATCTTTTAAGGTTCCTTTCAGTCCAGCTGATAGCTCGCGTCGCATATATCTTCATGCCGCACATCATCCGCGGCGAAGCAAAATTTAAATAAACTTCAACTCCACACAGAGGATTCACGTATTCCAATTTTTCATTAAATAAAAAAGAAGAAAAATCAAACACGTGCAGATATTTCTACCCTTATTCGAGCCACTGAGATAGCGGGCGAATCTACGCATCACCTGCGCATCCCCTATGGGGAAATTTCCTTCAACGCCAGAGATAACAGGGTGGATAAGGGCACTTACGGTAAACGTCGAGGATCACCGTCTTCTCCAGGGGTGGGATGAGATGCGTGTTGGCTGCCCGGCACTTGTACGTCGCGTTGCGATGTTCCCGTCGCAGCTGCGGCACCGTCAGCTTGCTCACCACGACGTTCTGCTCGACGTTTTCCATGAGTCTGCCGTCCACCTCCTTGCCGTTCACCAGCCAGCTCACCGCCGGGGTGGGTTTCCCTACGCGTTATCGCGCCGGCACGCAGGAAAGCACGGGAATTATACGCGGCTAATTAACTTCCCGTCGGCCGCACGTCGATCGTCTCGCGTGACGGCCGACAAATCACCGGGACCGTAATTACTCCCTCTGATATCATCCCCTTGCCCGGACGTCTCCGATCGCGGCGCGTAATGCTCGGTCTAAGTGGCACGGGCTCGTGTTTTAATTGTGAACGATAGCCGCGCGGTGTCTCCAACCCCCTTTATGCGTGTTCGCGCGAACGCGCGTGGAGGGTGGGCAAACGTATAATTTGTCATTCGCCCCCCGTATCCGAGGCTCGGATCGAATGCATCAATGGAAAACCCGATTTCTCTCGAATGGGGGTTGGGTAAATGGAATTTTGCGAGTGGGAACTTTGCGCGCGTGGAATTACGGCCGGCGAATTTGTCGGCACCCCGCGAGAGAGACCACTTTCACCCCTAAACCCTGTTATTAACATTAATCGCTCGGAGAACGCGGCGCGCCAATGCTGCACAAGAGGCAGCAGTAAAAACGATGTTACTTATGAAAGGGGTTGTAAATTATGAAGGAGGCTGTTGCGTCTTTAAAAGAGGACAGCTCGATCATTACAGTAATAATTAGTGATGCTTGTATTGCTTCCCGCTGAATAATTTGCCGCGTATAAGCGGAAACTGGCAAAGCTAAGTGTCCAAATAATTAATCGAACGATTCGAGACGCGAAGAGAGAGTCGACGACCCTCGTTTGCGAATCCAACTAACGATCATACAAGAGGGATAGGGGTGAGATTACCTCCTCTCACTTCACAGGACAGGCCAAACTCCACGCCGACCTGGAATGGCCCGGCAATGTTCTTCACCTGCACCCCGGAACTGTCGTAAATGAGTAGCTGATGTGGAGGCACTGCAAACAGAACCGCGGGAGTTTGCTCTCCCATAATTGAAGGATAATGACCCGAACCCCGTGCCCCTCCTGTGCCGCGGTGCGCCGGCTCTCTTTTAAGAAAGTTAACTTTAAACCCTCGTCCGCCGCGAGATGAAATTTCAATTAATCCTCCGTTGAGCCCGAGTGCCAGGACGGCGAGTGAGTTAGCGCACCAACGCAAATTTTTCGCCATTGTCGGTTAAATTTCTGACCCGAAAAAATTTATCTTGTAACAGGAGAACATGAATTTGTAAGAGATGGTATACTAGAACAAATTCCAAGAATAGCGAATTCCGGGAAGTGCTTCGATTCCAGCAATTGTTTTGCAATTTCAAGAATTGTCGCTAAAAGTTTGTCGTCGTTCTCGGTCCGATTTCTCGGAACATTAATTTTGTAACAGGAAAACATGAGTTGGCAAGAGGAACAAATTCCAAAAATTGCGATTCGAAATACTTCATCAGTGACTCCAGGAATTGCCTGTTGCAATTTTTACGTCAGTGTTGAGCCAATTTCTGATCCAGAAATCTCAATTATCAAAACCGCGAGGAGAAAAGCGAGAAAAGGAGGTGGAGCCAGGTCGCACAAGGGCGACGATTTTAACCTTGGATCCCGAAAAAGACTGGTGGCAGAGAATTAGCCGTATTAGGGCTAATTGCCGACGCCAACTGGTGCTCAAGGGCTTTGATTCCCCCTCGGCTCTCCTTTCCTTCCGAGATGATCCCGAGGAGTTTTACGTCATGGGGCGCATTCGGTCGGGGCAACGTTAAGCACGAGAGTTAATCGTGCGGTTAATGAGGCTTCCTCACCGATCACCGTGAGATTCACTTGGAAGTTCTTCGTCGGCGAGTTCTTGAAGTCCACGCGGCACCGATAAACCCCTTCGTCGTCCAGCTGCACCGACTCCAGGGACAGGGTTGCAGGCTTTGTCATGGTGACAAAGTAGGCCCTAGGTCCGACCGCGGTGCTGTCCGACCAGTTTAGGGCCTTGTTGAAAGCCCGCCCCCGCACGTCGAAACTGTACGATCACGTAGAATCATATTGATGTATTTTTATATATTTAATATTTAATAAAAATTTAATAAGTAATATATATTTAATAATATATATTTAATAATCATGTCAAGTCGTAACACTTGATGAGGATCTCATCGCGCTGGGATATTTCAAGAGGAAAATATGTTTAGTTAATTGTTGTTTGATTAATAATGGATAGTTAATAACAAAGCGAATACATAAAAGGATGCGTTGCTATCCAGATGGCACTAGCTAAAAATTCTTCATTGCAACAATAATATGGAATAATATTTTTATTATTAGCCTAAAGTACTACAAAAAAATACGAAATGATAACTAAACAATAATATTTAATTTTCTTGACAAAATTTTCTCGATTACATTCAGTCAAGGCAAGCGAGATCCTTCTTGGGCAAACTTTTAATTTCCCATTAATCGGGGTAGGTCAAGGGTGAAATAGCTTACCTATAAATGGGCTTCACCGCGTAATCGCGGAACCAAAGCACCATGTAGACGCGATCCTCTCGCGTGGACGGCTCAATGTCGCAAGGCAAAGTGGCGGTACGGCCAAGCACGGCGCTCACGTTGGACGTGGACACTGAGGAGGTTGAAGAAAAACGATTTTCCTCTCGCGATTGTACTTTACTTTCGCGAGAGCGCCTCGCTCGCAACGAGCGACGATTACCGGCCATAAACAATTCCCCGTGCAATTTCTCTGAGAGCTGTACGCGCCGCGCGCGCGCGAGCGAGCGGGCGGGCGGAGTGGAGCGGAGCCTCGTAAGAGTTATGAAACCCTTTCGATCTCGCCCTGCGATTTTTAACGGTTTCTTTGGAACTCGCCGTGAATAACAATGCGACCTCCGCGCTCCTTGCCGAGCGGAATCTCATTAAGTTTAATCCCCCGGACAATTCTGTTCTTGCGACGCCGCACCCCCCGTTTTCTCAGAACGTTAAAGGCGTTACGCACAGCTCGCTTAATTATCGAGTTATAATTTTAATGACGGCGGTGCGCGGGGTGGCTGCGCGCGTTACGTAATTCCCAGCAGCAGCACGATGTTACACGGGCGCATTGTGTTACGTAATGCCGTCATGAGGCTGATAACACGTGGCATTTCGTGAATTCTTAATTCAATGAGGTTAACGAGCTAAATGAGCCGGGTAATACCGGTTTTGTGTCATCAGGGGGTGCGCGAAGGGCTGCAAAGTTACGAGTACCCGGTATTGCGAGGAAAACTTTTCACGGGCCGCTCCGTGGCAGCGAAATCCGCCGGCGGAAAAATCGTAATGAGAGTCCTTTCCTCGGAAATTCTTTGGCAGGTGATAATATGCGAAAATTTTCGCTCGAGAAAGTCAAACGCCACCCCCGATCGGGCAAGATTACTTCTCTCATCTGTGCGAGCGAGCTCGCATAAAGAGTGCCAGCCGGACGTTTCCGTCCAATTTAACGTCTCGCTCCGGGGCGCGAGAAAGAATTTCGTCCCGCGATACGGAGGGGTGGCTGCCGCTGACGCAGGGGCGGTAGCGGGAAAATATGGGGGGGGGGGACAACGCGGAGGAAGCAGTTTAAAAAATATCACTAATGAAGTTCGTTTCGCGCGCATAATGGCGAACTTCCGCGCGGCGTAAGTTCCTGCGCGATATAATTACGCCGTCGTGACGTTTCTTCCGGCCGCCCTTTCGCGCGGCCCGGAACGGCTTCCGGCGCCGCGCAACAAGCCGCGTCTGATTTCCCGGTTTTTCCGATACCGCTGCAATTTTCATCAATCGAACGACGTCTGTAACACGAATATCGGCCGTCCCCCGGCTTCCCCCTTTCCCCGCGCCGGCCGCCGAGCAGCGGAAACGCTATTTTTTGCGGGGTTTTGTTTGTGACGCAACGATGAAAAATGCGAAAGCGAGCCACGAGCCATTTATCTTTTTTAGCGTCATATCAGCCCGATTATTATCTGTTCGATCTGTTTAAGCGCGCGTCATTTTTTTATACCGCCGGCAATTGCACGGGGGACGGGGGGAGAAGGGTCGGGTGGGCGGGGGAGGACTTTAAAATGGTTAACTGACAATGGGCGCGCGCGCGCGCGTGCAATTTGAACGATCCAATTTAAAGGACGATAGTGATGCGACGCTGCAGGACGCGGACGCGCACGAATAATTACGCGGTGGCGGCGGGAGGGATTAAAAATACAGGTGGAAATTTTTAAATGGCCGTAAGCGCCGGTGGATTATAAATTCAAAAGTTGTGAAAGCATCCCGCGCGCTCAGCCCTTGATCAGGGGCTGTATGCATTAATAGCAATCTATTTACTATTTTATGGCGTTTACAAGCGAGGGGCGGGGGGAGGCCGACCACCGGATGCACGGCGGGGGGTGTACTCCCCGCTCCCCCCCCCCTTCCCCCGTCACGCCCGGGATCAAACCGACCTACTTCTATTTTAAAAATGCCATAACTCTGTGCAAATATCGATCCTAACAGTTTCCAATTTCATGACTTTGTCAGTTTTCCGCTTTTCAATATGCATTTATAAAATACATATTGGGTTCCATTTTCCGCACAAAAGCCGTATGGGAGTCGCGATTCGCGCCAAATGTACACACGCGAGCGGAGCGCTCTCTCTTTCCGCACCACCGGCGGAATTAAGGCAATGCGCGCGGCCAGGGGGGCGCGGGATGGACGGTCACCATCCCCATGGCTCTGATTACTCGTAAACTCGCCGCTCGCTTTTGCTCGTGCGGCGCGCACGACCGCCACAATTTAAAAAGGGAACACAAGCGAAATCGCTAAGCTCGCTTTAACCGCTTCCTTGTCCGGCATTTCCGCGGAAAGCTGACCGTAAAATCCCGGGCTTGTTATCATTCCAATTTCTCGCATCCCTTTAAAACGCGCGCTCCTGCAAGGGAACCCCTCTCCACGCTCGCATACGTATTTACACTTTCGCGCAACGCTCGCCCACCCTCGCGCTTCGCCTCCTCTTTCCCACCGTCGCGCTTTATTAAAGATCTGACGCTCGAGGGCGACGTCCACCGAAATAACGTGCGGGCTATTTTTAGCTGCACATTCTTCCGTTAATTTTGCATCGATGATTTCTCCCGGAGCGAGAATATCGCGACGCTAATAATGCACGACTAATTGGTCGTGGAATAACTCTGCGTCAACGAACTTCCGATATTTCTGATTCGCAAAGGTAAAATCTGCGGATGCAAAGAGTCCGCTTTTCACCAACTGCGATAAACATGCTGCCGGGGCGGGTAAACAAATCAATAAATAGTTAAATATAAATTACATATTTATCTTACGAGCGGATTTTAGCGGAATTACCGAAGCGAGAGAGGGTTGCACAAATATCCCTCTCGGCAGATCGGCTAAAAAAATCGCGGTTAAAACCACGCGGTTAACGTCGCGTCTCGCCGGGAGAAAAATCACTCGGACTACACCTCGGAATCCGTAATTGCGGGACAACCGGCGGATTCGGGCGACGAGTTACACCGCGCGAATCAAGGAAGCGGTTAATCCCGATTGTTCGTACCGCCGCGACCACCCCCTTCGCATGAGTGTACACGAGTGTGTGTGTGTGTGTGCACTCTTGAGGTGGTGCGCGCGGCGTGTTCGCGCGCGTACCTAGGTCATCGTCCTTATCCCAGTTGCCGCTGGCGTTCACGTAGACGACCACGGCGAATATGTAGCCGCTAATCACGAGCCTGACCGCCACCTCGGCCAGCGTGCCGAGTGCCATCCCACGCGGAGGGGGATGCGACACCCTCGCCGGACACTTGGGCGGCACGCTCAAATCCGTCGTCCCACGCATAATACCACCCCGTCGCTGCGGCGCCCGCTTATTGTCATTCCACGCCGTCCGGGGGTTGACGGTGGCCGAGAGTCCTCCGGTAGCCCTTCGGTAGCCTTTCCGCAGCTCCTCGGCAGCGACGATGCGTGTGTCGAACGTGGACGTGGTGGACGCGCGCCTTTTCTTCTCACCTACTCGAGTGCGGGTCCTTCACAGACCCTTCCGGCCTTTCTTCGAGATACGTTGAAGCACTTGGTCGAGCACTGGGCCCTCGCCTCCTCCAGCGCGCCCTTAATTTGTTTGTTCTTGCCTCGCTTCAAACGAGAGACGTTTTTCGAGATCAAATTGAATTAAAATGAGTATTCCGCGTTATTATTAAAATTATTATATCCTACTGGTTTATATTATGGATTATACGCACGTCGATTAATCAAGCAGTGATTACGGAATTCAAGAAAGAGAGGATCGACCGCCTTTTGTTGGAGCAACGATGATGACCAGCCTTTCGCGCGAACCGAACGTTTTCGCGACTATTGCCGCCGCTGTGTCTGTCCCCCTTCCGATCGATTCACCGCTAAAATATATCGTCGTTTTCGATTATGTTGCGGTATCAAGTTCAACAGCGGCCATTCGATCGTTTTCACGTGGTTGCCTTCGATTACCCTCGCTTAGTATTATTGTCCTCAGTCACGCTGCCGCGTCCGATTGCTTGTATATGTGTGTACGTATGTGTGAGTGTGTGTGTTGCACCCTTATTTCACGTAATCTGCCTCTCTCACCTCTTACATCGTTCCTGTCTCTCTCGTTTTCTCTGTCGCTGCCGTTAAATTATCGCTCTTGCGTCTTCCTGCCACTTTGTCGCCTTCGCCGACCGTGCAATTTCTCTCTCTCTCTCTCTCTCGAAGCCTCCACCGCAGCTATCGCTCAGTCAATCACGTCAATCACGACGAATCTTCTTCCGAAAAGTCGCACGATTCATCGCGGGATTCATCGAGTGTCACTCGATACTTCGCTCAAATCAAAACGAACGTCCGGAAACGGACTCGCTGCATAGGAAATAACCGGCGCTTCGATAATAACCCCCGCAGTAGTCTCGTCGCGAGATACCGATTCTCGCTGTTAAAATTACTGTCGCACCATGGACAGAGACGGAGACGGCGGCGCTCGTCGATCGCGACTCCTCCGCGATTTAAATTTATAGAGAGACGAGATCACCGCGAGAATGTCTCTTCTTGAATAGAAGGGTCTCTCTTCGCTCGGCGCGGCTCGAGTTTCGGCTGAGTTTCTGATCAAGCATCAACCCTCCTCTTCCACCGGCTGCACACGATTCTAATTTCGATCCACTCTACTTAAGCCGTCGTCTCTCCTCTCGAATTCGTTCGCGTTATTGTCGCGCGCGCACTCCTTTTGCGCTCAACTGCCAGCCCCGTGTGCGTGCGTGTTCTTCAGGAAGTCCTCTTGACGCCGAACGGATGTTCTTTAGCGACTTTACTCCTCTCAGATCGTTCAGCACGATCGTTGAGCAAGAGATCGAGTGATTGAGCCACGTGATTAATTGTCCCTCTCGATGCGACGTTCTTCCTTGTCCCTCTTTCGGCCGAAAAACCGCCACCGAGCACAGGTCGATCGCGCGCCGGGTAAATCCTTTCGTCGCCGGTTCACTTTGACAGCCCCATTCACCCTCGGCGAACGGCGGAAGCGCGACGTTTCAATCGCGCGCGGACGATCGCACGATTTCCGGTTCCGTCTGCTAAATGGAGCTCGCGACGTTCCGCTCGATCAGCCGCACTTAGCAGCCGGCACTCGCGAGGAGCCACTCGCGACGAAACAATCCTCGAGAGCGTGATGGGAGGGTTGGTTAATTCACCCTCCGCTCCTCTTTGTCTTTCCTCTCTGCTCCTCTCGCTTTCCGTTCCGTCGATTAATCAAAGGGGAGTCTTATTGTCATTCCGTCCGAGATCAGACAGCCACTTCCTCCACTTCCATCCCGCCGGCGGAGAGGGCGGCGGGGGAAGAGGAGGGGGGACGGGGAGAGAGGCAGACAGGCAGGCAAGGGAGCAAGACGGCCCGGCGGGGGATGCTTCGTGGTCTGACCGTCTCGCGAGCGTTCGAGAGGAGTGATTTCACCGCGACGGTATTCTCCAACGATTTTCCACCCCTAAAGGCCTCCCACTCTCTCTAGCCACTGTCTCACCCTCTCTCTTTTGCTCTTTCCCTCTTTCCCTCGCTCGTTCCCTTTCTGTCTTATTGCTTCTCTCTCTCTCTTACCTCGAGGGTAGACGGCCTCCTCCCACTGCCAACCCCGCGGCGATGTCCTCCGGCGTGGATGCTCTCGAGGGGCGAGGGGAGAGACGACGGGGAGAGCGACACGCTCGCCGAATAGCGCGAGGATCCCGAAGGGTCCTCCTTGGTCGACCTTCCCTCGTTCCCTCTCACGATGTTTCTTAATTACCCGCGTTCATTAATCAACGGCGCCTTTCAGGGTGCCTTTCCGCTCCGGGTGCCGGGCCGCGCGCGCGAACCAACCCCGAGGAGGCACCGAAGCGCACGGCCGAGCGCCGTGTCGTGCTCGCACCTGAAATGGCGCAACGCGTCGTTCCTGACGAAGCACCGCCTTCCTCACCGCGGGGATTATCGTCCCTCCGGGGTATCCCCGCTCGTGCCGCGAGAGGGTGGTTTTAGGGCTTAGGGTTGCCGTTAGGCGATTCGACAATGGCGATGACAGATCGTTCAAACCTGCGCTGCAACGCGAACGATGCACGATTCTTCTGTCCGTCGTCGTCCTCGCCGCTGTTGCCGATGTTGTCGACGCTGCGGACTGCTACTCAATTTCCGCCGTGATCAATCATCGCGGCTTTTATTTCGAGGACTTTCCGAGTACACGGGGTATATCTCGAGGCGAGGCGAGAGGCACGCGATCTCGAACCGGCCGGAAGTGCGGGCGGAAGCCTTTCTGGATTCTCGTCCGCGCGAATCGACGCGGAATTTTTTCGCCGGCGCGGCACAGACTTCCGCCTTCCGCCTCGGCACTTCGCTCTTCGACGCCGCGGAAATTTCACCGCGGATGATCTCGCGCGCGCACACATACACACACGCGCATACACACGATCGTCGCGTTCTCGCCTCTGCGTGTCCCACTCTGCGCTCCCGGCCAATTCCGTGCCCCCGTTTCGATTCGGGGGGCACTCGGGGGATATCAATCGCCTCGGCTTCTCGAAACGGCGTTAATCGCTTCGCCTTTTAACAGGCGAAATTGATGGCTCACCGATTTCTCGCTCTCTCCCTCTCGATCAGTCGTCGAATCGGCTCGCCGATCCCGTTTCGAAATCCGCTCCGAGATTCTTCCCGGAAGTTCCAATCATCCCCCGGCGTCTGAAAATTTCACTGATCTCGTGATCGATCAGGCGATTCGTTGATCGAGGACAAAGCGATTACTCGCGCACCTCGACAGGCTCATTCCGCTTCGCCATCGGCCGCCGATCGCTCGACGCTGAGTCCCGGCATCCCCGTCGACGTCGCCGTCTTCATCCTCGCGCCTCCGCAAAAAGGGTATGCACTGCACTTTCAGCGGCGGAATCTCGCTCGGTCCGATCGCGATAACGATCGCGGCCCGGCATCGACGAGACCGGCTGAGGCCTCCCTTCGTCGCTCTCGAGGGTGACCGCCCTTAACCGGTTTTCGGTGGAAACGGAAGGCGCCGCGCGCGCGTTGCTACTCGCCCTCGCTCGATCGTTCACTCGCTCGGTCCGCTCGCTGGAGATTTTCCGCACCGACTCGACGGCGAAGCCCGACTGCTCGCGGCGCGTGCTGTCGCGTGCGACGCGCTGCCACGCTTCCTCCTCGCTGTAACCCGCTGCGCGCGCGAGGGAGGAAACGAGAAGCGAGAGGGAGCGAGACGGAGGGAGACAGAGTAGAAAGGCAGGGTGGAAAAGGGGAAGCAGGATGGAGATAAAGAGAGAGGGAGAGAACGACGCTGCCGCCGACGCCGCCGCCGCCGCCGACGACGACGACGACGACGCGCGCGAGAGATGGCGAGGGGTGGCGATCGATTTTCGCGAGTCAGTCCGATCCCGCCGCCTCGCGTTTCGACGCGTTTCGATGCCCGCGCGATGTACAACCCCCTACAGCCGATGGAGGCGGCGGAGGCGTCGGCGCCGCTGGTGGAGAACGTGCCGAGCGCGCTGCCACGCCAGGGGTGTTCCTGCAGGGGGTGCACGCAGCTCCACCGCGCTCTTCTGGAATTGGCGAGAGGGTTCGTCGTCGCCGTGAGAAATGCGCGAGGAATCCTTCGAATGGCGAGCTGGTGCAGGTGGTCGTTTCACGCGATCATCCCTTAAATATGAACGGTTGGTATATTCCGCGAACCGCCGATCCAGACTGAAGAATCCTCTTTCGAGTCCACCAGATCGCCATCGAACTCAGTGGCAAACGAGGCGGTTAGTTTATTATTTATGCCGCTAAATTGTTGGCGGCAGGTTGCAGGCTATAATCAAAACTCGCCGTTCGTGGAGATTATAATTAATCGTGAGCACGCGAGGTCGGCGATGCAATTTTGCTTTTTGATTTATAATTGTAGCCGTTCGCCGGCTTTTCCCTTCGTCGTCCAGGCAAGAGCCTGGAAATTTTTATCGCTGCACTATCTAGCCGATAAAATTAATGAAATCTCTGATTAAAATGCGTGACGCTTGCCGCACGCGGTAATTTTTCTTTGAGCGTTTTAGTCAATTGATTAGCCGCGATATCATCGCGATGCGCGAAATGCGCTCTTAATAAATCACGGCGACGCGGAGACCGTGGGCTTTGAAAATTTCGTGCCGCCGCTTTTATCTCCTTGGACAAACACGAGGGAACGACTAATGAAAGTTACATGGAGCGCCGGGGCGGCGAAGACCTACCCCTGCTTTTAATCCACGGACTTTCCTGGAGGGTGTCTGTAGCTATCGCGGCGGTTGTGCGGCTGCGCGAGCGGTGCATTCACGCCGTCGCCAGGATCGGAGGAAAGTATTCATGAGAAAACAAATTGGTGGCGCGGAGAGGACCTATTCGGCATACAGGGTGTTTCGTGAAGTTTACATGGGACTCGAGCAGCCCCCGACGTATTCTGTGTTCAAGATTCCCCACTCGCCCCCTCGGAAATTGCAACGCGAGCGAAGTTACTTCTGCTCCTAGCTCGGAAAGAGTCTCGATGCTGCATTGCACAATATAAACTAATGGACAGAGAGTCTCTCTGTCAAGCCCAAGTAAAAGAAATTGGAAAAAAACGAAAAAAAAAGCTAAGTAATGAGGAACACTTATCGCGGGAAGTTTTAAAGCCGCGAACGATCCCGGACGAGTCTTGCCAAGGAATTTTACCTAGTCAAATTGGAAGAAAAACGTCGTGAATTTAATTCATAATTAAACAAATTCCAAATTCCAACTTTCAAATTCCAATCCGAAATCCGAGTACGTACGCCAGATTTACCGTAGAACTTGCTACCTGTATCGATTCGCAATCTTCGGCGACTTTACAGTCGAATCCTGCCCGAGAAGCCTCTTCAACTCCCGCAAAGTCGTATGAAAGCGAACGAATAAATCACGACGGAAACGGATAGTCATCCCGCGCGTCCCCGTGTCGCGTGCACCCGTTATTGACACACCCTGTACCTCGCGAGTCAGGTGAAACCGTCGGCTCGTCGGTCTTACAAATTATCCGGCGGGGAGGAGGGAGGGGACGAAGTATCTGGCCGAAAGACGACGATAACCCGAGAGGGTGTCTCCGGCCGGAAAAAAAGGAACGAGCGCGATCATCTGACGTGCCGGAAGTCGAGGTTCCCTCTTCCCGCGTCCCTTGTGTCCGATCAACCCTGCGCGGTAATAGGTCCCTCCTTTACTCGGCAAAGTCACGATGCGTCAGGGGTAGGTGATAGACGCAGGGCCGTACGATACGACACCACCCCCGCGCGCCCCATTACGGTCCCTCGCGAGCGATAAACGATAAAATCTCCGGGCCGGTTTTGTTGACGGCGATGTGTATCGAATTGCGAGGGTAACGCGACACCAGCTCGGGTTATTATGAGCCCCCGGAAACGCACCCCGATAACGGGTGGATTTTTGCCGAGCGGGCCGCCCGCGAAATGATGTTATTCGAGCAAAAAAGGTAGCCGTTAACAGAGAATCGAATGGAACCGCTCAATTGGCATAAAAGCGACAGCGGATAACGGACAACCAGCCCGTGAAACTATTCGCGCTCGAGTGTCAAGCGCAAGTGCAACCCCAATATATATTCAACGTGCCGTCGCGCTCTCGACGAGATGCTCTCGATAATAATCGCTGGATATAAATACGCCGGTGCTGCCGCGCGCGCGAATTAACACTTAAATAATTCATTGCCGAGCGCCCTTCTCCGTGTCAGCGATCGACTAATTCATTCTTGTAGGGTATCAAATGTACACCGCGAGTTGATTGAGTGTCGCGGTTCTGTTGGATGCGCTAATCGCTAAAAGCGTACAGCAAGGGAAAAAGGTTGAGACAGGGAAAAAGAGAGAGAGGGAGACGTCTCTCTTCTATCTGAATAAAGAATGAACTGATGAACCCGTTGCTACCCCTTGCACACTCCCCGTCCTTTCCTCTCACGTTATTTTCTCTCTTTATTAATAGAAATTCAATTATTCCGCGACGGCCGCGCGCCGCGACGTTACGCGCGAGCTTCTTTCGCCATCCGCGCGACCCAAATTTTGATTTAGCCCGAAGTAAGTTTCGCAATATCAGGGCGGTTACGCGGGGAGAGAAGAAGGCTTTTTGCAGGGGGGGCTCGAGCAAAACGGCAATACGCGGCGTCCGCACTCGGAATACCCGAAGAAATTGCACGCGAGCGCTTTCGCGCGCGCGCGCGCACACACACGTACTCATGCTTGCAACATGGGCTGTCCAAAGAATTAATCACGTTATCGTGAATGCAATTGACGCTACTTACGAGGACATCATTGAATCAATGTCGTTATGTATGGAATATCGAACCAATAACTAGCTTCCACCCCTCTCAGCCCCGCAGCTCCCCCGCCGCGAGCTGAACTGAACTCGACGATATCAGACGGAAATTGCCGGGAGATATAAATAAGAGTACGCGCCCTCAATCCCTCCGCCCCCTCCAGACGCGAGCATCAGGGAGGAATCGTGGATTATCTGGCGAATCAGGGGGATGGTGCGTTTACCGCGTTTTAGACGTAAGAAAGCGTGACGAAGGGTTGCGAGTTCCTTTGTGGAGTCCGCGGCGCGCGCGGGGGTGGGCCGCCGGGACGCGGAGGACGCGAAGGGACACCGGGGGGTGGCTCGATATTCGGCTGTCGGAGGGTAAGATCCTCCTTCGAAGCTGTCGGATCGCGCTTATCCTCCATATCAATAATACCCTTATTCGATATTATGTCCTGCTCGGATGCCGTTTGAATACCGGGTTACGTCCGGGAGATAAAGCCAGGAGGGAGGAGCGAGGAGGGGGAGGAAGCTACTTTTTTTATCGCGCTATACCATTCGTGCGGGACTTCGGGGGAGGAAAGGGCAGGGAGAGTGCGATCGTGAGACGCGCGTAAATTGACGTGTGCCCGTTTCGCTTCACCCTCTTATACATTTTATCGAGATCACGACGCGTGCATGTAAAATCAATTATTAATTTTTTTTGGAAGGGAGAGGGTTGAATTCTCCTCCTCTTCGCGAGGAGAATCTTGAGAACAGATCGGGCATTTTTTCACAAACGTGCGCAATTAACACGCTCAATTCGCGAACGCTGGAAAATGCGAGGAGTCGTTCGCGTGCGGCTTTCATCCCCTGGGCGTATTAAATGCGCACGATTAATATTCATTAATAGCATTAACATTTATCTGGCTCGCATCGCACGGGTGCCGCGTTATTAACGCCGATTGCGGCCCCCGCGAAAATTTCCACGTAAATGCGACGTTCTTATTAATCCGCCAGAAATTCACCCCGCGATTAACTGCCGCTGAAAATCTGATTAAAGTTCGATTAAAACGTGATTAAAAACCGTGTTATTAAAGAACGGCGATATCAACGAATCGCACGGACTCGAGCCATCGGGCAATCTGCAACCCTCGACGCGAGGACGCGGAACGCGAACGTGATACATATCCGGGTATCCGCGCACCCCAATCGTTATTGCCTCTTTTCTCCTCTCGTCTCCTCTCGTCCCTCACCACCACGAGGGGCGACCGCGTGTCGGAACGCGCGCGGGTGACTCCGTCATCCGCGAATTGACTTGTTACCCGTCAGGGGCGCGCTTCGGCTCGCGTCACCCGCTCCGTACCTCCGGACAACCCCCGGACAAGGTACTCGATGTTACGTTCGTATGATGCGCGTGTCAGCCGAAAAGCGGCAGGTTGTCGCGTGCGTACGTACGTGCGTGCGTGTGCGTCAGATTCGAAATGCGGCTGCCGTCGCCTTTGGGCGTTTCCGCAGGGCGATCGTTAACCACCGCCGCCGCCAGCACCGCCACCCGCATCCCCGAGTGTCGAATGCAAGACCCCGAGGATCTTTTCGGGACACCGACCGACTGTTCCGCACCGACGTGAAATCGCAAAAACGGGTTGATGGTGGGAGGCACGAACAAATTCGTTAGCGCGAGAATAATTACGTGCGTCCGCTCGCGCGCGCGTGCACACACGCGGATGACGATTAAACGACAAACGCGATCGCGTTTGGGCAAATTAACGTTGTTAACCGGGAGCCGATCGGTGCTCGCGCTTCCGTGCGAGCACACGTGAAACGAACGAATCGACGTGCGAGCGTAAAAATGTAACTAATTTAATTGTCGCGATAATAGCCGTGTTTTATTGCGCTCGAAACGTAATAACGCCGAGAGGATGATAATAATAATTCCCCGGGCGACGGAAAATAGAGTTAAAAAAAAGAAATAAAAGAAATAAAAAAACGAGAGAGAGAGAGAGAGGCGCGTCGAGGTCAAATGGCGATCGCGAACGCGCGGAGCGGGATAAAGCAAACTGGAATTCGATCGCGGGAAATAAAGCGGAAATGCACGACGCGGGATAGAATGAAATTAAGTAAAGAGCGGCGCGGCGCGAAATGGGGTCGAATTACGTCGAGATTAAATTGAATTATATGCGGCGGCGCGCGGAGAATCGAACGGAGAAACGAGATCAAACGAGACCGACACAGACGCGGACCGACGCAGTTGACGGCGAGGAAATTGCGCGCGCGAGGAAAGACGCTGCGAGATAAAATCTCGCGATTCCCGCGAGACGACACGCGGTCTCGCGAGAAACGCGAGCGTTTACGCTCGCGTAAAAGCGCGCGGCGGCCCTTGGCACGCTTCCTCCTCGCGAAATTACAAACGGATCGATCGGGCCGCCTGCATCGGCCGTGCATAATGATGCGCATTGTGCTGATCTCTTTTTCATGCGAGCCCCGTGCACGGGGGTTGGTTGGTTGGTTGGTTGGCCGGCAGCGCGCGGCGCTTCAACGCGGACGCGCGTGAATGTTTCACGAAGATACGAACGAACGATCGGCGAACGAAAGGACGGGGCGTAATTACAAGCGGGTCGCAATTTCGCATCGTCGGACCGCTCGATAGATAGATCGAGACGGCGGGAGCGAGGGGAGGGGTGGGTGGCGGCGGCCGATCGAAGCCGCCCGCACCCCCTTCGCGGTGACCGGCGTGACCGGCCGGCGATCGATCCGGATTTCATCCGCACCCCCACGCGCGCCGGTCAAGACCGGCGTTATCTGCAACGTCGTTGCGAAAATATTCATGCCTGCGGGGTATTCATGTGTAATTGAATTCGTGCATACGAGCGCGCACCTCTCGCCCTCGCTGCCCTCTCGCTCCCGGTGGTCCCTCTGTCGCGCGTTTCAGCCCCTATGCGGCAATTCATACCGCAATTCCAGGCCGCAAAACGCGGCCGCAAGACAAGACGCGCTTTGCCGGCGCTATTTTGAGATTATTACCATCGCGATTGTCGATGTTCATTGTTTCTGCGCGTTAATTAACGGCGCGATTGATTCCGCATGGAAGCCTTACTAAATTAATCGCATCTCCCTCCTGGATTAATTTTATCAGTGCTGATAAGGTAGCCGGCTGCATATTTTAAATCGCTCTCCCGCGGAGAAGTGATCCATAATTAGATCTGTGCTACTGCTACTGTTCTATCACCACTACCACGTGCATAGACTTTTTCAGGCGGCTCGAAATAATTAAATAAATGGAGTACCCGCGGTGGAAAATCAATATTCGATATCGATACATCAAGAAATGTCTGACGAATGTCCAATATTGATATCAATTACACGAACACGGTTAATCTTTCCTCGCGTGCTGCCGGTGAATTAATATTCGCGTAGCGAACTGGCTCCCCCGATTTTACGGATTTTCCAGGAGACAGACGGTTCCCCATTATTTCTTCCCCTGTCGCGCGGCATTTAGTTGTCGCGCAAGAGTTTCTTTTTCCTTACCTCTCATCCCTTGACTCATTCCGGCGTAAAACTCCAGACGAGTTTTGTTCGTTCACATTTCGATGCGGCGATCCGCTCCGCGAGGAAATGATGGCAAAAGTTCCAGGCGCGTTGTGCCACCTCCTGCCAACTTCTCTCGAGGATGACGGGGCGCGGAATTATGCAGAGGGATTTGATGTCCGGATACCCGTCGCTCGTTCCGCCTGTAATCAAGCCTCGCGTGCTTCGAGGATGGCCTTTACACCGGTCCGTTATTTTTAGTTGTTCCTCCGCTCGTCCGCTGCACCCCTCTGCCCCGTCATTCCCCGCGACGGAGGACGGTGCCGGCAGATGTGGGTCGAGAATTTTTCAGGCACCGCCCGGCGCCTCGTTGCGCGTTTAGGCGTAATTAAGAATGCCCCGGCATCCCCTTCGAAGCTCGCACCACCCCTCGCGTGCTCGCACGCGGTTGTTACGAGCCCGCTGCAAAAACAGTCGCTTCAATCCTCGTTATTGTGTAATTTCGTAATTATGCATAAATCTTCCCTCTCGCGCGCTTCTTCCCGTTGATTACCGCGCGCGCGAGTTCCCGGCTGAATTTTCGGGGTGAAGGGACTCGCTTCGAGAGCGTGACAGAAAAAAATAAGCGACAAGGGTGACAATAATTCCGAGGTGGTTGCCTAGTCGTTGTACTATTTCTGAGAGCTCTCTGCTCGGCGATGTGTGACGGGATATTTGAAAATTTATTATTCTCTGTCGTGGAAACGAACGGCGGGGTGGTTTATTATTTGAATAACACTCGTATTTATCGAGTCGGTATTTTCGCGACTCCGTCAATATTTTAAATAAATGGTGCGAGCGTTATTCGTCTGTTTCTATTAAAAACTGACCCGTTTAACGTTGTGTTACTCGCGGGTAAAAATCAACCGCGCGCATTCAAGAAAGAAATGACCACCGTGGAGTAAAGACGTTTTCCCCAATAATTTTTAATTCCGGGTGCCGACTATTTTTTATTTAAGCGAAGAGACTTCTGTACACACACACACGCATGCACAATGCGTCCGCGTATTGCATTATGTTTCACCTCGCGTGTATTATTCGCGAGCTGAAATCCGCGCGCTCGAAGCGCGGAGACACATTCGCATTCGCGTCGCGCGTTGCCCGACGTAAAACAAGAAAAATATGACGTAAATCTTTATTACAACGGAAATAAAATTAGTGCGCGCACCGTATTTGCACGCGTGACGGACAGGGTGAGGAGGTCGCCGGGTTCCCGCGGCGAAAGGATAAAATCTACCGTGTCCGCGTCAAGCTATCCTCCATGAATGAGTGATGAATTCATTTTCAGTTGACATTTATTTCACGCGGTCATAATTCGCGACGCAATTATCCCCCTTTTTTCCGCGGGGCTGCAAATAGACAGCTTTTGCGGACCGGACGCGAGGCGGACAGCGCTAAAAGCGACGCGACGCGCTCGCTGGAATCCTCTCTCTCCCCCGGAATCTAGATTTTAATAAATAATTCGAAATCGCAATTTGCCGCAGCTGAAAGATCGTCGTCGTCGTCGTCAACTTATCGCGGCTCTTAAGCATTCCGTTTATCCAAACGCCGTCACCGCAGACGCCCTCTGAAATTAAAATCCCATTGAAATCAGGATGCCCGCTCACCCGAGATCAGAGACTCGAATGAACCTCCCGCTATTTGCCCGAACCTTATTTCGGTCCCTGCAAACGCAGACTGATGTAATAACGTCAAATATTAACGGCGCAAAGAGAACGGAAAACGCGTCGGCAATTATTATATCGATGTTTATCGAGGGGTGGATCGACCCTCTCGAAATGGAACGAGAGAAAGAGGTCCGCAGCCGCGGAAATCAGGGTCACCGGATGCACATCCGCCGCGCTCTTATTTTTCTGTCGATCACGAAATATTCGAGGATACTATCGGTTTGCCCCGACACGATTGCCGCGCGGGAGGGGAGGCGCGAAGGGATGAAAAATGGTTTTGATTGTCACTCGACGTCGATTAAAGTCTTGAGACTCGTCTTGCGGCTGCTTAAAGAATAATCAGCGTCGTCAGCTCGATGATGACGTTGCCGGCCGTCGATCGCGGCATCCGGTATTTCCGACCTGACTGCGCCAACGTGGTGAGCATTCACACGCAAAAACTTTCGAAGAAAACGTCCACTGCGTGCAAATCGATACGTATCGCCTAGATACGACGCGTCGCGACGTAACTACGCGAGCCATAGTGAGCATTCACACTGATCGCAAAACCATTCGAAGAAAACGTCAAAACCGATATGTATCGCCTAGATACGACGTACCTAAGCTATAATCATAGCGATTAGGTTCTCGGAGTGCGCAGCAACCAGTGGGGAGTTCCATGAGTTCCGGTCACCATCACACTGTTCTGGTTCTGTTAATAATAGCATTATATTTGAAATAGTAATGTTTACAACATACAATTGCGACTTGTTACTACAGTTCCAAGTGTTCGATAATGTCTCGCAAAGACGTCGCGAGATTCCGCGTACCACACGCCTTTCTCTCGCTCTCTCGTTCACGCGATCTCATTCTCTCTCTTTCTCTCACACTCTCTTCCTCCCTCTTCTCGTCGAGGGAGAACACCACACCGGCTCGTTCGGGGGGTAGCTCGCGCGAGGGGGTTCTGGTGGAAGCGGCAAATCTAATCGCAGACTAACGGCGTCGAAAAATAAGCCGGCGAGTAATAATGTACAGTAACGGGATGCAACCGGATGTAGGTGTACGTGTGTGTAGTAACCGAGGGCGCTAGGCGGGTCCGGAAATCAATCGATCAATCTCGGCTTCACGTGTGCGTGCATGCGTGTACATATATACGTATACCGTCGCATCGGTGCTCCTCCGTGGAACCGCTCGCATCCGACTCCGATCCGCGGCCGATCGAGTCGCGAGACGCAGCGACCACGATGACTTCCGCTCGCCGCGTCCTCGTTTCGCTCACGCTCTCTCTCTCACTCTCTCGTCACGCGCGATCGCAATAATCGTACAGCTAATTGCTCGTGTAATTAATAACGGTTTCGCACACCCCCTTTCGCTCTCGCTCTCATGCTCTCATATCCCCTCTTTCTCTCGCGCGCGCTTCCTCGCGAACAGCCGCTCTACCGATCTCTATGTAATTGTAATCGTGTACCTATGGACTATGGCACTTGGTGCAGCTAGAGTCTGAGAGATTTACGGGTTGGATACGGCTTAAACGGTGTGTCGTTTAGGTACTTATCGTTTAGAGCGTTATCGTTCGCCGTTGTTCAAGTTTCGGTGTTGCAACCTACGTGCGGGAAGGGGAGCAGGCAATTCACGCGGTTTTTCGCTCGTCGTTGCGCGATACAGGCGATTGCCCGCCCGTGTCGCGCCCGCGACGGAACCACCCCGATCGGTCGTAACGATCACGCGATCACCGCCCCCGTCAGCGGTGGCGGATAAAACGGGGGTGGCGGAAGGGTCTGAAACTGCCGTCCCGCATGGTGAGCGTTTCCACAGGTTTTTCCGCCATCACCGTCACGCCGTGATAGGGGTTGCTCGGCCGTTTTTTTTTATGTCCGACCTTTCCTCCCTTCTTTTGCAAGCGTACGCGTCATTAGGCGCCCTTAAACAAGCCAATTTAGCGATACTGTCGTCGTAATCGCGCTGGACTCTCGGTACCTCGTCCGCGCGAGGGTGACTTGTGACGAGAGCGGTCAAGGTTTTTTCCCGCGCTTAAACAACCCCTTGTGCGACCGACTTTTACGAGTTTCTCCTTCGCTCCGGAGTCTCGCGCGGTCTTCTTGGCTCTTGACGCAGGCTGGGGATAGGTAATTCTCTTAGCCGAGAAAGAGAGAGCGAGAGAGAGAGAGAGAGGCTTAAAGCGACGTTGATGCTGTCAGCTTTCACGTCGCGAGCCATGGTTAATTAACTCTGGTTAATGGTGCGCGTTGCTCCGCGCACAGCGACCGTAATTCCAGCCATTTTTGGCTCGGGAAATTTCGCGAGGTGGCCTCAGAGTCGCGCCCCAGAGGGGTAATTAGAAGGCAATTTCAGACGTAACGCGCCGATCAGCGTGGCTTAACGCTGGCATACAAAATAAAATATGTAAAAAAGAAAAAAGTGAAGAGAGAGAAAGGAAATTCAATAGGTAACACGAAAGATGCATGCCGGGGCGCAGGAGTGACTCACCCTCTCGCTCGGAACTGCCGAGGCGAGATAGCGAGCGATCGGAAGGGTGAAACGTCCGCCTCGAATTTACCGTCGATTCTCCTCGCTAAATATTCAATCCGTTCGGTTGCGAGACTCGAGACTGCACGCGAAAATGTTGACGTCGGGTGGTCCTCATCCCCATCTCCGTCGCGCGCCCTGCAAACGAGTCCCCAGGCATTTGTGCTTTGCACGGCGGACGAGAGCAGACCCGCATCCGGAGGTGAAAGATTAATCGTACCGCTCCTCTCCGCTTCGCTTCTCTGCTGCGCTATTTACGCGTCAATCCGCTCGCGATCGGCGTCGAATATTTCATTGAAGGACCGGTCGACGTGCGTTTCCGCCCTTAATCGTCGATGATTATTTCTCGCGCCCTTCAAGGAGGTACACCCCTCGCGCGTGACATCACGAGATTTTTCCGCCACCGTGATGGGGGTTTGCTACGCCGGGATTCTCTCGTGTTTTCTAGAAATCGCAGGGGGTTGAGAGACCCTCCGCGAGCCGAGATTCATTTATGCACGTGGGAGAGACTCGCGTGCCGCAATCAATTCCTCCGCCGCTACCCGAAGGGGTTCGTGTTGGCCCTTCGTCTCGTCCCAGATCGGAATCGCCCCCGCGCTTTTAGCACGTTGGATCTCACCCTCTGCTCTCCAGCTAGCTAGCTAGCTCGCTATCTATCTATCTATCTCTCTCTTTCCCGCTCCCGCAGTTTCTCTTGCCAGAAAAGCCGCTTAGGATCGATCGCACCGACAGTCTTGGTTAATTAACTGTTTAGGTTGTATCTACCGGATGGGCGATAAAAACGTGGTATCCCCCGCAGCGAGTGAACGAGCGAGCGAGCGTGTCCTGCAAATACCGGTATCGCAAACACGTGAAGAGAAATTAATATAATCCCGTGAAGTTTCCGTGCGCGATAGCGCACCGCCGAGCCTTTCTCGCCCGTTCGTCCCCCCAGTGGCCAGCAGTAGCTGCCGAGCTAATAATAAACAGACTCGAGATTCGATAACTGCATTCAGGCTGCGCTTGATACAGGACGATCACGAGCTTCTTCTGTTTGGCAGAATATTCCGTGGGAAATTTTTCGCTCCTGTGTTCCTGATTGGCAGTCCGCCAATTCGAAATTCCGCCGCATGTATAATAAAATTCGGTGGCTCGCGAAAATTTGTCGGACTTGTGGTGAACGCGTTTCTGCTGGTGCACAATTAGGAAAACCACCCCCGCGCGGTGAGTAAGTAAGTAGCGGCGAGCGCCACGTTAGTGGAGCATGATTTAATAATTGACCAGCAGCGTTGCATGTGCGGCCATGAGGACCGCGTGCAGCCCTGATGAAGTTATTCCGAGTCCCGAGCTGTCCCGGTTTATAGCCACATCGTAGATACATCCATAACACGGATGAATAAAGAAAACTCTGTTAACCATGTCTGACCGACTGACCAACTAACTCCCGTTAACAATTTGCCTCCCCCGTCCGGGGATTGTTATATACCCGGCACATTGTGCCCATCGCGATTCTCTAGCTAGGGAGCGCGGGGGTTGCAAAGGTGAACGACGGGCGACAACTATCCCGTCGGGGCTCGTGAATGTGTCGCGTCCTCCGATTCCAGTTAGCGATCCCCCGCGAGTCGCACACTCGCAATCCGCAGACTCGAGAGAGTTCACGCCGTTCACTGAATCACCTCAAGCGAACAAAGCGAGAAGATTTATCTGAAGGGAGCGAAAGGGGAAAATTCGCGGGAAGAGCCGGAAGCTTAATTCGAGACACGGGGGTAAAACGCGGCGCGAAATTAATCACGCGCGAGCGTTATTAATTGACGCGGGGGGTGCGAACGGTCAATCCGGGCTAACCGACTCCGATTAGCGATTTCAGCTGGCTCATTCCAGATCATAGCCGTGCGAGCGCTTAGAAGAGAGGAGGAGAAGGAGGGAGGATGGGGTTGGCGCGCGCGCGGAGGAGGGACGAGAGTGAAAAATACTCGACGGGTCGATTAATCAACCCCCGCGCGCGCAACCGGTCCCGTAATCGCGTGTTCCTCATCAACCACCGACTCCCCGACTCGAAGGGGAAACGGCGGGGGCGGGGGGAGGGAAACGGAAAGTCTTGGCTGGGAACAAAGGGAGATTAACACGTACGCGGATTACATCGAACACGGATTTTGCGGGGAAACTCCGTATTACGGTAGATTACACCGCCGTCTTAACCGACGTCCGACGTGGCTGAGTCAAAGTTCTCGCTAATACAATTTGCATCAATAGGAAGCCACCCTTCTCTTTCCTCGTCTTCCGTGTCCTCTTTCATCCCTCTGAGCGGTGCCATGATTCGACACCGTGCACAGGCCACAAAGCTCCCGTATTGTCCGTGACGTTAGCGCGCGCGTTACGTTATATTTAAGACGCGATATTGCGAGGAGTGTGTCGGAGGGCGGATTAATATCCGGCGAGGCTGGAGGGAAGACCGACGCGATTTTGCAATTTGCCAGTGAAAGAAGAGGGGAGAGGAGAGAAGAAAGAAAAAGATTACACGAGATGTCCGAGACTCGCCGAGAGTCGTTCGCTCCGGAGGATAGATTCCCGATAGACTTGGGACCGAGAGGCTCCCCCTCGATAAAATTCAATTGGATGCTCTCCAGAGCGTCGAAGCATGCTCTTACATTTTTTTAAAATCCGCGAGGGAGAGGGGGAGAAAAAGGGGAAGAGAACAGGGAACACGCGCGCGGGATTATATCTATCGGAAAATTATGCGCGGTGTACGGAGATGATTCTCCCGGCGTGTGCTAAAAGCGCACCGGAGGGTTAAACGAATTGGCACCGCGCTGGCTTCGATTAAATTATAGTCGATTTACATTCGTTCCATCCCCTCGCTCGGCCGCTCCGTCCCTCCTCGCGCGAGTGCCGGCGACAGTCTTTCCTTCGCGACGAGAAACGAGCCCTCAACCGGAAGTACACGTCTACACGACGCACGTATTGATGATATTGTGCAAAATGCCATAAAATTATTGAGACTGGATCTATTATTATAAAGAGGTCACAATCCACGCCAATCATCGAATTTCATTAATCATCACGGACGAGCACAAATCTCGACGGTACATTGAGATCATTGATATTTACACTCGAGCTTGAACCGGTTGCAATTTTTTTAAAAATTTTACTTCAAGTAAAAAGTAGAAACTTGCCTCATCTCGTTCTAAGACTAGGGCTGGCCCTTTGCGCGCACCCCTCAAGCGTAATCGCGTAAATTCGTAGACGCTATTCAAAATTGCATTCGTGAACAAAGATCGTTCTACGTTTAATTTAATTTAATTTAATTTATTAGAGGAACTCGCGCAATTGAATAACAATTAAATGCGCTCAATTATAGCAAGATAATAGTCTAAAAAAAAGAAGAAAAAATAAAGAGAGGAGAGAATATAAATCGGTGTTTAAACACGCTGGGGAAACGCGGGTTGGAGTTTTGCGTACACAGCAAAAACATTTGTGTAAAATTTAATACATTTTACAAATCTCAAATGGTCCATTAAAATTTTTGTATTAATTTAACATAGTGCAAACAATGGCGTCAATATTATGTAGGTAAACTTAATAAAATTGATAGGAAATGTTTGGAAGCAAAAATTTTATGTAAAATAAACATATTCATAATATTAAATTTTACTTAAGGAAAATGTTGTTAATTGCATGGATCGCACAATGTTGCACTGCGCGTCGCGTTAATGTTTGAAAAGGGTTGATTTAACACACGTGCTGAAATATGTTATAAAGCAAAATTCTTGCTGTTACACAAAATATATTATTTTAACATTTGGACGAGTTAATTATAAATTCAACACATAAAATTCAATTAACGCAACGACAATTTATTAAATTCACACATGGATGTGCTGCGTTTTTTAACATAAAAAATTTTAATGAGGAACAGATTTCCAACAGAAATACAAAATATTTATTGCTGTGTAAGACTTCGGTCGCGAAGCTCCTCCTCGCGATTATCGGTCGCGAACAAAGGGGTGCGTGCACGATTTTGGCGCGTTGCGTCACGGAATAGAGTAATTTCGAGCCTCGCAAATATTTCGGGCTGTAACGTCAGCGTCGCGTCGGCCCTTAAGTGACTTTTTAAGCGTTTTTAGGGGACTTTTTAAGAGCGACGTTAAATGACTCTTTACGTGCAATTAACGTATACGACGACTTTTTATGACGGTCATTGTGTATCGATTCGACGTACGAGACGCGATGCAGAAACGTTTGACATTACGTTGACGTGACGGTGACGTTACGTTTATAGCTCGTACAATCGGTCTTTACACCGCTCCGACCGTCGCATGCGACTTTATTACGCGGCACTTCTGCATAACAGTTACAATTCCTTGCGCATACGTACGCTAAAACCTCATTTGCTATAAGGCGATTTACCATTACACGAAATCGTAATCGAACGGTATCTTTCGTCTCTTCCGCCCCCTTTCTTTCTCCCTCTTTGTCTATCTCTCCTTTACTCTCCTCCCTCACGCAACCCTCATCCGAAGTTCACTTTCAATCCAATGCGATCGTGATTCCGTTCCGTCGTTATCGGGGATTGAAACCGGCGTAACTCCGACGAGGAGCCCGATTTCCGACGAATCGCCGCCGAAACGTAAAAATAGAGCTCACAGCGTTCCCGGGCCGTTCGCGGAAGGGGAGGAAACGCGGGTAATATTTTCGCGCACCCCTTGTCGATACTCGATCTCTCGCAGAGATTCCGCGAGTTCCGCGAGGGGAAAAAAGCTCGTGCGCTTTTTTTTCACCGCGATGAACTCAAACGACGAGGAAACGATTGTCGTTGCCGGGATGTCTACCGCGGGATCTACCCCCGCGATTGTATCGCGCATTTTCCCCCGTGCCCGTTGTCGCCGCTTCGGGTGGCGTGCGCGATACGCCTGAAACGTGTAAACGCGCGCGAGCTTGATAGATAAAATGATAAAGGCGCAATGCGCCGTTTCTTATTGTCGGTTCTGTGGCATTACGTGCGACGCGATAATTTAGATATTCCGCGCGCGGGGACCGGCGCGGCACCGCGACGCCGTAATCAGTCGCCGGACTCTAATACAATCTTCTGTCGTTAACGCGTGTTACTTAAAGCGCTGAGTAATTATTACGTACCGAGATCGCAATCTTAAGCGAATAATCACGACACGGAGAGAAAGCGCGCGCGAGAGAGAGAGAGAGTGCGTTTTCCTTTCCTCTTTCCCTTTGCAATCATGCCGTTAAGCGTCACGCTTCCCGATCCGCTCGACCGGAAGGTCCGTTTTGCATCTAGAACAATTATTTGGTAATACAATTTGGTTTACTAAAGCGGAAGAATAAAAATCTACGGCGGATCTACGACTGCCTGCTTTTCTCCTTTCTCTCTCTCTCTCTCTCTCTTTCTCCTCTCCGAAGAAGCGAACGGAAGAACCGTGTCCCGGCGAAACGAAAAAAAAAGAACACATGAATCGACGTGACACACGCATAATAAAGGATAAAAAAATAAAGATTATAATCGACAATAATATATATATATTTTTTTATATAATAGTGCAATCAGTACGCGGAGCACGGACGGGCGCGCTCGTCCGCGCACACGCGCACGCCCGCGCGCGCCACGTGCACACATATATAATTATATATTTATGTATAATGATCAAGTTTTTAATATTTACATCATATACGTACTGGTATCGGTTGCAGTTTCGCGGATCCGTGTGTGTGCTTGCACGACAACGCTCGGTGTGTCTCGTGTGTATGTGTATGTATGTGTGTGAGTGTGTGCTCTTAAAGCTACCTAGCTTCTTCCGTTACCGCACCGGGGCTATGGCAACTAACGTGATAATGGCAAGTACCTGCTGAAATCCGGAGGGAGGAGGAGGGGGTGGGATGACGTCGACGTCGATGGACGTTACTGGAATCCACGGAGAGGAGCGATCGAGGATCCAATCGGGGACTGAAGCTTGTGAAGGGATCTGACGGCCGGTTTTCCTACTCGCTTCGATGCGATCAAACGCAACTGAACTGAAGAACGATCCCTCCTTGCGCTCGTTCTTCTCTTTCCGCGGAAAAGCCGGTGAAACGCGGAGCGACTCTGCGCGACCGAGTCTGCTGCCTGATTGACATGAACACACATAATTCAGTTAATAATGCGATCATATAAGACGACGTTGATGACGTCGAGAATTGAATGTTTCAGGGACGATCATCAGCGCGAATGATCTGCCCGTGGAACATTTTCCAGCGTTCGAGATACGTGCATCAGCATTTTTCATGATGATGTTTTCATAATGACGATTAAATTGAACATTGGACAAGGCTCATCCGATCATCCGAACGCCGAGTCCCCGTCGATCATTATATAAAATGTTCAATGAGAAACGCGAGATGTATATAATAATAAATAAAACATAAATATAGCAACAAAACAAACAGAACATTTTATAACATATATATAATGTTATATATATGCTTATAGATATAAATTAAAAATTTATGCCCTTTTGTGCGTCCAAGTATCGATCGCCGGAGGGGGGACGACGTACCAGCCAGCGTCCGGATAATCGGCCGTGCCGCGTCGGTTCGAGTTGCGCTAATTGCGAGTGATCCGATTAAGAGCTCGACAATCCGGCACGCGTAATCAACGCGCGATCGCGGCATCGTGCTGCGACCCTGCTGTCCGCTACATTCCCTGCTACACGACCGGAAGAGCACGCATACTGCTGTTCGCGAGAATGTCGCTCGCGCTTTACCTTCGCTCTGCCCCCTCGCCTCTCTTTCATCAAGGAAAGCTCGCTCGTTCACGTTCCTGAAGCCTCATCTCGCGGGCGTGAAGCGATTTCGATGATCGCCCTGACGGGCGAGCGGAGCCTTTTGTTTAACGTCAGTCTCGAGAACGACAAACAGAACGGCGGCCGGGGATGGGGCTGCTACATTGATCGAGCTTCATCCCTAACGCATTCAACAACAAGGAGAAACGGAAACACGGGATCGCGAATACGCAGCCGAACACGAGAGTCTCGCGACCCATTGTGTCGCGCCGGGGTCCTTTGTGCGGGAAAGCCTACACATTTCTACCCTCATCTCCCGCGTCTGCCAGCGCGTGCCGCCCTACACGCCTTCTCTCTTTCTCCCTTCTCTCTCCCTTTCTCTCCGAGTTTCAGGTCACGCGAAGGGTTGCGAGCGCCGTGGAGGCGCGTACGCTCGAGCGGAAGCGGAGGCGACGGTCTCGGGGTGCTGCTATTACGGGGTCCACGAATCGCTGCTCTCTCGGTTCGCATACACAGCTGTTGCGCACGCGAAAAGAAGAAAACAAAAGAAGAAGAAAGGAGAAGACAACGTATTCGAGACATTACTCAACATACACACTTGAAACGGGGGAAGAGAATGGCGCCGACACGCCGGGATCTGTCACTGTCGCGGCGAGTTCGTTGGTCATTGTACGAACAGCGGGAAGACCCGTCCAGAGAACGAGGCTCGCTCTGCCACCGAGGGTTCTCTTGGAATTTGCAAATTATCTCGTTGTAATGATAAATTGACTGCTGTGTGTGTGTGTGTGTGTGTGTGTCTCGGTCGGTCTGTGTGTGTGTCACGTGTGACGTCCCCCAAGTGTCTTAGAAAATCATACTAGGGTCGCTCGCAAAAGCTACCTGCTTCAGTAGTACGCAAAGCCGTCACTCTATTACTTTGATCGTGAATTCACGAGTCTCTCGGCAGACTTTTTCTGACTTTTCCAGAAGCAGACAACAATACGAAAGATTTTCAAGACTCTCAGATCAGCGAATTGTTGTTGTTCGTTCTTACAGAGAAATGCGCCGGGAATGTCAACAAAAAGATTTTGTCGAATAAGTAATGGAGAACGATCAATGTGAAAGATTCGAGACGCTTGCTTGCAGATCATCATCGAGCGAGCAGTAGCAGCGACAGTTTTGAGAATTGCCGCGACATTGCGTCGTGCTGGCGAGATTCTTTTCCTCGGCGTACGCGAGGTGGTGAGAAACGCTCGCGCGCGCGACGATGATGAATCTTCCCTTCCGAGGGCTTCGTTGCGGGACTTCCATTTTTCCAGAAGAAAAATGACGTGTGCGCGAAACTCTTCCTTTTTTTCCGGTCACAATCGCGATAAGGGAGAACAACGCATTCACAGTCGCGGGCCTCCGTGCACACGTGTCGCA
Source organism: Ooceraea biroi (assembly GCF_003672135.1). NCBI lineage: Eukaryota > Metazoa > Arthropoda > Insecta > Hymenoptera > Formicidae > Ooceraea > Ooceraea biroi. Next base: position 1,461,220 of record NC_039517.1, read on the forward strand.
TACAAGACAGACTGCCGCGAGTCGCGGAAATCGTTCGAAATTAAATTAATGTAATTTACAAATGATTGACGCGAGCGAATTATAATGTTCTAATTATAATTACGATTACGCATCCGCGTTTGTATTCGACGACGAGGGACAACGAGAGGCAACAGACGGAAGAGAAGAGTCACGTTCGCGTTCCTCCCGCAGCGTCGCACACGAAGAGGGATCCACAGAAGCCCGTTCATCGGAGAAACAAACGTCGACGAACGAGGTAACGGACCATCGCACGGCGCATCGTCGGCGAGAGGAACCTGAAGGATCCGACGCGTCTTATCGATCGGTTCCTTTCTCGCCTCGAAAGGATCTGATGCAGCGTGCGCGCGTGAAAAATGCCTTTCTCGCCTGAATATCAATCGATATTGAATATCATCTTGCACAATATCTCCCCCTGTCTAGTCGCTCGTGTGCGTCGTCACGCACGATTTTCGCTGCGATACGCACAAGGACGACGTATACTGTATCAGAATTGGCGAACACAAAAGGCACCTTTTCATCCGGCGCAGCGCCGAGTGCGACGCACAAAGGACAACGCGTGCGGTACAGTGGTACGTACGATAACGAATCGCTCGCTCGCTCGCCGAAACTCTCTCTCTCGGCACGAAATTCGCAACAGTGATTCGCGTCACGACAATACACACACGTTCGCCACTTCTCCTTCCCTACTTATCTGTATATTTGCGTATGGACCGCTTGCGTAAATAAAGCTTGATCTCGGTCTAAAATTATATCGCTAATAGGCGCTTCCTTGTTCTCGCACGGGAGCGCGCGTCGCTCCCGGGAAAATTACAATTACAACATTAATGCGATTAGACTCCTGCCCTTCTTTTTATCCTCCTTTTCCTCCACCCCTCTTTTTCTCTCTCTCTCTCTCTCGCTCGCTTTCTTTCTTCTTTTTATCCACTAACGTAATAATTAAAAAAATCGGATTACTCTGAAAAATTCGAGATTACTTTTAAAAACTGTTCCTCGGACAGTACGTTTTTTTTTACGTTTTCCTTTTCCGCTCATCAACTCCTCCTCCTCCTCCTCCCCTTCTCTCCGTCTCACTGGTATTACACCCCGTCGTAGTGTGTCCCACGTGCGCGCACTCCTCCCATTTCTCCGCACCACCCTTCACCGCACTCTTCGACGTTAATTTAACTTTGAACATTTACCCCCCCTCTCTCTTTCTCGTCCACTTATTATGCACTTCGCCCGTAAGAGGGAAGAGAGGCGACATTTTTTAGGACCATCACGTGTTTCACCAGCGATTATTAAATGGAAACCGTTGCGCGTTACGAATTACGAGGTACGTTCAAGTCGAAAAATTAGCAGAGGCTCCATCTTCATTTTGATTATGTCACCTGTGTATGCGTACGTCTCCGTGTGTGTGTGTGTGTATGAGTTTCGTATATCACATATTTTAGACATTCGTGCCGCGGATGCGTCTTCGCGGATCCTCGCGTTCTGGATTCCCCGTCGCTTCCTCGTCCCTCTTCCCCTGCCTCGCCTTCGTCCTTCTCACGTTTCGCCTCCGCCGTGCGTACCGCACGGATTCGATGAGTAGTCTCCATCGACGAACATTGCACACAGTTGTGTCGGTACGTTGACGTTGACGATGATATTCCATGGGTGCCGTCGGTCCTTCCTTCTTCTCTTCCTGTTCTCTCTCTGGTCGCACGGATGTGATTCAGCGTTCCCGATCACGACGCGCGCACGCTTTCGTAGCGTCTTTTCTTTTCTTTTTTTTTACACATCGTAGTCCATTCCCTTTATTAACTGTCGAGTGCAAATTTTTTATTCCTATATTTTATATATATATATATATATATATATATATATACGATGTATGTATATCGTTATCTTATCGAGATGTTGATGCTTCTGCTCGGGAAAGTAGGTAATATATAGTCTCAATGTCGCTACTCGCTCTCCGCGCTCGATTTACACAATTTACATATATCCCGGACACGCGCGCCGCCGCTTCGCACGAACGGCGTGAGCCCAACGCTCGCGTTCCTCCTGTCTGCACGTTCACCGCGGCGTTTCGTTAGTCCTCAAATAGTTCATTAGAGCATGTTACGAGGCGTATCAAGTATCCTTATTATGGCGTATACACACGTTGCTGCCCTCTCCTCTCCTCCCTTCCTCTCTCTCTCCTCCCTCCGTTCTCTTCTGGTTTTTTTACACGAATGCACTTCACTTTTTTACGCGCAAAGATTCTTTAATACTTCTTTTTTTTCTTTCGTTTTTCTTTCGCAGAGAACTTCGATAAAAAGGACTACGTGAAAAGTTCAATTTTTTTCTCCTCCTCCTTTACGATTAGCCTAGCGCTCCCTCCTCCCTCCCTCCCTCGTTTACACATTTAAATTAATTAATTTGATATACCTAATATTATACTGCGTTTTACATATGAGGGTTTCATCTCGTTACTTTATTACTACCATCTCTCTTGGCGTTTTTTTCATGCGCCGAGTTCGTCATTAGCTTCGACCGAGATGGAGAGATCTACAATTAGCTTCCCCCCCTTGATAAATTTTCAACAAGAATTAAACAAGAAAAAAAGTTAACAATATTCGCAATAAAATTCGAAATACGATCGAGATCAGTTTTCGCGTCAGTTTTGCGTGTCGACAGGGAGAATTATTCACCCATCATTCGCCAATCATCGGTGGATGAATGACACGCGCGTGAAAATATAGCAAACTATTTTCTTTCTAATGTGTACGTAAAACGTAAGAATTTTCGTTACCGAACACAACGAATCATCAGAAGCAGAAATTCGTTAAATGAGGGAAAAAACACGTACAACACGCGGGAGATGAATACGCAGCAAGAAATCATGATCTCGACGAGAAAAATAAACGGGCGGTACATTGCGCAACACACGTAATGCAACGATAATGATGATACGTCAACAACAGTCAATGGTTACACGGCCCCGGGGAAAACAACGGACAGTTTCCTCGAGTAACCGCAAAATAATCAACAATCGCGAGTATGGACTCGCGAGGATTCTCGAGAATCCTAATGAAGAACTCGGCGGCTTACGACGTGCGTGCGCTCGCGATAGTTACTTGGACTTACGGCTCTAACATCGTTTGATTGTTTAAATTAGTTTACGTTAGTTCCTAGTTAACCATAAGTGTATGCGATTCCATAGGAGCCGCGCTGTCGTATAAAGTGTCCGTGTCCTGCGTAGGCTCGCCTTGCAGCTGGCATTGGTTACTCAACGTGCCAGCACCGCAGTCGCAGAAGAATCTGAAAGCATGCGAGACACACGTGCGTTACACATCGTTTGGCCGACGATTACGCAATGATCGGCGCCGCGCCGCGCGTCACGTAGAAGCTGATAAAGCTGATAGAACGAGAAACCCGCTGCTCACTCACCGATCGTGTCTGATGAACTCGACGTCGTGACCGGCGTGGCAGGTCTTTATGCAGTTGACGCATATCGCGTTGCGGTCTGTCGTGTTGCACGTCTGACAGCGATAGAAGTCGTGCATGGGAAAGGAGGTGTACGACGATATCTTATAGAGGCACTGGCCATTCCCCACTGCCTTCTCCACCGCGTCTTGGTTGTTGAAGATTTTATTGCCTGAAAGCGCGCGCGACACACGCGTAATTCGTCAGGCTCATCTTCATCGAGAGAAAGTACTTGCGGAAGAAGTTTGTCCGGTGGAAATACCGGCCGGAAACGAGACGCTTACCTCTAGTGGTCGGCTGGACGCCGCTGGCTAGACAGAGCCCGCCGAACCGATTGTTGAATATCTGATTGTACTCTAACGTGGCAGTGGCGTTGTTGGTGATCTCGACACCGGCAGCCAGCCCGTCGAAGATCCGGTTTCTCCTCAGGATCGGCTGCGACTGCGTCGAGATTAGCACACCCGCTTGCGCATTGCGAAATATGTCGTTCTCTTCCAGAACACCTGCGACCGAAACGTGCCAGCGTTATTAGCGATTCGCCATGATGATATATTCGGAAGGCAATCTGACAGAAAGATTTTGTTAATCTTCATTTCTCACCGTCAGAGAATGAAAAGAGAATAGATGGAAGCTATAGTCTTCGTACTAGCAGCGTCGCGTTTAATTATTCACGATATATTTCACTTTGCAGCGATTGTCGTCGCGACTCGACGTAGATAATTTATCTCCAGCATCCGCGATTAAAGCGAATCGCTTGAAGCGATATAATTTTGAGTTCATGCATTCGATAATTGGAATTTCTGAATCTATTCAGGTTCAATAAAAAGTGACCGTTTAAGACTCGAGGAAGTAAATTCTTGAGAATTGTCGTCGCACGATTCGCGCATCGGACGCACGCGAGCGGAAGTCGAGCTGATACGTTACCTTTGCCACCGTTAAATATACAGATACCGCCGTCTCGTCCGTCGAAGATCTTATTTCTCTTGAGAGTCGGGTTGCTGTCGGTCTTGATCCAGACTCCCGCCATGGCGTTGTCGAAGATCTCGTTCTGCTCGAGTAAGCCCAAGCCGCTATTGTACACGAGTACGCCTCCGTTCTGCCCGCCCCATATCTTGTTGCCACGTATCACCGGATTGCTGCCGGTCCTAGATTCGACATGAGAAGGGAAACGGCGTTTCAGGCGCGTCTCGTCAATCGCTCGCGCTTGCACGGAAGCGGGAAGTAAGAATTATAATTATAATGTAAAATAAAAATAAAGTTATTATTATTATTGTTATTATTAATTACCTTATTTGTACTCCCGAGTATAAATGATTGAAGATATCATTGTCCTCCAACTTGCCGTGGCCGTTGTCATAGAAATACACGCCGACCTGTTTGCCACTATGAATCCGGTTTCTCCTGAGCACCGGCGTCGAACCCGTCGTGATCCAAACACCCGCGAGAGTATTTGCATAGACCTCGTTCTCCTCGATCAAGCCCTGGCCCTTCTCGTGAACGTAAATGCCGCCGTGCTGGCCGTGGTGTATCTTGTTGTGCCGCACTATCGGGTCAGAGTTTGTTCTAATTTGTATACCGGCCAACGCATTACCGTAAATATTATTGTGCTCGATCAGGCCGCGGCCCTCGCCGAATATATACACGCCGCCCTGGTGGCCGTTGTATATCTCGTTTCGACGTATCGTCGGATTCGAGTTCGACGTGATCCACACGCCGGCAAAGTTATTCGAGTGTATCTTGTTGTCAATGAACTGCCCGAGACCGTTCTCGTGAACGTAGATGCCGCCCGTCTGGCCGTGGTGTATCTCGCAGTGCACGACGGTGGGATTTGCGCCAGCCTTCACCTCGAAGCCGGCTATGCGATTGTTGTGGATGTCGTTCGCCTCGAAGTAGCCCAGCCCGTTGTCGAATGTGAAGATCCCGACGTCACGCCCGTGGTGAATGTGATTCCGTCGCATGATCGGGTTCGCGTAGTTCTTCACCCAGATGCCGGCCAGAGCGTTGCGCGAAATTTCGTTGTCCTCGTAGGTGCCCTGAGCGTAGTCGGTGACATACAGACCGACGTTCTCGCAGTCCGATATGTCGCAGTTCTTCACCAGTGGATTCGCACCCACGCCGGAGACACACACCGCAGCGCCGACTGAAAAGTAAAGATCAACGTCAGTACAATTTCTCTCCAATAAACCCTCGTTAAGCTGAATTCCGTCGAAATTTATTCGATTTAAAATTTCTAATTTTTAAATTTATTCGATTCAAAATTTCTACTTTTTACATTTATTCGATTTAAAATTTCTAATTTTTAAATTAATTCGATTCAAAATTTCTAAGTTTTAAATTTATTCGATTCAAAATTTTTAGTTTTTAAATTTATTCGATTAAAAATTTCCATCAACATTAATCACAAAGCTCTACCTACATTCGAGATTCTTCATTTGAACTGAACTGAAATATCTGCGCTTGTTACGAGCATCGACTCACCAACGCTAGAACTTCTGATGATACAGTGATCAACGGTGGGACTGCAATTCTCGCCAACTTCTAGGCAGTAGTGCTTGTGATGAGGCACAGTGCTGGTCACGTCGGGCGTGAACTTCAACGTGAGATGCCCGGCGTACGCACGTTTCGCCCCTTCGACAAACATTACCGTCGACTCGCTTTCCCGTTCCAGGATGACCGACTCCGCGACGTTGCCCGGCGCTGCACCAATCAACGCCACGTCGCTGTCGATCACGAGGAATTCACCTCTGTACGTTCCAGCGTGCAGAAACACTAGATGCTGCGTCGTCGTGTCTTCACCATTCGTCTGCGAGTTGCTGTTGCAACAACCCTGGCCTCCTGGAGCCGCGCTGCTTCCGCTCGTATTCCCGCTCGTAGTGGATGTGCTGCTGCTGCTGTTGTTGTTGCTCCTGTACTCGTCGACGTAGTCGAGCGCCCCCTGAACCGTGTTGAAGTACGGCAGATTGCGACCCTTAAACTTGAGGTCCTGGAAGCCGGGCCGCACGTGCACGCCCCTGTACAGCTGCCTGAAGCTCTCCTTCCATGGATTCGGGTACTCGGACTCGTCCGGCGACACGAACTCGAATTTACACGGAGCTGGGTTAAACAGCGGCAGATCGTACTCGTAGACCTGCTGGTACAGTGATTTCCACAGCTCCGTGTCATTCGCGATCGCCTGGAAACGCTTGCACACCTGCGACACTCGGCAAAGGTCCTGCTCCATGAGATAGTTGAATATCGTGAGCAGCACCTCATCCGGTAGCTCATACTGAAGATAATGCGCTGCTGTGTTTGTGTTTATACCTGCCACGAAATCAGAAATCAGAATTAGACGAGTTACAAAGGGAATTTTCGAAAAGAAAAGAAAAGAAAAAATTAATGAAATAAAGATTCGCGTCTCGAAGGAAGGAAATTGCAACGGTACCTTTAGAAGTACGAGGACTCTAAAGCTAAAGTCTCCGTTGCTCAAAGATTTCGTCTAAGGTTGCATGCTTTTGCGCAATACAGTGACATGATACGTTCGATATGACGATTGCATCATCAAACTGTTCTTTTCAATTTCGGAAAAATATTTGAAATAATTTCTGGCAAGACCGATCGATTAGTTAAAGATTAGTCTGAGAGCATCAGTGGAGACGATACCGTCGGTGGACAGCGAACACGTTCGCCTTGGTCGTTTCCTCGCTGGCAGCGACGATGAACCAAAAGTGGCCGCGATGCTACTTCCGCCCGATGGTGGCAGAGCTGAGCTGGTACCAGGTGCAGGATCCGGATGAGGTGGACTTTTGCGTCTAAGATCGTACGGTGAAGAATGGGACTGCGAGGGGGACGGCGACGGTGCAGCTACTCCGGATACACTAGGGGACGAGCCTCGTCCACCACTTCCTCCGCCTCCACCGCCAACTCCACCGCCCGGAAGGATCTGATTGGACGTTGGACATGGCAAATCGCATGGCTCGGCTGACAAAGAGACGTACAAAACACCGTCATTAAAGGACCTGAAGCTTGGGCAGGCAGGTCAAAAGTTTCCAAAATATTTCTTTAAAAGGCAAGTCACACATTCAAGAAAGTGAATGAGCAGAAAAAGAGGGAGAAAGAGAGAGAGAGAATACCGTGTTGTCATCTTCTGCGTGTTTCAGCATAAACTTGTGCGTTCAACGTTTTATGGTGGCAAGCGACGTTCGTTTGTGTGAAAACCGCCATGGCTCTCGCTACCTGCCGCATAATTTGCGGCAAATTAGAGACATTTGCACGGTGACACGGGGCGGCCGGCCCCGGTCTTTTACAAATGATGCCGACGCATGATAATGTCGCAAGCCCCCGCGCTTGCCAGGAACTCGGTAATGAACCGTGTCGTAATTATCCCGGATCCCGGTGTAATTGTCGGCATTACGCGAATCCAATTGCGCTGCCGATATCGCGGCGAACGGAAGGAGCGAGCGAGAAGCTGAAGGGTGCGAAATGCAAAACGGATTCAAACGAACGAAAACGCCGCGCGCCGCGTTCCTCTCGCGGCCGCACCGTCTTTCGTGCGGGGAACGCGTTATCGGAGTGCACAATGCGCACGAGATTATCAGCTAATCTCCTCCGACCGGCGAACCGGCGATTATCGCCGGACGAAAATTCACGTTGCATATCAAAGTACGAGTCGACGGAAAAGGAGGAGATACCGCACGACGCGCGGTCCGGGGTCCGGCGCGTTCACGCGTCCCTCCGTTCACTATCAAATCATTATCGTGTGACGAACACTGACACAGGCGATCGTCACGCGCTCGGTTCCACTCCGCTCCGTAAACAGCGCCTTGAATCGTTTCACTTTCTAGTCGGTAACACACGGGGGTACATGCACGCACGCGTGCATGGGGGGGGGGGGCGGCAGGAGGTGCTCCGCTCGTGGAAACCGACGAAATGCACGGGCATCCCGTGGCCGGGGATACTCTCGATCACGTTTTCGGGTCGCACCGCTCAGGGGATCCTCCGCGCGAAAGTGGAGCACCGCTAAATCATCACGCGAAACGCACTGGTAGCGCCGATACCGCGTAACAGACGCCAGCCTCTCCTTTCCTCCTTCTCTCTCTCTCTCTCTCTCTCTATCTCTCTTTCTTTCCTCAAAAGTACATCCGTGCTCTGTAACAAATACTTCATTTAGCATTTCTAAGTATTATGTTTAACAGTAGCATTAATAAAATTAATGTAATTACGTTAATTTTATTAATGTAATGTGTTTTACATTTCTGCGTAAAATCACTTGCGGCACACTCGAGTTCGATGAATGGTTGCATGCATTATTTGTGGTAATGTAATTCTCCATTTCTCGGATTTCATCAACAACAGGAAGAACTTAAATATCGATTTCCATAAATGCGATTCTCAAGACTGCTCGTTCACTCGTCCCTCTCATTCTCTCTCTCTCGCACTCTCTTTCTTTCTCGTTCTGCCGCCGTCTTTCCCCTTACTTCATCCCTCTCTCTCTTTCTTTCTTTCACTCTCCACTTCTCTCCGTCTCGCTCGGACCGCTGGAAAATTCGGCACTCGATCGACATGTACGCGGAGTCGCGCCGGAGTGCGTTCCAGCTGGATCGCTGACACGATTCGGAATCGAGAAGAAAGGGGAGAAAGAGGGAGAGAGAAAGGACGAGAAAAAGGAAAGAAAGAAGTACACGGTGGAGGACGGAAGGGGAAGGCGACTCTGGAGCCAACATTCCTACGGATTGATCGCGGAGCGGAGATCGCGATCGATACACGACGACGTGTATACGGATGCGTACCGTCCATACCATGAGACGCACAAAGGTTTTTCGAAGCGAGCGCGATGGTCCCTGCGCTATGATACAATATTATATTACAATAAAGATCACGTTCCCTTAATATATTATACTATCATCGAAGGGGGGAGGGTCATTCAACCCTTGTCACGTTATAGTTTCGAAACTCGATTCTGCATTATGCATGCATGCATCGTCATAACAGGCGTCACTGTTGACTCGATTCTCTTCTCCATCAGGAAAAACGTAGCAGATCTTCAAAATTCCATTAATCTGATTTTGTAATCTGTAATTGAATCGTTTTGGCTGCCCATTGGTGTTTGACAAATGGAACAAATGTAGTTTGGGGCTCAATAACGAGCAAGATTAGCGAGATGACAGATTGCAGGCTTGATACTTGCATCAGAAGGACCAGAAGAGTCATCCGACGTTAATCGTGATTGACTGAGCTGTTTTTTTACTCGATTTTCTGCAGTCACCAATTACAAGGAGACCGAGCCTTCACTCGACAGAGGAATTTCGCTACGGAAAGCCAACGAGTGCACATTCAGCGTAAAGTTATAAAATCAGCCACGCCGAAAGTGGCAGCGAAGCGTGTGCAGCTGGAGAAGTTCAGTGACAGTCCGCGCAAACAGTGCAGAGGATTAATAAAAACCAACTGCATAATCGCCTCACAAGTGGCACGAAATTACAAAATTGTAAGGTACTCTGTTTGCACTACGCATGAATGTGTACTGCCACGATTCTCCTCCGCTGCACGTGCACCTTGTCACAATCGAGCGAGTACTGTGAGTTGCACAGGCAATGATTCTTCGTTACATTGGCATCAGATCGGACCAGAGTAGATACTTAAATCCACACGCTTCTCAAATACATGCCAAAGTTGACACTTCAGTCCACTGAACACACGCTGCCCGATTACACCGATGTGCATTCACTGGCACTTCTTGGATCACTCTCTCTTTCTCCTCGGTCACTCACTTTCCCAAACGAGACGAGAATCCTGAATACAGAGAACCCTGAAAGACACAAGTGTAGAAAGGTGCACAGTACAGAGACACAAAACGTACGCTCAAGGCAGGGCTAACCTCAGGCTCTCCAGGGGACGCATGGGCGCAGCCCAAGCATCCTCTCGAGCGCGCCTGCTCGTCGAGGCTCGCTGTCCAGAGACGCGAAAGGGACAGAGAGTCGCGCGAGGAAGGGCCACGAAGAAAGAAACGGACAAAGGGAAAAAAAGACCTCCGCGCGCCGCATCGAAACGGTCGTCCTCTCTCGCGCGGGGCATCGCGAGCAAACGGAATTCGCCCGCGCATCGGCGAGGTTTTCCGGGACCCCCGCCCCCCCCCCCCCGGAATTCCTCGCGCGAGGGGGCCACGTCGGGGGTACGCTCGGGCGACGTCGACGAGGTAGACGCGCGTAGACCCGAATGCGTCTGCACGCCGCACGCACCGTCGAGAGACAAAGGCCCGACAGCGGGGGACGATGGATGAACCGCACGAATCGCGAGACACCACGACGACGACGAGTTCCTGGACAACGGCGCTCGACGCGGACTCCTCTTTGTCTCCGTCTCTCTCGCTCATTCTCTCTTTCTATATATATATATATATATATATGTAATGCTCTCTCGCTCGCGCTCGCAGTCTCTCCTCGCTCGCTCGATCTCTCTTCGTTGCACTCGCTCGCTCGCTCACTCGCACGCTTACCCGAAGTAGTCCTCGATGGCAAAGGGATCCTGTTTGCGTTTTTCCGTCGCGACCTCCGTACGTAGCTGCGCGACGACGAGAACGACGCGCTCGGCATGTTCGTGTCGTCGGCGGCACTTCTCGGCGGTCGTCCTCGTCTTCGTCGTCCCCGTAGCCGTCGTCGTTCTCGTTCCCCTCCTCCTCCTCCTCCTCCGCCGCCCGCTTCTCCGCCGCCTCCCGCTCCTCCTATTCCGCTCTCGTACGCTGCTATCGGGTCGCGTGTAGCTTCACGGTTACGAGGTACGTGCACGACGTACGGCGGTACCCTCCCCGGCGGTCGGGCGGCCGCCGCTGCGGTGCCGTGGCTGCGAACGCGCGCGCGAAAGTCCGCCGGAGGAAAACCACCTCCGCGGTACTGGCACTACACAATAGCGACTCTACTACCACCATGCATCGGCGGCCATCTTTCTCGCGGCCGACGACGACGACGACGACGGGCAGGTCTCTGCTTGCCGACTGGTGGACCAGAGGGCAGCCGCCAATCGGACGGGCTTACGATCCGCGTGTGCGTGCCGTGCGCTCCGCACACCCCCCGCCCCCCATTCGACCCGTCGCCGACCCTCCTCGCCCGCTGCCCCTGCTACTACCCACTGCCGCCGCCGCCACCACGGGGCTTATTACCGAGCCCCCCTTTCGCAGTGGAGCGCGACACGAGCGACGGGTATCGGTTATGGAGTTATGGAGGCCGCCGCGCAGCCGAGTTACGAGCAGCCGCACAACTGCGCGTCCGCGATCCTCTCGTGCCTCGCGCTCTCGGTCGTCTACGTGGCGAGCCTGTACGTCTGGAGTACGCCGCACAACAGGTACAAACGACGACGACGATCGGCCGCGCCGATGCGAGTGACAGCACAACGCACTGACGAACCGACGAGTCCCGGAGGGCGTCCCGCTCCCGTTCCCTCCTCGCGGTTCTTCCTCTCGCGAGCTCGCCACTCCTGCTCCCGTTTTATCGCCCCGCGAACGAGGGATGGATGAGCGACGGACTCGCCGCTTTCGTCCCGTCCTCGTCCACGCCAAGCCGATTCGATGGAACGCGGATCGCGACTGTTCAGCACCGACTCCGCCGCCTCCAGATGGCTCACTGAGCGACGTCTCCGCTGACGCACAAAGTGCCGCGCGCGGTGCCGCCATCTATTCTTTCCATCGCCGCCGCCGCTGGACAAGTCGGCGGGAACGTCCGTTCCTGGCGATCGAGTTATCGCTCTAGTGGCTTTACGACCGTGGCGCATTTTGTAAATCGGGAGCTTATATTTTTTTTTATTTCTATTTGGAAACTTAAATAGGCATTAATTAATTTTAAGTGCGAAGAAGTGCTATGCTCAAAATGTCTGATTGGTATAAATTTAAATGTTCGAATTTGAATATTTAAATTTGAACGCGAGCGAATGGCAGTGTCATGGCGTCCGCGAGGTCTGGCGGGAGGTTTGAAACTCCATTCGTCCGGCGGTATCAATAAGTGTCGATTAATTTTCTCCATTGTTCATGATTAAATTCTACTTTTGTGTTTCAGAGAGCACCCGTCAACGATAAAGAAACGATTCTTCAGCGTCTTCATCATGACTTTCCTCTCGCCAGCGCCTCTGTACTTTGGATTAAATGAGAAAGTGTTCCAAAAGGTAATTGTCGACTCAAAAATGTCCTCAATATTCCTCAAAAATCGCATAATAGCATAAAAAATAAATTTTATAAATAGATAAAAAATAAAATTTATAAATAATATAATTATGCGTTACATGTGGCAGGCAAGCATGTGGGAGCTGTTGGGTCTACGATGGTCGGGCTTCATACAGGCTGCCGTGATACCGTTGCTCCTAACGATGATTCTGTTCCTAGGTCCCTTGAGCTTGCAGGGCTTCAATGGCTTGTGGCGACTGTACACTGGTCAGTATCCTGCGAATCCAATCGAAAAGACATGCAGGAGTCCGGTAATTAAAATAACGAGCACGAGCTTCACTCCTCAGAGCCCATGTACTGGCTGGGAAGCGTGCGGACGTTGATCTGGTGGCGGAATCAGGTGGTCGCGCCCCTCTCCGAGGAGTGGACCTTCAGGGCCTGCATGCTGCCGTTGCTCCTGCAGTGCTTCACGCCGGCTACTGCCATATTCGTGTGCCCCCTGTTCTTCGGGGTGGCCCACTTCCATCACGTGGTCGGGAGGGTGAAGATGGGCATGGGGATCAAGCACGCGCTGTTTATATCCTGTAAGTTCGTCGCGCTCTGAAAAATTATGTTTTTTCATCCAAGAAAATATCGGGAATCGAATGAAATGAATAATCTTTCACCAGGCATTCGATATCTCAGAGAAAGAGATTTATACAAATATAATCTGTTGTAAATAATAATAATCTGTATAAATAATTTATATAAATTAATTATTAGGAATTAATAAATTTATACAAACATAATTAAATGTTCCTAGTGAAAACAAAAGTTAACTCCGCATGGAATTTAGGTTTCCAGTCCGCGTACACGACACTGTTCGGAGCGTACGCAGCCTTCCTCTTCGCGAAGACAGGTGGGCATCGCACTTTCTTCCCTTCCACACGATCCGCGAGTCTTCGTGAAGAGCTGCTCACACGTGCTTGTATTTTCTCCAGGACACTTCGTAGCGCCGTTCGCCGCGCACTCCTTCTGCAATCACATGGGCTTTCCCGATCTCTCCGAGATAGCGGCGTACAAGGACCCGCTGAAGAGGGCCGGGCTGCTCTGCCTGTTCGTCATCGGTCTGGTCGCTTGGTGCTTCCTGCTGACGCCGATGACGCACCCGTCGCTGTTCAACAACAACTTGTTCTGGACTAAGCAATCCGTATGAGACAAGTTGAGCAGAGCGCGAGCTTGAGCAAACGCCAGGAGCTTCTAATTAATTCTAACGGAGTTTCTACGCCATAACTACTGCTCCATTACCGACTTAACTGTTTTACATTGTTGTGTGATATTTTATATTTGTGTCTAGTGTATATATATATATATATATATAACGCTTATATATATATATATATGTCTGTTCAAGAGTCGCGTCTCGCAGGGATTTAATATCAGTGATGTACATGCGACGATAACGACGCACTCTCAACTCAAACACGGACAAATCCGCGCTCCAACTTGGACTCGACTCGTTGTTACGACAAAAGATGTATCACCGTAGTGCCTCAGATTTAATTAGACTTTTTGAACTGTAATTACAAAGGCATCACAATAACTGTCGGATATAGGTAAACTCCGTTCGCGAAGCCGAGGCGCGAGGGACGCCTCGTGCACCATCATTCTTCACGAATTAATCTCTCCAAGTGCGTCATCGCGAGGCGAGGTCCGCCGGGGCGGACGTCCCAAAGCGTCATCGATTTGTTCAGGGAGATCTTTTTTGTAAACGGGGATCACGTAGCGTAGAGACTATTCTAGCGTAATTAATTAACTGGATCAATGAAGTCTAGCGAGAAAGTTTGCAGATCGATCTTTATATAATCGTCCGTACTTTTATAACAGTCTGTAATATAAATACGATGTGTGTGCGCGCGCGTGTGTGCGTACGATATGGCAGTGACGAGATATACCCAAGCGTGACACGCCGCCCCGTGCGCGCACGAACCAAATGTTTTTATTTGCATCACAGAAGTAACGGTCGCGCGCAACAGAAATGTCACAGAAATACACTTTTGTATGAGTGTATCTATTGTACATGTACACGTACATACATATATGTGTGTGTACACTACCGTCAAAAAGTTTCGGACCGAAGAAATTAATAAGATTTGATTATATAATTTCATCCCCAAAGGATAGTGTCAATTACTTTATTATTTCGTGTTTCCCTTCTCCAATAAAATTTAATTTCATTATAATTCGAAGCAATTTTATTTTCTATTTCTATTTGTTACTTTTTTTTTCTTTCTTAAACTTTTTGACGGCAGTGTACATGCAGTGCAACTGAGAACGAGGGCATGTAAGTACTTATGTGTATATATATATAAGACGTGGACGACACTGGTTTCCTTTCTTGTGAATAATATCTTTCAATCGAATGCGTAATTGTGTATATCACTTGTTAATCGAGACACGAGTTTATATCGCGGCAAGATCGACTTTTTAAACGACGTTCGGAGAGTACGAGAAGTGTTAACGAGTATACTAATACGATGATGTTGAAGTGATACTATTAGTGTTTTATAGTGAAGTAAAAAAGAAAAGAAGTAAAGCTACAAATCGCTGCGGAAATCGATACTCAAGATTATTCCCGCGAGGACTCGTAGGACAATTTCGTGCGAGTGTCCGTCGAAATCTGTTAAACGTTTTGTTTTTTGCGACGAGAGAGGCGATCTGATTTCCGTGCACGATCGTTTCACTTTATAACATTGATACAGAATATATAATTCTAAACAAAACGTCTAACTTGCATCATTTGTCAGTCATCATGATCCTACGCTTATCCCTTGTCCTCGATAAATTTACCTTGAATTTACCTTGCGAAATAGATTTACGCAAGACGTAAAAGTGAACGTTGAACAATAAACTCTGTGGAATCTCCATTTGCCTTCAATTTTCTTCTGGAATTCTTTTTTTTCAAAGACGAATTGTTTTGGGCGAACAATAAACGACAAGCGCGTGATCAAACTTGCAAATATTCATAGAACTCCTCTCAAATGTTCCCGAGTGACCTCATAAACTTCTAATGATTATAATAATTATAAATTATGAACTTGTAATAATTTTTAATTTACGTCGATTACGAATTGTTACTCAATAACAATTAGAGACTCGTCAATAGCGCTTTGCTCATTATTATTAAATGTCGCGTCTCGTAATGATACTTTCACGTTGTAATAAATAGATAAAAATGACGATGATTTTTCGGTGCAAGCAAGAGGGGTTTGCCTTGCCTTACGCGCGAGTGCTTGAAGGCCGATGCGAATTTAGGAACTGCGACTACGTACAGTCAGTCTTCCCTCGGACGATCATCGACGAACTATCGACTACGCGAACGTCTGATAAATAAATAACTAGATAAATGTAGATTCTGATCGCGCAAACGTGGAAACTGCTCGCTCGCGCGTCCCTACGCTTGGCTTGGTCCGGGCGTCGCGTCTGGATTTTGCGACTGATTGAGGAACAGCATGTTGCTCGTCTTGATTCTCGATCCGGCCGCGATCAGCGAGGGCGACGGGCTGATGCAGGGCGTCGAGCAGTGGCTGTTGCTCAGGTCGCACTGGTCCAACAGCTTCCAGAGCTCCTCCGGCGTCGGCCCACCGGAGGTGTCTCTCGCTGAATCAGGAAAGGTGACAAAACAAATTTGACCATCGTAATCCACGATCTTAAATCTCGGCGGGATAATTTTCGAACAGATAGCGAAACCGGTTCGTGCGAGCTGCGCTTCGCGAAAATCCACCTAACGCGTCAAGAAAGTTAACGTCGCCGCGGTCGCGCATGCAAAATGGATAACCGCTCGCTTCCCGTAGAATTTCAGACACGTGATTCATTCTAATCATCGGCTTCCTGCAGACTTTCAGGTAGGTGATTCACGTTCGACGACTGCGTTACGTCAGTGCGTTAAGAAAGAGGAGAGAGGAAGAGATAGGAGGAGAGACAGAGAGACGGGGAAGGGGAGGGGGAGAGAGCATGACGTACCTTGAGTGGCGTTGAAAGACGGATCCAGTGCCGTTGTGAGATCCCACATTTGTATAGTGCCGTTAGAGTGGCCGGTGAATATGAAACGTCTGGGCCTTGAGCCCATGCGACTAGAGCCTTCACACTCGTGCACGTAGAACGAACTTATGATACTGCCGTCGACCGACTGTATCACGCAGACTCGCTTCCCGTTCGACGCCAGTCGTACGAACAACTGGTCCGTCTCCGGGACGACTTTCTGCACAAATACTTGCTCGTCGTCCTGCTCACCGAACGGCCCTGCACAGCGCGATCCAACATTTCCGTTGAATAAATGAAGAAGGTAGAATCTCGAAAACGTAGCGGTCGAAAATCTTGGAGGACTGCGTGATCAAATTAATTGCAAATCGAGCGGCGCGTTACCGAAATCGTTGCCGGCGTTGTAGCTGACGCAGGGGTCGATCGCCTCCAGGGAGACAATCTTGAAGCTGGCCTCGGGCGTCGAGCCTGGCTGCGTGGAGATCATGCCGCGGAATCTGGTCACCGCCCAGCTTCTGACGTGGTTGTACTCCGAGCAAACCGAAACCAGATACTTCTCCGACAGCGTTACCTGCGAAACGCGCCACGAATTGAAATACTGTACACTCAGTCGCTTGATTTAGAAATTTAATCAGTGAGCGAGTTGAACGAAACTGACGAAGTACCTTGGTCACACTGCTCTGATGCACCGTGAACGTTTGAAACAACTGCGGACCGTGTCCGACAGTTTCGGGATGCTGGACGATCACTCTGACACTCCCGGATTTCGTGCCATAGGCGATCTCAATCCAGTTTCCGCAGAGACCTAGAGAGCGGTGAAGGTTTAGGATATATTCCTCGCATCGCGGTAACCAATCGTCTGATGCACTCGGAGATTAATAATAATAAATTAACTATCTGATTGCGTAACATTAGCGATACGAATTCGTTGAGATTTCGAGCTTATACAATTAAATTATTAAACAATTGGATTTCATACTATGTATGGATTTAGAGATAGAGTTTTGGAGATGAAGAAATTCTTGTAGTGTATCAGAGGATCAATTGTTCACAATTATGAATAAATATTGTGAAAGACATTGAAAGTGTAGGCACAGTAACAATATTCGAATAACGCAGATGCTTGGACGTGTTATTAATACAAAGTAAACGAGACGTAAATTATATATTCTGAAGCTCACGACGGTCACGTCGCGCCGCGTTTTATTGCAGCAACAAGCAACAGTTATCTTATCTGTGACGAGCAAGAACATAAAACAAAAAAAAACTGTAAAATTGCGATTCCTGTTTTGTATCATCAAGCAGCTAGACATTAATTAACACACACATATATTCAATCGAACTCAATCTACAGTGATTTACTCTAAGAACAAGATGAGATGTCGCGGTGAGTTACTTACAAATACGTCGCTATATACCAATAAAAAAAGAAAAGAAATTATGCAAGCAAAGATACACATTTTCTATTACCTCCCCTCCCCCTCTCAGATGCTGGCATGGAACATATTAATATAGTATAGGAGTAGCGAGCAAGCAGCTTCACGAGAACAAGAGATCCGAACGGAATCCACTGCGCGGAGGAAATAATAATACACACGAAGAGACCAGATTTAGAAGAGAACACTGCGTTAAGTACAACTGGACGCATAAGGATAGCAGGGCTGCGTGTGTGTGTGTGTGTGTGTATGTGTGTGTGAGTCGTGCAAACTCCGACACTGCTCACAAGTGCTCGTGAGAGTCCACATTCTCTCGTCTACCCGAGCACTTGCACTCGTCCTCTACTGGAATCAAGGGTACGTGCCTTGCGATTAAAAAAAAAGAAAGAGACGAATGCGTTTTTTGCAAGTACAGATAATTTTGTTGTTGCGCCGCGCGTGAAGGAAGGTGCACGACTGTGCGCCAGTGCATTCACGAATAGAACTCTGATCTGATGAGAGGAAGGAAGAGTGTACGTTATTATCGTCGTCGTTAATCTAATTGCACGATTGTCATGTGATTTGATGCAACGAAGAAGACAGAGAGAGAGGCGGATGAGAGAAACGCGAAACTGAAAGGTGAAACGAGAAACAAAAAACTTTTCCGTAAATTTTACCACCATACTTGCCTTGTGCTATTTATCCAGTTGTACGAGAAATGATGAGAAGCAAAGAATGTAATAATAAACTCTCGTTAATATCTTTGGAAACCAACACATGAAACTGATGAAAGTTCCCCTAACGATATCTTACATAAATAAAATGTGTATAAATTATTAATAAATATAATCTATATATCTATATGCATGAATGATTAACTTGATAATTAATTTTCCGAAACTTCTGAAACAACAATTTTCGTTCTATCGTAATGCGCGATCGAAATTGTGATCGTTGCGAGATTAACCAAGCTGCTAACGGTGACGTGTCTGTTATTATTACATTCTGCAGTAAGCAGCCGTAACGTGGACGATCTAAGGTACACGTCACTCGTTGAGATTCGCATTTTCGCGAACGACACTAGAGCTACCGCCAATTGAGAGAATTTTACCTCGGATTTCTGTATCTTGGATTACTTGTCGAGTTTGCTACGTTAAGATAGAGGGGAAAGATAAATGTAAAGGGAAGCTTACTTGTCTTTGGCGTCAAATACACGGATATCGCAGTTATGGGGTCGCAGCTCGGGTCGCGATACAGTTCGGTCACGAGCAGGTCGTTATCCTTCATTCGCAAAGGAAACTTCTGCATGTCTGCAATCACATAATCAGAATTATTGGAAAAGGATATTAATATTAAATATTTCTTCAGCTGGAAATTCAATTCCTTCAACATTTTAAAGCAGAATGCAATTCCCATCTTCGCTCACCGATGTAATAGATGGAGCCGTTCTTGCAGCCGAGCAGCAGGAAGGATCCGGCCGTGTCGAAGGACAGGATGGGCACGACGTCCTGGATTTGCCAGTGATGGGTCATCGCATGCCAGACGCCGATCTTGCCGGTCGGCGAGAGCGCGACCAGCTGGCTGCCGATGAAGAACAGGTACTCGACGCGCACGCTCAGGTTGAACGTGCCCACGTTCACCCTGATCCCTTCCTCGGACACGCCCCACAGCCTGACTTGGCTGTCGTAGGAGATGGCGACCATCTTGCCGTCCACGCCGCTGCCCATCTTCGCGTTTATCGCCACCCGTTCGATCGTGCACTCGATGTGCGGACTGGTGAACACGTGCTGCCAGCCAGACGAATCCTTCAGCCGGTAGCACGTTATGAAGTGCGCGTACGCGATCACGATCCAGTTGTGGTGCGCCTTTATGATCTGCACCCTCAGCGGATCCACCCACGACGAGACTGCGCACGAAATGTAACGGTGACGATATAAAATATATTTAGAATAGATATTTATAAAACTGCAAAATTAATTAAATAAGAAATCATGAACAATGTAATATAAAAATCCTTCCTTCTCCATAATATTCTAGCGTCTTGCTCTAACGATTCGTCAGTCCTCACCTTGATGCGAGCCAAATACCAGACTGATATCGTTTTTGTAAAACTTATTCAGATCCGCCGAATTGTTCCTCACGTGCCTGAGATCTAGCGACGGTGTGCGGGAATGCGGGAGGCCGCGCTGCGGCAGTCGATAGTCCAACGAGGAGTTCCTCACGTGCGTTCCCAGCGCTCCCTTGTGGCTCTGAGGACCTGCTGTAGAATAATCCTCTGTCAGTCTTTCCTTCGCAATATTTCATTATTTCTTTTTGGAATAGCGAAGTGAATTTTTATTTAATGGAGGATTTTATTTTGTATGAGAATTAGATCGAGGACAACCTCGTCAGGCTGGCCGAGCTGTAAGGGCCAAGGAGCGATGATTGTTTTAGCCAGACGAGTAGGAAATTTGTGAGATCGGATTCAAATTGCGGGCGAATCGACGTAGAGACCGAAAGCGAGTTTATTTCGTTCAATTCCGTTCTTTTTCTTTCTTTTTTTTAATTTTTAAAAAATATATCAGTCATATACCTACTATCTCTAAGTGTCATCATTGCCCTCAGAGGCTCTATCCTAATTAAATCGATATTATAATAACACATTACATAAATCTTGTAATGAGCTTCTTCAATGAGCATAAAGAATTTTCACGCGACTGAACTATAGACAGAAATCTTCAATTACCAGTGGAATTCTGATTCGTGGAGCTGCTGGTCGCCGCAGCTTGCGAGGTGGAGGACCCATCGGTTCTGGAATTTGCAGTGGCGCCGATTCGAGCATGAACAGTCACTTCGCTGACGTTTGACGTTATCGCGATGGGTTCTTGAAGTGGTATGTCTTCAAGGAAAAAGGAGTCGTTGTAATTATCAAGCTACATCAATCTCATTGTAATTACAATTACACTCTGCAATTGTTCTGGCTTACTTGGGGGTGGCAGGTAGCCATAGAACAGCACATCACCGCAGGACGACTGCGTCAGGTCTTCGCAGAGCATCAGGCGCTTGACCAGCGGAGTGATGCCATAGTACTCAGCCTCGTGTCTCAGGGTGCGAATGTCCACAGTCTTCAGATCAATATCCTTCGTTCGCAGGTAATTCAATATAATGGAGAACAACTTTGGGTCCCTGTCGATGAACAGCGCGCCACTCTCGTCCTTGTGGCTGTCGATGCGGTTGCTCAGCAGCGCCGTGAAGAACGAGTCCTGAATCCACGACAGCGTTTGGCGGGACGTGGAGAATCTGGAGAGAGAACAATATTTTACACCGACTCTTTTTTTATTCTTCAAAGAAAAATGTTAAATAAATAAAGCGCAAGATGCCGTGCGAGAAACAGGAAGCAACATTCTGCAGCTGGAGTTAACAGAGCTAAGCGATGCCTCAACTTCCCAGAATTAAAATCCTGTAAGCATCGAAACGGTGAGGGAGGAAACGAAACAACAAGTGACAGGGAGCTACCTGGTGCCGCCGACGTTCAGGTGAACGATGTCGCTCACGCTGTCCTCACGCTCAGGTTGATCGGGCGCAGGCATCCTCGTGATCATCGCGCGCTTGTACGTTGCTCAATCATATCCCGCGAGACTGTCAGTCGCAGCAACAGCCAACTGGATGATCATCAAAACAACTTGCCAATAGGTTATGTACAAATCATCGCAGTGCCGCTGCGCAAATGCGACTATGCGCAGAGCGCAGTGGCCAGTACCTCTCCTCAACCGAGCGAGCGACGTGAAGGCAGCGGCGCTTCGCTTCGATTCTCTCTCGCGAGACATCGACTGATTTATCGACCATTTAAATTAAATTGAGATTTGAAAGATGCGAACTTAAATTCCAGTTCAAGACACACACACATAATTTCTTCGCCGGTGAAATTTAGACTGAAAGAATGACGGAAAGAAATTAATCGGTCATTTAACCGGCATTGATTCAGATGGTCGGAATCGAACTTTAAAACTGCGCGCCGACGGGATTTGTCAGTCTTTGAGAAACGCAGTATTACCTTCAGATAGGAAGGAATCTCAAATTACCTCATTAATTAACTGTATTGCGAAAAATATCATCCCAGCCAGGAATCGAACCTGGGACCTAATTATTAAATATTTTTAGTTTTAAATACATATTAAAATCTTAAATACAATTATTATATAAATAATAATAATAAATTGCGTGATTTTTATAATGATTTGTCGCTAAACAATTTTGTCACAGTTACATTTTACCTTTAGAATACGCTATTAAAGTATTGTACAGAGGTTTTGAGACACCATGTATAAATATAAAATAATGTCTTTAATAATGTATATTTTATTTTAAATGAATAAATGTTCAATAATGGATGTCTTATGGATGTCTATTGGAGTTGCAAACGGATGTACAATGGATGCCTTTGTACTTCCGCTGTAGTTGATATGGAAGTCCGCTGGCTGTACACAATGTCCGGCATGGACGTCCATCGTACATACATTGGACGTATTTGTGCTTATTGGGTCCATAAGGCCGCGGATATTACGTATACAATATATTTGTCGTATGACAAATTTTTTAAGCCTACTGACAATGAGTGACTAGTATAGGATAAAACATTTCTTGAATCTCTGGAAATTAGCCATTCAGTAGGCTTAAAAAATTTATCGTACGACGTACAAACGTAATATCGGTTTTACGTATATGCGTATCACGCGCCATAAAAAATTATAAACGACGACGAAAAATTAAAATATACCCTTTACGTGACAGATAAAGTAACGCTATGCCTTACAACTATTTTTTATGACAAAAAATTGATAGTATAAATAAATCCAAAGTAAGTCCATGTACAAACGTCCACTGGATGTACAGTATATATCCATAAATTAGTTATATAAAGGGAATCTTAAATGGATGTCCAATGGATATTCGTTACGTATATCCATTGTATGTCCTTGTATGGATATACAATGGACGACTTTATTATGTCCATGGACCTATGGTAATAAAATGGATGTAAAACGGACGTCCATAAGATGTACGGTGCTATTTGGGATAATAAACCTGTTTACATCTCAAATATTTTATATAATAATAAAACTTTTGTTTATAATAAGAAAATAAAAGAGAGAAGTTAACATATTATTGTCATACATATCTAACATAACAGCACATCGTGTGCGTGTTGTGTGCGTGCATGCGCTGAGATGGTTCTGAGAAAATATACCTATACTGACAACCATGCCTATAATACTGTCTACTTTTGCAACATTCGTCGAACAATCTCAGAATTCATTCATTTCTCAGAATTTATATATTGGCGATATAATGCTATTAGCTGTATCGTTTAATACCCATTATAAACATCAAGCAACAATAATATCATATCAATATTATAATTATTAATTTACCACTCAATCATGTAAGTAGTATGTCTTACATAATAGTTTCATTGAATAAGAGAAATCATAACATTGATATTACTGTTAATCAAAGTTCATTAGGTATATAAAGCAGATAGCAGCAAAAGCAAATGCTGTGAATGCTATATTGTGGAGCCGTGTGCGGGAAAGCTGCATGCACGGTTCTTTGGGGGGGACTATAACGGATGAACCTAATTGTGGGATTTAAAGTTATAGGTCCATATTCTCAACTCACTTTTATGATAAATGCGTGCATTTAGTATACAGTGCTGGCAAAAAGTTCCGGAACGGTTAAAAATCTTGGAAAATAATGATTTAGTGGAAAAATGTTTCAAACAAAAAGTATAGGGCTCAAAAAAATCTATTAGATGATGATATATATTTGACCTTGGTATGACCTTGGAAAGCCCGGTCATGGTCAACATAAAAATCTTAAATGGAAACCCCTATTTTTTATTACATATTCTTGTAGCTCAGTTCGAGAGCTTTTCGAAATGCTATAATAAATTTTTTTCTCTTACGTACTTTTTGACTTATAAGGCTTGAAGGTTACACAGTACCGCCGGCATTAGAATTACCCAAGGTGTACCGCATGGTACACACTCATACACGCACAAATACGCACGCACGCACGCACACGCACGCGCGCGCGCGCGCACACACACACACACACACAAAAGAGGTGTAAATCCGACCGCGCAACCTCCACGCGGTACACCTTGGGTAATTCTAATGCCGGCGGTACTGTATAACCTTCAAGCCTTATAAGTCAAAAAGTACGTACGAGAAAAAAATTTATTATAGCGTTTCGAAAAACTCTCGAACTAATCTACAAGAATATGTAATAAAAAATAGGGGTTTCCATTTAAGATTTTTATGTTGACCATGACCGGGCTTTCCAAGGTCATACCAAGGTCAACTATATATCATCATCTAATAGATTTTTTTAAGCCCTATACTTTCTGCTTGAAACATTTTTCCACTAAATCATTATTTTCCAAGATTTTTAACCGTTCCGGAACTTTTTGCCAGGACTGTATAGTTCACGTTACATATATTACAGAATATCAGAAATAAATACGCGCATTTATTGATAAAAGTGAACTGAGAATATGGACCATAGTCTCTACCAAACCATTATGTCGTTTATCGCAAAAACTCATATTTTACACAATCTGAACGAGGAAAAACATTCCTTGAACGAATAATTTCATTATATTTGACTTGGAAACAAAAGAAATTAAACCCTTTCCAAAATCTCCTGTCTATTGTCTCTCACACCGCTTAGCTGAACGGATACATAGTCTAACGGTTGTCCAAAGCTTCTTTTATACTTTTTTATCCACCGGCCTAATCCACCAGGGTTTATAGCCCTTCTTAGTCAATAGTCCGAACAAAACATAACTATGTGTGTTGTTATACTTAACTCTGCTTACTGTAAAACCATATTTTATCTTGTTTGGATTATTATGAGAAGAACTATACATTTAACTGTCTTGCTATTTTTGCTATTAGCTTTCCTGATTTTTCAACTAATTTCATAGCTTCTACTTTGAATTCTGTTGTAAATTTTCTTCCATTTGACAGATTATACCTCTATTCTTTTCATAGCCTAAACTACCTACCAATATTATTTCCAAACAATCCAATTACTTCTACATCAGAAAGACAAGGTGATATTAGAATCGAAAAGACAAGCTTATTTATTCATCCAAGCTTTTGTATCTTCAAGTTTTTTTTTAGTCTTCTTAGTTTTATCATGCTCTTCACCTAGTGTTCTTATTTGAATCTCAAGAACCTCTTTATATATTTTAGATGCTTTTTCGTAGTGTTTCAATGCTTCTATTGGATTGTCTTGTGATTTTAATCTACCAAGGTTATTATTTGTGTGTGCAATATCACGTAGAGTGTTTAAAGTATGTTCATGTTCTTTATCTAGGTTGTTGTTTTGAATCTCAAGAACCTTTTCATATATTTCAGATGCTTTTTTGTAGTGTTCCAATGCTTCTACTGGATTGTCTTGTGATTTTAATCTGCCAAGATTATTATTTGTGTGTGCGATATCACGTAGAGTGTTTAAAGTATGTTCATGTTTTAGGTTGTTTTGAATCTCAAGAGCCTCTTCGTAAGTTACTAGTGCTTCTTTGTAATGTCGTAGTGCTTCCTCTGGATTGCTTATTGATAGTTTTAAATCACCAAGCTTATTATGCGTATATGCAATATTACGTGCAGCATGCAGAATATCTTGCACAGTTCTTGAATTTGCTGGGTGAGTTTCCCATTGCTCTTTTTCTTGAATTGTAAGTACCCTGGCATACATTTCAAAAGCCTTATTATAATGACTTAATGTTTGATTTAGCCTTACCTCATTTTTGTGATTAGATGATTTTAAACTAGCAAGGTTATTATTAACAAATGCAATATCACGTATATTCTTCACAATATCTTGACTAACTACTGCATCAGTTCTTTTTATTTCATAAACCTCTTCATAAATGTTAAGTGCATCTTGATAATGTTGTAACACTTCATTGAATTTCGTTTCATCTTGTAATCTTTTGTTTGGCAAAGACTTTTGTTTCGCATTAGCTAAAGATGTAAGTTCATAAGCGATATCACTTCTGATTTTCAAAATATTAAGATACTTTGAATCCAATGCTAAAATATTTAGATATTTTTCCGATTTCAAAATATTGTCATAAATCTCATACGACAATTTACTTACATCACTGTTAATTGCAAGTTTCATCACTCTGTCATATAAAATTTTGTACTCTTCATTTGAGTCCTCATAGTTACCCATCAAATGTTTGGTATATGCTATATCACTTGAGACTAATAAATAAAGCTTATTAAGCTCGATGTCTTCCATTCTAGAACTATCATGCAATGTATTTAAATTTTCTACATACTGTATTTTTCCTTGTATGCTGGTAAAAATCTCTAGCGCATCTTTATAGCAGCCCTTCTGGTTTTTTACTCGTGCCATAGTACGTTGAACATGCAAAACATCCAAATCTGAACTATCTTTGCTAAGCAAAACATTTTTTATAGAATCAACTTCTTCAACTTCCAAAAGTTCAAGTACTAGGTCATACTCCTCGTTACTATACAACTTATCAACTGTATTTTTTAATAATCTAAAAGCTTCTTTTACTAATTCAATTTTTCCTGAATTATTACTTAAAGCTCCTAAAATTTCTGCAACATGTTTAGGGTTTTTAAATAAACAGTACATGTTTTGAATATTATTTTTTGAATTTTCTATTATGTTAGAAAATCCTTGAGTTGTAATAACCCCTTGTGTTAACTTGTTTGCTATTATTAACTCAATAACGTAAGGTGTTATATACTCTACCTTTAGAAATTTAGTTAAAAAATCCTGAGTGATATCTATTTTTTCATTTAATAAATAGTCTAAAAATATCTCATCACTAAACATTTCTTCTATGGTCATAGATAAAAAAGGATATAGAATATGATCATCTAACATCTCAAGCAAGTTTCTAGTGGTTTTTACTACATCCACTAACCCATCAATTTTTTTACCTTTATCATTTTCCACATTAAAGTCTGAAGAAAGATTTATGGATTTATTTCTTCTACTTTTAAGGCTGCCAAGCTTCTCTTCAATAGACGACTTTTGTTGAGTAGTTAATTTTAATTCTAACAAATTAAAAATCTCTTCTCCCTTAATGAATTTATCATAAATTGCGATAACCTTTTGGGTAGGTAACTTGTAATCGTCCCTAATAGATATAAGAGCGCAAACATCGTTATTAACTATTTCAAATTGACTGATTGTGAGTGGGTTATCACTTATTACATAGTATTCAAACATTTGTTTGAGATAAAGCTCTGGTATCCATATTCCATATTCAGTTCTGAGTCTTTTTCTAAGACCTCTTATTAACTGTTTCTTATTGTCATTCTTATTGTCAGCTTTAAATGATTCTTTCAGCATTTTAAATTTGTTATATATCCGTTTTCTATCAATACTTTTCAATTCCCTATTTATTACTTGGTTTTTGTTTTTTTTACGTCTCACCTCTCTTTCTTTTATTACATATTCATTATCAATAACAGACATTAACTTTAGATACTCACATACAAAATTTGAGAGTGTTAAGTTACTTTCAACTCCCCTTCTGGTCAACTCCACTACTGGTTCAACATTATTACTTTCATTCGCAAGGTAATATTTCTTAAAATTGTCCTGGGTACGTTGTAATAACTTTGAGATTTTTTGCTCAATTGTTTGCTGACTAGAACAAGCAGGAGTTAGGTTCTTGAATTCTTTGAAGACTTTTCGGCTAAAGTAGTACTTAAAAAAGTAATCTAGTAACTTGTGTATTCCCTGTTTTAGTATCAAATTCCTTTGTAGAGAACTATCACCATGTGCGTGAAAATTATGAAAAAATTCATTTCTAAATTTTCTTATTTCCTCCAATCCCTTAACGCTCAATTTATTTCGTGATTCAGAATACATCTTTCCCAAAATAGGCATAATGTTTACAGTAAGATTAAACATTATTTCTTCCCCTTTTGCTACGTTTGGTTTATTCCCAATTTGCTTTATACAGTTTTTAAACAGTTTCGATAATTTTCCCTGTATTTTATCGCTATTCAAGACTCTACCAAAACATTGTGTAGTTTGCATGTCCTCTATCTCATTTATTGTTTTTAGAAAGTTTTTAGGCTCATGATCGAGTTGCACGCTATAACTTTGCACTCTATCAGATTTGAGCTTTCCATCAACTTGACTCACGTAATATCTTAACCTTCGAAAAAAAGTTCTGCAGCTAATATTGGCTTTAAAAAGCTTCGCCATTTCTTGGTCAAGATTAACTTTTTCTACTACTCTCTCATAATTACAATGTAGAAACAGGTCGTTCCGTATTGTCTTTGCCAAAGCTAAATTGTCACTTCCAATAATTTCGTTTTTGATCTTTTCTAGATAATCTTTACTTAAATGAGGCGAGTCTTCTAATGCAATTGCTTCTAGAAAGAATAGAAACACGTTTACGTTTTCGTAAGAGAATTTTTCAATTTTCATTTGGTTTAAATTTAAATTGTTAAAAAGCTCTGAGCACACTTTTATCTTATTTTCCATTTTGTTTTTCTCCTCTAGTTGTTTCACAAGCTTTTTCCTATCCTCTTTAAGAGAAGAGTAATAAGTGTCCTGTTTAAATAGCTTTCGTATTTGGTTTCGTACATTTACACTTTTGCCCTGCAAGTTTTGTATGATAGATTCTGCATCTTTAAAAGCAAACATTCCAGAGTTGTACTTATCTGTATGCTTGTTGATGATTGTATAGTCTTCAATATTATTATTTTGACCATTGTTAATCTGGCTCCATGCATCTTTAATAGTGTTGATTCTTTGGCGCAGCTCTTCCATACAGCTCTGGCATACAGCTCTTGCAACATAATAACCATGAAATTGTTGATTTTTACAATGGATCACCAATGTTACCCAATGCAGGTTACCCAAATCAATCATAACTGCCAATAACTTTTCTTGATTTTCAGGTTTTCCCAATTCTGTTTGATATTGCTCTAACAACTGATTATCTAGCTCGTTTACTGAAGTTACTTTAAATATTACTTTGCTGTTTCCATACCACTTAATTTTTGCAACATCCTCAACAGTCTTTCTGTCTAAAGATATCTCATTATTTTTAATATTATTGATGGAATTATCTGTAAAATCATTAGGATCACAATCATCATAAGATTTTTTTAACTTTCTAAAGGTATCCTTCACCAGCCTTTCTTGATAATTATTGATAATACTTTGTTCTAAACCAAAATTGTAATGATTTGGTGCTCCACCGGTTCCTGATAAGTCCACATGGAACAACTGCATTCGAGTATTACCATTCTCATATTGGCTTTCAGTTGCACCAGAAACACTAATGCTAGCGCTAAGCATTTTACTCATTGCTTTTATTTCAGGTTCACCTCCCCAAGTACCAGAGTTTCTCATATCATCTAAATACTTATCAAAATCTCCTGCAATAAATCTTTCAAATATGCTCCTGTTATCTGACATATAGTTGACTATTCTATTACGAAATGTTTCTCTTATTAATTCTCTAAGTCTGTTACTGTCAGGAACACCATCTAAAGGATTGTAATTCTGAATTGACGTTCTAACACTACTCAAGCTTTGAGATACAATTTCTTCACTTCCAAACAAAGCTTCATATCTTTGTTGAAATAAAACATCATTGTCTTTAACAGGTATTAAATGAGCAAGAGTAACAGCCCAAAATAAGCAACTATTATCTGCTAGAACATTAACCTGCTGAAAAGCTTGTTGTTGATCATGTCCCCAATTATTGTCAGATCTTCCTGCTCCACTTCCTAACGAATCTGATGATTGTTCTCTTGGACTGCTGACTTGACGAGGAGTTCCTGACTACTGACCATCAGAATTTCCTACATGCATGACTACCTTCCCTATAAAGAATTACCAATATTCTTGATTTAGTATATTTTATTGCTTGAAAAGATGCAACAGAAAAAATTTTTATATGTCGATAAAAAAGCCTTCAACCCCCAACTATGGATTAACAAACGGTAGAAAAGGCAAGAAAAAAGGATAAACTCCCATTAAATGCTTTAAAACCACAGCCATGAATAAAAATATAACAGAAATTTTCTGTGTGTCTGTGTTTCATTGATGATTTTTGTAATGTGTTAAAACGGAATTCAGAGAAAGCGTCGTTCCCCGATATCGCGTCTTGATCTCGCGTCGCTCATGTGTTATTGTTTCCATTGAGTCAGCTGTTGACAGCTGACCGCGACACGACTATGACCAAATATGGAATTGTTTGCGTCTCCCCCCCCCCCTGCCGTACCGTCGACTCGATGTCTACTTTCCAGCGAACAGCCGATCTCAGCTTTATCTCAATAAAGCATAGAAGAGCGAGCTAATCAAATCGTATCGAACGTAATCAAATCGGCGTTAGAACGTTGCGTCTCGTGCAAAATCTGTTTCGATCGGAGAACATCGTCTCCTGTACAACTTTATTCAATCCTATGTTCAATTAAAATCTGAATTAACTCAAAGTCAACGAGTTTTCGTGAAATACTTTCCCGAATTCATACCTCAACTAAACATAATGCTATTGATAAAAATTGTGCAGATGAGCTATCTGTCCAATGGCTACTAGAATACCAGAAATCAAATACTCTGAAATTTTAACAATAATTTTGCTTTATCACCACTCCAGATGTAAAAATTTCAAATCTTTTTACGTATGTTATCTCAAATTATTATACAAATCAGAGTTTTTAACTCTACCCTCGTATGAACGATTCATTGCCTTAAAACCACGGATTTTGTGGTACTTAGCGTTATTGTCACAATGGTTATTTGGACAGGCAAGAAATACAGGAATTTCATATATAGATGCAACTTCTATTGCAGTTTGCCATGCAAAAAGAATATCAAGAAATACGGTTTTTGCCGGAATTGCAAAATTAAGCAAGAGTACATATGGCTGGTTTTTCGGCTTAAAATTACATTTGATAATTAATGAGAAAGGAGAAATTCAAGCATTTACGCTGACAAAAGGCAATATTGACGATAGAAAACCTGTGGCAAATTTGACTAAAAAAACTTACCGGTCTTTTGTTTCGTGACAAGGGTTATATTAAAAAGGAACTTTTTCAAGAATTATTCAAGATATTTAAAACTTGTAACAAATATAAAAAAGGGTATGAAAAGTGCATTGATGCCAATAAATGAGAAGATTTTTCGAGCTCCTTCATTCTTCTTCATCCTCACTCATCCTCCTACTCTCTTCTTTCTTCCGACTTTTTGTTAATTTAAAAAAAATATATCAGTCATATACCTACTATCTCTAAGTGTCATCACTGCCCTCAGAGGCTCTATCCTAATTAAATCGATATTATATAACTATACTTTATATAAATCGGTTTCTTCAATGAGCATAAAGAATTTTCACGCGGCTGAACTATAGACAGAAATCTTCAATTACCAGTGGGATTCTGATTCGTAGAGCTGCTGGTCGCCGCAGCTTGCGAGGACCAGTCCATTGGACGACCCATCGGTTCTGGAATTTGCAGTGGCGCCGATTCGAGCATGAACGGTCACTTCGCTGACGTTCGACGTTATCGCGATGGGTTCTTGAAGTAGTATGTCTTCAAGGAAAAAGGAGTCGTTGTAATTATCAAGCTACATCAATCTCATTTTAATTACAATTACACTCTGCAATTATTCTGGCTTACTTGGAGGTGGCAGGTAGCCGTAGAACAGCACATCACCGCAGGACGACTGCGTCAGGTCTTCGCAGAGCATCAGGCGCTTGACCAGCGGAGTGATGCCATAGTACTCAGCCTCGTGTCTCAGGGTGCGAATGTCCACAGTCTTCAGATCAATATCCTTCGCTCGCAGGTAATTCAATATAATGGAGAACAACTTTGGGTCCCTGTCGATGAACAGCGCGCCACTCTCGTCCTTGTGGCTGTCGATGCGGTTGCTCAGCAGCGCCGTGAAGAACGAGTCCTGAATCCACGACAGCGTTTGGCGGGACGTGGAGAATCTGAAGAGAGACAAATATTTTGCACCGACTCTTTTTTTTTATTCTTCAAAGAAAAATGTTAAATAAAAGCGCAAGATGCCGTGCGAGAAACAGAAAGCAACATTCTGCAGCTGGAGTTAACAGAGCTAAGCGATGCCTCAACTTCCTGGAATTAAAATCCTGTAAGCATCGAAACGGCGAGGGAGGAAACGAAACAACAAGTGACAGGGAGCTACCTGGTACCGCCGACGTTCAGGTGAACGATGTCACTCACGCTGTCCTCACGCTCAGGTTGATCGGGCGCAGATCATCCTCGTGATCATCGCGCGCTTTTACGTTGCTCGATCATATCCCGCGAGACTGTCAGTCGCAGCAACAGGCAACTGGATGATCATCAAAACAACTGGCCGATAGGTTATGTACAAACCATCGCAGTGCCGTTGCGCAAAAGCGCAAAGTGTGGCAAAGTGATGTCAGGCTCAGGCTTTCCCCCTCGCGACAGCGTTCGTGCGCACGCGTAAGCTGACGGCACATTCAGTGATGTATATACTTCGGCAAACTATGAGGTGTCGTTAGTCCCGGGTGATAAAGGAAATGGGAAGAAAGTTGCAGGAGAGAAGACAAAGTTTTTATTAAAGGAAATTATTAAAGGAAAAACCATAGTAGATAAAATAACGAAATTAATTTATTTATTTTTTACGTCTGCAGCCGATTTATTATACAAATATCAACATTCGTTGCGAGGGTAAGGGAAACTGCAGAAAACCTTACCAGTATTTGAAATAAAAAACATTCAATACAAACAATATACAAAAATATTTATATAATAATAATGATACTTATATAATACTTATATATTAATACTCAAATATTAATAAAATATTTTCCTTATCTATATCCTTATCTATATCCATACTTCTATACTAATATATAAAGAGGTAAAGTTTGTTTCATTGTTTGGGGTAATCTCAGAAACTACTAAACCGATTTGAAAAAATCTTTCACTGGTGGATAGCTTAGATCTTCCTGAGTAACATAGGCTGCAATCGTCTTGCAGCTTCTAAAAATGTGCGCATCGTAAAACAATACGTTCTTTATGCTTTATATTTTCCAAATATACCGAGCGCGCGAAGCGCGCGAGGAACAAGCGCCAGCTATAGTATCTAATATGAATATCTAAATATAATACAATAATATCTAAATAACTACATTAAAAAAACATATTAATATTTTTAAGAAACTATTCTTATATGTTCTTGCAATTGTCATTAAATGTGTTGTCTCAACATTTCTTCATAAATATCTCTCTACTTAATGCAATATAAAAGCGCGAGAGACCTACTTCCCGAGCAGCACATAAACATTGGTCTTATATTGGATTTATGTTGATTACCCAACGTTTATCATGTTGGCCCGACGATTGGTATTGCGTCGTCGATCGATTAATGTTATTAAATAATGTTACACTAAAATGGTTACAAATACTGCAGGCTATTTCAAAACAGATAAAATTTATAAAGAAACAAAACATATATTTTATCAATGTCTTTTACAATGTCTTATCATATGATAAAGAATAGCTTGATGTCACTCGCGGACACTCGCGCACGCATAGAAGGAAACACAAGCGTTTCTATAACTTGAAATAGACTGTATTTTTTAATAATAAAGTTACAATTAAACACTAAACACACAACGAATTACTCCGAATACTAATCCGGTAACCGCGCACACAGAACAAAGTATGAGTCAGCAATCGTGTATTTCCGAGATATCTTGCAAGACTGAGACGATTTCTCCAAAGACGGTCCTTTTATTTCGCGCTCGGTTTCCGAGGACCGACGTTAAATCAATATATAAATATTTATGATGTCTTAGAAACCAAAACCGACGAATTTCATAAACAGACTGGCAGATCTTTTTTATTGATCTGCGAGTTGACACTGACGTTGTCAGCTGACGAACTTTGCCGCTCTCGCTGCCGTGACCGATTCGCGTTAGACGCACGCTCGCGACATCATATATTTAATTCGAGTATGAAATAATAAAAAAGGAAAGCATTTTAACGATGTCGGTCAACATTGTTTTCCCAACTGCCGATGCTTCCGATTTAAAGCCAACTGTTGGCCAACCAACATGTGCTGCTCGGGTTATTACTTATAATATACTCTCTATTTTTGCAACATTCGTCGAACATTCTCAGAATTCATTCATTTCTCAGAATTTACATATTGGCGATATAATGCTATTAGCTGTATCGTTTAATACCCATTTTATAATCCTTCGACGAATGTTGCAAAAATAGAGAGTATATTATAAGTAATAACCCGAGCAGCACATGTTGGTTGGCCAACAGTTGGCTTTAAATCGGAAGCATCAGCAGTTGGGGAAACAATAATATCATATCAATATTATAATTATTAATTTACCACTCAATCATGTAAGTAGTATGTCTTACATAATAGTTTCATTGAATAAGAGAAATCATAACATTGATATTACTGTTAATTAAAGTTTATTAAGTATATAAACTAGATAGCAGCAAAAGCAAATGCTGTGAATGCTATACTGTGGAGCCGTGTGCGGGAAAGCTGCATGCACGGTTCTTGTGGGGGGACTATATAACGGATGAACCTAATTGTGGGATTTAAAGTTATAGGTCCATATTCTCAGCTCACTTTTATGATAAATGCGTGCATTTAGTATATAGTTCACGTTACATATATTATAGAATATCAGAAATAAATACGCGCATTTATTGATAAAAGTGAACTGAGAATATGGACCACAGTCTCTACCAAACCATTATGTCATTTATCGCAAAAACTCATATTTTACACAATCTGAACGAGGAAATACATTCCTTGAACGAATAATTTCATTATATTTGACTTGGAAACAAAAGAAATTAAACCCTTTCCAAAATCTCCTGTCTATTGTCTCTCACACCGCTTAGCTGAACGGATACATAGTCTAACGGTTGTCCAAAGCTTCTTTTATACTTTTTTATCCACCGGCCTAATCCACCAGGGTTTATAGCCCTTCTTATAATAGGCCGAACAAAACATAACTATGTGTGTTGTTATACTTAACTCTGCTTACTATAAAACCATATTTTATCTTGTTTGGATTATTATGAGAAGAACTATACATTTAACTGTCTTGCTAGTTTTGCTATTAGCTTTCCTGATTTTTTAACTAATTTCATAGCTTCTACTTTGAATTCTGTTGTAAATTTTCTTCCATTTGACAGATTATACCTCTATTCTTTTCATAGCCTAAACTACCTACCAATATTATTTCCAAACAATCCAATTACTTCTACATCAGAAAGACAAGGTGATATTAGAATCGAAAAGACAAGCTTATTTATTCATCCAAGCTTTTGTATCTTCAAGTTTTTTTTTAGTCTTCTTAGTTTTATCATGCTCTTCACCTAGTGTTCTTATTTGAATCTCAAGAACCTCTTTATATATTTTAGATGCTTTTTCGTAGTGTTTCAATGCTTCTACTGGATTATCTTGTGATTTTAATCTGCCAAGGTTATTATTTGTGTGTGCAATATCACGTAAAGTGTTTAAAGTATGTTCATGTTCTTTATCTCGGTTGTTGTTTTGAATCTCAAGAACCTTTTCATATATTTCAGATGCTTTTTTGTAGTGTTCCAATGCTTCTACTGGATTGTCTTGTGATTTTAATCTGCCAAGATTATTATTTGTGTGTGCGATATAACGTAGAGTGTTTAAAGTATGTTCATGTTTTAGGTTGTTTTGAATCTCAAGAACCTCTTCGTAAGTTACTAGTGCTTCTTTGTAATGTCGTAGTGCTTCCTCTGGATTGCTCATTGATAGTTTTAAATCACCAAGCTTATTATGCGTATATGCAATATTACGTGCAGCATGCAGAATATCTTGCACAGTTCTTGAATTTGCTGGGTGAGTTTCCCATTGCTCTTTTTCTTGAATTGTAAGTACCCTGGCATACATTTCAAAAGCCTTATTATAATGACTTAATGTTTGATTTAGCCTTACCTCATTTTTGTGGTTAGATGATTTTAAACTAGCAAGGTTATTATTAACAAATGCAATATCACGTAGAGTGTTTAAAGTATGTTCATGTTCTTTATCTCGGTTGTTGTTTTGAATCTCAAGAACCTTTTCATATATTTCAGATGCTTTTTTGTAGTGTTCCAATGCTTCTACTGGATTGTCTTGTGATTTTAATCTGCCAAGATTATTATTTGTGTGTGCGATATCACGTAGAGTGTTTAAAGTATGTTCATGTTTTAGGTTGTTTTGAATCTCAAGAACCTCTTCGTAAGTTACTAGTGCTTCTTTGTAATGTCGTAGTGCTTCCTCTGGATTGCTTATTGATAGTTTTAAATCACCAAGCTTATTATGCGTATATGCAATATTACGTGCAGCATGCAGAATATCTTGCACAGTTCTTGAATTTGC
The DNA here is from genome assembly GCF_003672135.1 of Ooceraea biroi. NCBI lineage: Eukaryota > Metazoa > Arthropoda > Insecta > Hymenoptera > Formicidae > Ooceraea > Ooceraea biroi. Next base: position 1,497,661 of record NC_039517.1, read on the forward strand.
TGGGTGAGTTTCCCATTGCTCTTTTTCTTGAATTGTAAGTACCCTGGCATACATTTCAAAAGCCTTATTATAATGACTTAATGTTTGATTTAGACTTACCTCATTTTTGTGATTAGATGATTTTAAACTAGCAAGGTTATTATTAACAAATGCAATATCACGTAGAGTGTTTAAAGTATGTTCATGTTCTTTATCTCGGTTGTTGTTTTGAATCTCAAGAACCTTTTCATATATTTCAGATGCTTTTTTGTAGTGTTCCAATGCTTCTACTGGATTGTCTTGTGATTTTAATCTGCCAAGATTATTATTTGTGTGTGCGATATCACGTAGAGTGTTTAAAGTATGTTCATGTTTTAGGTTGTTTTGAATCTCAAGAACCTCTTCGTAAGTTACTAGTGCTTCTTTGTAATGTCGTAGTGCTTCCTCTGGATTGCTTATTGATAGTTTTAAATCACCAAGCTTATTATGCGTATATGCAATATTACGTGCAGCATGCAGAATATCTTGCACAGTTCTTGAATTTGCTGGGTGAGTTTCCCATTGCTCTTTTTCTTGAATTGTAAGTACCCTGGCATACATTTCAAAAGCCTTATTATAATGACTTAATGTTTGATTTAGCCTTACCTCATTTTTGTGGTTAGATGATTTTAAACTAGCAAGGTTATTATTAACAAATGCAATATCACGTATATTCTTCACAATATCTTGACTAAATACTGCATCAGTTCTTTTTATTTCATAAACCTCTTCATAAATGTTAAGTGCATCTTGATAATGTTGTAACACTTCATTGAATTTCGTTTCATCTTGTAATCTTTTGTTTGGCAAAGACTTTTGTTTCGCATTAGCTAAAGATGTAAGTTCATAAGCGATATCACTTCTGATTTTCAAAATATTAAGATACTTTGAATCCAATGCTAAAATATTTAGATATTTTTCCGATTTCAAAATATTGTCATAAATCTCATACGACAATTTACTTACATCACTGTTAATTGCAAGTTTCATCACTCTGTCATATAAAATTTTGTACTCTTTACATGAGTCCTCATAGTTACCCATCAAATGTTTGGTATATGCTATATCACTTGAGACTAATAAACAAAGCTTATTAAGCTCGATGTCTTCCATTCTAGAACTATCATGCAATGTATTTAAACTTTCTACATGTATTTTGTTTTTTATGCTGTTAAAAATCTCTAGCGCATCTTCATAGCAGCCCTTCTGGTTTTTTACTCGTGCCATGGTACGTTGAACATGCAAAACATCCAAATCTGAACTATCTTCGCTAAGCAAAACATTTTTTATAGAATCAACTTTCAAAAGGTCAAGTACTTGGTCATACTCCTCGTTACTATACAACTTATCAACTGTATTTTTTAATAATCTTCTAAAAGCTTCTTTTCCTAATTTAATTTTTTCTGAATTATTATTCAGGATCACCAATGTTACCCAATGCAGGTCACCCAAATCAATCATAACTGCCAATAACTTTTCTTGATTTTCAGGTTTTCCCAAGTCTCTTTGATATTGCTCTAACAGCTGATTATCTAGCTCTCTCATATCATCTAAATACTTATCAAAATCTCCTGCAATAAATCTTTCAAATATGCTCCTGTTATCTGACATATAGTTGACTACTCTATTACGAAATGTTTCTCTTATTAATTCTCTAAGTCTGTTACTGTCAGGAACACCATCTAAAGGATTGTAATTCTGAATTGACGTTCTAACACTACTCAAGCTTTGAGATACAATTTCTTCACTTCCAAACAAAGCTTCATATCTTTGTTGAAATAAAACATCATTGTCTTTAACAGGTATTAAATGAGCAAGAGTAACAGCCCAAAATAAGCAACTATTATCTGCTAGAACATTAACCTGCTGAAAAGCTTGTTGTTGATCATGTCCCCAATTATTGTTAGATCTTCCTGCTCCACTTCCTAACGAATCTGATGATTGTTCTCTTGGACTGCTGACTTGACGAGGAGTTCCTGACTGCTGACCATCAGAATTTCCTACATGCATGTCTACCTTCCCTATAAAGAATTACCAATATTCTTGATTTAGGATATTTTATTGCTTGAAAAGATGCAACAGAAAAAATTTTTATATATCGATAAAAAGGCCTTCAACCCCCAACTATGGATTAACAAACGGTAGAAAAGGCAAGAAAATAGGATAAATTGCCATTAAATGCTTTAAAACCACAGCCATAAATAAAGATATAACAGAAATTTTCTGTTTCACTGATGATTTTTGTAATGCTATTGATAAAAATTTTGCAGATGAGCTACTGTCCAATGGCTACTAGAATACCAGAAATCAAATACTCTGGAAGTTTAACAATAATTTTGCTTTACCACCAATCCAGATGTAAAAATTTCAAATCTTTTTACGTAGGTTATCTCAAATTATTATACAAATCAGAGTTTTTAACTCTACCCTCGTATGATCGATTCATTGCCTTAAAACCACGGATTTTGTGGTACTTAGCGTTATTGTCACAATGGTTATTTGGACAGGCAAGAAATACAGGAATTTCATATATAGATGCAACTTCTATTGCAGTTTGCCATGCAAAAAGAATATCAAGAAATAAGGTTTTTGCCGGAATTGCAAAATTAAGCAAGAGTACATATGGCTGGTTTTTCGACTTTAAATTACATTTGATAATTAATGAGAAAGGAGAAATTCAAGCATTTACGCTGACAAAAGGAAATATTGACGATAGAAAACCTGTGGCAAATTTGACTAAAAAAACTTACCGGTCTTTTGTTTCGTGACAAGGGTTATATTAAAAAGGAACTTTTTCAAGAATTATTCGATAGATATTTAAAACTTGTAACAAATATAAAAAAGGGTATGAAAAATGCATTGATGCCACTAAATGAGAAGATTTTTCGATCTCCTTTATTCTCCGTCATCCTCACTCCGTCATTCTCACTCATCCTTCTACTCTCTTCTTTCTTCCGACTTTTTGTTAATTTAAAAAAAATATATCAGTCATATACTTACTATCTCTAAGTGTCATCACTGCCCTCAGAGGCTCTATCCTAATTAAATCGATATTATATAACTATACTTTATATAAATCAGCTTCTTCAAATAGCTTAAAGAATTTTCACCCGGCTGAACTATAGACAGAAATCTTCAATTACCAGTGGGATTCTGATTCGTAGAGCTGCTGGTCGCCGCAGCTTGCGAGGACCAATCCATTGGACGACCCATCGGTTCTGGAATTTGCAGTGGCGCCGATTCGAGCATGAACGGTCACTTCGCTGACGTTTGACGTTATCGCGATGGGTTCTTGAAGTGGTATGTCTTCAAGGAAAAAGGAGTCGTTGTAATTATCAAGCTATATCAATCTCATTTTAATTACAATTACACTCTGCAATTATTCTGGCTTACTTGGAGGTGGCAGGTAGCCGTAGAACAGCACATCACCGCAGGACGACTGCGTTAGGTCTTCGCAGAGCATCAGGCGCTTGACCAGCGGAGTGATGCCATAGTACTCAGCCTCGTGTCTCAGGGTGCGAATGTCCACAGTCTTCAGATCAATATCCTTCGCTCGCAGGTAATTCAATATAATGGAGAACAACTTTGGGTCCCTGTCGATGAACAGCGCGCCACTCTCGTCCTTGTGGCTGTCGATGCGGTTGCTCAGCAGCGCCGTGAAAGAACGAGTCCTGAATCCACGACAGCGTTTGGCGGGACGTGGAGAATCTGGAGAGAGAACAATATTTTACACCGACTTTTTTTTATTCTTCAAAGAAAAATGTTAAATAAATAAAGCGCAAGATGCCGTGCGAGAAACAGAAAGCAACATTCTGCAGCTGGAGTTAACAGAGCTAAGCGATGCCTCAACTTCCCAGAATTAAAATCCTGTAAGCATCGAAACGGCGAGGGAGGAAACGAAACAACAAGTGACAGGGAGCTACCTGGTGCCGCCGACGTTCAGGTGAACGATGTCGCTCACGCTGTCCTCACGCTCAGGTTGATCGGGCGCAGGTCATCCTCGTGATCATCGCGCGCTTTTACGTTGCTCGATCATATCCCGCGAGACTGTCAGTCGCAGCAACAGGCAACTGGATGATCATCAAAACTACTTGCCGATAAGTTATCTATGAGTCATCGCAGTGCCGCCGCGCAAACACGACTATGCGCAGTGCCTCTCAATAGAGCGAGCGACGTGAAGGCAGCGGCGCTTCGCTTCGATTCTCTCTCGCGAGACATCGACTGATTTATCGACCATTTAAATTAAATTGAGATTTGAAAGATGCGGACTAAAATTCCAGTTCAAGTTCAAGTTCTAAATGAAATTTCAAAGAAGTTCGCCCGATCGCGGGACAAGAATACTAATACGTTTAAATAAAAAGGTACTCATCTCTTCGCTTAAATATTTAAAACACGCGTAAAGGAATGCGAAATTCGGGAAATCGAGAGAAAAGTGTGTACACTTTAGGAAAACTGTGCGTAAAAGAGCGATTTAAATGCTTATTACGCAATTGATTTTGAGATGAGTTTAGAGCAAAATACGGGGACGCGCGACATCACGAGATTCGTAATTGAAAAATCGCGATTGTTTTTATCGAGATTTTTGTTATTTCCCGGAGTTACATTACACGTGTAGGCGTTTCTGCGTCTACCTCATCGTGATCTCTCGGCCGGATGCATATTTATCGTTCCGCGGGAATTCCCGATCGTATGGAAATACAGGCTCATGCATATGCATGCTGTCGGCTACCAGCAGCCACCCGTAATACACGTACATTTATCACGCGCAATAAATGGTAATAAATAACATGATATTTTTTTACTCACGTTTCCTTTGTACCTGCACCTGTTATACTCCTGCGTAACATCCCTCCGACGTCTCCGCTTCGCTCGTTTTCAACAGGAAAATCCAGGATGCATCGCAGACACCCCCTGACGCCGTTCCGTCTCTCTGCCATTCCCAAGTCTCCCTGTAATAAAGTCAAAAATCACTTAGCGAGACAGAACGTATATCATCTATTATTCTCCCACGTTCTATTATCTCCCTACACTCATCGTGATTACATAGAATATTCGTAACTGCACGCCACCCCCGAGACATCGGCGTAGAACGTGGAACAATCGCGGGGCGTGAAGCACCAAAGAGAAATTACCGAATCCATTCTTCTTGAAAGGAAGAAGAGTTCTGAAGAGCGTTCGACAAATCTGCAAAAATACATCAATTATTGTAAAATAGTAAGAAATGAATGTGCAACAAAATGCGCAGCGATGCTACATAGTAATATTAAAAAATGATGGAAATTCTTTTCGCGTCAAAGGGGAGGCAAGGCGACGTCTATGCAATCGCGGGAAAGTTTGCAGGGTCCCGTTAGCGCTAGTTCGGAACTTCGTGCATTATGCCACCTACGAGAGCGATATCCGGTCGTTATCTCGTCGTTTGCGCGATCGAACGTCCGGAATAACAGGGTAGAGAAGATTGGCACCCTCGGTGATCGGCTCTTCGCCCCCCCCGAGGGATCGCGAGCGATGGACTTCCGGACTTTTCCGCAGTCGTGGAGAGCCGCCGGTCGCGGTCACATCGAAACCCGATAATCGGTTGGTCGACAGGAAAAGAACGATGAAGCATCAAGTACAAGTCGACGAGGAGTACGACAAGCTGATCAGGCCCATCCTGGTAATCAGCAAATTGATCGCCGTCTGGCCCTTGAAAGAAGATCGTCCTTTCAGCGCGACCGTGTTCAGAATCTGCCACGTGGTCTTCTTGCTTTTCATGGTGCGTAAAATGATTATTGAGCTTAAAATGGATTTTTTTAAATGAATAACTTGAAGCTTTAGTTGTAAGGTATTAGCAATCTGAAAATTTAAGGGCGAAGCTTAAATAGTTATACATTAGATCATTAACTAAATAATCTGGGTTGCACAGACTAGGTGGTGACAATTCAATGGTTTAGCGATGTTTTGGAGACTTTTGTTTTTTAAAGATTGTTTACTCTGCTGTATTGAATTAATATACAAGTTACGTTGTGCTATCATAAGTATGTATCTTGATTCCTTACTATCTAGACACGACCCGGATTACTTACAAGGGAACCTCTCGAAAATTCCGATTTTAATGACACTTGGCATAAATGTAAGTAACTAGGTAAATACATGAATTTAGAAATTTTTCGTTCCGGCTAAAAAATGGTTTGAAGGGGTGAAACCACACTGCAAAGATACGGAGGTTTTCCATTTCCTTCAATATATCTCGTAAACCAAATGAAATATCAAAAAATGTTTTTTACAAGTTTTGTAGAAAAATAGCTCTATTTAACATCATTCATTTTTAGAAAAAAAATATTTTCAAGAATTCATCCTTTGTGCCCCCTATATGACAAGTTATGTATCATGCTAAAATCCTACTTTTAATAAAATTTGCCATAACTATAGAATAAAGATATTAATATAGAAACTTTTAATTGATGCTTAAAAACGGACCAAAGGCGTGCAACCACTATTCTATATCGAGATTTTTGCTTTCTTTTCTCGGAAATATCTCGGGTTCGAGAGGGTCCCTTATTAGTTAATGATGTAATATAATATAAAATGTACAATAATAAATTACAATAATATAAAATATAGAATAATAACTATATAATAAATATAAAATGTGTAATATAATTATTGTACAATAAAAGGTACATTTAAAATTATATCCAAGTCGTAAGAACGGCAAGTAGAATTCTGCTGAAATAAAATTCGCTTCATTGGAGACCGACAATAACACCCAAGAGGTAATGAAACTTTACCGCGACAATTAACGCTAAATACCCGAACGAAATCACTCGCGAAACTTTTCCGCTCGACGGGCAGTCGTCGAATCTCCACGCTGATTCCGTACCAAGTTCTGGCTTGATACAAGCGATCGGGCGTCTCGTCGTTTGTAATTTTGCAGTCGTTTGCAGCTTCTCTCGCTGTCCATCGCCTTGACCATCGACATATTTTACAACACCAACGATGTAGACGAGGTGAACGAGCGTATTTTATTCGGCTGTGTCTGTTATCTCTCCGTGATACGCGTCATCATCTTCTCGTTTCATCAGAAGGACATTCTCTATGTGATCGAGGCCATGAGGAACGACTGGATCGGCTCGTCTTACGAGGAGAGAGCTATCCTGAGGAACAAGTGTCTGCTTGCGTACCGACTCGCCAAATACTTCATAACCGTAATAGTCGGAAACGGATTCGTGTACGTGCTCGTACCAATTTTCGAGGTAGAGGACTCCTGTTACGGAAACATCTGTGCACGCACGTATTATACATATTACGCAAATAATTAAACCGCTGATCATTAATTAGTCGCAAAAAATTAATTTGGAGCGAAAAACTAATTAGATACCAATAATGCAATCAATCGCGAATAATAGCATCAATTAGAACGAGGTTGCAGTTGCGACGAGCCACAACATCGCGATCAATTATTCCCTCGACTATCCATTTCCGGCCAACTATGATTCTATCAATTCATACAATTCCATTTTGTTGCATAATTTTATCCGCGCGAACGACAAGAAATATTTATTAATTAATCGCAGTGGAACAATCGAGTCCATTTGATCTCTCCGACTTCAAGAATGTGACGTTTGTTCAATTAGATGAATTTTCTATCGGATGTGGAGAGGACGCTTCCCTTTCACGGTTATTTTTTCGCCAATCAGACAGTCTCGCCGATCTACGAGTACCTGTATGTCGTCGATGCAATCGGTGGTTTGTCAGCGGGTTGGACGGTCGCTAGTGCGACTAGTTTCACTCTCATCGTGGCAATACACGGATCAGTGAAATTCATGATGCTGCAGAGGAGGCTGGAGACGATAAAGAGGGATGATCCCGATGTCGACAGAGTCATCGCCAACTGCATCAGGCGTCATCAAGATGCAATCACGTGCGTAACAATTCTAAAATCAAAGTTTACAGTTTCGCTATGTACATAATTGAAGATACAATGCTGAAAACTTGTTGTAAATAATTGAAAATTTTTGAAGTCAAAATATTTATAAAATATAAAATTGTTTGGAAGAATATTGAAGCGTGACAGAGGACATTTATGCAGAATATAGTAAAATGTAATGAAAATAAAATAAAATTAAAATTTAATAAAAATATTCATATATAGAAAAATTATTGCTTTTAATTCTTATTGCTAATTACAAACAATTATTGCTAACAACTCTCACGCTTTTAATTTCAATTTTAGTTTCGCGGATGCGTTCGAGAGGATTTCAAATCTCTTGGTGTTAGGACAGTTTGTTACTAGCATCGGTCTGGTTTGTTTTGCGGGATTTCAACTCGCCATAGTAGGTTTAAATAACACATATTAAATAAAAAATGCATTTTCTAAAAGATACGTTATAATAAAGTCTTTCTTAAAGTTATTATAAAACGTTGCTGTTTCAGATGCTGCACGATAACATACAGCTATATCAGACCTTGATCTTTCTGATCTTGACTATCCTCGAGTTATACATGTTCAGTCTAAGTGGAAATAAATTAATAATCGAGGCAAGTATCTGCAATCACACGTCGTTTCATCGCATCTCCATAAAATTTATTCGCAAGTGCCGATCGCTCGTTCTAGATTTTGTCCGTCTGCAATTAATAATTTAATTATCAGATCATTTAAAATTTTACAAAGCAAAAATCATCGTGCGCACATTTATGCAACAGCGTAGCCGTTCTATAGTCGTTTGAGAAAATTTAGGTATTGTTATCTGTTCAAATTATATTTATATCATCGCACAAATCTCACTCTTCCGACGCGGATTACCGTAAGTCCTTTTCCGATTTAATTGCGCCGGCATGGGTATCGAAAGAGAGTTTTAACAAGCGACAAAAGATTCGATGCACGGTAATTGCATCGACCGATTACCGACGCATGTATCTTCATTAACGCACAGCTCGCTGATCTCACAATCGCTTGTAATTAATTTACGGCCAACGCTCATAACGAAGCAGAGCGACGCCGTTGGCGAATCGGCTTACCGGAGCGATTGGATCGGCGGCACTTTTGGCCGAAGCCTGCAAATCGTGATGATACGGTCGAGAATTCCCTCCAGGATCACCGTCGGCAAGTTCTGCGACGTGTCTCTCAGAAGCTTCACCCAAGTGAGTCACCGTCTGCCTAACAGTGTCCGAAATTAAATTTAACCGTCTGTGATTCAATCGTGTAATTAGGTATAATATTTCGTGCGCACGCTGCTGAAACTAACATTTATTGCTCAAGTCTCTTCGAGAAAACTTTATAGAATATACTGAATAATAACTGATGAACGTTAAACAATTTCTCCAGGATTAGAATAATTTTACGCTCCGCGGGTTTCTTTAAGTTTTACTTTATATGGCAAAGATAGCATCGTATTTCAAAAAAATGTTTCTTCCTTCATTGGTTCTCTACATCAAACATTGCAATATTGCTCGTTCAATATTGACGAATATTGAGCAAGCAATAAAGAACAATTTTCCAATCTCAAAATTGGAGAGATGAGAGAAGCGTGGAAAAAAATACACGTCTACCTTTTTCATGTATCTACAATCAAATGAAGCTGGTAGCGCTTTGTGCATTCAAACGTTAGTCAAGGTTCAAACTGTTAATCGTGATGCATTGTTCGCAGGTGCTCAGTACGTCTTTCTCCTACATGATGGTCCTATTCACGATCATGACCGAAGAATAAGAATCGCGGTGCCGGAGTTCCATCTGACAGAGAGAATATGCTTGAGAAAGACGGTTACAGAAGGCGATTAGCGACAGCATCGTCTAGTGATAGGAGAGAGTGCCTTGGGGAGTTCCTCAAGTAGACGTCTAGCGCCTGGAAGAATCTACTCATCGCTACTTGGGGTCCCTCCTTATATCCTTATATGCTGCGTGTTGGATCTTGTTTGCGAGAGAACGCGCCGCGCCGCAAGCAAGCCGGTGGCAGTGGCGCCATGTACTATTCTGAAGCGCCTGGCGCTTCATTGACTTGTGGCTGTCACGTAGGCCGGCCGCAACTTTTATATCGTATAGTGGTGGTGTCATGCCTTTAATCCTTTTTTTAGCATCAATTAAAATTTTCTATATTTGTGGATTTATTCGAACTATATTTATGGCAAATTTTATTAAAATTGGAATTTTAGCACAATACATAATTTGTCATACATATAGGGGGCACAAAGGATGAATTCTTGAAAATATTTTTTTTCGAAAACTGAATGATGTTAAATAGAGCTATTTTTCTACAAAACTTGTATAAAACATTTTTTGATATTTCATTTGGTTTATGAGATATATTGAAAACAATTGAAAGCCTCTGTATCTTCGCAGTGTGCGGTTTCACCCCTTCAAACCGTTGTTTAGCTTCAACGAAAAATTTCTAAATTCATCTATTTACCTAGTTACTTACATTTATGCCAAGTGTTATTAAAATCGGAATTTTCGAGTTCGGGAGTTCTCTTGTTAATGATCTAATATGATGTGTAAGATCTGGAAAGATAGTCGAGACTGACAGGTCGTATAGAGGATCGGAATGAAAACAAGTTGATCACAACAGTAGGAGTATTATTGGCCGTACAGCCTAAAACATAGGCGTGTGAACCAAGGATCCCGGAGAGTTCGAGTTCAAATCTAAGGCAGTCTCCTAGTTATTTTTCGCCTCTTACAATTCAGAAGTGGGATAAAATCCGCTACCCCTCGAAGACAGTTGAGATTCATCCGCTACCCCTCGGAGAGGAGGGAGTTGAGAAGCAGCTGGCCGGTAGTGAAGCCTGAACATGGAGGTCGGGACGGACTCAGAGGAGTGAACCAACATGGAGGTTGGGAGGGACTCAGAAAAGTGAACCAAAAATGGATGTTGGGAGGGACTCAGAAGAGTGAACCAAAAATGGAGGTTGGGAGAGACTCAAGTGGAGTGAACCGACGATTTGGAGACATTCGGGGACGAATGTAATGTCAGGCTGGCCGAGCTGTAAGATCTGGAAAGATAGTCGAGACTGACAGGTCGTATAGAGGATCGGAATGAAAACAAGTTGATCACAACAGTAGGAGTATTGGCCGTATAGCCTAAGACCTAGGCGTGTGAACCAGGGATCCCGGAGAGTTCGAGTTCAAATCTAAGGCAGTCTCCTAGTTATTTTTCGCCTCTTACAATTCAGAAGTGGGATAAAATCCGCTACCCCTCGAAGACAGTTGAGATTCATCCGCTACCCCTCGGAGAGGAGGGAGTTGAGAAGCAGCTGGCCGGTAGTGAAGCCTGAACATGGAGGTCGGGACGGACTCAGAGGAGTGAACCAACATGGAGATTGGGAAGGACTCAGAGGAGTGAACCAACATGGAGGTTGGGAAGGACTCAGAGGAGTGAACCAACATGGAGGTTGGGAAGGACTCAGAAAAGTGAACCAAAAATGGATGTTGGGAGGGACTCAGAAGAGTGAACCAAAAATGGAGGTTGGGAGAGACTCAAGTGGAGTGAACCGACGATTTGGAGACATTCGGGGACGAATGTAATGTCAGGCTGGCCGGCTGTAAGATCTGAAAAGATAGTCGAGACTGACAGGTCGTATAGAGGATCAGAATGAAAACAAGTTGATCACAACAGTAGGAGTATTGGCCGTACAGCCTAAGACCTAGGCGTGTGAACCAAGGATCCCGGAGAGTTCGAGTTCAAATCTAAGGCAGTCTCCTAGTTATTTTTCGCCTCTTACAGATGTAAAATGTACAATAACAAAGTATAATAATATAAAATATAGAATAATAACTATATAATAAATATAAAATGTATGATATAATTATTGTACAATAAGAGTACATTTAAAATTATATCCAAGTCGTAAGAACGACAAGTAGAATTCTGTTGAAATAAAATTCGCTTCATTGGAGACCGACAATGCACCCGAGAGGTAATGAAACTTTGTCGCGACAATTAACGCTGAATACCCAAATGAAATCACTCGTGAAACTTTTCCGCTCGACGGGCAGTCGTCGAATCTCCACGCTGATTCCGTACCAAGTTCTGGCTTGATACAAGCGATCGGGCATCTCGTCGTTTTTGTAATTTCGCAATCGTTTGCAGCTCCTCTCGATGTCCATCGCCATGACGATCCACGCATCTTACAAAATGGACGATGTAGACGAGATGACCGAGCTTATTTTAAGCTGCTGCGTCTGTTATCTCTCCTTGATACGCGTCGTCGTCTTCTCGATTCATCAGAAGGAAATGCTCTACGTGATCGAGACCATGAGGAACGACTGGATCGGCTCGTCTTACGAGGAGAGAGCTATCCTGAGGAACAAGTGCCTGTTTGCGTACCGACTCGCCAAATGCTTCATAACCATGGTGATGGGAATCGCGACCTTGTTCGCGCTCGAACCAATTTTCAAGGTATAACAGGACTCCAGTTACGGAAACATCTGTGCACGCACCTATATGTATTATACATATTACGCAAATAATTAAACCGCTGATCATTAACAATCGCAAAAAATTAATTTGAAGCGAAAAACTAATTAGATACCAATAATGCAATCAATCGCGAATAATAGCATCAATTAGACGAGGTTGCAGTTGCGACGAGCCACAACATCGCGATCAATTATTCCCTCGACTTTTCATTTCTGGCCAAACATGATTCGATAATTCATACAATTCCATTTTGTTGCATTATTTTATCCGCGCGAACGACAAGAAATATTTATTAATTAATCGCAGTGGAACAATCGAGTCCATTTGATCTACCTGGCTTCAAGAAAGCGACGTTTGTTCAATTAGATGAATTTTCTATCGGACGTGGAGAGGACGTTTCCTTTTCACTACATCTACTTTAATCAGACAGCCTCGCCCATCTTTGAGTGCCTGTACTTTTTGGATACAATCGCCGGTTTGTCAACGGTTTGCACGATCAGCAGCGCGACCAGTTTCAATCTCGTCGCGGTAATACACGGATCGGCGAAATTCGCGATACTACAGAGGAGGCTGGAGACGGTGAACAGGAATGATCCTGACATCGACAGAGTCATCGTCAACTGCATCAGGCGTCATCAAGATGCAATCGCGTGCGTATGCAATTCCAAAATCAAAGTTTACAGCTTGGCTATATGCATAATTGAAGATATAATGCTGAAAATGTCTTGAAAATAATTACAAATCTTTGAAGTCACTGTTCAAATAACTGGAATATAAAATTGTTTGGCAGAATATTGATGCATGACAGGGGATATTTAATGTAGTAAAATGTATAATTTACTAAAAATATGTATATATAGAAAAATGATTGCTTGCAATTCTTACGCTTCTAATTTTAATTTTAGCTTCGCAGATGCGCTCGAGAGTGTTTTAAATCTCTTGGCGTTAGGACAGTTTGTTCTTAGCATCGGACTGGTATGCTTCGCGGGATTTCAAATCACCTCGGTAGGTTTACATAGTAAATATTAAATAAAGTCTTTTTAAAGGATGCGTTAATATAAACTTTCGTTAAACGTTGCTCTTCCAGATGCTGCAAAATAAGGTACAGTGCTTGAAGTACTCGGGCTTTCTGTGCGCCACTATCCTCGAGCTATTCATGTTCAGTTCAAGTGGAAACGAATTAATAATCGAGGCGAGTACTCTGTAATCACACATCGCATCTCCACCATAAAATTTATTCGCAAGTGCCGATCGCTCGCTCTAGATTTTGTCGTCTGCAATTAATCATTTAATAATTAGAGCGTTAAAAATTTCTGTCGCTTTTTCTGCAGAGCAAAAATTATCATGCGCAAATTTATGCAACAGCGTAGCCGTTCTATTTTCGTTTAGAGAAAATTTATTGTTATCTGTAAATTATATTTATATCATCGCACAAGTCTCACTCTTCCGACGCGGATTACCGTAAGTCCTTTTCCGATTAATTGTGCCGGCACGGGTATCGAAAGAGAGTTTTAACAGGCGACAAAAGATTCGATGCACGGTAATTGCATCGATCGATTACCGACGCATGTATCTTCATTAACGCACAGCTCGCTGATCTCACAATCGCCTATAATTAATTTACGGTCAACACTTATAACGAAGCAGAGCGACGCCGTTAGCGAATCGGCTTACCGGAGCGATTGGATCGGCGGCACTTTTAGCCGAAGCCTGCACATCATGATGATACGATCGAGAATTCCCTCCAGGGTCACCGTCGGCAAGTTCTGCGACGTGTCTCTCAGAAGCTTCACCCAAGTGAGTCACCGTCTTCCTAACAGTGTTCGAAATTAAATACCTAACGTCTGCGATCTATCGTGTAATTAAGTACAATATTTCGTGCACGTGCGGCTTAAACTAATGTTTATTGCTCAAGTCGCTTTGAGAAATCTTTACATAATATACTGAATAATAACTGATGAACATTAAACAATTTCTCCACTATTCGAATAATTTAATTTAACGCTCCACATAAAGCTTCTATTAATTTTTATTTTTATTATGTAGTCAAGATTAGCATCTTATCTCAAAGACGTGTTACTTTCGTTTGTTCTCTATATAAAGTTGTTAGCAATATTGTTCTGGCATGAAATATTCGTCAGTATTGAGCACGCAATAAAGATCAATTCCCCAATCTCAAAATTCAACAAACCAGAGAAGCGTGGAGAAAAATACACGTCTACCTCTTTCATGTACGTACAATCAAATGAAGCTGTAGCGCTTTGTACATTCGAACGTTAGTCAAGCTTCAAACTGTTAATCGTGATGCATTGTTCGCAGGTACTCAGCACGTCTTTCTCCTACTTGATGGTCCTACTGACGGCCATGAGCGAAGAGTAAGAATCGCGGCGCCGATGTTCCATCTCACAGAGAGAATACGCTAGTCGATGTTGCGGAGCCCGAAAATATCACGGATCAAAGGGAGGAGGCCCTCGCTTGTGAAAGTCGCGACGCACTTTTAAGACCGTATAAAAGACGGATGAAGCGCCTCAAGGGGAAATGGAATACGCGCATAAAAGGGGGGTAGCACCACCACGATACCCTCTCGGCAGAGACATAGATAGAGAGAGAGAGAGAGAGAGAGAGAGAGAGAGAGAGAGAGCTGGGTTTTGGTATGTACGTGCGTGTTCCCTATGCTAAATATGAGAGACGTTCACTCACAGGGCGAACGCAGTAGACAGCAGCAAATTGCCTTCTGATTAATTCCTCGCCGATTGGTCCCCCTTCTCCCCGCGTGTGAAGCTACCCACGCGCGCACCACGCTGACCCAGTAACTCCATTAAACAGGGAGATGCGCCGGTGCGACTGTGCCCTCGTTGTACAAGACGGGGTAGCGTAATCAACGATACCGCAACAGCGACCATTTATTCCCTCCCCGTTCCACGAAGTTTCGCTGAATCGTCCCGCTGAATTACAGGGCGATCCGTAAGTCGCGGCTTGCCTCGCGGTGGCAGGCCCAAGTGGCGAAGTTGAGACTTCTTCCGTCGAGCAGATGATGAGCGTCACCTTCCTGTGAAGGGAATATATTTTTTAAAAAGGATTTTCGATAATGCAGGAAAAGGTTTCTTTAGGTGCTCTTGGGTTGCACAACATTGCCTCTTCTGAAGGCTTCGATCGCTGAATTCTGGAATATTTAGGTCTTCTCTGGGTCTTCCTTAGCTTCTTGCATGCTTGGATCCTGAGATTCGAGACTTCCGGCTGATCTCCCGGCTTCGTCGACTCGCAGATGCTGCTTTTTACAATAATATCAAGCTTCCACGCGCTTAGTATCTGGCAATCCTAGATCTGCGAGTGATCTTGTCTAAAACTACTGGACGTCGTGAAATCTATATTTTTAGATCCGCGAATCCCCTGGTTCTCAGGTCATGGATCCCCGAGGCAGACAGCCCCGAGCACTCGGGCTCCAGCTTAAGCTGCGCCACTTAAATCTCTCCGTTCTCGCACTCGTAGACCTTTAAATCTTTCAAGCCCCGGCAGCAACCGGGCTCAGTTCGGACAGCTCGAGACCGCATCCTCCGCACCCCGGTCACTCGTATCTGCTGTCTTGTGGAACGACTTGTACACATAATTCACCGACGAGTCGTGGTGCTCTCTTTTGCGGGCTGGTGTCGTCGGGGGCAAGGAGTCGGGTAACGTCCGGGCGAAACGGCACAGCCGAGAAGCACTCGCTCGCTCGCTTACTTCTGGTGGGGTAAACCACGAGCGCGATGGTCTCGGGAGCGAGTCGAGGGTATTTTCATCGCGGCAGTGCAACACGTGCGGCCGGTGCACGCATTCGCCTTCAGGGTCCTCTTCTCTTCGTCCTCGTCGTCGTCAGCTCGCGCTACCAAAGCTCCAGGCTGAGATGCGAGCCGCCAGTGATCGCGTGATACTCTCGCCGCGCACTCCGTCCTCTTCGTTGAGCTCCAAGTGATCGATCGATCGATCGAGGATCACCATCTTTGCCGGAGATGATCTTCAACTCTGCCACGGATCTGTCGGTGGATAACGGTGGATAACGGGGCACGCGGACGCCCGGATGACGCCGCTCGTCGTCGTCCGCGAGATGGTAACATGGCCAACATCAAGGTGGCTGTGCGAGTAAGGCCGATATCTGCTAGGTGAGTAACAGACAGAGTAGTGAGCGATGATCTTGCTGCTTCGGCGCTTTGAAGTACTTCATCCTCTGGCGTCTGCGTCGGTCCCGGAATGATAAGTGCGAGCGAGCATATCGATAGGAGAGTCAGAAGAGAATTATTAATACTTCGGAGGGAGGAGGGTGACTACTCTCTTGCCATTGATAATCGAGTTTCTATCGCTTTTGTAGAAATTGTGCTTCTATATTCTGTCTTTCGATAAGCTGATTCGGATCAATTCTATGATTCTTCTTCATGTAGAATTGATGTCGCACGACTCATGCGACTTTGTGGAGACGTGAAAAGATGAAGTAGGACAGTAGAATATTATTATAATAATAAAATGCTCGTCGTGCTTTTCAGATATATTTCGGGCCGCGCGTGCCGCTAATGAGGCTGAGAATAGTCCGGATTGTTTTTATGATTGTCAGAGTCGGGGATCGCGTCGTTTTTACGACGCTTCTGCCCCATCGCCTCGAAAAAGAATTCTATAAATAAATCCCGATTATATAATAAAATAATTTAATTTGGAGAACAATAATAATAATGAAAATGTATCCACTTATATCTGACAATACAGAAGAACTCTCGGTATTCCCTCTTCGTGCTTTTCAAAGTGCTAAAAATCGCAGCGTAAAAGAGGATCGCATTTTCCTCCTTTCGCTTTCGCGCGGATTTCCAGGCGTCCCTGGATGTGGGTCAAGGTTTAGCCTTCCTTTCTGCATTTGCGTGTAACGCAGGGACACGTAATATTTCAGAGAGATGAGGTATTGTTACATTGAAGCCGGTGCAAACTGCAGCGGGGAAAGTTACATCGCTCAAACTGTAACGGGGACGCCAGAAGCGAGGGTAATACTTTTTTCCAACAGGTATCCAATTCCTGCACTTGGTGGGGTCGAGGTTTACGACGCGGCTTCATTTTGCAAAATGAGGCCCTTTGTTCCCTTTACGGCTTACACGTCTGGGAAATCGCAGACAAGTCGCGCTATTCGAGGTCTCCTCGCGCGTGCTTCATTCTTCCAGTCCTTGCGATCGTGGAATTTTGCATTGCCAAATATGAAAAATGCGAAATCTGAAAACGGAAAATGTTGCAGATTGAACTCGAACTATCAGATCTTCTTGTTGATTTTTTTGTATCCTGAAAAATTGTTCAGGAGCTTTTTTCCGAAAATTTCGAGCATCGCATCCTGCGCGGTCGCTCGAGATTTTGACAACTTCGAGTTCCAGATTTATGCACTCGCGCACGCATTTGCCACGCGCAAACACTTATGAACTCGTTTCTATACTTAGACCATTAGGATGGCGGCAAAAAGACGAGCGCACGCTTCGCTCGCTCGCAAGCAAGCGGTAAA
This sequence comes from Ooceraea biroi, assembly GCF_003672135.1. Classification (NCBI taxonomy): domain Eukaryota; kingdom Metazoa; phylum Arthropoda; class Insecta; order Hymenoptera; family Formicidae; genus Ooceraea; species Ooceraea biroi. The sequence goes on from NC_039517.1 coordinate 1,515,574, forward strand.
GGGGTCCCCGAGCGGAGCGAAGCCACCGGAAGCGCGGACGAAAGCAATCGAGCGCCGAGGAATCAGCGCTTCTTCTTCTGGGAGGGTTTCCGTCGCGGTTGAAACGCGAGTGCGCGTTTATTCGCGGTACAGATATCGTAATTAAAGTGTGATTCATTGCTCCGGTGCGCCCGGTCGCGCTGCATTAGCCGAATAATTTAGGGTCGCTTAATTGTGCCACCCCTCGTCGGCCCCGCGCGAGCGCCGAGGGTTTCGTTACGGCGTCTCGGATATTTTACGAGACGTATCCGGTCCCCGTATTTCACGCGAGATAAAATTATCCTTCCCCCAGAGATCAGAAGCACGTAATGCGTGATTTCATCAAATTTCAGTTTCATGGAAAAAAGAAAAATTCGCATTTTCGCTCTTCGGCTTTCTGGAGAACCGTTCTTCTCCACGCGATCGCACGAATTGAGCGCAACCGGTGTTTAGGCTCCACTCGCGGGTATTTAAAGGTACGGAATGGGGTCTCACGAAATTCGTTTACCGCGGGAAATGGATGATTTCGCGCGCCAGAGTCTATTAAGCCTACGAGCGGCCATGCGAGTGAGCAACTTGAGCTTCGAGCTTCGAGAGAGAGGATATTTGCAGCTTTGGATACGTGCAGCTCGGACGCTCGCAGGCCGCTTGGACGCGACGCGATAAATCAACGTATTCTTAGATTTATGGATCTCGAGGTTTGCCTTCGGCAAGTCTTCTAGAATCCGCTCGCTCACGAGTCAACTGGAGTATCCAAATCGCTGGATTCGAATCTTCGGGTCCGCAGATTACAAAATTTCTTCGTCTCCGAGGACCGTTCTCAATCAAAGTCAAAAGCGCAGAGTCAAAGAACGATCCGACCGCGGTGTGTAGAGCCGTATCTGAAACGGATATCTCAGTCGCAAGATTGTTGCGGCCATCTCGCTCCTGCGAGGCTTCAATTTTCCTCGAGCGAACAAAGAGACGCGTCATTAGTGCTGTTGACTGCATGCAGGCCGCCTTAATGATTCCCGGAGCGGTTCCACTCCGAAAATACTCCCATTGACTTGGCGTGAGGCTGGTCCGCCGCATGGGAGGGAGATCGGCAGCGAAACCATGGCTTTGTGACGGGGTGCAGGGTGACCTTACGTTGACAGCTGGCGCATCCGTTCCATTTATAGCCGCCTCCGTCTGACAGGTACGTGTGTATCGTCTTAAAGCGTCGGCACTATTATTCTCGTGGCTATGGCGCCAGGAAAATCGAGGATAAGTTCTGCCTCTCTGCTTCATCGCGTATGCGCTCAGCGGGATGGCAGGCTCCAACAGTGCCCCATAATTCAAAAATTCGTGTGACGCAAGACGGTTTGCCTCTTTTAAGAGAGTAGCACGTTGTTAATAAATGTTTTGTCACACGTGAGGCACTGCGAAAGGTGGTAAAGGTAGTAATACTTAAGTAGTCAGATTTCATGGACAAGCAGCACGATCGCTAAAACGATCGTGTAAGTGCTTGAAAAGTTCGTATGATGAAAACTATATTTATTTATTAATAACAACGAGATGACGCTCGATTTCTTGAGAAAAATTGAGGGAAATCAAGGAAGAAGAAGAGAAAATAGAAGAGTGACGGAGGAAAATCATCCTGATTGGAGCTCGTCGAAAGTAATTCGTCTCGCGTCTATCGTCATCCAGCCTGTCAACGCATGATCTCGTCGGAGACGAGATTCTTTTCTAGCTCCTCTCGAGCGATTAAAGCGCGAAGAAAAATAAACCGAGCGGAGATGAAGCAACAAACATGCCCTCAAGTATGATGCCGCAGAATCCGCGGAGCATCTGTTGCGCGCACTTCAAAAAACGCTGATTCTCGTACTGCAAATCCTCGCGAGGTTGCTTCCTTGACTATTGCAGAAATAAAAAAAAGGTAAAACCACTCCTCAAAAAGAAACTGGATTTTATTCGCGATTGAAACGAGACGAAACGCAGCGTCAAGATAGCGTTGAGAATTGAAACGAGGACGAGTGTAGCGCGGTTGATGGGGTTGAAGACGCGCCACGAGGAGAGTTTGCACGCAATCGCACTCCCGTGTCGCGGCACGCAAAATGCATCGCCACACGACACCGTGTGACCCGGAAACGCGACCGGCCGTAATTCACGTCGTGAACCTCGATTTCCGCGGACTTGTTGCATGTCTTCGAACCGAAAGACGAACCCAGAAGCCGGGAAGTTTGAGTCCATAAATCTCTTTTGGTCTCCTCGCATTTTTGCACCGCAGAATTCTCATCGTTCTCGTAAAGGGAGAGAGAGGGAGAGGAGGGTGAAGGGGCGCGTCGTGCGGAGATCTAAAAATTAATTGGCCATCGCGGAGTTTAAAGAGGATAATTTTTTGCAAAGTCCGAAGCGCGGCCGATCGCACGGCACGCTTTGAGAAAGTCGAGCAAAGCTCTCTATAAAACAACACGGAGGGGGCGCACATCCCCGTGTGAACGCGACGCACGATACCATGCACCACCGCCACCGCCGTTTTTCGATGAATCGATTCCGATCCATTAAGCATGAAAAAATGTGCTTGGCAAAAAACGGGTGAAATAAAAAGAACGACGAGACGCGAGCGTGCCAGTGAGGGAAGGTGGAAAAGCGATGCCGGCTTCGAAAATGTTGGCAAAGTTGTTTGCAATGCCCGTGCGCGTTCGTTGACCCTCCCTCGCAAATATTCACAGCGATACTATCCGCTTTATCCCCTGTACGACTGCCGGATCAACCGCTTTCGCGGAACCTTGAAGACCGAATATTCGTCTTCAGCGATCCGCTTTGACATTCGCAACATGCGACGCGTTCTAACTATTGAAATATTTCTATTGGACTGTAACATGTATTCGTCCCAATTTTTTAGCGTTTTTAATAATATGGATTGTAACATATACAGGGTGGTCCACTTAAATCGATCATCTTAGATATTTCACTTGTTTTTGATGATACAAAAAAATGTCTGAGGAAAAAGTTGCACCGTTCGAAGGGGCTATCATGATGACAGAACAACAATTTTTTCAAGGCTATTTTTTTCGGAGATTCAAAGGTCAAGATAATTTTTTTAAATGGAACTACATATTTTTGTTTGCGCAATTTTATAGCCAACATCGAGAGGGGTTCAGCGACCTATGACAACATGACCTTTAAATGATCTTGAACGCGGGAAACAGAAAAATCAAACTTTATGCTCTTCAACACAAAAATTTATTTAAGGAGGTGTTCGAAATGATGTCCTCCGACTTCAATACATTTTCTAATACGATGCACAAATGATACTCTTACCCTTTCTATCATTTCTGAATTTATACTAGCACATGCATTCAAATTGCGCTCTCTCATGTTCTCTTGTGTAGTTGGTACATCATTGTAAACAGTGTTCTTTAACATTCCCCACAAAAAAGTCTAAAGGATTCAAATCAGGAGAACGTGCTGGCCAACTGATATGTCCTCCTCTTCCTATTCAGTGTTCCGGAAACATTTCGTGTAAAACTGTACGTGCAATACGTGCGTTATGAGCCGGACAACCACCATGCTGATACCACATTTGTAAACGAGTTTCTAACGGCACCTCTTCCAATAAGTTTGGTAATTGTTGGGACAAAAAATCAGCATATTTTTGACCATTTAATGTACCATCAATAAAGAAAGGGCCAATGATTCGATTGTGTAAAACACCACACCATACATTAAGACTCCATGGACGTTGACGTTCTACTTGTCGAAGCCACCTTGGATTTTCAACGGACCAATAGTGCATATTTCTTCTATTTACTTGTGCATGGTTAGTGAAAGTTGATTCATCGGTAAACAATATTCTGTTGAAGAAGAATTCATTGACCTCCAACTGTTGTAGCGCCCATTGACAAAATTCTATTCGATTAATAAAATCATTTCCATGAAGTTCTTGATGCAATGCAATGTGATATGGATGAAATGAGTGGCGTTTAAGAATGCGTAAAACACTTGCTTGGAAATACCAGTATTTCTTTGTATTTGTCGAGAACTGATATGTGGATTATTTGCCACTGAGCCAAAACAGTAACTTCTGCTGGTTCATTAGTTTGCAAACGAGGTCGCATTTTCTTACGTGAACAAACACTTCCAGTTTCACGAAATGTTTTAATAAGACGGTCAAAAGCAGCGCGAGACGGTAAACGCTTTTCAGGGTATCTTTGGCCGTACATTCTCTGCGCCTCTGTAGAGCTTCTTCCGCTTTCACCGTAAATAAGAAGCATTTCTATTCTTTCCTCTTTCGTATAATTAGTCATATTTAAACTCTGATATCGAGAAGCTCAGGAAATGAACTGAACTGCGAAAGCATTTCACGATCATAAATATTTACATATACATACACACACGCACACAATACATGTATGGAATTATTTCAATCTTACATTCCATTGAATTCCAGAACAAGAGAGTGTTTACCGATGAATCAATGTTCACTAACCATGGACAAGTAAATAAAAGAAATATGAACTACTGGACCGTCGAAAATCTAAGGTGGCTTCGATAAGTAGAACGTCCATGGAGCCTTAGAAAATGTATTGAAGTCGGAGGACATCATTTCGAACACCTCCTTAAATAAATTTTTGTGTTGAAGAGCATAAAGTTTGATTTTTCTGTTTCCCGCGTTCAAGATCATTTAAAGGTCATGTTGTCATAGGTCGCTGAACTCCTCTCGATGTTGGCTATAAAATTGCGCAAACAAAAATATGTAGTTCCATTTAAAAAAATTATCTTAACCTTTGAATCTCCGAAAAAAAAAGCCTTGAAAAAATTGTTGTTCTGTCATCATGATAGCCCCTTCGAACGGTGCAACTTTTTCCTTAGACATTTTTTCGTATCATCAAAAACAAGTGAAATATCTAAGATGATCGATTTAAGTGGACCACCCTGTATATTCGTTATTTTTATTTTATTTTTTTATTCTACATGATTCTTGATATTATTAAAAATTTCAGAATCTCAGGCTTCTACGGATTCTCGAATTTTTGGAGTCCGCAGACTTTTAATTCTCCAAGCAGAGATTCGCAGAGCCCTGAATTTTCACTCTCCCATAATTTTCAGGCTTCAGTTTCTTCGAGTTTTCAGGAATTTTAATTTTTATTATAATTTTGTGTCTTAGTAGATCTTGATTGAATTAATAACATGTCTTTCAATCTGTCCGCAGAGAATTGAGTTTGACGGGGTCCGAGGTGGTGGTGCGCGCTGAGCCGAGCGAGATTTCTTTGACGAATCTAAAGGTGTCCTCCAGCAAGGCCGGGGACAGTCGCGAGAGGACGCGGAGATATGGTTTCGATTATTGCTTCGACTCGTCGGATCCCGAAGCGAAGAATTACGCCGATCAAGCGACGATCTACGAGACCCTCGGCCAATCTATCCTGGACGCGATGTTCACCGGATATAATGGTTGCCTGGTGGCTTATGGACAGAGCGCTTCCGGCAAAACGTACACCATGATGGGGACAAAGGTAGCCGGACACCGTTTTTCGTTTTATCGTTACAATCTTCAGCTGGATTACTCGCGGATTGTCGTCGAAATTTAATGACTGATCGAGTGCGAGTTTTAATTTGCGCTCGCGCAGACGCGAAATGTTGCAACATGTACATACATGTATATGCGGTATCTGGGTCCCGCGCGGCGCGCATTAAACTAATTTCGGAGGTTTTCGTGAATTTTTAAATGTCAACGGGCGCTCAATTATAAATGTACTTGGCGGCGGATCCTCGATAATCGGCCGCATGAATAATTGAACGTTTAGCTTATTTTGACTTTATAATGCGGCACGTTACGATACGCGCGCGCGCGCGCGCGGCTGTGTGCGTGCAAACAATAATTCATCAGCGCATTATGGGTTATTATGAAATGTTATATTATACACCCCCTCGCGCTACATGTCGATAATGTTCACTTTTGCCTAGATACCTCCCGAGTCGTACTAAATAATAATCAGGTGGAGAATTTCCTCATTTAAAGCTGCGATCCGGTGTCGTCAAATGAAAAATATTATTTACAACATCAAGAAAACGTTTTTAATATCCCATCTGAATAATATTGGGGTATATTTCTCGTTGGAGTTTTATCTGCGAAGCGGAACGGCCTGCGCACCACGAAAAACACCGCGTTAGTGATTTCGCGCAACCCCCATCGTCCCCCGGCCTTCCTCTCCCCCGTGGCCCACCGGACCGAAACACATTTCGCATTTCATGTCTATTTTATCAACGTTATTTTCGCGCGGCAGCTTTGCAGAACTCTTTTGCCGTCTGAATAAACCGGTGATGATATGTTTACGGGTCAGCGTGCAGCGTGCGAATTGTTTCGATTTATCTCGTAATAAATCTGATTGGCACTTTATTTCCATTTTTGTGCAGCATAATAGACCCTCACCCACGCATCGTTGACCCACCCCATTCCCGCAGCACTTTGACGGCGCCCGCCGCTGATATTATTTTCAAAAGCGGAGGCGCGTATCGCGTACGCACACGCACACGGCGCCGAATTATTTTGATTTATCTCGTGTTTCGTTAATACATCGCGAAACGTTATTCCTCTTTCCTCCTCCCTCCCCCGTTTTATTTATTTATTTTTTTATTATTCTCCCCCGCACAATGCGACGGGCGGCAAGGCAATCTATTTGCTTTTATTCCGACCGAGCGACGTCCCGTTGTCATCATTCCGTTGTATCCGCCTGACGTTTTCGCAATATCCGCGCGAAACGTGTATACACGCCGATACGAGGGCTTCCGCTCGCGAGAATCCGCTCCGCTAATTAATTTCGCCGGAAAAACACCTTACCGGCTTTTTCGTGCGGCGAAAAGATCCCACGGACGATCAATCTTCTCGTTTCCCTTTGGGTCTCCGTAAGTCCTTCCGCGGTGCATTCGAGGGAAAACGAGTGTTTTGCGGGCACAATGTCGCGCCGTTCTCCGCTGAAAGTCGGAAAAGGCGACGACGCGACGCTACCTTCGTAGCCAAGCGGCCGCGTAATTAGTAGATGATGATTAATTAATAAATATTACAATTACACACGACACTTAGACCGTCTAGCTAATTTTTTACCACAATATATTAATATTTTATTTTTGTATATTATATTATATAAATAATTATTTATTTTATTCTCACTCAATATCTCCGTGAATATAATTAATAAAATTATTCGTATTACTTATTAAAACTGTCACTCATACGGATAAGGCAGTCCAAGAAATCGCATTCGCCGATCATCTCGTCGATTAATCCGCTCGCGCGGAATCTCGCGGCTGCCAGCCACCCTGCTCGTCTTGGCGGCGCATCGGAGGTGAAATCGACGGGATGAATCCTCTCTCCCCCGGGAAATATTTAGCTTCCATCAGCCCAGGCGCTCTCGCATAACGGCTTCGTGAAATTAGATGTTTTGCATTCTGCATAAACCGGCCGATGCATATTTGGAGTTCAAACAGCATCGACCTGATTATCGCCCTCCGCCTCCTTCTTCGCCATCCCATTCGCGCGAGCCATCCCATTCGCGGAATTATCATATCGCATCGCAGGCTCTAATTGCCCGACAAGAGAGAAAAAGAGATAGAGAGAGAGAGAGAGAGAACGCAGAACAGCGCGATTCCTCGTTGCAGGATCGAATCGACACGCTTCCCGAAAATTTCAAACAGTAAATTGAAACTGTTTTTGCGGAATGGCGCTTAATTAAATTGCCTGCCGGCCTCCGGCGGCGTATTCACGCGACGCGCGGGATGCGCCGGGGATATTGTGCAGTGGGCGAAGGGGGTTGCGGCTCTGCGGCAGGGTGGGCGAGCGGACTTTTAAAAGCGCAGCACGTGTTGCGGCGCGCCCGTTGCTCGACATTCGTCCGGCTTCAATTATAAAGGGATGCGAGCGCGCCGGTTAATAATGCACCAAATTTCGAAATTGACAAGACCGGCCGCGTCAATTCCAAAGGCGAACGCTCCGTTGCGTTTCGATCGAACGCCTGGCGAGCGAACGAGGGGGTAGTTTTATCCCGCGATCCTTTGTTAATCCTTTACCACTTTTCGTTCGATTACTTCGCATTCCGGAACCGCCATTGAATTTCCATAGAAGCTCCTATCACCGTGGCACATCTCGATGATTCCGCTCGCGGATAAAATGATTTGTTCAAGAGCTTTCTTTGAAATGTCCCGCTGATGTTGTTTCGATTGGATATCGAGTCGAATGTGTGTTTGATTATTTTTCAAAAGCGCTCTCGAGATGTGATAATTTCCTAATCAGCGATTTGTTTCTTCTTCGCAGGAGGATCCGGGACTCATCCCACGGCTCTGCGAAGGAATCCTTTCGAGAGTCGAGCAGGAAAGCAGCCGGGAGAAGGTCCATCGCGTGACTGTTAGGTAAAAATGTGTAGTCCGACGAAAACTTTTTCTACTGTTCAGCGACGAAACACGCGTGCGAAAGTTCGTTAATCCGCAACTTTAAAAGTTCGCTTTCGTTCCGCTCGCGTTCCGCGTCGTTTGCGCGAAGAGCGTGAGCACACAATCACGCTCAGCGAACGTTTCACTCGACGTTGCGATTGTTTCTCACTTTACTTTTTATGATCAAAAACTAAAATAATATTAAAAAAATATATATAATAAAATATATTAAAATAAAATAGAGAATGAGAGAAAAAGAGAATTTACACGCGAAATTTATACAAAATATATTAATATCTGAAACAATGTGCCCGATAACATCTAGATTATGAAACGTCGAATTAATAACATTTCACGTTACATATCCTTGTCATTACCGAGAGAGAGAGAGAGAGAGAAAGAGAGAGACACGCATAGCAATAATCCACGATATCCCGTTAATATCCTTAACGCGATAAGAATGTAAAACCCGTGAGCCTCCACTTTCCGATACGCGTCGACAGGGAAGAACTTTTTGATCGCCACTTAAGGGGGGAGCCTGCTTTAGAACGCTGAAAATAAGGTATATTTTACGAATTGTTTTTGGAGAAACTATACAGCGGATCATTATAAAACTTTGATGCATTTATTAGTACATGTTTAAAGATAAAAAAAATTATTTTTTGATTTGAATATATCGCTTGTAGAGGTCGTCCTGGAGAAATCTTAGTGCAGCCGCGTCGCCGGCATTGCAAATTGGTGAGCATTCTCCTGCCTCCGAATTTCGTCTAAACTGAAAAATTGAAATATCTTCTCGTTATTTATGAATTCCCATCGTCGATGAACCAAAGAGAGAAGAAAAAAGTTGAAAAGTGCCAAAATGGTGGAGCTTAGAACACAAAAGTACGATTTTTAGGCAAAGGTTTTGAACTTTTTCATGCAAAAATAATTGTTTAACTTAATGTTTTTTGAATATTAAAGGTTCATCGACGATGGGAATTCATAAATAACGAGAAAATATTTCAATTTTTCAGTTTGGATGAAATTTGGAGGCAGGAGAATGCTCACCAATTTACAATGCCAGCTGCACTAAGATGCCTCCAGGACGACCTCTACAGGCGATATATTCAAATAAAAAAATAATTTTTTTTATTTTTAAACATGTACTAATAAATGCATCAAAGTTTTATAATGATCCGCTGTATAGTTTCTCCAAAAAAAATTCGTAAAATTATACCTTATTTTCAACATTCTAAAGCAGGCTCCCCCCTTAAGATGCCCCAAGTACTCCGATACTTTGTACTAAGTACTCGGAAAGATACTTGCGAACCGCCACATCGCACGTGCCTTTCTTTTACCGGCGGAAGTTCGAGCCGCCGCGCTGTCTTACCGCAACCCTGATGAAATCTACTTGCGTTCTCTGCTTTGCCTCCCTGTGGCTGGCTGCGCGTCCGGAGATCCTCCCTCAATATATTAATCCTCCCCGAACCCGATCAACCCTCCCGTTATAAACTTCTTCGTATTATATTATCTCGGGTTCAGCGGGGGTGCGCGGGGGCGCAAATTCAAATAGGAACTCGACACAATGTCCGTCGCGTTCCTCCCTGCTCGCGCGGAGAAAGAAGTTCAACGGGGGTGTGAAAAACGTTTCAGCGTGGCCATCGATTTTCGATGAAACGGGAAAAACAATTTAGAGGAACCAATCCCCGTCGCATTAAAGAATCACTTCGGCCCCGTATTAACATTGATTCGCGCTCTAAAGGGAGCGCGACGTGCGAACAATCAGTTCGCGCAAATCCCTCGTTTGTCGTAAGAACTCAATTCCGCGCGAGTGCCCGCGAATTAATAACGCTAAGCGAGTGCTGTACAACGTTTCAGCGTAAGCCGATAAATAAAATAAGCGCTGACGCAAACCGCGACACAGATTTCTCACGGTCGTTAATGTATTCGTGTATGCGTTATTTATGTATTGCACAATATTTATTATTGCCTACGTGGCGACACGAGCACTGTAGCATCGTCGAGCACCGCTCGCTCAGGAAATGCTGTTTCGATCAAATCGCGCGCTGCAAGTCGAACAGATCGGCCTTCGGAACGCCGATAACATGTCCGCCTTGATAACTGTGGGAAAATCAGCAGCGGCCACCGTGCCCTTTGCCTCGCGAGCACCACACGTATGTGCGCGAAATGCGGATACAGGGATGATCGAAAAGTCACGAAACTCAAATGGATACATGGCACGATGCGCCGCTGGCATAGGTAGGTATTTATGGGTGGTGCGTGAATAATGCAAAATTCTTTTAATACCGGAAAGTCTCACTTTCTGAGCGAGGTACAAATGCAGAACTGTGCTTTAATTCTCAATACAGAGTCTTGCGTTACCGGGAAGTAGTCCGTGTGGATTGTTTTTAGCAAAATTCAAACGCGAAACTTTATTATTAAAAATATTGAGAATTAAAAGCCGATACAAACGCGAGTGGTCGAGGCCGCGCAAATTACGTAGATTACGGCAAGCCGTAAATTAACGATAGCTTGTTCTATTTTTTTTCTCTTTTTCCCCACCGCGCTACATTGCTGAAATATAAAAAAATTATAGATGCAGTTAAACAGCGGGGTGTAAATAATTCCGTATTGTATGTGGAGCGTTCTCGCCCGGCGATATTGCACCGCGCTTCTCATAAAGCACATAAAGAAAATTAAGATGTATCACCATGTCCGGTAACAACCGGCGACAACTATGTTGTCGATGGAATATTTGATACCTACTGCAGACACGTGACGCAATGTACGTGATTTATATTAAAGTTGGCTATAAACGCCGCGGTGTTATGTAACTACCGAGCTTTTTCATCATGCGCCTCGTCGGCGACGACATCGGCGGCTTTCAGTCAAGGCCCGGCGAGCTTTTATCTACGATCGTCGATAGCTTTAAGTTCATTCGTTCGTTCGTTTCGTGTCGACGAGCACGGCGTGCAATCGCCTGGCGCGCCGGTAATCGCCATCGCGAATTGCAAGCTCCATTCCGGCGTATTAAGCGTACGTGCCGGGGCGAGAGCTTGCCGCCCAGCCAGCGCGACGCGAAAGCTCCTGCAAGTGTAATAATGATAAATTGATAACGCGCGAATCTCGCGCCGGCGATCGCGCGCGAAAGTCGTTCCGAACTCGATATCCATCTATCGCCCTCGGGAGCGCGCGGATTTACTATTTATTCCACTTTAATCGTCATCGCGCGCGCGTCCGCGCTCGCACTCGTACGGGAACAAATCGCTCGCGATAATTGGCAATCGGCAGAAAAATCCGCCGAGACGCGAGCGAGCCCGGACTGTCCGCCACGCGGGGATAAAAGCATACCGCGATTTCGTGGATGCTCCGCTCGTTGAATTTGCCGCGGGATGGAATTGAAGATCACAGGGGGGGGGGGAGAGAGAAAGAACTGCAACTGGAAATTTCAAACCTGACGTGCATATAAATTTTTTCGGTAATTATGTACTTTAACGGACCAACCTTCGATGACCTTGACCTTGACATATGTTGTCAAGGTCACCCTCCTGAGTGACCTTGAAGAGGTTTTAGCCGTCGCTCGTTGTTTATTAAAAAGTTATTAACAAAAGAAGTTTAATAATTTTGCACGAATTTTCAGCTGTCCACGCGAAGCAAGGACTTGAGTTTGACATATATTACAAAGGTCACCTTCCTGAATAACCCGCACTAGGTTTCACCCTTCGCTCATTGTTTGTTAAAAAGGTATTAACAAAAATGTTTAATGAATAAAGCATAATTTTACGATACCATATACGTTTACGAAAGAGTATATTTGATGGAATTTTAGCTTTAAATCAGAAATAGGTTTGGGTTAGGTTATATTTTCCGAAACTGGAGCCCCGGACACATACGCTCGTTTTCAGCCCGCTTCGCGGGAGGGCGGGGGGAGGGGGCTTTGCCCCTCCCCCCGCCGGAATCCGTGGCGTGTACCAGGTGATCAAAATCTGCACGGTGAAATCTGTTACACTGGCCCCGGCGGGGGGGAGGGGCTTTGCCCCTCCCCCCCGCCCTCCCGCGAAGCGGGCTGAAAACGAGCGTATGTATCCGAGCGTATGTGGCTCTAGTTTCGGAAAATATAACCTAACCAGGTTAGGTTAGGTTAGGTTAAGTTAAAGCAGAGAATACTTTATATTTAACTGTTTGTGCTTTTGGTTAAAGTGAAGAATACTTTGTACTTATATTAAAAGAAACTATTCTATATATTAACAATTCACTGCTTTAAATGACTTTCCTTTCTTCGTTCATATACATATTCGTCGTTTATATCTTTCAATATTCAATATTCTTTCAAAATAACTACTATATTTTCGAAATTTCTTTTGTTAATAATTTTTTCATAAACAACGATCGACGACTAAAACCTAGTGCGGGTTATTCGGGAAGGTAACCTTTGTAATATATGTCAGTATCATGTTCTTGCTTCACGTGGACAGCTAAAAATTCGTGCGAAATCATTAAACTTTCTTTGTTTATAACTTTTTAACAAACAACGAGCGACGGCTAAAACTTCTTCAAGGTCACTCAGGAGGGTGACCTTGACAATATATGTCAAGGTCAAGGTCATCGGGGCTGGGTCCGTTAAAGTACATAATTACCATTTTTTCTACACGGCTAATGGAAATTATATCAATTTCATTCTTCGATGATCGCAGACTAACATCGAGCCGCTTGTCCTTTCCGCTTCCACATCGCGACAGCTGAAAGTTTTCGAATTTCCTGCATGCACGTTCGCAGGATAGACGATCCGGACGCGATTTCAGCGGCCCAAAAGAGATCAGGAAGTTTCAATATTTCAAAAAGTCGGCCGACTTCTCGATACTTTCAAAGTGTTCAACGGGGGGAAGGGAGGGGGTGAGTTGAAGAAGTCTACGAAGAAAAATACTGCGAGCAGGGGGGTTGCGAAGGGTTGCGGTGGGCGGCGGTAGAAGGGAGAGGCGATAGACATAGGAGCCGCTGAGCTTGCGAGTCGCGAGGGCTTGTAAACGTAGCAGTCTGTTGGCCTGAATGTGTCTTGCAAGCTCAGTGCTCCGTGACTCGCAATCCCAGGCGGACGCGATCCTCCCCGCTGCAAGCTGGGTAAGAATGCACCTCGAATCGCGGCCTCCTCGAATTTCCCTTCTTGCCCGTGCTATTCCCGCGTCTCACGATCGAGCAACGTTGCACGAGCTTGCACACAAGCTTGCCTTCCGGGATCCTCGACTACTTCTCGTCGACACGTTGCTTCTCAGCACGCTCAAAAAAGCTTGGATTCGTTCTGCAGACTCTCCTGGCGATATTCTTGAATGCCCGGAGCTTTCGCACTCGAAATTCTCAGTTGGCTCTCAGCGCGGATTCGCAGAGCTTGCCAAGCGAATTGTGAAATATTGTCGAACACACCAATTTTTTTAATGCTTACATTCATTTCGAATCCCCGCCGAGTTGCTGGGATGTTAATTTCATCCTTCGCGCCTCAAGATTCGATCGAATCGAGGTGATTATCATCGAGTACCATCCGATGCTTCAATTCGTGAAGCGAAATATTAATTTTTTTATATTTTTGAGTGTTTACGATTTTAGATTGCTGGGCTGCGTTGTTGAATAGCTTATTTTCCCAGCTCGATATAAAATTACGAATCCTGCTTCAATCCTTTTGAAATTGCATCGCAATTCAATTATAGACGGTGACCGGTCCTTCATTTTCTTTCGCGTGAATCTCGCGGAGCGAGGCGAGGTCAATTAGGATCGCGCGGTGATTAATATGTTTTCTCCTCGTCACGTGTGAAAAAATCAATGGAATTTGTCTCTTTTGTTTGGCTCGTCTGTCTTTCGCGGAGCGAAAAGTTCCTCGAGCGCATGTACGCTCCGTAGAATAGAAAATGCGATACACGTATCTCGCAACGTTGATGACTGTGATTATTTCGCAGAATCAATGCACGAGTCATTAAACATGCATGAATATAAACAGCAGAACATAATTATGGCCGCGCGATAAAAGCACGCGTAAAAATAACACATAAAATGTAAATCGTTTCATTACACGCCGTTATTACACGAGCAGATAAATTTGAACGGGCTCGCTCGCGTATTAATACCTCTCTCTTTTTCTCCGACAATTAAGCGAGGCATTTTATTGCGTGCACGAACAATCGATTAAGAGGGATAAAGTGCAAATGATAAACATGAGGTAATGAATACGCGCGATCGGAAAAATATTCAGAAACCTCTGCCGCGTCGGATTTGTTTCCGCTGCGTTTTCTCTTTTTTCTCTGTCTCGGTAAAACAGCAATAGCAACTCAAAACAAATCCCGTGTAATAAAGGTCCGAAATCGGATATCGGCTGTGTCTAATAATAGACAGGTAATAAAAGAATGGAATAATAACGGATTCTATGAATGGCACACAGAGGCAATGGCGAATCGACGAACAAAGCTCACGACTCTTCTCCATTCTGTCGTCGATTATACACGCGGATTGATATTGGTTCAGGTGCCCGAATCGGCCTGAAAACCGGAAAGCCGTGCCACTTTTCGATTTCGGGCCGATGCCATCGGCCGTCGTCAGCGGCCGGACGTAAAATCGTTAAGTGGGTCGAGCAAGAAAGTTCGTCCGAGGCATTTCTGCTTGCCATCAGGGGTAAATTCAATCGTCGCGGCTCGCGATGGGATGGACGCGCGCACGCAAAAAGTTTGCATTTCCCGAGACGTTCCCCGTCAAATAGCAATCGCGGGGTGAGAATAGATGAGCCGTCAATTATTCCCTTTGCCGTCGTAAGAATGTTCGCTCGACAAGAATAACGTTGATCCTCTCGCTCCCCTGATGCCGACTATAATCGTCATTTGTGAGGTGAAATGTGTGGGATGCTAACACCGATTACAGTCGTGTCATGCATGAAATGGCCTGTAGATTAAATATAAATTTAAATATAATACGTACCTACTGTTCTCGCGTGAAAGCTTCATTTTGTTTTTACGCAGTAAAAAAGATTTTGTGCTTTTGTTGAAAACGGTGCTCGTTAAAATTTTTGTATTAAAGTTGCAGCATATTCATGCGTGAAACAACTTTAACAACTTGTCGCTCTGTTGATTGGACTTTATGCGTTAAATTTATTATCAACTAATCCAAATGTCAAAATAACTTATTTTATATGTAATAGTAAGAATTTTATTCTACACAGTCATCATATCAAAAGTTAAAATTAACTTTTTCCGAATATTAACGCGACGATGACGCACAATGTGCGAACATTGTGCGAACTATACAAATAACATTTTCCTTAAATAAAATGTAACATTATAAATATATCCATTTTACATAAAACTTTTACTTCCAAACATTGCAATCTTCCTACTAATTTTTTATTAAATTATCTACACATAATGTTAATGTCGTTGTGACGCATTAATTCGCATGTTAAATTGACACAAAAATTTAAGTGAACCGTTTAGGACATGCAAAATGTGTTGAATTTATCACAAAACGGTTTGCTATATACACTGCCATGTGTTCCATAATGCAAGCAATGTTGCAAAGGAGTTAATCGCAAAACCCACCGAGTGCCGATCGGAGGAACGATCCTCGCGATTGCATTACGTTTCCTGGCGCAGCGTGACACGTTGTATCACAGGGCAATCAGGGCAGCCAGGGTCCCGATATTTCATCAGGATTAATCGGTGCCGATAATGGACCGTTCGACGCTGCCGTTGCCGCGTAAAATGCGCGGCGCCTCGATAATTGCAATCGATATATCGGCGTGCTCGTGAAAAATCGGGAACGCAGCAGCACGGGGGCACTCCGGCACCCCTCGACTTGAAAAAGGACCGGAAGTCATCGTGATGTATCGCGCCGCTGTCGCGGATTAAATGTGTGTTAACAGCGAGCGCGGCGGCATGGCGCTTTCGATCGATTCGTCCGCGCGCGCGGCTGCGGATTCATCATTGAAACGCGCATCTATAATCGATGGACGCATTAACCCACTCGAGTCAGCTGCCCAATGTACCCGTCAAGCGTGATTGATCGGATATAAAGCTTCATCCGTAATCATCAAACAATACAGCCCGGCCGAAACGCATCGCGAGTGTAGCTGACGGATGAGAAATAATGTTGTAGCGATGTCCGGGCGCGGATGTTAACGCTTTTACGCCGGAATTGAAGGCGGGACCAGAAGGGTGGTATCGTTAACGAGTGTTGGCGGGATCAGCACGAAAGTGCACGGCCTGCCATGGGAGCATTGCTGCGTTTTAATCCTCCTTTCAAGCTGCCGACGGACGTGCGAGCAGTCGATGAGCCTTCGACCTGTGGTCGGTTGCGACGTCTATCGGCTTTTTTAATTTAATTGCTGGTGAACTTATATCGATTCAAGTCAAGAGGTTAAACGCTCTCAAGATATCAAGATCAATCTGAAATAAAAATTACATGATCTACTTGCCTATATAAATTTTACGACAAATTAAATAAAACGGAATTTGTTTAAGTTAAGTTTAATTAGCACTGCCTATGTCCAGAATATTTTATCCGCTTTTTGTCGACATGTTGCAACACTTTCTCTTGAGAGACGAGCGCTCAATCTCTTCACTTTTAGGTCGCAGAAAGACTTGGAAGACTTTGAAATGTCTCTTTCTCCCTCTCGACATAAGCAAAAATATACTTGCGAGAAAGGATTTCGAGCGGACGAGCGGAATATTCCGCTGCAATCGGCGGAAGGATATGATTCGGCTTTGCGGCGGCCAGTATGGTCGGACACTAGCGGCGCGATGGCGCGATATCACGGCGGTATGATTTCATGAATCCGGACGATAAAACGCGATGGCGTTTTGCATGTAGACATACGCTCGTGAATGCGCATATGCACGTGCAACTGAAACAGGTAGCGATTTCGTGATACCTGTGACGAGGGGCGGAAGGTGTTGCATGCAACGCGTAAATAAGCAACCGTCCCGATACCGACGCGTGCATTCCGCGCGTGAGAAATGCGCTAGAAAGTCCGTCATCTTCGCACGAAACTGCGACAGGGTGGAAAATAAATTTTGCAAGCGCCGTGAGCTGTCCCCGATCGAAGTTTCGGATCACTTCTCGTCGAGCTGAGTCTTGAATTATCGGGTCGGAACGCTGGAATTGTTTGAGGATATGATTTTTTTAAATTTCACTCTAAACTGTCACTTTCGGCGTTTTAATACTTTAACGTTCCCGTAAAATGGAATATTATTGAAGCGCGGGATCGCGCGTGAGAGCGACGAATTCGACGTGCCGTGAAATGACACGACGTGGAATATTAGCCTGCCCCGAAGGAAGATCGGCAGACCTCCCATTGACACGCAGGGACCATCGAATTTCACACCCCCGCCGACGACACGTGGAGCCGACCTTCGTGGATTTGTGCTGTCGCGTATACCGAGATGTCGAGCGGATTCCTGATAAATAAAATTCACTCGTGCGAGCTGTTAAACGCCGGATCGATCATGAATTTCAGCCTCGGCGCACACTTTCTGCTACATAAAAAAAAGAAAAAAAACAATTAGGATTGAATGATTTAAGAAATTAAAGGAACAGAAAGAAGAGAAAAAGAAAAATGAACGGAAATCACAACAAAAAGTGGCTTGGCGAAAGAGGAAAACGTTCCATCACGATCCTTTAAACGTTAATTCATATTATTTTTAGGTACTGCCAGTCTTGTACAAAATATTTGACGGCTGAAACTTTTAACGTTCGAACGTTACGATTTAACGCGCGAATAACAGCGCGAGAGCGATTACCGCCGCGATTTATATAATTTCGCCGACGTCGTCGCGAATTGACAGCCCTTCGCCGCTTCTCGCAGCGGCGTGCAAGAGGGTGGAGGGAATAAAAACACGGGGCAAAGGCCGACGCTCGGGGTGGAGGATAACAAAAACGCGCGAGCAATAGAATTAGCGACCGTAGCATTTCCCCGTCGAGGCAGGGGAAAACCGAGGGGGCAAAAAAGAAGCGGAGGAAGGCTCGATTGGATTTTATTTGCCGCGAGCATGGTGGTGACCAACGACCGCCGCAATGGCAATCGGGATGCTCATGAATGTGGAAGTCGCTTTGTGCAAGTGTTCATTGCCGATGCCTTTGCATTTTTGTTGTCACGCCAAACTTCTGCGGTCCTCTTGAAGAAATTTCAATCGGAGTTTGTCACAATTCAAATATTAACAATTTATAATCCACTCTCGCACGGGAAATACCTTAAGGGGGGAGCCTGCTTTAGAACGCTGAAAATAAGGTATATTTTACGAATTGTTTTTGGAGAAACTATACAGCGGATCATTATAAAACTTTTATGCATTTATTAGTACATGTTTAAAGATAAAAAAAATTATTTTGTGATTTGAATATATCGCTTGTAGAGGTCGTCCTGGAGAAATCTTAGTGCAGCCGCGTCGCCGGCATTGCAAATTGGTGAGCATTCTCCTGCCTCCAAATTTCGTCTAAACTGAAAAATTGAAATATGTTCTCGTTATTTATGAATTCCCATCGTCGATGAACCAAAGAGAGAAGAAAAAAGTTGAAAAGTGCCAAAATGGTGGAGCTTAGAACACAAAAGTACGATTTTTAGGCAAAGTTTTTGAACTTTTTCATGCAAAAATAATTGTTTAACTTAATGTTTTTATGAATATTAAAGGTTCATCGACGATGGGAATTCATAAATAACGAGAAAATATTTCAATTTTTCAGTTTGGATGAAATTTGGAGACAGGAGAATGCTCACCAATTTACAATGCCGGCTGCACTAAGATGCCTCCAGGACGACCTCTACAGGTGATATATTCAAATCAAAAAATAATTTTTTTATCTTTAAACATGTACTAATAAATGCATCAAAGTTTTATAATGATCCGCTGTATAGTTTCTCCAAAAAAATTCGTAAAATTATACCTTATTTTCAACGTTCTAAAGCAGGCTCCCCCCTTAAAAGGTATTTTGACTGATGTGGTCTTGTATTTTTTAATGGAAGAAAAACAAATAACTCTATCGTTATGATACATCTGCATCGTTTGCAGTTTCGTTTCAGGTTGAATGTGGAAATATTTTCACAATTATGATGTTTTTTGCACAAAAACCTGTTAAATCTCCTGTTGCAAACATAGCTACACAGTTGGAAAATTTGTGGTTTTTTGTTAAAAAATATGCCGGTTAACATTTGTGTGTTAAATATTTAACACATTCATGTGTTAATTTAACATGTTGCTGTTGTGTTAATTTAACTCAAGTGTTAAATTTTTAAAACAACTAAAAAAAGTGTAAAAATTACACATTGTGCGCCTAATTTTGTATTTTACACAATAGATATGTTCCGTATTATTAGTGACAAGTTTTATCTGTTAAAATTTACAGAAAACTATGTTGAGAGTAAAGATGTATGTAAAAATAACTTTTTTTTCGAGTTAATTTTATCATTAAAAATATGTTGATTTTACACAAAATTTATTTCAAATTACTTCGCAGTTTGCATTCATTTTGGGTTAAAATATTAACATAATATTAATGTCACCATTTAACATATTCATATTATGTTAAATTAACACAAAAATTTATGTGGACCGTTTGAGACATGTGATACCTGTTAAATTTAACACAAATTTTTCACCTGTGTAAAACTCATCAAAAACCGAGTGATAACAGTGAAAACTATGCAGCCAGTAGCGAAATTAGAACGATTAGAAAGTCTTCTCTCCTGTATGGCCATCTATCCCGAAATCACTCTATACAATAAAATTGAAATCCTCTGAAACCTAGAATAAAATTGATAGTTCCAATCGCGTTCACGTAGATATCTTACGGCGACGACGAAAAAAGGGAAGCAAGCGAGCGCGAAGGGGATAGAGCTTGCCGGGTGCGAAGCGGATTTATGAACATTTATCAGCATCTACAACTCGTTCGCGCTCGCTCGAACTAATTAACTACTTTCCGCGCGGGGCAGAGGCTTTTTCTGAGCGGGCGTTTTATCTAGCACGTACCCGCGCGCGTCCTTTCGCGTATCTTCATTATCGGATGCGGGCGTGCAAATGTAAAACGCGACGATGATAGGCGCTAAAACGGCGGATAAACGGATTTGCGGATTGCGAAACGAAATGAACGAATCGAAGATGGGCGATCCTGGCCCCGCGAGCGGGGCAGGGGTGAAATCCGACGCGCGCGAGTTTTGTTGTGCAATTAATTACGCCTATTAGCGAGCATGCCCGTCAATAAACGTCACCCATGTGCGGGTATAATTAAATTTACGCGCCAACAGCGCACAATACCACGGCTCCACCGACTCTGACACGTGCCTAAACGTCAATACGTTATAACGTACTAATGTCGCCCTCGGAAATTGTCACGTGGCGCGTCGTCCAATTTCCAGCGTTTTCATTCGTTTTTCCTGCTGCAGCTTCTGCGTATTCGCATTCGGGAGAGTCTCCTCTCGGATCTCTTACTCGAAATGTTATCAAACGAACCTTTGCCTGACACGAATCTGCTTTGACTCTGAATTTGCCTCTGTTCTTTGTTCAGTTCGTCGTCGTGCACTCTTGAATTCGATCTCGCACACTCACACATATTACACCTACATTTTATAATTTCTTTTTTTATTACTAATGAAATAGTTGGAGATTCTATTTAATCGAATTACAAGGCAAGTATTGGGTCGTCCGGAAAGTTCGTGCCGATTTTGAAGGAAAATTCAAAGGCAACATTTTTTTATGTCGATAAATATTTATTGACTTATGTATGCACCGTTTTGTTTCACAACCTTTGTCCATCTTTCACGCAACTGGAAGATTCCATTCTCTCAGAACTTCTTAGGTTTCTCGGCGAAAAACTCCTCAAGGTGGTTTTTTATGTCGATCAAAGAGTTGAAGTTCTTGCCGCTAAGAGAATTTTGCAAAGACCTAAATAAGTGAAAGTCTGAAGGTGCAATGTCTGGTGAATACGGTGGGTGAGGTAGCACATCCCAGCCAAACTCCAACAATTTTTGTCGGATAGTCAAAGAAACATGAGGTCTGGCATTGTCCTGATGGAACACGACGCCCTTCCTATTAGCTAATTCTGGACGTTTTTCCTGAATCGCTGTCTTTAATTCGTCCAGTTGCGAGCAGTACTTATCTGCATTTATCGTTTGGTTGTGTGGTAGGAGCTCATAATATAGGATTCCTTTCCAATCCCACCAGACACAGAGCATGACTTTTTTTGGATGAAGGCCGGCTTTCGGAGTGGTTAATGCTGGTTCACTTCGCTTACCCCAGGATCTTTTTCGTTCTACGTTGTTGTAAATGATCCATTTTTCGTCACCCGTCACTAATTGCTTCAAAAATGGTACGTTTTCGTTGCGCTTGTACAGCGAATCGCAGATTGAAATGCGATCCATTAAATTTTTTCGGCCAAATTATGCGGAACCCATACATCATAGCGACTTACGTAACCAAGCTTCACTACATGATCGTGGACAGTGGTTTTCGATATTTTCAGTATCTCTGCTAATTCACGTGTCGTGTAGCGCGGGTTATTCTCGATCAGTGTCTTGATTTGGTCATCATCAGTAGTAGAGGTCTGCCCGAGCGTTCTTGGTCTTTAAGGTTAAAATCACCAGCTCTAAACTTAGCGAACCACTTACGTACGGTTCTTTCAGCTAAAGCGCCTTCTCCGTAAACAGAACATATCGAATTTGTTGCTTGTGAGGCATTTTTGCCTTTCCGGTAATAGAAAAGCATCAAGTGTCTAAAATGTTCTTTGTTTTCTTCCATCTTCAAAAGAGTACAAAACTGACACAAATCAATTTATCTGAAACAACTTTTTTCCTAAAGATGCGTTGAAATGTCACCTTTAAGCATATGTATATAAATCGTATGTTTTCAATAACATTGATATATTCAGACATGTTCCAACGCCATGTATTAAAAATCGGCACGAACTTTCCGGACGACCCAATAGAATCCAAAAGGGCTGTCGATGTGTGCATTTCATGCAAATTATTCAATTTGCGGTATAATATTCGTCGAGCATTTCAATCTCGTTTCGGATTCTCTTTAGCAAGCAGCCAAAATTGTTTCTTCGTTTTTGATTTCCATATCTGAGACAAACGGTAAATCAACATGTAATTTGATAATTAATAGGCAAGATATCAACTGCACACGAATCGTCATGGATTTTTCAAACTCGCAATGCCGAGGTACAAGGACAAACAAATCGAGCTCAAATAGAATTCACCCTGAACTCGAAGAAGCCATTTGAAAGGCAATCATTTTCGTTCGATCCCGGCAATTTCACATCGAAATCGAGCGAGCGAATTAATAACGGTAACGCAAGCTTTTATTCGTCATCGGTAATGCCCGACAACGTGATGCGACAGTCGCGATATTTGACGTTTCTCTCTGTCCGGCCTGGTCTCCGCTTTCTAAAATAATGAATATCAATCTTGCCTGGTAACAGTTGCCGGCAAAAATTAATTAACGACACGCGCCTGTCTGCCGCGCAACACCACCCAGCGGACGGATACATTATATCCGCTCTGTTTCTATGACGCGACGACAAGCTCGCGCTGATAACACGCACTGTTTAAAAAATTATAATGTTCGCCTCACGTGACGCACGACGTAAAATAAAATACGAGCCGAACTGATGGGCTACGCCCTTTCGGAGCACACGTGATATCTCGCGTTGCGAAATTCGGGGATTTAATTATTAGTTATGAGTACGAGGATTATTTAAATACCTCCTAGCGAAAGCTCTTAATTAGCGGACCACTGAGCGCCCCGCGTGTTACGTAATATTCCACGCTATCAGCCCTTATGAGCTTGTAATCTCCGTAATCGCTGCTAACGGAATCTTAACGGAATTTCAGTGAAATAATTTCATAACGGTTAAATCATTAAAAAACCTTCCATGGACGGCTTCGTTGGAGAGTTACATTTTCTGCCTACCTTGTCGCAAAGAACTCATAAAGAACTCGCACAAGCGAGTTCGCTCGTGAGAGAGAATCGATGCGGGGAGAGCTCGGGGCGTCGCGGCGCGATCAACATTCTCGTGGAAAAGAAAAGAAACCAGGGTAGAAGGGTAGGGAAAACTTTTTCCGGATGACATGTCCACCGGAAAAAAAAGAAAAGCGAACACGGCGAGCACATTTTCATCGGAGCGCAGGTGAACGCGGAACTTTCCTGATGCGCGTCCGTTCCTCGTTCCTGGTGCATGCGCTAAATGACGGCCCTCAGCAAATAGAGACGGCCGAATGCGGATCGAATTGAATTTGCGATTCAGTCGCGATCGCGTAATGACCAGAGCGGTAATCGAAAACGCGCCCCGGCCGAATTAAAGCTCCGAGAGAGATAGAGAAAGAGAGAGAGAAAGGGAAAGGGAAAGAGGGGGCGGGAGAGTGGAGGCGGAGGACAGAGGGACGCACAGAGGGTGAACACTATCGATCAATCAGCCATAAGTAATGCGGAGCTTTTGATGGCTCACCGTTTCATTGCGGGCGGAAAGAGCGAGCCGGCATGCCATCATGTGGCACGGCGACTTAGTCGCATTAAACGTCAACGCCTAATGACAGTAATTGTTGATCGATGACGTGCACTCGATCGTTTTGTTTCCGCCACCCGGGAATCACCCGCTTCCACGCAAGCCCGCTGATGTTTCGGGGTGCGATCGCGTAAAACGTTAATTTTCTCCGTACGGTTCCAGCACGCAAAAAGCGACAGAATTATTGTAAATCAATATTGTTAATGGAAATTGTGTTTTTTAAAGCTATTTTATGTGTAGAAATGCGATGTAATCCCCGCGAGGTAAGGGCAGTGATGTAATGTAGAAATAGAAGCAAAGGTTGCAATATCGGTTGCAAACAATGCACAAAACTGTAGCGCCCGAAGATAAAGCACGGTCGAAAATAACGTATTTACGTATCGATGCCGCGGATACCGTGTATTGAAAGTATTTCATTAAATGCCACGCAAAACGCGCCGCGTGGGGCTTTCGGCTATTTATTCCTCTGATCGCCGTCGCGTTAGCGGCATTCCGCCATCCCCGAAATGTCTCGCGTTTGCATTGTAAATCGGCTAGCAGACTGTGGGCTGTATCTAAAAGGGAAAAAAGGGAGAAAAATAATAAAAATAATTTAACAAATTCGCATTGTGCGGTACCTTACGTAGTCCGCTTTATTCCGATCGATTCAACCGCTTGTCATGCACTTGTGCACTCGTTTTTGCGCTGATATTGTCCCTCGCTCGTTTCTACGTGATTTATTATAAATAAAAAAAGTAATAATAGTAATAAATAACTCTGTGAGAATAATTAAAACGCTTCTCGAGAATAAAATAAGCAAAGTCGCGCACGTAAAATAATTCAGCATTCGGAACGCCAATCGTACGTGGTTAGTTTTTTAATTAACAATCTGAGACGCAAATGCAAAGATAGATAAGAATTTGTAGTTTCTGGAGGTTGTTAGGGATTAATATTCACCTGAATTCGGGGCTCAGCTCGTGGTCAACGGACAAGTGGAGCATACGGGAAGCGTTGACCCAGGTCAGTTAACCCTGAGAGCCCTTTGCTGCCTTTCACACGTAGGGCTATCGAGGGTGATCGGCGGCATCTTTATCGCGAACGTGCTGCTCGTTGAAGCTGATAACTTTCACCTTTATCATTCTCACCGGCCGAAGGCGGAAGCCCTTTGTCTCTCTATCTCATTCTCTCTCTATCTCTATCTCTCTTCCTCTCTTCGTTTGCTCATCGAAGCTCATATGAGGCGACGTGCGAACTATATTTTTAAAGCTGGATCGCTGATATCACAAATATTTTTCTCTCGCTCGTTGCATCGATCATGCAATTTTTCGTATAGCACATCATTATCTTCTGAATTAATTGATTCCATAAATTTTCGAAAACATCATCATGCGTCGTTAATCTCCGAATGGCTTGTCGCCAGCAAACGAATCCAGGAGAAAATTGCGAAGAAGCGTTACTTTAATAACTGCAACCTTTCTTATAATTTCGAAATGAAATTTTCTTTACAAATAAAACAGCCTTAAAACGCGTGGACGACTTCATGTACTTCCTTCTAACAATCGCGCGAGTGAAAACCGCGGATTGCGTCGCGCGACAGGCAAGTCATTCAGTGCATGCAGAGTGATTCTTTCTCCTCGGCGCTGATGTTACTCCGATATTGCCGGCATCGAGGTTGCAGGAGATCGATTCCCATTCCGGTGGCGTAATATTCGTCAGACACGAGAGAGAGAAAGAGTCGGCGTGGACTTTCGTTTTCGCGAAAACAAGCCGCGCGCCTCTCGTCCCCGTTTCAAGCGGACAGGGGAAAAGGAGGAGGACACTCGAAAAGTTTTAGGCCCGTAATAAATGGCTTTTGGAGTTCGCCACCCGGAGCCCGGCGCGCGCCTGGATATCATTAATTAACAGTAATTAACGCGCGCACGCCGGCCACCCCCTCGAGTTCCCGCGCGTCTTATCGGCGAGAGATGCAATTCGCAAGGCGAGCTGCGCGTCCCGTCGATGAGCCGTAGAACGCGTCGTCATTCGTATCGGAACGTGAATTCTCACGTTCTGGGATAGCTATTTTAATATAATCACTTCGATATAATCATATCAAATATTTTAATATGATACTACCCCTCGCATGCATTAAATAATATATTACTCACCTCACGAGGCCGATCTGAGACGAATTAAAGTCACCGGAGCTGCATTACGCTTGCGGGAATTTAAGTAAATATATTGTGAAAGACAAGTTCAATGTTAACAAAAAGATAATGACCGTGAAAGTACATGGAGCTGTTTAGTTAAACCGAGCAACGATTTCCGAGGAAGGATGGCCGTTTCGGAGGTCGACGAGATTGGACGCCATCGATTAGCGATAATTCAATTCGGGACATTAATTTTCATTAACTGCCGAGTATAGAACTTTCCTGCCATGTTGCTGGGGTAGTCTCCAAGGAGTCTGCACCGTATCGATCCTTCCCCGAGAGATCCGGTGTCCTCAATGGGGAGATAACGGCAAGTTTCAATGAGGAGACTCGCAAGTTGTGTATCGCGCGAAAATTGCCCATGAAACATACGATCGAAACTGCGATCCGTATTAATTATAGTAGTACAATAAAGTTATGCAACCACGAAAATTTATTTATTTGCTATTATATAGCGGTTACGTCACGCCATGAGTCACTCTGTTACATTCCCTCGCATTGAATTATTATTATATTAGATATACAAATTAATGCGATGCTTTTCTTGAAGAAATTGAGCTTTTATTATAAAAATATAATAAATATTAACATATAATGTTATAAATATGATTATATCAACTTTCGAAATTTTATATTCGTCATTATTTTCTAGTACTTTTCTCCATCTATCAGGCAGCTGATGAATCCACTTTCAAACAAAAAAAAGTCAATAAGGCTAAATTTTTTTCAGAAAACAGCACCGAATTAATGTAGTTTTTAGCTTTTGGTAATGAATTGTTATTAATATAATATATATAAACGCCGGCTCTCACATCCTATGTCTAAAGAATCTCAAATCTTTCTCAGGATGTGACGTAACTTCTTTGTTACCGCGGAGATCGCAAGGAGGGCCAGATGTTTCCCTTGCAGAAGATTCTTCCGCATTCTAAGCGGATTATGCTAATCGAGTTCATTAAAACGCAGCAAGCTGGTTTCCAGTTAAAGATTAAAATTGCCTCCGAGTTATCTTCCGCTATTATATATCTAACAAATTCGAAATTCATCCCTTCCTGGCGGAGCCCTTTGCGAACCTGACAAACGTCGTTCGCCAGCGGCAATCGCGAAACGCGCATCGTCGATCGATCGAATCGTCATTGCGTGGCGCGGTTCCGCCGCCGCGATGTGAGGAGTTTCGAAGAAAAATGCGAAATGGTGCTCCACATTTCGCGTAATATTCTCAGAGCGATTTTTACGAACGCTTCATAAAAGCCTCGCGGCATTACCGGGAAGCGAAAATCGCGAGCGGGAACGCAATCGGTGCACGCCCAACCCCGGCGAATTTCGCCGTCGTAACTGCCCTTTGAACTTGGAGCTCGTTTCTCGCAAATCAGGCCGGAAATCGTAACGCCGTGTTTCGCCCGTTCCGCGAAATTTCCCTGCCGCGTGTAATCTGCGCCACCACCCCCGTAATGCCCGTCCCGATAAGCGGCTGTGTATCCCCGGGTCAAGGGAGACGGACGGCGAAACTTTTCTCGGAGAATAAGGGTGCAATCGTTATACGTACGTGCAATCGGTTGCAAAGAGCTCTGGAACAGTTGGTCGATCGCGCAATCTTTTAGCGGCTATCTTTTTCAGGAGAGAACACAGGGAATGATAATTAAGATACGGCAAAATAACGAGCGATTGCTTAAGGGAGAGGTGAATTTAATGCGGATTATCGTCCTGCAGGAAAGCAATTAATGAGTGTAAATGAGAAAACTGGCATATTTAATTTTGAACCCCAGCGAACACGCAATGCAAGGTCAGTCGGTTTTCAAATTATTTTCTATTTTATTATCGTTAATTATTTCATTATAATTATTTTCGGTTTTTTTTATTGTTTCGTAATTCGTTTCTGCATCGCTAGTTGCACTCAAACTCAAAGAGTTTTGCTGCAAATACGCATTAATTAATTGCTTTCGCTGTTTTAATTTTCGTTAAGTAAATTTATTTCGATAAAGCATGTATTTATTGAAGATAAAGATAAATTTTGTATCGCGTTTATCTTGATTTCCGATAAACTGCGAGATAATCCTGCACACCGCCGTTTTCTGTACAGATCGCTGATCGCGATCGAGACTCGCGAAGAGCCGCGGATTCGTAGATCACGTTGCGTCGTGAAACGCCGAGAGAAAAGTGAGCAAAAGAAAAGCACGAGCAAGAAAGAAAGAAGCAGAGAGAACCCACGGAAAGCGAGAAAGTGTTTTACCTGGCGAACGTGACCATTCGAGGCCGCGATCGCCGTTAAGCCGATTTACGGTCGCACGTGCGAGCATTCCGCGAGCGCAACGACGCGAGTAACGACGTTAAGAGGATCCGTAGGAGCTTCTTCGTGGTACTCACGTGTCGTGCACTCGAGGTCTCGCACTCGTTTTCGTCTCCGTTGCTGTGAAACGCTTAAATGCATGATACGTCCTCGATTCCTCGAGGATCGAGGAGGATCGCGTTGCGGTACCAGCGAGCAATCTTGATCGTCGTTTCGGGATTGACGAAAGTCTCCGCAAGCTGATTTGCGCTCGAGCTACGAAATCTTTTCGTGAAGATTTTTTATACAATCGATACATTAATTAGGATTCTGTCTCGTTGAAAGAAGAGAATAATGCATCGGTTTGCTGATAATGGTGAGATGCTTTTAATTGTTTTCTATCTCTGTTCCTCGACACGAATATTAAATGACAGGCTGCGCGAGTCCCTTTGTCGCGTAATAATACACTCTTCGTGTTTTAAAAATGTATAACTGTCAAGAGTAATATTTTAAGAGAGACTCTAGTTTGTGTTTGCGATGCTGCGAATAATAATAAATTATAACGGATATATACTAACATATATATCCGTTATAATTAATTAATTATTCTCACAGAGTCGTTGACAGGTACTCTTGCAAAGGTATTTTCGATATTATTAACAAAGGAAAACTACATATTACAACGGAAACAAAATGAGAAGCAAGCGATAACACAGCGTTTATATTAACGTGAAGCGAAGAGTCCCTTTGAAATTACATGTTGAATTATACGAATCTGTTTCAGTTATCTGGAGATATATAACGAAAGGGTGAGGGATCTCCTGAAGCCGTCGACGAGTGCGAGCGGACTCCGAGTTCGAGAACATCCTCGACTAGGGCCTTACGTTCAAGGTACTCCGCTCATTTACCGTGAAATGTCGCGTACCGACGGGGACGTCGTCGGTTAAAATTCCTCGAGGGTCTTCTTACTCGGTGTGTACCCAAGTCTCGGCGCTGTTTAAATCTCCACCGTCCCCCTTATTTCGCTTTGGCGGCCGTCTTCCCGCGGAATATCTCTCTCGTGCTCGCCCGCGCGTTATTACAGTCCGATACGGTGATATAAATACGGTATATTAAACGTCGTATTAAATGTAATATCGCGAGCTTGTGATTGCAGCGGAATGATCTTTCTTCCTGCGGGATTAATAATGTTGCAATTAAATGCACGTTCGTTTAGTTCGAGGCTGTTTAGTTTCGCTACTTTCTCCGCGTCGAAACAGATATTCTGCATCAGTCGAGATCTCGATCGTTACGTGTCGACATCTTTCGACTTTCAGTCGGCTCTTTATTTATCGTCTCTCAACATTTTCGAATCATAACATTCTTTCGTTTTGAAATATCAAATCATCCAGTATCCTTGACAGAATCACCAAGATCGTTGAACAATTTCCTGGTCCATTCTCACAAGTTTCACTCACTCTTACTGCCCTGCAATCTACATTCTCCGAGCAACTCTTCTTTTCTACTTTTCTACTTTTGATCCAAGGATCTTTCCTTTCTCAGGATTGACGCGCCACGTGGTCCGCACCCTGGGATCGTTGATGTCTTACGTGGAGGAGGGCACAAAGGCCAGGAAGACCGCGTCGACTCTTCAGAACCCCAGCAGCAGTCGCAGTCACGCTTTGCTCACCCTCGATCTCTCCCAGGAGACGAGCGAGGCCGAGCGTCCTGGTGGTGGTGACACCACTTCGTCCTCCAGGAAGCAAGACACAAATCCCCGCAACGGTGGCAGCAGCAGCAGGTTGCACCTGGTCGACCTGGCAGGCAGCGAGAGCGCGGCCACCTGCGGCGGCGTTCATCGACTGAAGGTGAGTCATCCCCTAAAAATAATATCGTCCGCCAGGATATTCGCCGGCTGAATCTCGCGTGATGAAAATCGATATTCGCGCGCGAACCCGCGGATGGATGGATGGATGGATAAACGGAGACCTCGCCGAATTATCAATCTTCCACTGGCCGCCATTGCGCGCCAACGGACTCGCTCCTGATCTGGGTTAAGCGCGAAAGCACGGAGCGTGCGAAGTAAGTGACGATTACACGTGAAACAAGTGATAAAGTGCCTCCGTCGTCTTCGAAATGAATGGCAAATGGCTGTGTTGATTGATGAAGTGTTCTCGTTTCTGCGTTATCAAAGAGCAGTGCGCTTTCATCTTGATTCGGAGATATAATGATGATTCCGAGAGTCCATCTTTCTTCGTGTCTATCGTGAGGGTAGTTTTAGTTTTATGCGACGTATGTGTGGATGATCAAGCGATTTATATGTATGTGCGAGATTGATCTTTAACAGCATAGTTTAAAGTGAAGATATCGCGGAAGAGAGAAAATACTCTTTTTGCTGCTCCGTGAATTAGTCCACGTGCAAGCTGATGCGTTGTCATCGACGATTGGCGCGATCATGCCTTCCAAGATCCACGAAGGATCGTCGCGACGCCGCAGAAATTCGAGAATCATCGCCGGTGGCGTCTCTCGCGTGAGAACCAAAGTACGTTTCCGTTGGTCGAACAGCAACTGACAGATATCGCAAGCACGCGTACGTTCCGGCGATCATCATCATCAACCCAAAGATACATCAGGCAACGTCATAATCAGATCTCCCCACCTTCCTCGCTTTTCCTGATCGAAACTATTAATACCAGCTTTTTGTAGTGGTGGAACTATGAATAACGGAATTGAAATGATCGATACTGCTTCTGCAAAGATTTCGCAAGGCGGAGGTCGCTCTCGCATTTCATATTTGACAATAAAATCCGGAAATCCGATCACGAGGAACTGGTGTTACTCCCTTTCGCTGTCGTTTGCAGGAAGGCGCGAACATCAACAAGAGCCTGGTGGCTCTAGGGAACGTGATATCCGCGCTCGTCGAGAGAGGCTCGACCGGAAGTGGGCCAGGCAAAAGATACATCCCTTACAGGGATTCCTCGCTCACTTGGCTGCTGAAGGATGCACTCGGCGGAAATGCCACCACCATTATGCTCGCCAGTAAGTGTCTGCTACGCCGCTCTTTTTCCCTTTTGATCTTTCCCCCTCCGGCGTTCTCCCGGCGAACTCGCATTCCACCCTCACTCCCTCCCTCCTGCCCATCTTCTCGCCCCCGGGTTCTCAGCTCCTCGCCGCCCCGCTCCGAGCGCGTGATCTTAGAACGACGTTCCGTCGACGTTAAGAGGTTTCCTTCCGGGAATATTCTCCCCCGCGCAAATCGCGTTTCGCCGTGTGTATTTTCGCGTGGAAATTATAAGCTCGCTTTTCCCCTCCTTTGATCTCACGAGCCCACCCCGTTTTAATATCCTTTCCCTGTTGCCGACGGTATCGACGCGGTACCGACGCGTCCCCATTACGCAGATTGAAACTCGACAAACTTTCGATTCGACACCGCTTAATTGACCCTTTTTAGCATGTCGAGCCGTTTGCGCCTGGGTTCAGCGCGCGCGCGCTAAGGGGGTTAATTAGAATCGGTTGTTAATCGATCTCGGGTTTAGTTTATTCCGCGTTCGTATATCTGCCTCTCACGGTTGATTTGTATTAAACGGGGATTATTCGGGATCGCAATGTTTTGCCTTGGAAATAGCTCCTAGTTGTCGAGCTGTAACGAGAAGCTGATCGCTCCTTTCCTCTCCTTCCCGCCTCTTCATAAATCCCGCTGGTTACCGCTTGGAAAAGAAGTATTATTGCGACTCCACACGGGAAGTCCGTAAAATTATTCCCGCCCGCGATAACCCGGGCGGCATGTAATTGGTTTAAATGCTTTTGCAGGCGAGCTAAGACGCGGAGATTAAATTTCGATAGAGAGAGAGAAAGAGAAAGAGGGTAGTGACGCGAGAGGAGCGGTAATATAAGTAAAGTCTGTAGTGGGCTTGCTACAGTAGTTACATGATCGATGCCAATGTATTTATCTGTAACGCTACCAAACATTCGATATTTCTAATGAGAATGCAAAAATTGATTGCAATTGTGACAACTGCCAAGATCAAACTTGATACCGAAATTATTGAAAAAAACGTCTCATGAATCATCAATTGTCTCGATTATCAAACAAGTTGAAAAGTAATCATTTCAAAGTAATCAAGAAAAGTAATCAAGAGAGTAAACTGCGGACGACGAAGCAGTTGAATTTAATTGGGATTATGTGTAACAATCAAATTTTCCTGCATACGTTGGTCACTGCATTTTGAACGATGTTAACATTTGAGCTCTGTAGAAAGCATGCTAGTTATATTTAGAAACAATTGATTTCCGATGATAATTATGCGTGATCCATCTCGCATCGTAAATGAGAAACATTTCTGCCAGCTGTACTCGATCTCGATTGCAATTAACGTTACTCAAACCCGGCGCAAATCTGACGGAATCATCTTCACGAACAACGATTAACGTCAAAATCGCTATCGAACACTACCTCTCCGTAGAAACTTGTCGTAGTTAGATGAAGCACGTAGAGAGAGAATTGCGTTCCACACGTTGATAGATGAACCTTCATCAAACATTAATATCCATGATATCCACTATAACGCATATTAGAAATAAATTTACATTACATAAAAAATCTTTGCACTTCTAGTGAACCCCTTCGATCTAAAAGAATGACTTAATAGATGTAGGGGATTACATGTAGGGAACCGTAAAAATTTGTTCCAAGACACGTAGCATTTCCGAGATCAATTAGACCGATCGCGTGGCACGAATTACACGCTCTTCGCCGCCGTTTACTTCGCCGCGTCCATCAGCGCGCGATATTTTCCAGCGTTCCGCGATAAAGCAACGGGATTGAACGTAATTGAGCGAACGGCGTAAAGAGACGTTAATCGAGAGAAGGCGGCCTTCCCTCTTTCAACTCGTCACAATTAATTGCCGAAATGGAAGAGTCGATCGCGCGCGATCCGTATATAATTGGCCGGCGAGCTTACTCGCCTGCTCGCGGCGAATTTTGTGAATACTTCTATAACCACGGCGGCCGGCGACGTGTATAATTAACCGTGGCGAAATATTCCGAGTCGCTGATCATCGGCAATTAATTGAATTGCTAATAGCATTTCGGTTTATTATATCGAGGAGACGTTTAATATTCAGCGCGGCCATTCGCGCGCTCGCGAATGGACGAATCGAGCGCATTCCGCGACGATGCACGACTTCCCGAAAGAGATCCGCTCGAAAGCCATTTCGAGGATTGTCGAAATCCGCGGCAAATCATCTCCAGTTAAGTTGAACTTCCGCTTTCTGTATTCTCGCAGCCGTTTAATTCGATTACTGTCTGCCGACTCGACGGATCCTCCACGATTGCGAGTATTTCTGGTTTTCTCGCGCATCGATCAGCTCGTGATGCAGCGTGGCTCTACATCAAGCCGTTTTCGAGAAGTGTCGTATTTGCTCAGAGAGTCTACAGAGTCATGTTCATCTACTCGTACGGTCTTTTAATTGTCTCCGAGATAGGCGAGTGACTTTTGCTGCGATACTTTGCGGTTACAGGCACCTTTAGATGTAGCTATTGCTCTAGCCAGCAACCCTTCGTATCCGATACTTGATCGCTGACGTAACAAACGTACGTGGAATGCATCAAATCCGCAACTCGCAGTCTCAATTGAGAAATCGCACTGTATGGATCAAGCGATAGCTGTAGTTGGAACGTACGCAGAATCGATCTGTATTTTCTTCATGTCAGATTCCTCGTGTCTTTCAGCGATATCTCCGGCCAGCGGAAGTTACAACGAGACCGCGCACACCCTGCGATTCGCGCAAAGGGCGCAGAGCGTGGTCAACCGACCGGTGGTCAACGAGGATCCCGTGGCGAGACTCATCCGCGACCTTAGGGCTGAGGTCGCCAGACTGAAATCCTTATTGTCGGAGAAGGTGAGAA
The DNA here is from genome assembly GCF_003672135.1 of Ooceraea biroi. Taxonomy (NCBI): domain Eukaryota; kingdom Metazoa; phylum Arthropoda; class Insecta; order Hymenoptera; family Formicidae; genus Ooceraea; species Ooceraea biroi. The sequence continues at coordinate 1,549,802 of NC_039517.1, forward strand.
ATTCAGGGACGCTTTAGTGGCCGAAAATAAATTTCTTGCTTACCGCAAATCAGAAAATATAAATTCTCTATTCTAAGAAATCGAGAAATCCTCAAAGAAGTTGCTTACCTTGTGAGACTTAATAACTAATTGTGATAAACTGTCACTTGCTCGTGTATTACATTTATATCGAAGAGGATAAAAAGGATCTCTCCTCTCTCTCGATTTTTTTCTCGTTTATATCACTTTAATAGAATAAAAATTAATGTTATTTTTCGCGCCGGTCGTTTGACGCGACAGGAATGAAAGATCGAGCAGAACGAGACTAAAAACGCGAAAGGATTTAATCCCTCGGCTGATGTTGATCGAGCGACTTTATAACGCGGCCGGAGGCCCGTACGCTGCCGGCGGAAAATATTAATGAGTTTCGAGCGGGCGGCGATCGGTAATAACGCAGCATTATAAAACAAATTTCGCAATTTCGCTTAACGTGGAGCGCGCGCGGATCCGCGATAAATGGCGACCGATTTTTCAGCGGCGCTTTAGCCAGCTTCAGTGAGCGGGCGCGTGCGGATGCGAGAGTTTATTATCGGGGGTTTACCAATACGAGCGGCGCCGCGATATTGTCCGATGTCATTACGCAAATGAGATTCATTGATCGTTTATTTGACACTTATTGAGCGGCCGTTGCGAGGGATTGGCCGAGCGATTGCTGATAAAATATAGCGTACCGACGCGTTTCGCTTAACGAGCGATCCGCGTTTCCATTTTCATCACGTAGGCGCTATCCTTCATTTCCGCGCGTTGCATAATCGCCGATTAATTAAATTCCTCATGCTCCGTCCGTGATCACAACTCCGTTCGACTACGCCTCGCGTCGTGTTTCCAGCTCGAGATAAAATTTTCGTGTCTCTGTTAAACTAGTTTTTTTATCAAGCAAAAACGAAAAAAATGAATAATCTCAAATTAGAAGTTATTTATGAGATTTCAAATGCGATACGTTACATTAAAAATTATGATAATAATTATCGCCATCTTCGGCAGGAAATTAATCTCTTTTGGACGCTCAGTCAACCTCTAACAGGCTTATCGCGTAGGATCTATTCCATAACTTTATCATTGATATCGATTAATAATTGATTCGCCTCCTCGATATAAATTAAGATAAAATTTCTTTCGTTGCAGGACATCGAGACAAAAGTGCCCTGTTGCTGCGGCAAGGCACAAGCTTCAAAGGATTCGTCGACGGGTCCTGAAGACCACGAAGCGCAGGAATCTCTCGGTACCAAGGAGTCCGATCGCAAGGACGAGTCTGAGCGATCTAAGAGCGATCCTAGATCCTTCGAGGTGTTTCCGATCAGAAGATTCAACTCCAGTGACAGCGTGACGACTTGCGAGACCGGCTCTTCGGGGTCCATCAGAAAGTTCAACTCGTACGAGCACCTGCAATCACCTGATCGCTTCGCTGGCAGTTACAATCGGGCGAAAGTCACCGAGATCAACGACGAGGAAGACGAAGTCGTGGACGAGATCAACGAGCCGGTCTTCGTCGACATACCTACACTGGTGGCCGTGCTGATCAAGCCGGACGACAGCCTGCACGAGTCCTCGGCGCGGATCGAGGAGATCTGCTCGGACGAGGTGCAGGACGACGCCGATTTCATCGAGGCCGGCAACGAGTACGAAGAACCGACGAGAAAGCTGGACGACGACGATCGCAGCAACTCGACGAATTCCTGCAACGTCCCGGACGATCAAGAGATCAACGAGATTCATCAGATTTCTTCAGAATGTTCTCCAGCAAAGGCAAAGTCTGTTGAGAGAGGCAAGTCGAGAGGTAAACTCAGCAAGCAGAGTTCCATCGATCTATTGTCCAACTTGAATGTATCGCGGAAATTTGGCTCCATCGAGGGCATCAGCAGGAGCAAGGAGCCAACTCTCGCTCTTCAACGATCGCACACGAACCTGGAGAAACGGCCGGCGCTGCTCGAGCGCGGGAAGAAGCTCAACAACATCCGCGAGATCGACGATCGCAAGGCGAGCGGCAAGTCTGGAGTCTGGAGGGCGATCGGCAATGTCGGCAGCAAGGACCACCTGCAGAGGAAGAGCAGCAACGAGTCCGACAAGAGCCTAAAGGAGTCCAACAGCAGCAGGGCAGCCGGCTACGCTCACAGCATCGGCAGGAAGCCGAGCTTGGAGAGTCTGAAGAGGAAAACCAGCAAGGACAGCAGCTCGAGCAGCTCCAAGGAGGAGCAGATCCTCATTTCAAGCTTGACGCGCGACAAGTTGCTGCGCCGAAAGAACTCCTTGGACCACGAAGTGGCGGCTGCGGGTGGCGCGAGACATCACACGGCCATTCAGCGAGTGAAACGTGCCGAGATCGTCGCGGCCGTCACCGAGAGGCTCTACTCCAGCAGGAAGCACACGGAGGAGAGCAACATGGCGAGCAACAGCGCGTCGGGGACGCGTTCGCCACCGGAGGGTACCGACGTGAAGGTTACGACCGGCAGCAGCAGCATCAGCAGTCTCACGGCGCGGTCGAGGCTGCAGGAGATCTCTCGGAAGATGCTGCTGAAGAGACGACGGATCAACGTGGAGACGCAGACGGAGGCGGCGTCGACGTTGCGTTTTAGGGACGCGGCGAGCCTCACGGAAGAGCCCAAGGTGGTCCTTCAGGACGCGGCGATGCTCACGGATGATCATGCAGACTATGTGATGCAAGATTCAATTATTGCCAATGTCACGGATCATCGGCTGTCCGTCCTCAGGGTGAAGGACGCGGCCACGTTGACGGATCGACGGCCGCGGGCGGACATCTTCCGCTGCAAAGATGCTGAGAGCCTGACGACCGATCTTGACTTTGAGGAATACGAGTCGCACTCGCCGCGAAATGATTCCGGGGTGCTCTCCGACGACACGCAAAACTACGCCGAGAGCAATCCGTCCGAGGTGTCCGAGCACTTCTCCGGCCATCCGGAGGGTGATCGAAGGGTGTTGTGCACGGACAGCTCGACCAACACGTTCCTGACGTCGCCCGCGAGGAATTCAGCGGTGCAAACGAGGCGTCCGGAAGTGAAGATCGATCAGTCGAAGGCGAGTTCGGAGAGTAGAAGCTGCGGTCACTGCTGCAGCTTGATGCACGAGGCTGGCCAGCGTGCATCGGCGAGCAGTCCCGAGAGAAACGTCATCTCCATATCCCTGCCGGATATGATCAGCATCACTATCGAGAGCACGAACGGATTGGAGTCGAAGATCGCGGTGGTGGATGGCACCGAGGTCGCGGAAGAGAAGCCAAAGCTCTTCAACGACAAGGAATCTCAGACGGACGAGTACGTCAGAGGCGATGCTGAGAAATCCTCTTTAACGGACCTCACGCTCAAATCAACGGCTACTCAGGCGGACGGCAGAGTCTTCAGGATCGAGAACATCTTCGAGGATCCGAAGAGCAAGAGCTGCCACGAAGCGACGGCTGATCTGAGGCGGGAGGCTGCGACGAAAAAATCGGTGACGTTCAGAAACTCCCTGGGAACTTCCTCGGTCGTCGGGACCAAGGAAACCGGAACGGAGACCGAATGGGAAAGGCTGCACGAGGATGCTTGTCACAGGAAACGGGCGATTCTGAAAGACGGCTTGGCGCGGGCCTTTATCGCCAGGAGACGCAGTCACAGCTCGAGTCCTAGAAGACCAACGCACAGACTCGTCCGTCGTGATCTATGGAAGAACTGGACCCTTCCAGGAAGATCGTCGGGATTTATCGATTACGGCAGAGAGACGAGAACTGTGCTCTCTTCCGGCCAACGGAACACTAACTTAGGAATAATTAATAATTTATCTTCTAGGGAGAGCAACGAATGTATGTCCGTTGATAAAATTCCAAAAGAGCCGTCTCGCGAATTGTTAAGTGGAACTTCCAGGAGCGACTTGAAGAAAACGAAAGTGGCTTCGACGAACAGCTTGGTGGAGTATAATTTTTCGGACGACAGCCTCGACGATCACGAGGACAATGTCGCGAGGAAATTAACCGACGCGGAAACGACGAACTCACTTGAGAACCACGAGAACCTTTGTCCACCGGATGTAGTCGCGCACACGAAGAGAGAAGCCTCGAAATCGGCGAATCACGTGGATCTGGCCAACGTCGAGTCTTTGATGGACGATGATTTCGATGATACTGAGGTGGAGTTCCCGAGGAGAAAATCTACCGAAGTATCGAGCGTGGATCCAATGCAGGATTACAAGGCGCTGATCTTGGGATTGTCTTCGAACATCGCAGACAGCGACTCCGAAGAAGAACTAAATGCGATTACGACGCCTGACAGCAAGAAGAAGGTCTCCTTCTCAGACCCCAGCAGTCCCGAAGAAATAACTGACGTCATGATCAACCGCACGATCCTGGCGCCGAAGCACGATTCGGAGACAGCTTTAAAGTCCATCATCAAGAAGATGATGAAGCCGGTAGTGAGCGAAAGCTTGGACATTCTCCAACCGAACCGAATCGAGATCAACCAGTCCTTGCAGCGAAAAAAGGTAGACTCAACAAAGAGCGAAGAAATATCATCTACCAAGAAAGATAATAAAAATTCTGAGGATTCGAAAAAGCCATTTGACAACAAAAAGGTGGAATTTCCCAATAAAGATCGTTCGGAAGAATCTTACGGCAAGACAAGTGGCAACATCAGCGGGACCACCTGTTCTCGCCCAATGCCGAAGAGGAACATCTTCGAGGAGTATCTGAACGAAGCGACGACCTTCATGCGCAACATGAACTCTATCAACGAGTACATGAGTGCCACGAGCGTGTTGGAGAGCTACGGGAAGCATCGCAGGAAACGAGGAGCTCATCGAGGGAACAATCTTAGCGCGAATAAAAATCTCACGGAAATTCGAGAGCGGAGGGTGAGCCCAGGAGATGACGCTGATGCGCAGTCGGAGCAGAAGGGAACCGCCGTCGAGTCCTACGAGAAATGCCTGAAGAGCATCAAGAGGCTGGAGGCGTGCATCGACAAGGTTGGCAGGCACAATCAGGTTCTCCGGGATAGATACGGTATCGACGTCGAATCTGCTGGCGCTAAATCGGGTTTAGCGTGTTCCAGCCTAGATTCCAGGATGCCCGTCGTAATGGACAACAGCGTGATTCGCCGATACGGCGACGCGATTGCCGGAAACGACGTTGAGGGTCGAGGCGACGAGCTGAGACTCTCCAGGATCTCCTCGCCCTCTTCGTCGTCCACTCAAGCCGAGGACACGTGGCGATTCACGTTAAATGAAATGAACGGGTATAAGATGGCTTCCAAAATTGATGAACGTGATGATGGCAGCAATGACGTCACGCCCGAAGACGATCTCGAGCGCAGGATCTTCGATCAGCTGATGTGCGCAGCTGATTCCAGCTGCGAACACTGGAGCCAGAGGTTCAGTAAACCTCGACAGAGACGCTTCTGGAAAAGCGACTTCAGGTCGCGAAGCCCGACGACTTACTCCAAGTTCCGGGAGACTTTCCGGCGGGACGGCCGCGGAATCCTTAATTCCGACGAAGTTTCCGTCGCGGGAGATTATCCCGGCGACACCCGCGGAATCGAGAGCAGCCCCTGGAGTTTACGGAGGGCGAGGTCGACGAAAGAAACCGGGAACGCCGACTCGAGGATCTCGTCGATCGATCCCGCGCAATTCCGCGATCAACTATTGCGGGAAACTGATGATCCATTGGAGATCAGGGTGCCGATGGAGTACCACTGTCTAGCAGATCCCGTGGAGTCGATCGGGACAGATCAGACTTCCTGTGCGGAAGAGGAGATCGTGCGGAGAGACACGCAAGAATCAAAAGACAGCTTGAGGATCGAGTCGAGCTTGAATCTCAGATTCGGAGGACCCCTGAATATTGGATTGAAATATCCTGGTAGTCCAAGGGCGAAATTTTTGGAACTTCTAAGGGAGAGGAGGCGAATCGTGGAGAACAGCAGAGGTACAAATGCGTTCTGAGAGAATGCTAGGGTGCTCGTAAAGCGCGTAATTACGCCACGTAAATTGTAAATCTATTTTTCATGCGTATTTTGTATTTCGATAATTAAGGAGAGAAAATTATAATATAATCGATTTAAGGATTGTAGATGTTAAATATGAAGAGATACTTGTAAATAATGGCGTTGTAATAATGTTCGTTTAATGTTCTCTTAAACTCGTGGGAGAGCTTTTTGATTTAACAAACTAATTGTTGAAGCTGTACTTTTAGTTCATAGTTGCGTTAATGATCAAATAATTATGTGCGAAGTGTTAATAAACTGTTGGCCGTAAAAATATGCGTTAAATATGTGTTTAATTTAATTGAGCATCGTTGAATTTTACGCGCGAGCTTTCACGTGTGATATTTAATGTTTGCTTAAATCTTTGGTATTATTATACCAACGTTCAATGTTGAATATTAAATTTTGCGAATTTTCCGAATGCCAGGAATTTTTATTCAAACGTCATTAACATTTTTCACATATTACGATCATATAATTGTACTAACGCGATATTGTACAATATAATAAATAATGTTCTGGTCATTTTTTCAAACGAGCACTATTGTCCAATATAAATTTTTATACTTCTGCCATAAAAATGAATATAATATTTCTATATCATTAGTAAACTAAACATTTAATTTGTAAAAAGTATAACGTGCCCTTAAAAATTCTATGAGTCGTGTGCTATTCGTTGCATCAAAATGAAAAGGAATTCAGAATGAAAAAATAACGGATAGCGAAATTAAAGAACCATTTTCGATCTAATCGTAAGAAATAAGTTAACCATAAGTCCATTTAAGACGCGAGCATCGTGCGAATCTTCATGTTCAAAAATGTACAATACTATGAATTATATACTGTATCATTAAGATGAGCTAAAGAAGTAATTGCTGTATCACTCGCGATCGTCATTAATAAAGCCGTTTAATAAAGACTATTTTATGAAATAATGAGACAAGAGTTTTTCACCATCACAATCCGAACGATCAACGAATTCTCCTATTATAACTACTTTCATTGCATTAATTATATGACACGACTAACGCAATAATATGCAAAAAAGCTAATAATTGCATCCTTAGAGTTATTAGATTGAACGGAAAGTCCATGCCAACCTTCTTAGCAAAATTCCGATGCAAAATCCTGCATTAAGAATTAATACAAAGTTTTACGTTTGAACTTTGTCAAAAAAAAAAGACACAAATCTTTCAATAAACTTTCAATAAACGCAAAACTTTGCATTCTATGTAATTCTTAACGCTGAGTTTTGCGTTTGAATTTCGCTGAGAGGGTCGGCATGGACTTTCCGTTCAGCCCGATATATCTTCGCGCGAGAAGTGAATCGCGTTTCTAGGTCGCTTTCCAGGTCCTCGCTGATAAAGGCCGGTTGTCGACACGCGTTCGGAAAACTGCTGGTGCACGTGCTCTACCCGTTGCATCTTTGCATGTCTCCTTTGATGCTGATGCAAGCGTAACGATGCTCGTTTAGGGTCCTCGCAACGCAGACAGCACGAGCGCTGGTAAGACGCGCGATGATCGCGCGCGAATTTATGCGAACGTCGGGACTCACGGCTCTTTTTACTTGGGATTATTCTATTCAGGCCGGCTACGCTCGCGAGAGCCGCACGTGCGACATTTTCAGATTTTCCTGGTGCATCTACCTTTATTTCTCTTGGAAAACGACGATGCGAAAAACGAAGGAGTTTGGAAACTGCGACTTCGAGTTTTACTTTGAGATTGAAAAGCTGTGTAAAATTGCCTAGGATTATTACTTGCATGAGGAACAATGAAGCTTTCTTTCTTTCGACGATATTTTCCATTTAACTTGGATTTGGACCTTTCAGCTAATTCGGTTAATTTTGCTTCCTGCGTTAAAATATATTCTGCAAATCACCTTCTACTTTTCACGTTCAGTGTCTTTAAATAAAATCATTTTTTTAAATTCTCATTAAAAATGTTAATAAAGCCGCACGATCCAGCTTGGTCGAGCTCTAACGTGGATTCGCGATCGGACAAAAAATCTCCGAGGTCAATCCGGAATTTCGCGCGTGCAGGCGACGTATATTGCCGCGCTCTTCTCCTTCGTCTCGCGTTTTACGCGGATACGATTAGGTTTTTGCGTAAACTCGAGTGGTCGTAAAGCCAGCTTTTACGAGGCTGATTACGGGCAGCGATATTACTGCTCGTCGACGACACAACGACGACGACGATGACGACGTGTATCTTGAATAAAAATTCCGGCGCGAACTGCGGCGGTGGTCAGGCGATCAGCTGCGCCGTTCTGCCTGATACATTTCACGATCGCGAAATCGGTAGCAGCTCTCTCTCTCTCTATCTTCCAACTGTCGGTCACGCTGATTACAGCTAAACGCGACTAACGTAGCTGCAGAGCGCGACGATAATCGTATTGGCCCAATGCATAATGGAGGTATAATGTAATACCGAGTGTTTGGATGTCATCGTATAACGTGATATAATTATTTCGCACGTGTAACGCGGATACAAAAGTGATATAATTATTAATAATGACGCTGTAATGTAGCTGTCATAATGTAGCTGTAATGCAATACAGCCGGAAAGTATGTAGCTTCCACACCGTGTCTATTTTCGCAGTAATAATGCGGCGAGTGTGTAACTCACTTTTCGGTAATTACAGTTAATTAATTATTATGAATTCATAAAATTGCTCCTATCGCGCTATCGCTTCTCGAGGCTCTCAACGGGAAAAATATTCCCGTTCCCGATTCGCAGTTTTTGCGCCCGTATAATAATTCCGGCCCGGATTGACTCTGATTGTTCTCCGGGGAGAGAACGACGTTAAATCATTTTTAATGGCTTTGTTGAGTAAAATGCGCTTTCTATTTTTATGCGCTAATAGTAAAATGACATGTGACGCAAAACCAGGCACACACGGACACGCGCGCGCACACACGTCCACGCGATACACAAGAGTCCATCGATCCCCCGAGCACCCCGCGGTGGTGGAAGCGGCTCGGGCGGCGGATCCGACAAACGAGAGAGAGAGGGAGAAAGAGAGAGAACGGGACGAAAGTGGCGGCCTGAATTTACAGCATTTAATATCGGCAAAATGAAGTACGGCCGCGGGAGGAGAGCGCGTAAGGAGCAGCCATTTTGCGGCATCGATAAATTTATTTTATCGCCGCGGCTTGTAGGCGGGTGGTCCGACTTCGATCGCCGAATGTGTGCCGAGATGCGCCCTCGCTCATCCACCAGGATCTTCTCCATCGATCGATCTCCAACGTATCATAAAAAAGTATCATCTCAAAAAAAGAAATACTAAAATGTCAATATTTTTAAACGCTGCTTTAGATCTGCGTGAACAATTTGGACGCAAGCGCTGCCCGCGTCTGCCAAATAAAACTGGCAAGAAAAATTGCAGAAGACTACAGTTTTCTATTAATTAGCCTTTGCTTGTACGAGCAGTTTATAAAGTCATCGCGGAGTTATTGTAATCATGAATGCCAATTTATTCACTGAATATCGCGTTATTTGAAGCAAACGCGCGGGAGGCGAGACGAGTTGGAGAATTCGCGGGAGAACTTTGGGGTCTCGTCGAGGAGCGCTTTAAAATTGCAATAATCCAGACTGCCGAGTCGTGGCTTATCTTTTCATGGCTCGTTCCTCTTTTCTTTTAACATAAATCTCAGGGCGCATCGGGAGATTCGTCGAATTTATGAAGCTTCGGCTTTAGGGGCGAGAAGCTCGACCGGGGGATTAGCTTTGCCCAGCCATTCTGGGGACCGAGCGAGCGAGCTTTGTGACTGAGAGAGAAGACGCATTTCCAGCAATTATAGACATTTCCTGCGATTGCGAATTTATATATAGACATGCATATGGCGCATATGCTCCAAAAAAGCAATGCACAATGCGAAGCTGAATCAAATGGAGTTGAAACCGCCTGTTCCATCAAACATTTAATTCAAATTTAGTTCTCTATTCATTGTTACTTTTCGCGCTTGTGATATTCGTACTACCTCACAAATTTATAGCAAAATAGCAAAATAATCTACAATACTAAATAAATGAATAGTAAAATCTCAAAAAATATTAAGTGATTAATTAACTTTAAAGGGAGAAAATATATTTACTCAAAAACATTCTAATTTGCATAATGTTACAAACGCGTAACTTTCTTCCACCTATATTTTCCAAGATAAGCTGTTGAATCATTTTGCACTCCGCGCTATACGTGCGAGGACAAAGCGTTAAGATGGAAGGATCCGTTTCGGCAGCAAAAGGAACAGAAAACGGTGGGAGAAAGAAAAGCGGCGACGCGATAGACGTACAGCGGGACGAAGAAAAAGGAAACGGACGTGGCCGGACGGGAGTTACTTATTAGTTTTTAAGCTGCTTGTGCTGCGCGTCGTCGCGGAATTAACGAAAGACAAGTGAACTTCTGCCGGTAGCGGGCGGGCGGAAATGACGCGGATGAAGACTATCGGCGGAAGTTTGTGTGTGCGGGAGGAATTAAAGTCGCGGGGTTGAGCTCGATATTCTGCCGGCGCACATAAAGTCGTCGCCTTACTCAAACTCTTATTCTTCTCGGCATTAGAGGGTGTATATATTAGAGGGTGTATACCGGGTGCATGAGGGGTAATGTCTTTCTTCGTAATGACAATTCATATTGAAGAAGCGAAGCTTGTCTTCGACATGTTAGTCGATCATTTTTATTAATAATACAATAATTTATATAACTATTAAAACTGTATGTCTAAATACAATATTTTGTAAATGTATATCTATATACAATATTTAGATATCTTCTTTTCATTAAACAAATTAATTAAAAAATTACGCCATGGACTTTTCCAACCCAATACATTTTTAATAGTTATACAAATTATTACATTAAACGGTTTTCGCAATAATGCAATTCGGTGATCGAGTGGACGAATAATTAATCGTGAAGATATCGATACAGATGATGTGTCGTGAGACTTACCGATAACGTAGAGCAGGACTGCAAGCTGGAGCTCGACGATGTACCGCGAATCGTGAATAGCGTGGAAGGTTTACGCTGACGAATAACGAATGTCCACTGAATCTCTACGAATCACGAATCGCGCACAGTATGGCGCTAGCTTCACGCGTAGGAACGAGACCACGCACGAGTAAAAGACACGGGACGCTCTTTAACCTCGCGCTGCGTCGTTTTATCGCGCGGTCGCGAAGCAAGACGAAGTTGTTTGGAACGTTCTCCCCGCGCGGTTTCCGCGGACTCGTTTTGAGTCGCAAGCGGAATTAACACGCGGAATAAAACTGACTACACACACGACTACTGCGTACTTCACTTCCGCGCGCGCGAAGAAAAGTACTCGATCGCGTTATCTTGGCGCGACGTGAAGTGCGCGCCGCAATCGATAGCGTCGATTAGTCGCGATTAGTCGCGAGTGGCAAGTGCGGTGTCCTCTGATTGGTCATCGCACTCCGATATAAATGGGAATTAATGAGAAATTAATTATTTAAGAACGAAAAACGAATGATTGATATTTAACGACTTGTTCCGGCGGTACGAGTAATCGATTTACAATCGATTTCTACGATATACTTGACGGGACTCTGAGAAGCACGATTTTCAACCGTATCAGCTCCTTCCTTGCAGGAGATCGTCGCTGTCGCTCTGTTACTATTATTATTATTATTATTATTAGTGAATTCGCTAATTATTCCACAGTATAATTAGTATGTGCGATCTGTCAGTTGTTTGGCTTTGCATCGATCCCTCTGCGCATCGTCATTGTTTATTTTTTGGAAGCGAAAGCAATGAGACAATTATTGTACGAGTAAAATCAGTGAGACTGTGACGCTTTGAATCAAGCGCTGGATTTTAGTCCAAAACTATGGCGGAATGTTAAGTGATGAAGAAAAGATCAAAGGGCCGACAGAGAGTGCCCGCACTAGTTATACTATGATTATTTTACCATATCTCGTGAATCTAGTCGTGCGCACTGTGTTGCGCGTCAGCTGCACTTCGACGCGTCGGATGAGAGACGTGAAACGTTAATCCGCACGCGTTAGTCGTGCTTAACAATAGATTTACGATATTTCAACGATATAACCGGCATTTGCATGCAACCTGTACATTTTTCGCGGTGTTATTCGCCGCGGCGACACTCGTCGCGAAATATATCGTGCGGAGAAAAAAAAATGAAAACGATTACGACCGGGTAACCGGGTCGGCTTTTGCACTTTCGCACTCTTCACTTGTCGCGTGGTAACAGATCGCGGATAAACGACCGATGCATTTTTGCATTTTCGTGTAACTCGCGGTATAAACTGAGATATGCAAAATCGGTCATAATTATCGGACGCGGGAACTGAGAAACACATGAAAGTACATCTCGCGGTGCGGTTTTTCAGAAAATTTGAACAACGCGAGATTATAGGGAGTTCGCGTGACGTGACGTCACGCAAGCCCCTAGCACGTTACTACAGGGTGTCCCGGGTTTTAACCGACAAACTGCGGGAGCATATTCTACTAGTGGAAATAAGAAGAAATTCTTATATCGAGTTTGCTTAGAAATGCTTTATTACAAAGTTATAAACCAATATTGAAAAGAAATATCAGATAAGTAACAACGGAACATAGTGTAGAATTTGGAAGGTCGAAGATGTTTATGTTACGTGTATTCACATGTATTCATGTTCACTATGTTCAAACGATTCAGTATGATTGTTACTTTCACAACAGTAGCTGTTAGATTTCAATCGTCGTGTCAACTAGCAATTACTATCAGAATGCCAAAAGTGTTTTCAAATGAGGAATACACCGATATTCATTTCGTGTACGGATTCTGTGACGGAAATGCACGAGCTGCCGTACGAGAGTATCAACGTAGATTTCCTAACAGGAGAGTACCAGATAGATTTAAAGCAACGAATTACTAATTCAGTTACTGAGACGCAACAAAATTTTCAGGAATATCGTACTGTAACAAATTCTGTACTACGTCGATGTCTAGCTTGTATCGATGTGCAAGGACAACATTTTGAAATGCGTCACTAAATCATTGCGTAGATAATTTTTATTTTTGTGAAAAAATCCGTTGTTACTTATCTCATATTTCTTTTCAATGTTGGTTTATAACTTTGTAATAAAGCATTTCTAAGCAAACTCGATATAAGAATTTTTTCTTATTTCCACTAATAGAATATGCTCCCGCAGTTTGTCGGTTAAAACCCGGGACACCCTGTATAGTAGTTGCTTACTTCACGTCGCGGTATGTCGCAGCGCAGGATCGGATGCGAAGATACGTCGTTCCGCGTTTCGCGCGCGAATTTTCTTCGTCTCAGGTGAGTTTCCTGCAAATCTACGTCGGAGATGCGAAATCGAGCGGCGAACTCCGCCGGAAAGGGTCAACCGGTGAGCGCGATCGCGATAATTCGCTCCTAGACTATCCTGAAGTCAGTCGCGCCTCTATTATTAGGTTGTTCATTAAGTTCTGCGGTTTTCTCGATAGATAGCGTTTGTCCATTGAAAAAGATAGCATGCATCGCCTGAACCGCGGATTGCCGCATACTCCGTGACAGGTTAGACAACGCTTGACATTTCGCCAGAGTCTTTGTTGTGTTTTGACGTGTTGTGTGTACGCGCTATTCATTGAAAATGGAGGATCAAAAGGTGCATTTTCGGCACATTTTGCTATTTTTCTTCCGCAAAGGAGTAAAAGCGACGGACGCACAACGTGAGATATATGGCGTGTACGGGGACTCGGCCATAAGCGCTGACACTTGCCAGCGTTGGTTTGCGCGCTTTCGTTCCGGAGATGTGAACGTCTCCGATGCTGCTCGCTCCGATCGTCCATCCACCACTGACGACGACCAAATCGTGGCCGCAATCAAAGCAGACCGACACCTGACGACGCGGGAGATCGCGGAGCGCTTCGACATCGCCCATACAACGGTTGCGCAGCGATTAAAACGGCTTGGGATGTCGAAAAAAGCAGATGTTTGGGTCCCTCACGAGCTCACCGAAAAGAACATTTTGGACCGCGTCATGATCTGTGAATCCCTGTTGAAATGAAACTCGCTGGAGGCCTTTCTCAAACGGGTGGTCACGGGAGATGAAAAATGGGTGGTATATAACAACATTCGACGCAAGCGGTCATGGTGCGGTCCGGGTGAGTCGTCACAATCGGTTGCCAAAGCGGATTTGCATCCGAAGAAAGTGATGCTGAGTGTGTGGTGGGATTGGCGAGGCGTCCTGTACTTCGAGCTGCTTCCGCGCGGTCGGACCATCGACGCCGAGAAGTATTGCGCTCAGTTAGAAAAATTGAAGCAGGCAGTGGCGAAGAAGCGGCCGGAATTGGCGAACAGGAAGGGCGTTGTCTTCCACTACGACAACGCCAAACCACACACTGCTTTGGTGACCAAGAAGAAGTTGAAGTGCTTTGGCTGGGAAGTCATGCAGCACCCAACGTACTCCCCAGACCTTGCGCCGTCGGATTACCATCTGTTCCGGTCACTCCGAAACAATCTCGACGGGCAGCGCTTTAATTCAGTGGACGATATTCAAACGTACTTGGAGGACTTTTTCGCGCAGAAGTCGCGCGACTTCTACAAACGCGGCATTATGTCCCTTCCAGAACGTTGGCAGAAGGTGGTCGATCAAGATGGACAATACATTCTAGATTGAATAAATGTGTAAGTACAATAGATTTATGTTTTAATTTAGGGCAAAAAAACCGCAGAACTTAATGAACAACCTAATACATCGCGTCGCAATTCGCGTCCGACATATTGTTCATTGTCGCAAGTCGCAAGTCGGTGCTCCGCATTTTTCGCGTTCCGGGAGTGTCGGAAGTGCCGAAAGGAGCAACGGCGATCGTCATGATACGTTGATAACGACTATGATCGCGGTTACGCGATGTTCGTCGCCGGAGATCCGTGAAGTTGGTCGCGTTCATTGTTTCGCGTCGCCTCGCGGTTATCGAGCATCGGCGTGACTTTGTTTTCGGATTCGATCTTTCCGTATTTGCGTACGAAGGTGTCGAACGGTATGGAAAATCGTTCCTCGTCCGACGATCATAGATCGATCGAGTTAACATCGCGTCCTTCGCATCGCGTCGCGTCGGAAATTCGTTAGTTAAGGATCGGTGTGAAGTTGCTCCTATACCCCCTTCGATTCTCGAACTTTTTGACCGTACCTCGGCGCGACGTCACGCAAGTCGCGCCTAATTGCGTAGGTCACTTCGCGTAGCAGAGTGGTCGCAAAAATGCATCGTTCCTCGCGTTTCCCGCGTTTCTCGCGTGCGTTTTCCGCGCTCGAAGTACATTGCGCGTACGAACGCGTATCGGGAATGTTGAATTATGCGACGGACGATCGTCGCGGAGTGTTGATCGCTGAATCGATCGCGATAACTCGTCTCGCCGACGTCCGATATGAAGTCGGCCATTTTTTTATTGTCGTCGTATTGTTGTCCGACATCGAGCCGATGCTGCGTTTTCCGAAATTCTCGAACGTGTAGCGGGAGTGTCGGGAGTGCGGAGTATGTCGAAATCGGGAGTGCTGCGAGTGCCGTGTGTGAATTCGTGCAGCAGCATTCCGGCGGGACATCGTCGCGGGAGGTTAACTGGCGAGTATTTGTCTATTAATTATTAAATTAAATTTGCCTATTAATGCTATATTTGCAACACTTTGGCAGTATTTATCAGTATTTTATTGATGCACAAAATCAATTGTCGATATATATTTGTTTTATTAAATTAAATAGTAAAAGATATTTTTGTTTATTTATTAACATTATTAAAATGAAAATAGATAGAAAATACGATCTGAATAGGAGGAGAATAGGAGGATCTGATTTTTATATAGGAAAAATGTTCTTACCATCAGGATTTTGTCCACATAATTCTTACTTAAAAATTATGATAACGCGAGGACTTTATGTTTCTCGCAAATTGTATCAAATTTTCTCGTCATTGCGTTTGAATAATGGAATAATTTCCTGAAACACCGGTTCTTTTTTTGCAGATCGACCATCGCTTCGCCGCGTATTCAAATACCTGCAGCAGCGTTCAACAATGGTGAGTACTACTTTACGTGAACGATAATACCTGTTTGATACGCTTCAATTATACGAGGAGCGAGTTGAACGATCGCTTTGACTGTCGTCCTTAAAATTGACAGTCGATGTAGGATTTTCTGGAGCGTGATCGTGGAACACAGTCTCCGAGAGATTTTCCATTTCCTTGAATAGCGGAGAAAACCCTTGTGCCGCGACGAATTCTGCGCGCCATCGGAATCGCCGTACGCGAGAAGAACGAATCGAAGTAGTACGAAGTATCTGTAAGAACGGAATATTTTATTTCACTTCTCGCGAAGTATCATATTCAATATTCCTCGAATTTATTCTCGACGAATCGCGAGCGCGTATGCATTACCGTAAGAACTCAAGAACCGTCTAAATAGCGTCTACAAGCTTACAACAATTTTTCGATCTCCTTAAAGCGTTCCTCAGACATCGTTCTCGCGGGAAAATGGTGGTCCGGATTCTCAATCGAACGTTGCAAACACCGCGAATCTAAGAGTGTTATTTCCTCGCGCTTCAAATGCATTTTTCGTTATTACTCGATCTGTATGTGTTAAAATCACAAGTAAACGTGTTCATTTTTGCAACAATTTACGATTCCATCGATTATCTGATTATCGATTTTGGAATAAAAAACTCCAATCCGGAAGCCAAACCAAACTAATATTTTCCATATTTGTATTTTCAATTTATATTTATATATTTTATATATTATTATATATTTCAAATAATACGTTGAAATTATAAAACGCATTGCACGACACGCTTAGACCGCACTCCGCAAACCGCGATCGTCCCACTTCCTCTCGTTTGCTCCGATCCTCGTTCGAAATAAAGTTCCAGGTGGAACGCGCGAACGGTTAGCCGTGCAACAAATTCACTCCCGGAAGTGCGTCGGTTACAACTCGTTTTCATTTACGGCGCGCCGATGTTCGACGGATTCCTCGGGCTCGCGCAACGAACGGACGTACGCCTCCTTCGGGCGAAACACGGGCTGATTCACGAAATTTATTTGTCGAAAGTTTGCTCGTTAAAAGCGCGAGCGGAAAACATACGGGGAATACGCGCGCGTATCCCGCCGAACTTACGTACACGAGCACACGAGATAGCGGGCGAGTGCTTTCCGCGCTCGCTTTTCTTTTTTCTTCCAGCAGCCCAGCAGCGGCAACCGGCCACGGGAGCGTATCTGCCGGAGAGATAAGCGACGAGAAAAGCACCGCGAAGCTTTCCACGATTCACGCTCCTTTCTTTTGCATCCTTTCAGCGCGAGTATATCTCCCGCTGCTCGCTCGTGACCTTTTAATCTGCCTTGACTGGCAGATGCTCCCATTTTCCGAAGAGATAAACATTTTTCCAACGGAGCGTTCCGTGCTGATTTATTTATGACGTCGCTTGTATTATACACGCTAATAAATTTTTGTCTCGTGCAACGTGACGCGATGACGTAATTGCACGTGCCGTTGATTAAATAATTATTTTCATAATCGTGCCGCGATTATTTATCGGCTACGATATTCGATAAATTATTGTAATATTGCCCCGCGCATATTTTATAGGAAAAATTTTCATGCGCGAAATGAGTTTTTAGTAGCGAGACGCATGGGGCGCTGAAAGGAAAAAAGAACGGCTTGCTGATGAATCGTAACTTGTTTCCTTCGATTCCTCGTGGAGGGGAAGGGAAAAGTCTCTCGGTCGCCTCAGAGTTTTTAATTTTCGCGAGATTAAACATAATTATTTCCGTCGTGCTTCTTCCTGCTGGCCTGCGACTCCGCGTATAATTAGCAAATGGAAACTAATTCACAACGCTTCCTTGAAAGGGTGTCCTTCCTTCCTGCCGTTTGTTTCTATTTTTCTCTTTCGCGCAGCCCGCGCCGCTCTTGCATTTTTACTTATTTGTCCAAAGTATGATTTACTCGGGGTTGTAATTAGCGAAATCTCCATGTAGCTCTGTCGAGATAAATATACTCGCGCGAAAGAAAGTTTTCCCTTTCCCGCTGCGCGATAGGAATTAAGAAATGTTATTGAAAATAGGTAAGTGAGTATTCTTTATCATGATATATGCAAGAGCCATGTGTGTAACTAACGAAGCATAAACGAATATAAAAAAATTGCAACGTATGTTGAAACGCGATGGTAATTTCGTGCCATTGATTAAATAATTATTTTTATAATCGTGTCACGATTATTTATTGGCTACGATTGGCTATTGTATAATTTTTTAATGTAATTAATAGTGTAAATAATTAATATTTTGTTCTAGTTATTGTAACTCGAAGTGCTTTTTTGTGATGCAAAATTTTATTTCTTTATTTCCTTATTCTTATAAATTTATTTATCTGTATATTAATCTCACATATTGTTACTCTCCGACAATACGGAGAGAATTATTATTAAATGATATACTGCGCGATTGAATTATATTTACATATATAAACTAAAATCGAACATCATATATTGCGGCAATCAGTTTTGTGCAGATATATCTTTTAAATGATATAAAAATTTATCATACGCACGTATGTAGCATGAATGAATTTTTTTAATTTGCAATTTGCTTCCGATTTGCAATACTTACTTATCTGCAATTCGGCTATTAAATATCCCGGCCAAGATCAGACTTGCGCGTACGTTTCCAGTTGGTTGCAAATTTTGAGAGAATTTTCTTCGTGCATTGTCGAAAATACGGCTTATGTCGCCGTGCGGCTTAACGACTCGTTCGAGAAAATAGCTGCAGGGGGATTATGGTGTTCCGGCGCGATCGCATGGAAAGCTGCAGACATTAAAATCGATATACGATTATGACGAGAACTATAAGTTGCGTTATGCAACAAAATGTAGGGCCGCCGTATACCGCGAATACAGTTTCCCATTTACTGCTGTATCGTCAATTTATTGCTAATTTGCATCTGTATGGTACTACCTGCGCCCTGCGCGTTTCGCTTCCTTTGAGGCGGATGCAACCTCCCGCTCGCGAATTCGCGAATATATTTGATTTAGCCCGGGCACAAGCAGTAATTTTAACTTCTGCATGTATACATACGTATATTACGCTATATGTATTTTTTGCATTGACTGCTGCAATTTAAATACAATTAAACGGCAAATGTTTTTCCATCAGCAGCGCGTTTAGCCACGACAAGAAGATGAATCCAATAAATTACCTGATCCACGAAAATCAAGTGAAATTATTGGCCACGTTTTCCAATTAATTTCTAGTATCGTCAATTGTCATTTGCGCTTCCGCAATTTAGCATCATTTATACATTCGAGTCAGATAGAGACGTGTGTGTGCGTGTACGAATTTTGTGACGAATGTATAACAAGTTTTGTTACAGTAAACAATAACTCATCGTCAAACGTGGATAACGTGTCGTGGAAATCGATAATCGCTGATTTGCATTTATATTATATTCATCTTTTTTTTTTAAAAAAAAAAAAGAGTCAAAGGGTGGCTGGCTAAGGATGGTCCACGAGGAAGCGTTTGCGAAAAGGGGAGGCACGAGGGAGAATGTGGGCCGCCTCGTTGTCTGGTAACATCATTGCTCGCCAGTATCGAAAATCGTTTCTGTTTTACGATATCGAGACTAATGGCCGGGATCGAAGGAACTTTCAATCGTACGTCGTGCTTTTACGAAAATTACTCTCATTTAAACGGGCCAAGTACTTTTTAACGCTTCGCGTGTAATACTTTTAGTGTCCCGTTTTATCCTCCTCATTGATCGTTTCCTGTTTCTCCGTTACTTCGGATTCATTAAATATTGCTAGTGTCTCGCGTCGCGAACCGTGGAACGTCGAAAACCGTGAGGCGATAAAACCAGCAAAAAACATGGAAATTGCGGGAGCTCGTGCTTCTCGCACGAGAATACGCCCAATACGCGATGCAAACTGTTTGTCGACACGTAGCGAGCAACAATTGACGATCATGAATACTCGAACATAAATCAAAAGTCCGCGATATAAAAAATTCATATAAAATACCTCGTAAAAATTATTTTGTTCATTTTGTCACACAATACTTTCTTTGCTGACCAAGTAAACGGTCTCTCTTTAAGAGCATCTTGATTCGCAAAGCTCACAGCATCCCAAACAAACTCCCCGACATTATCACTCCGACCGTCGAGTGATCGCATCGACACGTGTACGTGAACGTAGCAATGCTCATCTTTTAATTCGCGCGGCCGTGTCTCGCGTGACGGCCGACACGCTCGCAGGATTAATCGCGAGGCGAGACATTCGCGTGAATAAAGCACGAGGTCGGTAACGAGCTTAGCGCGCGCGAAGTGATTTCGGAGCCGGATACTGGGTACCCGGGTACCGGCCGAGTATTAGCCGGGTGTACCAGCCACCGGACGCGTACCTGGCCACGCAGTTAAGGCCACCTGGCGTGTGTGCATCCCCCGGCGCACGGGTGTGACGAGGGTGGTTGCAACACGGGCTTCTGGACCGCAACAACGGCCACAGCGGGGGCGCAAAGCCGACGCGGGGCGTTGCGGCGCACGTAACGCACGTCCGCCGACGCCGGCCGGCCTCAGACACGACGCCGACGCGACGACGTATAACGTGGAAAGCCGTGGACAGCCATGGCGGAATGCTAACGCCCGCATTAATACAAACTAGGCAGCGGGATGTAATTAGTAGCGCAGCCTGGCCACGTCGCGTTATTCTAATGCGCACGCCGGTTGCTCCACGTCCGCAGACGGATGTTCACTTTCGACCGACGCCACCCGGTGGATCCAGGTCGCGCGATGATGAGTCTCATGAAGCCGAGTGATTCCTTGTGAGAGGAGATTCATCCGGGGGGAGGCGGGAGGGGAGATGAAGTTTAGCACCCCGTATATCAGCGTATAAGCTATTCGATTCGATTCAATTCAAACTGTTCGATCTTAAAATCGAATGTGAAGTTAGTACTCCAGTTTTTTAATGCAACTATGGTCGTGTTAATCGCCGTAATTCTGTTTTCAGTAGTGTAATAAATGATTGGGAACTCTGGAATTCTTCAAAAGAAAGCTTGAATCAGAACTAGGGAATTTTTATGTCGGGGTGTTAACTTTATGCACTCCGTTCGGGGAGGAATCGTGATGGAGGAGAAAATTCTTGATTAAGGGGGGAGCCTGCTTTAGAACGTTGAAAATAAGGTATAATTTTACGAATTTTTTTGGAGAAACTATACAGCGGATCGTTATAAAACTTTGATGCATTTATTAGTACATGTTTAAAGATAAAAAAATTATTTTTTGATTTGAATATATCGCTTGTAGAGGTCGTCCTGGAGGCATCTTAGTGCAGCCGGCATTGTAAATTGGTGAGCATTCTCCTGCCTCCAAATTTCATCCAAACTGAAAAATTGAAATATTTTCTTGTTATTTATGAATTCCCATCGTCGATGAACCTTTAATATTCATAAAAACATTAAGTTAAACAATTATTTTTGCATGAAAAAGTTCAAAAACTTTGCCTAAAAATCGTACTTTTGTGTTCTAAGCTCCACCATTTTGGCACTTTTCAACTTTTTTCTTCTCTCTTTGGTTCATCGACGATGGGAATTCATAAATAACGAGAAGATATTTCAATTTTTCAGTTTAGACGAAATTTGGAGGCAGGAGAATGCTCACCAATTTGCAATGCCGGCGACGCGGCTGCACTAAGATTTCTCCAGGACGACCTCTACAAGCGATATATTTAAATAAAAAAATAATTTTTTTTATCTTTAAACATGTACTAATAAATGCATCAAAGTTTTATAATGATCCGCTGTATAGTTTCTCCAAAAACAATTCGTAAAATATACCTTATTTTCAGCGTTCTAAAGCAGGCTCCCCCCTTAATCGAGACACCACTGAGTACTGCTTTCATGTCTGTATTTTAATTTTGTGATACATTTTTTAGTGAAATTAGTTATTCTAATGCTTCTTCATTTCTTTGACATTAATATAATTCTTCTAAATTAATTATTTCAAATGTGATACTTGATGAATCTTTTTTTTTACGTTGACAAACTGGAAAGAGAATAACATCTTGAGATCCGTGTCAACGGTTTTCGCATCTCGTCGCAGAGTTTGATTAAATCTCAGGCACAGACTCGATCACATTTATTACACTTCCGCGAGCACTTCGGGCTCGCTGGCGCGATCCAGCCTTCACTAATTTCCGAGCTCCCGCGAGTTCTTCGAGCCGAAAGATTCAATTTTTTCGCGAAGGCACGGCCGCGCGTGATGCACGCGGGCGGAAAATAAAGGCGATCCGCGGATGACGGATGTAAAGCGGAAGTCGCCGGGAAGTACAAGCGGCAGAAACTTTTGATTGGGACGGGGAATCGGGTCAGTCGCGAGAAATACGCGCGTTTTACAGTCAAGCTCCTCCGTCGACGGCAAATCGGCGGGAATCCGCGACGCGATCCGCGCCGTACTAAAAACTTTGTCAGCGCGGAAACGCGTCGCCGGGTTGCATTTCTCGCCGCGAATTTTTTTCGCGACCGGGGAAAGACACAACGTCGCGCTTTTACGACGTCGGTTTTCAACTTCTTACGCGAAGATCCTCCGCCGGAAGAATCGGCTCCTCCCTCCCTGCACTTCCTCCCTTGATATTCGGCGAACACGAAGTTCTGATTTTCTGCGCGAGGTATCTTTCATTCGAGTCCGGCCGATCGGAACCGATCACTTTGCAGTCGTTACGTTTTATTTCTCCTGTCGGCGGGATCACTGCGGAAATTTACGGCAAGATATATTCGATCTGGGTTTACAGCCATTGTCGAAAATGTTTCCGAAACTTCAGTAACGGCTTAAAGCACGAATGCATGGACGAGGATGTTATTATATACATGTCTCGTGTCGCTTGTCTGACGCGATGGAACTCGATCTTATCAATTAATTTCATAATTATTATTTATTGAAATGTTAAAAATATTGAAATATAAAATGCTGTCGATGTATTTCAAGCGAGGTCTCGTTTCTTTCTCATTCATTGTCGAGCTTCGTTCGTTGGTCGTTGTTCCTTGCGCGCACGGTTGGAGAATGCAGAAGCGCGAGTTGCAGGCAGGTAGGCAGACCAGCATCCGGCTGGTATCCGCTAATGAGCGACATTACCACCTCGTTTGAGCAATCCACGCAGGTGTCTTCGCCACGAAAGATCTGTAAAAAGCAATCACGCTCGACAATCACGCTACAGTCCGGCTCAAAACGCTTTCTCCGCTCACGAACGTGAGCGTTTATGCAATGTTTCATTCATTGTTTAGGTAACAGGATTGTTTAATCGATCGATCACATACTCGTGCAGCATATAAATAAATTTTGAACCTCATGCTCGAGCGACTTGAAGTTTTGGATGTGGATGCATTTGTTATTGTCTGAATTATTAACAGAATATCGATTCTGATTGTGAGAAATTGGTGTGCATCTGAAAATAGATATTTATGAAAAGAGGATTGTAAATAAAACTTAAGGGTTTTGAGTATCCCATCATTCTTATATCTCTCAAATTCTTCTTGTTCAAATAAATCCGCAAAAGTTCACGAGTAGATTTCTGCTACGTACGTACATCTCGTTTCATCGGAACGTAAGAAATCGGACGTGGACGAGAACAAACACGAGAGGGAAGAAAGCGTCGGGTTAACCGTGCGGATCGCGAAGCAAACAAAAGCGAAACGATCGTTCGATACCTCGAGCTACGGGAGAAAAACCTCGTCGAACAAGTCACGCAGAACATGTTCATCCGAAGCCGTTCTGATGACATCGAAATGTCGAAACATAAATCCTCTCAGAGAGCATTTTTATATATAATAATAATAATAATAATAATAATAAAGTGATAGATGCGCTTCGAGAATTAAATATCCATCCATTACAATTTGCAAGTGTATTTCTGAAGCGAAAGCATTTTTACGCCAAAATATTTTTTTTATTACGTCTTGTACACGAAATTTTTCTTTACGGTTAACTTTTATGTATACAGGGTGGCCCATTTTAATTTATAAAGTCGATTTTTTAAAAAACTAAAAGAGATACGAAAAAATGTTTCAGACAGACATGTCACGATTTCGAGGGGGACATAAGATAATACCATTGGTTTGACCTTGAATAGTCGTTTGAAGGTCACGCGAAGATCACCTTCAATTTCTTAAATTGAAACCCCAACTTTTTATTGCAGATTCTTATTCTCCATCGAAAAGTAAGTAACTTTTGTCTGAAATATTTTTCCGAAAAATGTCATCTTATGTCCTTAAAATGTCCTCAAAACTCATTTTGAAGATCATTTTAAGGACATAAGATGACATTTTTCCGAAAAATGTTTCAGACAAAAGTTACTTACTTTTCGATGGAGAATAAGAATCTGCAATAAAAAGTTGGGGTTTCAATTTAAGAAATTGAAGGTGATCTTCGCGTGACCTTCAAACGACTATTCAAGGTCAAACCAATGATATCATCTTATGTCCCCCTCGAAATCGTGACATGTCTGTCTGAAACATTTTTTCGTATCTCTTTTAGTTTTTTAAAAAATCGACTGTATAAATTAAAATGGGCCACCCTGTAGATATTAAGTGCTACTGTAATACGGTGTTGTGACATTAATTGAAGAAGGAAGATTACCGGTATTAAAATTAAGTTCGATATTACCACACGATAAATCCCGCGGGCGATGCTCCGCGCGAAACGAGATTCGCGAGAGAACCTTTACGAAGAGTCTCTTGCTCGAGGAATCTCGAGGCTATGCCCTTTGACCGCTCAATTAAAATGATCTGGAAAGCGCTCCTCCGCGTCAAAGGATCCTCGTGAATTTCACGTCGCTTTCGGCGTTTGATTATGATCGATTCCCGACGGGATACTCGTAATTACCGGGCATAAATAATTGCTCGTAATTTAGTTTGCAACGCGAACAACACGCCCGCTCGTGTGCCATTGTGATATTGTGTACGCATAAATTATAATAGACATAATTAGCGTAATAGAAATTCCGTTATTAGGCTATTCATGTTGACGTATGACCGATTCGTTGTTTGGCAAATGCTGTGTGCACGCTGCTGCAAAGCTTCGCTCGAAGAATAAAAATAACGCTCTCTCTCTGTACCAGTATGACTCAAATCATCTCTCAGAGAGAAAAGCAAGACTTTAGAAAACATAAAAATCCAAAGAGGGAAATTTTACAACTCGGTGATTTGAAGAATTGATGTTGAATGTCGAAATATCTCGCAGTCGACGATTCGAGGATTCGAAGTTCTGTGTAAACTTGGCATTTTGATAAATTAAGTTTGGAATATACGAGATGGTAGCACTTTGTTCGTAGTTTTATATGAAGGAAGTGCATTTTTTAGTTAGGCAAAAGAAATGATTTTATTTATAACAAAATTGTTCGCCTTCGATTATAAGATAAAAGAAATTTTAATGATATATCAATTAAGTATATTCAGGAGATAAACAATTACGTGAAATAAATATTAAATATTTAATATAAATATTAAAAGATTCCAAGTTCACACAAATAATTGGAAGACCGTACAATATTATTTGTGCCATTGCTGCGTCCATTTTTTCGTCAACTTGCGAGAGCTATAACAAGCTATAGCAGTCTGATGGTCCAGCATCAGCAAACGTCGGCGGAGAAACTATGGTGGTTGCCCAAATGAGCGATGCAATCGGCCTTGCAAATGGCGACGATGGCCATCCAATCTTGGCTCGACACTCTTGAGACCTGCGAAGTGGATGAACACGAGCTCGGTAGGACGTCGTCCGTACAGCTTCCCGTGTAGCCATTGACCAGATCCCGATTGTTTCGAGGGAGCACGAGCTACTTTCTCCAAGTGCTCATTCGATCGCGAATACAGCGCTTGGTTCTATCTGAATGCGCCCGTTTCCGCCGACCGGTTTATAAATTCCGATCGCTTCGACGGAGACTTGTGGAACGGCGAAGTCGCAGTTGTCAATTAAATGTAAAGGATATTTATTGCACCAAAAGTTATTCACAGAATTAAAATGGGCGTACGAGTTCAATCGAGATTATAGTATCGAGCCCACCGACAGCTTAATTAATGTAGAAATTACATTACAGGTTGTATTTTATGTAATCAAATTATTCCAATTAGGTTCTACTTGCTTATATATTTTTGCTTACTTGATATATATTTTCGAGGGAACCTTTGAAAACTTCGCGAGCGAGACTTCGATGTACAAGCAACCAATCTTGAAAGTATTAAGTAATCATAATTTTTCTAATAAAAACGGACTCGGTATAATTATTAGGTTGATTGGAGAACCGGCTATCGATTGCAGAACGAGTCGAATAATCGATACTCTTCAAAGTAGAGAAACAAGTAATTGTTGCTTTTTCACCGCGATCTGCAAAGTTTTTCATCTTCAACGCGTGTTTGTTCATCTAGATATTAAAACGTGGTATCTACTCGTATTTTTGCTATTGTTTAACAAAACGGACCGTATAGAGCGCGTTTCAGCGTTCGCAGTAAAGCGGGGTACGGTTCTAATTAAGAGGAATGCCGGCATTACGTTCTGTTCTTACTCGCGGTTGCAGTTGTTCGCCTGAAGAACGACGGGCATTATCTTTAATGAGAAATTGCGTTCAAGCCGGGCGTATCACGAAGAATCTCGGACGAGAAGCGTACCCCGCAGTAGCACCACGCACACGCACACACACGTGCACAATTCTCTCGACATTACGTGCCGCACGACACGATGTCAGGAAAATTGTTTGCCCGGTAATGACACCGCGCTTCGGAATACTGTCATCTTTAATGATTGCCATTCGAAGAGAAAGAGAGAGAGAGAGAAGTTGATTTGGGATCTCGAAATAAAAAAAGACAAATTTCTTCGATTCATCAATTTTATTGAAATATTTCATCGACATAATCTCATAATTTTCACGAATCTTTACAAATCGAGAGTCGTGCAATTAATTCCGATTTCAATTTGTTTAGTTTGTAAAAAATGCTTCTTATTTGATAACAAAACTGGTGTGTTACGCCGTGACAAAGTACCGAACATAAATCAAATAATAGTGTTTACGATATAAGACGCAACTAAATATCGATGAAAATAATATCGCTGCAAATAATATCACTGCAAATAATATCGATGTAAATAATATTGCTGTAAATAAAAACGCTGTAAGTAATATCGCTGGAAATAATAGCGAGTAAATAGTATCGAATAAAGAATAAAATAAATAATAGCGAGTAAATAATAGAGTGTTTGAGTGTCGCACTGACACTGCTGAAATCGCAATAATAAAGAACCAAAACGCCTCACTGACGTCATCGTAATGAAAATTAATATCGAGTAAATAATAGAATGTTGAGTGTCGCACTGACACTGCTGAAATCGCAATAATAAAGAACCAAAACGCCTCACTGACGTTATCGTAATGAAAGAAAGAGTGTCTCGCTGACACGACCCAAATTAAAGAAATGTAAGTGTCTCACTGACCTTGAAACCGTGCGTCTCACTGACCTTGTAACCGTGCGTCTCGCTGACGCAAGCCGCTCGGGGCGTGGAAAAAGTGTCTACCTGAGACACTATCACCCTGAAGAGGGCTTCGGCTTGATCAAGGCCGAAAAGTACTCACTGTACTTACTTCCGTGTCCGCAAAGCTCACCCGTGTAACCTCGCCTCGCACTGAGGGATCGCAATCGAAGGAGGGGTCTCGCTGACATGGTCAGGAGATATCCACAGGACCCACTGTCCTCTCTAAATCCGTTCGCCCTTCGCTCGCAGAGAACACACTTTTCGTTTCAGCAACTGACGCCGTACCGAACAGAGAACGACGAACAGAGGAAAATTCGCGCGGCGCACCCGGAAAACCGGCCTAGCAGAGCGCCCTCTCTCGCCCGAAACTCTAGCGCGATCGTCCATTATCGAGCGCCCTAAGTCGCCGAATCGATGTCGGTAACATTGACTGTTTCCGTAACACAATTTCAAGAACAATAATTCGCTCGTCGTACAAAACATTCCTCTCTGCGGAGTGTTCTCGCGTTAAACTTGCCAGCATAGCGTGAATGATATTAGGAGTGTGATTTAGTTTTGAGGGTTTTGCAACAGATGGCTGTAATGTCAGTTTGTTCCAATAGCTGTTGTTTCTTACAGTGCTGACATTATCCATGACATTTAGTAGCATTATAGCAATAGACGCAATAACAGTCGTGTTTATATCATCGTAAAAATGCAACTTCCGAAACAGCATTTTCGACATGCGTTGCTTTTGTTTTTTAATCAAAACAAAACTGCGGCTGACGGTTATAGAATTCTTGTGGAAACTTATGATGATTCTGCCCCATCAATTAAGACGTGTGAATACTGGTTTAGACGCTTTAAAAGTGGTGATACTGATGCGAAGGACAAAGAACGCTCGGGACAACCAAGAAAGCTTGAAAATGCAGATTTGCAAGCATTATTGCACGAAAATCCAACAGAATCCACTTCAGAACTTGCCAGAGCATTAAATGTTGCTCGTACAACATTTACATGAAATGGGAAAAATTCAGAAAGAAGGGAAATGGGTTCGACATGAATTATCGGAAAGTGCCATTGCGAACCGGTTGAACATTTGCATTTCGTTGATCGCCAGGCAAAAAAAGAAGAGTCTTTTGTCTCGGATTGTTACTGGGGATGAAAAGTGGATCTATTTTGATAATCCGAAAGGCAGAAAATCATGGGTGGATCCAGGCGAACCATCAACATCCACTCCGAAACGCAATATTCACGGTTGAAAAGTAATG
This sequence comes from Ooceraea biroi, assembly GCF_003672135.1. NCBI lineage: Eukaryota > Metazoa > Arthropoda > Insecta > Hymenoptera > Formicidae > Ooceraea > Ooceraea biroi. The sequence goes on from NC_039517.1 coordinate 1,578,553, forward strand.
CTCTGTATTTGGTGGGATAGTGTACTATGAGCTGTTAAATCCGCATGAGACTGTCACGGCTGATCGTTATCGACACCAATTGTACAAGTTGAAGCAAGCATTGGACCAAAAACGACCACCAATTGCGAGTAAACGACGGAAAGTGATTCTTCTTCGTGACAAGGCTCGACCTCACGTTGCGTTATCAGTGAAACAAACACTATAGAGCTTGAATGGCAAGTCTTCTCCGGACATTGCTCCATGCGATTATTATTTGTTCCGGTGGATGCAACACGCTTTAGAGGATACACACTTTCATAATTTGGGAGAAGTGCGAAAATTCGTCGACGAATGGATCAACTGAAAAGAAGAGTGATTTTATCGTGGTGGAATCGATCTCTTGCCAGAAAGATGGGAAAAAGTTATAGAAAAGGAAGGAAAATATTTTGATTAAGGTATTCATTCATTATCATATTTAAATACATGCGTTTTTGAGCAAAAAGAACCCTCAAAACTAAATCACACCCCTAATATAATGATGCAAGGAAGATTACGTCGCGAAGCCAACGCGAGATCGTGGCAGCAATCAAAATTTCAGCGGCGATGCAATGCAGGGACGTGCACGTCGGTCCAGTCAGTATCGTTATCGCGAGCGTTGCGTTTCTCGATCGTCCAAGATACAGACGAGTGTCGGTGACGTGTAGTACAACGTCGTTGCTTGCCGTTCGGGCGACAAAGAGTACTTGGGCACGGCAAAAAGACCTCGTGGATGTAGCAGATGTAGCAAAGGGTGATGCTGGCGGACGACGACGCATGCCAGATGCCGTGTCGCTCTGATTTAATAGCCGCCGATGAACGGTCGCTAATAGCCGGCCTTCTTTTTCATCCGGACGAACACGGCCGCGTCTGGTCGCGGGGTTAGCGCCGGAAGAGAATCAATTACGAGCTTTTAGTCTCGTTAAGCGAGATGACACGCCGGCGCGTCGTTCTTCCCTTTAGAGATAGAAAGGTTATTAATAAACGTCACGCGCAGATAGAGCCGTCGTCGTAAACGAATGGCGCGAGCGGCATAAATTTCCCGCCTTGAAAATATCGTTCGAGCTCTGCTCATCGTCGTCGTCATCATCGTCGTCGTCGCTCGTTGTCATCGCGCGCGCCTTCGTTCTTTGCTCGAGAAGCGAGGAGATGCGGAGGCCTGCTAAATCTGTTTTTCCCTTTTCGCTATTTTATCCGCTGCACCGCGTACCGAGAAGACTGACTAAACGGTGCATTCGAGCCTTGCGTGATCATCGACGACGTTGATTGCGAGAGGAAAACATGTGTTTCTTGCCTTCTTTCTTGTTAGATGTGGACAAGCTTCTAGACAAAAAAAACAAATTTGTTTTCACGTAAAATCCGAAATAGAATGGAATTGCGTGTTATTTATTGACGCAGTTTGCAGTCTACTTCGATCTCGATATCGCGAGTGCACGAAAAAGTAACAATAATTGAAAGATAACCATTAGGTGAGCGGTGCCCCGTTTTCCCGCTACGATCATAAATTCAATGACTCGGTAATCAAGCAAGTCGGCAATCCGGATCATCGCCAGTCCGCCAACCGAAAGTACCGAAGCGGGGGTGAGGGGGGGGGATTAATAACGTCCGCGGACATGGAGAAAATCTAGCGGCTTATGCGGAAAAGAAGGAGGATCACCGGTGTAGACGAAACGTCAGAGCGGGGAGACGGGGGGAGGGCGGGAAAAAACGGAAAAGAAACGACGGAGAGAGGAAGATGCGATCCCGCATCTTCCGCGAGATGATGCACGAGCACGCGGGGGATGACAGCCGCATCCGGTGCTATCCGCGCGGGCGAGCGCGCGGAGAAATGCATTTCCCGGGGTTTATTTAACTGTGTCACGTTATACGCCAGATGATAGACCGCCACCAGTGTTTCTCCCGACTAATGCGCCGTACCCCGTTTCTTATTTCCCCGGCGCGGTGGTAGTGGTGGGTTTTTTTTATCGTTTTATCACGCAGACCGTCCTCGGCGACGTCGACGTCGTCGTCCGGCTCGAAATAAGCAGAGCTAAACGCTCGGCGCGGGAAAAGTACGAGCGACTCTCTCAATCACGTCAGCGTCAGCGAGGAAAATATGATACAATATATTTTACCGCTGTCGCTCGCCGCGTGTGATTATTCATCCGTTTGATTCATTCGGTGGCGAAAGAGAACGGTCTCTCTTTGCCGGTGTCATGGATTTATTTCGAGTCGCGGGTTAATTGATTGTCACGCAGTGCGCGATTGTCTAATGTATCATTCATTAAGTTGAATGAACAACATGGAGATTGATTGCACGCAATTATTCCTGGCTACTGAGTAATTAATTAGATGTTATTTCATTATTAGATGAAATAATTGGGCTAAATTAAATAATTCGATGCGTTACTAGTTATTATATTTTTTCAAGCAATCATCACGCGCAGATTTGCTCGAAATTGTTATTGAAGTCGTGATAAATGTGGATGAATGATGGTAAAAATATCTGTGCGCTGCAATGAATGAATTTTACGCCGGTCTTTCCGATGATTCTCTCGCGGTCGTTCACTGCGTTGCACGTTCGTTCCGTATTGCAGTTTTTACGGTGAAATATATCACGTACTAGTTTATTACCATTCAATATCGACAAGAGAAAGAGAGAGAGAGAGAGAGAGAAAGAGGACGCGGATCGTGCAAGGAAAATCACGTATTGGAAAACGGATCGAGGAAATCTGGTGCACGTTTTCGTTATCCACGTGACGGAACAAATTGTCGTTTTGTGTAAGAACCGGCATATCGCTGTGTATTTGTCGCTTCTAGAATATTATTATTCATCACCTCGTGCGCGGAATATTACGTCAAGCTTCGATAAAAAAAATGCGTTAAAATTTCACGTTGTAATCTCGAAATTCATAAAGAGCATATTGCGTGGACAATAATGACGTCGATCAACATTTCACCGTGATATTAAAATGCATTTTGCATTTCAAATGCACCAGACTTTGCTGTAAATTAACACGCAAATATGTTGTCAAAGAAAAAAGGGAAATGCTTAATATTTTTTTTATGCAATTAATTGACCATGCTGGAAAAAGAGTTGCGTATGCGAGGTTAAACGAGATTCATTCATTGTTGCTAAAGATTCAAATGTCGGCGGAATGGAGTTTTCATGTTTAATACTTCCACGCTCTGGTCAATCGATGACAAATCGCTCAATGCGGTACAATTAACGGAAAAAAGAATGCGTTAGTTAACTTTTCGCAAGAGTCCGGCTGCGTTCAACGCAATTCTGAAATATCTGCGGTTCGGCGTTGCAACTGCCGCGAGGATGAATGCGGCGTGTCACAATAACTCACGTACGTAGAATTTATCTGTAAGATGATTTGATGATCGATAACTTGGGTCGGCAGATAGTCGGCATCGATATAGTTTTAGCGGTGCAACGTTCACGCGTGACATATGCAAATCGGTGGATTATTTACTGTTGTAACAACGTTACGATGGTAGTTACACTGTAGTTTGTCTCTTCATCTGCTTCCTCGAAATGCGTGACTCTTATAAATTTAGCGATTTATCTCTTCATATAACAGCTTTGCGATTTATTGTGGATTTATCTGCGTGGATCTCTCTCTTTCTCCGTCTCTCTCCTCGATTTAGTAGAATCTTACTAATGCATCAGGAATCTAAAATTTATAGTGCACACAAATGCAACTGCACTTAAGGGGGGAGCCTGCTTTAGAACGTTGAAAATAAGGTATAATTTTACGAATTATTTTAGAGAAACTATACAGCGGATCATTATAAAACTTTGATGCATTTATTAGTACATGTTTAAAGATAAAAAAATTATTTTTTTATTTGAATATATCGCCTGTAGAGGTCGTCCTGGAGGCATCTTAGTGCAGCCGGCATTGTAAATTGGTGAGCATTCTCCTGCCTCCAAATTTCATCCAAACTGAAAAATTGAAATATTTTCTTGTTATTTATGAATTCCCATCGTCGATGAACCTTTAATATTCATAAAAACATTAAGTTAAACAATTATTTTTGCATGAAAAAGTTCAAAACCTTTGCCTAAAAATCGTACTTTTGTGTTCTAAGCTCCACCATTTTGGCACTTTTCAACTTTTTTCTTCTCTCTTTGGTTCATCGACGATGGGAATTCATAAATAACGAGAAGATATTTCAATTTTTCAGTTTAGACGAAATTTGGAGGCAGGAGAATGCTCACCAATTTGCAATGCCGGCGACGCGGCTGCACTAAGATTTCTCCAGGACGACCTCTACAAGCGATATATTCAAATCAAAAAATAATTTTTTTTATCTTTAAACATGTACTAATAAACGCATAAAAGTTTTATAATGATCCGCTGTATAGTTTTTCCAAAAACAATTCGTAAAATATACCTTATTTTCAGCGTTCTAAAGCAGGCTCCCCCCTTAATACAATTAATAATGCACAAGTCCAGCGTTAATTAATTATTCCTCGAATTTGCAATCTTTTAAATATCTTGAAACTTTTGTTTCGCTTTCACATTATACTTCGCTGTCGCAGTTTAAAATTTTGTTTAATTACTCGGCGATTAGCTCGGTCGTTTAATTGGTTTCGCGAGTCACAGTGACTAACATGATTAATCGTCGTGTCAACGACTTGAACTAATTTAATTGTTTTCGTAACGGCGCGAAAGCCTCGCTTAATTAAAACGCGGCTTGACATAGTCCGTGCATTATTTTTGCGTCTCGTAGCGCTGCCGTGTGCTCGACTCATGTTAATTTTACGCCCCGGACGGGACAATGGGGTGGAAATCGTAAGTCACTTTCACGTTGTCCGGTTCGGATGGAACGGTACATGTGCACGTTGCCTGAAATTCGTGTTCGCGTGCACTGTATCTTCCTTTCGCTGCGTACCATTTCTTGTCGAATTTGCAGCGCTCGTATTTGCCGCAAAACACGTCAGTCCTTCGAATTTGTTGCTCAACACATATCGTCACGCGTAATTTGGTTGACTTCCCGTCACTTGAATTACTATAAGATTCATCGTGATCGTTTCCATAATTTTAATAAATAGCTTTTCTATTATTATTAGACAGTCATTATCTGGCAAATTGGATTTCGTAATATTATTCACGTGTCTTGACACATTTAGATATCACATGTCGGTCGTCGGTGAGCGTCATGGCGGTGAGTTAAACTTACGAGAACAATTTAACTCGCACACAGAAAAAAAGTAAGTGTCACATCAAAACTTATATACTTGTATATACGCAACAATATTTATAATCTTCGTAAAAGAATTTAATAATCTTGAATTTCAACTATATTATAATCTTATTCCAATATTATAGTTGTCACCTGAAGAATACAATATAATTATTTTCTCGACTAGAAAATGCGTCAAATAATAACGGAATAAGATCGTGGGCGTGGAGGTAAGAGACGTATTTTCACGTTGACGGGATTATATCTTATATCTATTATTTATTATATGCACAATTATCACACTCTACCAAATTGTTAACCTCCACGCGAAGACAGCCGCGCGATGGTAATCTAAACTGAACATAACGCACAACGCGAAAACAGTTTGAAAATATGTTATTTTCTATTTAACATTGTTTCCTTTCTATTCAAGAAAATTATTCTTAAATAATAAAAATATATTTTTCTTGATTGAACTATACAAAATTGCTTTATTCAAAAATTGTTTTCTTCGTTTAACGTGATATAATTTCATTATTTCATTTTAGTTGAAATTCAAGATTATTAAATTCTTTTACGAAGATTATAAATTGTTGCGTATATACAAGTATACAAGTTTTGATGTGACACTTACTTTTTTTCTGTGCAGATTGTTAAAGTTGTCGTTATGAGATTAGTTTTATTCTCTTATTGACGAAAGCAGAGTTTATCTTATCGCTCTTATTATTCGATCGATTTTCACAAGACAGTTATATTTTATTACATGCTTTTTGGTGCATGTACTCGTGCGAGTTCGATGCACTCGCATCTCCAGGTGTAGCTTGCAACACGCTGTTGCGTCGTATCGTAACTCGAAATCATGTCGCACAATGTGCACGTGCAATTTACTGCTGATGGAAGGTAATTCCGCCGACTGATAATCGCGGCAACATCCGGCCGGTGTGATCCGTACAATAAATACAGATACACGACTAAGTGAAGATTAATGGTAACTCCGTACACTCTCTCTCTGGTGCACGTACGCGCATTTCCACCTCCCGCTTTGTCGTTCTTCCGGAAAACGTTTCGCGAAATGCGTTACCGCGTGTTCCCCATCTGCAACATGAGAACGTTACAGATAATTCCATCTAACGCGGCTTGCATTTTTTATATTATTCTATGAATAATATGAATAATAAGAATAATACAAATACAAAAATAATAAGAAAAATGCAATATGAATAATTATTTGGACGCCTTGGACGTAACGCGGGACAACAATAATAATGTGGATATTATATTATAATATAATATCCTGTTGTGATATTTTATGAATTATGCATTTTATATGAATATATTTTACAATCGTTCAACATGAATATATTTTGCGACGTGCAACAATATTATGAAACGGAGAAAGACTAAGAGAAATGTTTAATCGTTGATGCTGAAATATGAACTTACATATCTATCCTATATTTATACAAATATTCACATTATATGTAATCTTCGCTTTACACATGTTACCACATGCACATTTGCTACATATTTCAAATAGTGACTCAACGCGCTGATCGCGAGGAAAGTTTCAATCCTCTTGCATATTCCAACAAGTTTTATACCATAATACATAAAAAGGGCCCGAGTATTTCCATCTCCCGGCGAGTTTAATGTTATAATAGCCACGCAGCGAGCTTAATGTGCTCGCGAGAAGCAAGCACTTTGTACGGCGAATTATACGTGTAATAAAATGCGCGCGGTCCGAACAACAAATTCGTCACAGCCGCGCGCGAGGAAACGGACGAACGCGGAGGGGGTGGTATTGCGCGCGGGGTGGATTCCGCGTCGTTTGCCCGTAACCGGGGATCTCGTTTTTAACGTTCGCCATTACGACGCGGGCCGGTAATGGAGCTGTTGAACAAATAATCCGGCCCGCTGCTATACTGTATATATCCTGCATACCCGCGTGCATTTACGGCTTCAATTTGCGATAATCCGCGGTCGAGATGACGTTCTTCCGTCGCAGCGGGTGTATTAACTCCCTAACAGCTCGCGCACTCTCGCTTGCCACGCTACGTGCGACTGCACTGGCCGGTGTTGAGAGTTTCGCGATCAGTTGATGGAAATGATATTTACGCCCGGCGTGTTGTAAACGAAAGTTCGTAGTATCGTTTAATTTCTTTTATGAAGGGCGCACGAGAGGTTCTGACAGCGCGAAATCATAAACCTGCAGCCGCGAGGGTGGCAAATGGTGATGGAAATGTTGCACGTGTGCCTGAATAAATATTTGTACACATGTGTGTAAGAGGCGAAAATAACTAGGAGACTGCCTTAGATTTGAACTCGAACTCTCCGGGATCCCTGGTTCACACGCCTAGGTCTTAGGCTGTACGGCCAATACTCCTACTGTTGTGATCAACTTGTTTTCATTCCGATCCTCTATACGACCTGTCAGTCTCGAGTATCTTTCCAGATCTTACAGCTCGGCCAGCCTGACATTACATTCGTCCCCGAATGTCTCCAAATCGTTGGTTCACTCCACTTGAGTCCCTCCCAACCTCAATTTTTGGTTCACTCTTCTGAGTCCCTCCCAACATCCATTTTTGGTTCACTCTTCTGAGTCCCTCCCAACCTCCATGTTGGTTCACTCCTCTGAGTCCTTCCCAATCTCCATGTTGGTTCACTCCTCTGAGTCCGTCCCGACCTCCATGTTCAGGCTTCACTACCGGCCAGCTGCTTCTCGACTCCCTCCTCTCCGAGGGGTAGCGGATTTTATCCCACTTCTGAATTGTAAGAGGCGAAAAATAACTAGGAGACTGCCTTAGATTTGAACTCGAACTCTCCGGGATCCCTGGTTCACACGCCTAGGTCTTAGGCTGTACGGCCAATACTCCTACTGTTGTGATCAACTTGTTTTCATTCCGATCCTCTATACGACCTGTCAGTCTCGACTATCTTTCCAGATCTTACAGCTCGGCCAGCCTGACATTACATTCGTCCCCGAATGTCTCCAAATCGTCGGTTCACTCCACTTGAGTCCCTCCCAACCTCCATTTTTGGTTCACTCTTCTGAGTCCCTCCCAACCTCCATGTTGGTTCACTCTTCCGAGTCCCTCCCAACCTCCATGTTGGTTCACTCCTCTGAGTCCTTCCCAATCTCCATGTTGGTTCACTCCTCTAAGTCCTTCCCAATCTCCATGTTGGTTCATTCCTCTGAGTTCGTCCCGACCTCCATGTTCAGGCTTCACTACCGGCCAGCTGCTTCTCAACTCCCTCCTCTCCGAGGGGTAGCGGATTTTATCCCACTTCTGAATTGTAAGAGGCGAAAAATAACTAGGAGACTGCCTTAGATTTGAACTCGAACTCTCCGGGATCCCTGGTTCACACGCCTAGGTCTTAGGCTGTACGGCTAATACTCCTACTGTTGTGATCAACTTGTTTTCATTCCGATCCTCTATACGACCTGTCAGTCTCGACTATCTTTCCAGATCTTACAGCTTGGCCAGCCTGACATTACATTCGTCCCCGAATGTCTCCAAATCGTCGGTTCACTCCACTTGAGTCCCTCCCAACCTCCATTTTTGGTTCACTCTTCCGAGTCCCTCCCAACCTCCATGTTGGTTCACTCCTCTGAGTCCTTCCCAATCTCCATGTTGGTTCACTCCTCTGAGTCCTTCCCAATCTCCATGTTGGTTCACTCCTCTGAGTCCGTCCCGACCTCCATGTTCAGGCTTCACTACCGGCCAGCTGCTTCTCAACTCCCTCCTCTCCGAGGGGTAGCGGATTTTATCCCACTTCTGAATTGTAAGAGGCGAAAAATAACTAGGAGACTGCCTTAGATTTGAACTCGAACTCTCCGGGATCCCTGGTTCACACGCCTAGGTCTTAGGCTGTACGGCTAATACTCCTACTGTTGTGATCAACTTGTTTTCATTCCGATCCTCTATACGACCTGTCAGTCTCGACTATCTTTCCAGATCTTACAGCTTGGCCAGCCTGACATTACATTCGTCCCCGAATGTCTCCAAATCGTCGGTTCACTCCACTTGAGTCCCTCCCAACCTCCATTTTTGGTTCACTCTTCCGAGTCCCTCCCAACCTCCATGTTGGTTCACTCCTCTGAGTCCTTCCCAATCTCCATGTTGGTTCACTCCTCTGAGTCCTTCCCAATCTCCATGTTGGTTCACTCCTCTGAGTCCGTCCCGACCTCCATGTTCAGGCTTCACTACCGGCCAGCTGCTTCTCAACTCCCTCCTCTCCGAGGGGTAGCGGATTTTATCCCACTTCTGAATTGTAAGAGGCGAAAAATAACTAGGAGACTGCCTTAGATTTGAACTCGAACTCTCCGGGATCCCTGGTTCACACGCCTAGGTCTTAGGCTGTACGGCCAATACTCCTACTGTTGTGATCAACTTGTTTTCATTCCGATCCTCTATACGACCTGTCAGTCTCGACTATCTTTCCAGATCTTACAGCTCGGCCAGCCTGACATTACATTCGTCCCCGAATGTCTCCAAATCGTCGGTTCACTCCACTTGAGTCCCTCCCAACCTCCATTTTTGGTTCACTCTTCTGAGTCCCTCCCAACATCCATTTTTGGTTCACTCTTCTGAGTCCCTCCCAACCTCCATGTTGGTTCACTCTTCCGAGTCCCTCCCAACCTCCATTTTTGGTTCACTCTTCTGAGTCCCTCCCAATCTCCATGTTGGTTCACTCCTCTGAGTCCTTCCCAATCTCCATGTTGGTTCACTCCTCTGAGTCCGTCCCGACCTCCATGTTCAGGCTTCACTACCGGCCAGCTGCTTCTCGACTCCCTCCTCTCCGAGGGGTAGCGGATTTTATCCCACTTCTGAATTGTAAGAGGCGAAAAATAACTAGGAGACTGCCTTAGATTTGAACTCGAACTCTCCGGGATCCCTGGTTCACACGCCTAGGTCTTAGGCTGTATGGCCAATACTCCTACTGTTGTGATCAACTTGTTTTCATTCCGATCCTCTATACGACCTGTCAGTCTTGACTATCTTTCCAGATCTTACATGTGTAGCAAGTATCTTGGAATTTCACTAGAAAACTCTATTAAAAACGCTAGCGAATTTTGGATTTTACAATCGAGTACTTCGATAGATTCCTTTGTCGATCGCAATTGTCATTCATCCTTTGTTCGCTGCTCGGAGAAAGAGAGAGAGAGAGAGAGGTAGCTATGTACTCTTTCGGAGGAAGTGTTGTTCGTGGTGCAGTTTCGGAAGAAAGTTGCGGAAGTTACACTCCGCGCGCGAATTATCGCGTCGGGTCACGTGCGGACTCGTTTGTGCGGAAACAATTGCTGCGCCAGTTAAGCAGATGATGGATCGATACCCACGGCAAACAAGACATGGTCGCATGTTAGAAAAAGCGATAGGTATTTATTATTTAGGGATCTACAATTGTGGATCTGCAATTTTAACGACGGTCTAATTACACGCGAGTTCGCCGAGATTTTAATGACTTTTCAGTTTGAATCTGGTTCTCATCGGGCTCTCATTGGGTGATGCCGCGCCGAAGACAAACACGCGCGATAATTACAATGTAACTATTTATACGCCGGGGCGCGCGGTCCGCGGCTCCGCGTTTTGCGCGTCGCCGTAATTTACTTTGCTAACGCGTGATTTGCGCCAGAGCGGAGCGTAATTATAAAATACGAGATAGCGTCGGAGTCTGAAAAATGCAATCGCGAGCGCGCGTATTATTCATTTTCGCTGGATCGAGTGGCGAACGCGCGCGCAAACGCCGGCTCGCGACAAATGTACGATCCGATGGAATTGTCCGCGTTTCAACCGCTATCGGTGTTTAATGTGACGTCCCTTAATTAATTTGCGATCCCGGTGGAGCGGCGGACGGCCCCGTCCGCTTAATTAAAACTCGCGCTAATATAGCGCGTATTATTTTCGCGTCTCGCGGCTCTGGCGGCGCGCACGTTTCATTCCTTGTTAATTCCGCGTCCTGGACAGGACAATGGACACTGCCGGGGACTGTAAGTCACTCTTCCTCCCTCTCTCTCCCTGTTTCTATCTCTTTGTCTCTTTCCGTCTTTCTCGCGTTTATTTGAGGTCTCTGCGAAGCGCGATGCACCGGCCGCGATGTAGCCAGCAACGGTGGAAATGTATTCTTTGACGCGCTCGCAGCGGATTTTTTCCTCCCGAAGAATTCAAGCATCCGTCTAATTACGAGAGTTGTTTCGCATGTAAGATTAAAGCGCGAATTAAGCATCGGCAGATTAAACATTTCCCCGCCACCTACTACGATGGATTCCGTGATCAAATACCGCGACCTTTGTGTCGCAGGCTGTTCTCGGCTGATGAAATCTTCAAGTTCGACTAGATTTTGCAGAAATAGGAAAACGCTTTCAATTATCCTCCTGATTAAATTATTGATAAAGTGGAGATTGATGAATCGCAATCTTCTTAACAAACTTTCTCTCTCTCTCTTTTATTCTCAAATGATTAGATAAGATCATTCGTAATCGAGTGCGCGCGGCACACGCACGCTTCATCTCCCAACACCGCGGTAGTCTCGTGAGGGTGGCGCGAGGGAGTTGCTAAACGCGGACTCATTAAAAACGCACGCGTGACAAATTCTTTCGCGAGACGCGGCTTTAATCGCGACGGAAGAGGGACGGGGAACGGGATTGGGGTGCTTTATGGCCAGCACTTCTTAGTAATTGAGTGCTTCGCCGGGTAGGAAGCGCCGCCGCGGTCGACATTGTTGCTGGCGGAGGCTTCCGTCCTCGCGGCGGCCATAAAGTGCGATTCGCCCCGAAACTTGGACTACGTCTGGTCTGAAAGGCGAATTCGGTGGTTTTACCAGGCGCGGTGGGCTCCATGAACGTAAATTTCGCGGCGTTTAACGAGCTGCACGCCGACCGTGCGCGTACGTGCTTTTTATTTAATTGCGCGGTCACGAGAGAGGGGAAAGGGAAAAGCGCGGCTCAAAAGAGTGAAATAATTATCGCGCGAGCGTAAAGCAGCGGCGACGTAACGCTGTTTCCGCGATTAGTTTGTTCGCAAAGTCCGCTTGCGGACTAGAGAGCGTTCCGCTCCGCTCCGCTTCGATCTTCCGCGCGCTCGTCGTCGGATGGCGAGAGGGTCGGGGAACGGTTCGCGAAAACACCCCCGCGGGGAAACATTAGGCCCGGTTTCGCCCGTGGAAATTCGATAAGGCCGCGTCGTCACGACCGGGTCAATAATTCTGCGGCGGTGCCCTCGCGCAGACTTCCGGCGAGCCGCGATATATCAGTCGCGGAGGCCCCGGGCCGACCCGGAACCGGAAACCGTCAATCATAGGACTAAGTTAACGCCGAATCCGCTCCGCTCGCTCGCTGGGAATCGTTTTATGGACTCCCTCGCTCGCCCCGCGGCCCGGGCCCTTCGCCCTGCGTCCTGCCTCTCCCCCGTGCCGTCATCCCTCCGTAATATACTTTCGAGAAGGGAACATCGATTTTTTCATAAATAACCGCCCACCTGGCCACCCGCCATCCGGTAAATCTCTCGATCTACTCTCACCCTGCTTCCACCCCCTCCTCCTCTAGTCTTCGCCAGCCGGCTCTTCGGATCGCCTAATTCCATGGCGAAGCGCACGTAGATACAGCGCAAAGCACTTTACGCGACAATGTAGCGGGATTATGTACAGCGAGAACCTCGAAGGGATCCAGCCCCGCAGCGTGTCGGCGGTTTTCAACCCTTTACTACGGCATTAGCAGATTGTTCTTTCTTGAACGTGGGTGGGAAGTGGATGCTATTAGTGTCCGATGATTATGCCCGCCGTAAAACGACGAGCGCGTGAATTCCGCCGCCTTAATCGCGTGTTAATGAAAACGATGTTGGCGAAACGCAATTTGCCGCGTTTCACGTGGAAATTTAAAGCGCATTATTTTGCGAATACATATTTTTTTCGTATCGGAACAGCTGGCTGACGCGGATTAATATTGACGGCGTCGCCGCTTTTTGATTCTCGATTTTGACTTACGCTCGATCGCCGATATATTATATGTAATATCGACGATAAATTCAGTGTTAACGCGCGCGCTCGCAGTTTATGCCTCTTGACTAATGGTGATGTGCGTGGAACAAGGGAATTTAGCACCCCCGCAGTTAGACCGGGATTCGACGCGGCCGTTGAAACAACGCGATTAGTATTTTACGATTGCGCGCGAAGATATTTTATTCTCGACGAATAAAAAGGGCGATCCCTGGGCACCGCTGTCAAACCCGGCGCTATGATAGTTTCGGAGTTTCGGGGGCGCGTTTAACGACGTATCGAATAACGTGGGCCGAATAATCGACGAGTTTAACCCCTCCGATGTTCATCCCGAAGGAGAACGCGAGCACCTCTCTTCTATCTTTTTCTTGCGCTTTTTCTCTTTTTCCTTCCTCTCTGTCTCTCTCTTTCGCGTAATGGGCAAAATTTTACGGACCGTTTTACGCTCGGTCATTAGCGAGATCGGCGGTAGCCTCCGTTTCTCGCTTTTACGAGCAACGGAGGCTCGCGCGCACGCCGTTTGGCAAAAAAAATAAAAAAGAAAGGAAAATAAAATAAAACGCCCGACTGCGCCCGGCGACGCGATTGGCTCTTTTCGGATTTTGCGTGCGGCCTGTAAACCCCGTGGCGTAGCGAACCGGCGCAAAACTACGACACGGCTAAAAACTTGAAATTGAGTGCAACCGCGAGAAAAAAACGCGGGCTGCCTTAAATTTACCCGTGCCTGAAATCCTCGATCATCATCACGCTTAATTGTCCCCGCTCGAGTTTTACGTTTTGCCCCGCGCATTTTGCACAGTCGTAACAGTCTCGCGTCGAGCAGTCGCGAAGGGTAGTTTCGCGATAAAGCACATGGCAAGTTTATTGGATTATAACGTTGCGTCTGGCAAGCTCGCGGCAATTTTTCGTGATTAATACAGCCAATAATTTCCAGCGGCGATATTTCGAATGTACGTCTAAGGATGCGTAAATGAAAGGAGCGACGACACATCGCGTCCGAAATGAAATGCGTGTCTGTCGTCCGGCAAAACGGCAAAATCCGCGGATCGATCGCAGGCGGCTGATCTTTCGACAACGTCCACGTTAATTAATCACGCTGTAACGAGCGTGGCGATCGCGACCGCGACGAGACCGGGCATTTCCGGATGAGATGTTCCCTCGAACGTTTCCAAGTGCGCGAGCGCGCGCGATGAAATATCGCGACGTGTCTCGCATACGTGGCCATTATGCAGATCCCGCGGAATCGTAATAACGACAGCTCGGATCGACGGCGCATTTTTATTCGGCGCGTCTCCTCTTGCTCGTTTTTCCTTTTTCTTCTCTCTGTTCTTTTTTTTCCATCGCGTCTCCGTCGCGCGACCGCGGCGGCTCGTCACGAATCCCGTATTTTTCCGACGTGAGTTACGAGCCGATGCGAACAGTGGTTAAAGCCGGCCGGACTCTAATTTTTCCCCGGACGTTAACAGCCGCGAGAGGATAGCCACGTACGCCGCGCGTGGTGGTTGCACGGGGGTGGTAGTGGTTGCGCGGGCACATCTATAATTCATGTAATCAATTGGCGAAACGAACGATAACTTAGCCGCGGCTAAGCGCTCGGCTTTTACGAGCGCTCGTTTCCGAGCGTGGGAAACGACCGCCGCGACGCGAAATTTTCCCGAACGCGTTCTTCTCCCGAAATCGTTCCGCTTGCCCTGCGGGAACCGCATCATCCCCCGCGGCTCTCCGCAAGGCTGTACAATCTCATGAAAGCTCGTGAAAACACCGAGTCCGCGGAGCGTGATGGAACTTTGTCGAGTCTCGAGGGAAAATCCGAGAAATGAGCCTCAATAAAGGGGGGTGAGCTTTCCTCGAAGCCCCGGTGCCCTCAAACATTTTTCGCTGGACAGTCGTTTCCCCTACCTTCCCCTCCGGTCTCAACCCTCTTCCTCAAACTTGCGACCGGAACACACTTGCCACAGTCGATCTTGCAACGCGCTGCTTGGTCACCTTCGGAGTTTAGCCGGTGGTCCATAAAGAGCCGGCTGAAATTACGTGCCGCGACATGCTGGTGGTGGTACGTGCCCCCAAGTCCGTCGTGTAGCACGAGAGAAAGCGGGCGGGAGGCCCGGAGGTGAGCTGCGTCCCGTTCCCCGCGGCCAAACCACCCCTTGGTGGTACCCACACTTGAAGCGTAATAGCGAGCAGGGGCTCGGAGGAGTATACAACGTCGTGCTGGCATAAACTTTACGATGATGAGGGAAGATCGGGCGGAGTCTTGGAAGTCCTGCGGCCGACTTCCCCCTTAACAGCACCTCGTGGCGTCGGTATGCGATACCTCTTTGAAGCTCGCCCGAGCTGTTTTCTTTCGCATCGCCGCCCGACGTGGCGGAAATTAGAGGAGGTAGATCGGGCTATTGTACGTGGATGAGATTGAAATGCAGTCGGAAGGGGTGTTTGAGCGCGTGTGATGCGTGGTGAGAGTGGTGGAAAATTATGTGGTTGATTACGTGATCCCTCATCACTTTAGGGATACACGTTGTGCGATACGATGAATGCAATTATTATTGTTATTGCGATTGACAGGTTTGATGATCTTTTTCTGGGCTCCTAGGATGAGAAGGAAAGATTTGTTAATAATATCAGTGGTAACAAGTTGGCGTTATTAGATTTTATTACGAGTTTTATTACAATTTTTATTAGATGTGATTATACGAGTTTTGTTATGAAAATTAATAAAATTCTGGGATATTCCTCTTTTTCTTCTTGCTTTCTCGTATTTTTAGTACGGCTTATTAAAAAAAAGCTAAATGTCCGTGTCGTGACACGAATAAGCACTCCGCGTAATCTTTGCGGACCGATTAATACGTATTGTCGCCCGTTAAACGTTCGCAGATCGATAGTTATCCGGCGAAGTGCACGATCTTGTTAACCGGCGAAATTACACCGAAATCCTCTGTTGGGGTGGAATCGACGCCTTCTCGTCCCCTATTCAGAAGTGTTTATACTCGCGGGTAACGCGAGGGTGCGCTCTCCGCGTTAATCCCGACAATTTCGACGCGCGATTCCGCCGAGAACGAATTCGACCGCCATTGTTCCGCGTAGTTGGCGCGCAAAAAAAGGAGATATCCGCATTTGCATGAAAATATCCGTGGCGGACCGTGCATCCCCTCGCCACCCCTTGTCAGGAAGCGAGCGGGACGCCCTTACAATGCCGCAATTTTCGCGCGCGAAGGGTTAACGCTTGACAAGGGATCCGTCGAGGGGTCGACGTATACTTGACGCTACTTTCCGTCTCGCCATGAGGATGGTGGAGCATGAAACGGTCCGAATTATCGTCACAATCACGTGCAGGGTGAAAGGGAGGCAAACGCGAAACTCGATGCCCGATTGCAATTTGTTTCATTGTGGCTGAATCTGCATTGTAATCGTCAATTCGCGGCGCGAGTCGATCGTCTCGGGCAATCTTTAACTGAATCATAAAAATCCACGCGAGCGTCGAAGCAAGTCGGCAAGTGGCGTTTCGCGTAATCCGGCTCCGCGCAAAAATTCCGCTCGCGTGGAAGGTGCAACTTTCCGGGCGCCCGGGGGTCATTATGCATTCGGGGAGTTTCGAGATAAATAAAAGCCGGATGTGCCTCGGATTCGTATCGTATTCCTCCAAGCAAGCGCGTTCGTTCCGGAGGCGCGCTAAAACTTTTCGACGTACCCTTAATTAGGAGCTGCCTTTTTAACGATAAAAGGATCGCGCGCGCTCTCGCGCCGAGACGAAGGAGGGTTGCAGGGGGAGGACACGCTCAGGAAAGAGGTGCGCCGTGACCGTTTTTAAGCTCGTCTTTACCACATCTTTACGTGACGTCGGAACGAGGCTAAAAGCTTTCACGATACGCGAATACTTGGATTTTATGGGGCAGGTATGCATAATAGAGAGGGTTATTGGCGATAGTGGTGTTAGTCATCGGCCGATGCATCCCCCGATGCTTTATTCAAGCCGGCGATCTGCTCGCCGCTTTTTCCGCCGCTTTAATGGCGCCGTCAGAATCGGCTCATCTACGTTAATATTAATTCCGCGCGAGAGTTATGTCCGCGTCGTGCGGAACGGCGATTCTCCTTCGGGCTCTCGGGGTATTTAATACATTTAACCGGTCGTTAAGTACGCTTTTATAATTATCGAAGTAGCTGCGTGAAGAGCACGCGAGAGAGTGATATTAAATAAAACACATACAAGTGTCGGATACTTGATATTCCGAATAAATTATTTTATATTATGATATCATCTTTTCTATTTCGCGTTAAAATCATATCGTTCCCTCATTGACTCGTCTTTGGATCAATCTTGATGTTTTTCAAAATTTTTCTAACACTCACAAGTAACACTACCCAAGTGTCACACGCCGATTTTGATAAGCTTTGAATATGTTGTTGTCTAGGTCAAAATATGAGATACATATTTTTTTATATCGGCCCGTTTTGCCATTAAGGGGGTGAAACACCCTCTTGAAAAAAATCGGGTTTTATATTTCTTAGCGAATATCGTCGAAACAATAAAACATATAAGAAAAAGTTTCAAGTAAAAGTTTTATGGATTCTAATGTACTTTATAACAGTGCAATCAGATTTTTCGAAAATGTCATATTTTTCGAAATTCCTTTCCCCCTCCACAATTTTTGAAAATTTTAAAATTTATCTTTCAGCAAAACTTCAAGCATATTTAACGACAATTCAACCATATATGATAAGGTCATATTCTGAAAACGCATTTTTCAAAATAAGCTAAAAGTACCTCTATATCGCTACATACGCGCCCCGTCCGTATTCTCGTATTTAATACGCTAGTTACTCCTGGCAACAGTTTTTTCGCACAGAGATAACAATGAAGTCGGGGGATTACTTTTAATTAACAAAATAAGTCAGGTTCTCGCCCTCTGCCGGACCCAGAAATGGTCAACGTAGAGCTGACAAGAAAATTTTACTTTTTTTATTTTTTTCAATATTTCTAAATTTGTTTGTTTTTTTCTCTATAATTGCATATATACTAACATTTCTTATGAATCTGATTGCACTGTTATAAAGTACATTAGAATCCATAAAACTTTTACTTGAAACTTTTTCTTATATGTTTTATTGTTTCGACGGTATTCGCTAAGAAATATAAAACCCGATTTTTTTCAAGAGGGTGTTTCACCCCCTTAATGGCAAAACGGGCCGATATAAAAAAATATGTATCTCATATTTTGACCTAGACAACAACATATTCAAAGCTTATCAAAATCGGCGTGTGACACTTGGGTAGTGTTACTTGTCAGTAGTAGCAGGTAGCCCTTTCTCTTGCAATTACGTTATCACTTTTTCCAAGTCATGATTTCCTGCAATTATTTTGCGAACCAGGAAGACATTAAAGCAAGAGGCATGAAAGAGGCACGACGGAGAGGCAGCGGAATGTTTCTTATCGTTGCTCGCCGTTCCTTATCCTTAATGCCTCGTTCGAAACGTGCTCGAGTGGACGTTCCAGACGTTTCAGGCGAAACCGGGTCAATTACGCGAAAACTGCTTCACGTGCAAGACTTTGCCGTCTCGATACGTACGTTCAGTCGAACGTACGTACGCGTGGAAGTCAGGTGACGCCTTCCGGGCTGCACATATCGATCATCAGTGCCAGCCGGCCACTGCAATGCACCAGTCGGCACCGGTGCTGCTCGGCTTTCAAGTCTCTCTCCCCAATTTGCATTCCGCGACTCCGCCGCTGACAGATATTCACGTACCCATTTACATTTCTCCCCCGCCATCCCCTGCTGTCTCTCTTAGCCTTCTCGTCTCTCCGTGCAGCTTCCCGGCGAAAGGACCCTTCTCTCTCGAGACTCCGAGATCCTCCGATTTATATTTATTCGCGGTCGAGTTATTTATCGGAATACAATTACGAGCTGTCCGCGCGCGGATGTCGCTGTCGTGCTACTGTTTGTTTTCAGAGCGGAAGATTGAGATAGGTTCTCAAAGGAAGCAGACTCGACTAGCATGTAACGAGTGACGAATAACTAAATTTAGCACAGCGCTCGATTAATTAAAAACACGTTCGCTTGCAGTGTTTCGAGCTGATCGCGTTTGCTTTCGTCGATTGGGATTGTGTCTTTTTACCACGTGAATGTACGCGTGTGCGCGAGTAGGTGATGATTACAGCGCACCGAACGAGCGATCGTTTTACGTAGATTCGATTTGCACGTTGACGTAACGAGGAAGAATTAATTACGCTAATGAACTAGTAGTGCCTGTATTCACGATTAATCACGGCGCGCGTACAGAGCTGACATAATGCGGTAGATGAAGTAGAAACTTGCCGCGTTGGACAGCCATCGGCAAACGCCTGTTGCCATGATCGCTCATCGTACACCCAAATATCGAGGCAAACCCATCACGCAGGGGGGATCCTCCTGCATTGTTATACCGCCCAAGTTTCACTCCGCCTGCCTGCGAGCGGGCGTACAACCGAACGAGATTACAATAGATATTTCGGAAAGGGCTCGAGCTGCTTCAGGGATCCTTAGATTGAAACTCGAGGAAGCTCCGCGTGTCCAATAATTACACAGGCCGACGTGGTTTTTGCTGTTTGAATATAAGATATCATTTTCGATGTATTTTTTCACGCTAAACACGAATCCGGCCGCGAAATTGCTCTATGACGTAAGGTTTTTGAGAAAAATGAGGTTAAAAGTGTCAAAAGTGACGTTTTTTGCCATTTTTATGATTTTTTCGCTGGTAAAATAAATTTTATTTTTTACTTTCATTTTCGCCATCTTAAAGTGCCAACTTTTATCTTTAAACTCGATTTTTCGAAACTCCGTAGGATTTTTTTTTGCCGAGTTAATCACTCCGCTGTCAAACGAACATTTCGTGCCAAAAATGTACTTGGAGAACAAAACTTCAGAACTGGATAATAATGATTTTAATATGAAGGTTTTTGAGGTCGCTGAATCCAATTCTGAAATAAGATTTTAAAAATTCAAAATGGCCGATCCAATATGGCGGACCAAAATTTGTAAAACTATTAGAATTTCAATAAAATTTGGTATATACTGTTTTTTTACTTCTGGGTGGGTTACATTTCGCTTCCCCAAATGAGATTCTGGCATTTTTAATCTTCTGTGTATAATGTACTTTACACGAGCAAAAATTAACTATACCTTACTGATGCAAACACAGTATCCTGCACCATGTTCTTTGTTCGTAGACCGTTTAGCCGCAGTAGGAGCGATTTTACAAACCTTCTACGTTTACCAGAGTGCACCACGTGGAGGCAGCCTACATCACACTCTTTTGATTTTTTAAAAATGTTTTTAGCTTTGTTGTTTTTAAATTGTTTTATCATTTTTTATCATTTTAATTTTCATTTTTTTAATCATTTTTTATAATTTCATTTTTTTATTTTTAAATCATTAAAAAGATATTGTATAAGTGTACATAGGCACATATAAACTTAATAACTTAATATCATAAATACTTAAAATCGAGTGCTACGGAGGCCGAAATGTTCGTCTGACAGCGGAGTGGTTAACTCGGCGAAAAACTCGGCTCGTGTTCAGCGTGAAAAAATACATCGAAAATGATATTTTATATTCAAACAGCAGACAAAAAGTCTAAAAATGTCGGCCTGTGTTATTAATTATCATGGATCTGGAAAATAACGGGCGTGATAACATTATTTCCAGGGACTGATAACATTATTTCTTGCAAGTACAAAGCTAAAGAACCTCGGAATCGTATTGGGAAAAAATAGAGAGATTGCAAGCGAGAAGTATTTGGAAAGATGAAAAATTTAACAATAATTACTCTCAAGAATCTTACAATCCGACAAAGTAAAATTTCTGGAAATGTCAAAGATCGAGTTTTACACGTTCTATTAGCAACGTCGTGTATTTTCCCGAGATTGCAAAAGCCGCGAGATCTCACGTTAATTAAGATACAAGATACGGTTGTCTAAAGAGTCAAAGTCCCAGGCTGCGCTGCGATTATGCAAGTTGCGTGAATCCCTCGCGCCGGCACTTTCCCAGACAGAGTGCGAGGGCACTCGTGTTAGATGGAGCTGCTCGATATAACCGTCTGCGCGGCTAAAGATTGCAGTCGAGGGAGACAGGAAGGAAGGGTGTGCAAACAATCGGCCTCCCACGACGACGACGTCTTCGGGAAGCGGAATCGCGCGATGGTGCCGCGTGTCGAGCGCTTACCTTCGTGTCGAAGGCGCGCGCGCGCGATGTATCCCCTCGCGGGATCGTTTGCTCAGAAAAACGCTGGTAGTCGAGCAAGTTAATTCAGCGAGTCGGCTCGAGGGGTTTCGCCATTAGCCTGGGCGAATCTCTCCCGCGGCATGGGGATGCTGGTCTGTTTACGGAATCACGGTTGACGGCTGTTTCATCTAGCGACGAGAGGCGGTCCGTCCGCTCGTCGAATCGGAATCTCATCGCTCGGGGTGGATACAGCGGGCAGGCGGAATTGCGTAATCGCCGCGCTCGAATCTCTTCTCGAAGAAGATCCTTGAGGATCTTGCGGGCTCGTCCCGGGATTACCACTCGTCCTGCAGAATTTCTTTTTTCTTGCCGGCCGCGCTTAAGCTCCCTCCCTCGAAGCGTGAGAGGATTACTTAACGGAGATTAGTTAGCCGAGCGTGTAATGAGGGTCATCTCGCGATTAGCCCGTTTTCTTTTCGCCGCCGCTTATGCAATACTTATTCGCTCGAGCTTATACGTGAAATCTATGAAGGAGTGCATATATATCTCTCGGAAGTTGTGTTCCGCGCGCGGAACGCGTCTCCTCGTGTATGCACGAGAGTTACGGGCGCGCGTGGTGAAGCGGATAAGCGCCGGGTTATCGCTCTCGCTCGGTAATTAAATGTAATTAATTAACTGGCGGAAACTCTTGGCTGTGACCATGATCCGCTTTTCCGCGGGCATTAAAAACTCCCCCCGGGCCGCGCGGGGATTTAATGGCCGCGAAAAAGTTTACACGGGCGCCTATATAAAATTATGCTGCCTCGTGAGAAGCGAGGGCTCGCAGTTACGACACAGAGCGCGAGTTGAGCTGCGCGTAAACGGGGATATCGTTAAACTGAATTAAGTGGCACCCGTGCATTTCGCTACTACCGAATGTCGACTGTGCTAACATATTCGTCGCATCTACGTCAAGCAGGATCAAGCAGGATGGATTTCGGTTTGATTCAATTCGCGACTCGTCCATGCCACGACGAAGTCGCCCGCGATTTCATTATCCCGCCGCGGTTGTTCGGCCAGAATTTACTTTGCCGGAATCCCCGTTAATGTCCGCGATCTCAAATACTTTAGCAAATTAATCTGGCTCCTCGTTTCACCCGCTTGAGAATGATTTCGAAATTGGGCGAAAAAGAGGCGTCGCGTTCCTGGCTGAGCCCGCGCGACTTCGAGACTGCGCGTAATTAATAGATTTCGCGCCGAGTTTCCGGAAAATCGGCGCGAGCGAGCGAGTTATACCGAAATAAAGCCATCCGCTGATTAGTTGGTCGCATCGCGAGGCGGAAGTAGCCCGCGCGATTTCCTCGAGTCCTGGGGATCGGGACGAGGCGTCTCTCCATTGTCGTCCCTGTTCCATCAGCGAGCTCTATCGGAATGAGTCTCCCATATCCCGCCTGGCGGAATATGCGAAGCACTTGATGACATGCATGAAATCCTCGCATGCTCCTCAATCTCGTCGCGGCGCGCCTCAAGAAACGGCATGGCTCGTCGCGACGCCGCGCCGGGACATCGTCGTCCTCGTCCTCGTCGTTCTGGGTGAACCGTGGCTGGATGCAAATCAAGCAATCTCGGAGTAATCAGATCTAGGTTTATTATGGCCTACCAATTCCGCGGTAAGCATCGCGGAGCTTTAAGCGCTGCGGTGAAGATTGGAGGAGCGAGGGAAGCGAGGATCCTCTCTCTCTTCGAGTTCGGCTCCGCTTCGTCGTCGTGCAAGCAATCCGCGTGCAAGCACGCTTTTGTCTTCTCGTCACGTTAAAAGCTTCCATCGCGTGTCGCGATGCTGCGATTCGATGATATCTACCAAGCTGCAGATTACCGTATCGCGCGATACGGTAATTCGTACGCTTCTAAATGTGGATTCAATTATCACAGCTGTATACAAAGCAATCATCGCGTGCCGTCATCATGTTGCTTTTTGCGCTCTTTCTCTCTCTTTCGCAAGTGCCTCTCGTAAATGATAAAAGATAGCCCAATCAAGGACCATGAATCGAATTTCTTGGACAAGTTTCGCGATATTTTTCAATCTTTCGCAGATTTCTTTTACCGTACTTTTAAAGTACTCGAGCAAGTTGTAGCTTAATTAGTACGAGTCTTTCGATTGAGAATTTCAAAAGGTAATTATTTTCCCGTGAAGCAAAGCATTTCTGATCGACCTACGATTAGCCTTTGAGGCGATGTCAAGAGAATATCTTTCAATCGGAAATGATCTTCCTACTTTGGTCTCCGTAGCCCGAGCGATTTACGTCGATTACCTCCTCCTCCTCCTCCTTCGCCGTTCATTTTTACGGCTCGGGAGTAAAAGCGGCCTTTCGAAAAGTCGCGTCGCTCACAGAGACCGGTGTCCCGATGATAGTCATTAATTCGCCTAGACGAGAGTCAGATCAGCGCCGCGTTTCGGCGTGGAGAGAGCGCCGCTCCTCTCTCTCTCTCTCTCTCTCTCTGTCTCTCCAAGAGAGGCGGAGGGTGATCGATATCTCCTCGGCACCGAGTCTGTAATTAGAAGTTCTGACCGTAGCGCGCGAGGATACGCTTCTCACTCAGCTAGGATACCTAGCAGAGACGAAGCTAGCTGGCGGATACTCCCTCGTCCTGGACGCGATCGCGCGATAGACGTATAGTCCGAACACGACGAGGAAAGGCTGGAAAAGGTGGTACACGCGCGCGCGAGAGAGCGCGTTAACGCCGACAAATGGGATCCGACGTAAGTAAGGGCTTTCGAACGGGCAACGTCGCTATTAGGCGGCCAGAATGCCGACTGCCGTCGATGTCCACTCGGGGATCATCAAAGCGGCGAGCCTCCGAGTTTCCGATCATCTGGATGGCGTCTCGCTGCGATATCACGCGCGAAGGCTCTTCATTTAGAGAGGGAAAGAGGGAAAGAGAGATGGACCGAGAGAGACTCCCCTTGCCTGCCTGATGCATCAGGCCTCGTTAATGACACCTGCTTATCCCCACTCTTTGGTACGAATCATCATCAGATTTCTTGATCGACTAGTCGCTAAAGTAAGACATTCGTCGAGACGATTATTCTACCGGTTACCCAAATCGCGAGTGCGTCTGTCGCACGTAGATGAATTAAAGAGGAAGGTACGCGCGTTGCGGCGGATTTAGTGGACGCGGAGTGCACAATGCGACGACGTAACAATCGCGGACGAGCTTGTATCGGAAACGATAGCTGGGTAAAGGGGATCAAGCTGCGTTCCGCGAAGTTGTCAGTTGCTAAAGTGGGCTGGTTAGCTCGGAGCTAACGGCTAATGAAGCGGCAAAACGAATGCGTGGAGGGTTTGCAGCGGATTCCACGAGCGGCATCGAGAAGTCCTCTCGGTTCTCTCTCTTTCTTTCTCCAGTAATAACGCCTCTCGAGCGCGACGTGTATACACGCTTCCTTACCGGGGTGGGACGATCTCGAACGCGGGATCTCCAATTAGAGCGACTCCGCCGCGGAGAATCGCTAACGAGCTTTGACCGAGAAACCGGGCCGTATCGATTACGCGGAAGCACCGGAGATTTACGAGTACCTCACCTGCTATCGAAATTTTACGTCATTGTTACGCCCGGCAGCCTTTACACCTTCACTTTGTAACCCTCCGATACTCGTTTATTTATTCAAGTCGTCAAAGACGTGCTGCTTAAATGTTTCATCGCGCTCAGTCGTAGTTTTCGTCGTAAATTTCAACGCGGTGTTAAGCTATCTTTAATATACTTGGTAAATGATTAAATAATTGTTTCGAGGATACCTTCATTCTGGAATTAATTTTCGTTTTAGTCCGGTGGACATTTAGCGCGCGACTTGATTGATAAAAGATCTCAAATGAGAATTAAATTGTTGAAATTTAAAGTGAACTGCCTGTAGTCTGATTTTTATTGAGAGAGAAAGAGGGAGAGAGAGAGAGAGAGAGAGAGAGGCAATCAAGTTAATGCGCCGTTGCTGCGGGGCATTTTCCATTCCATGCATTACAAATAATTCTACAATTGCCGAGAGAGATTTGAGGTTGATGAACATAAGTTTGATTAACATAAGTTCACATAAACTCCATTCCAGGCGCGCTTCCGCGTAACGAGCCCGACGAATAGCGTAATTAAATTCGCGATGACGTTTCTGCGTGTACGAGAACGAGATACGAAGGGAGAGACACTCCCCTCGGTGTACGAGGGCGCGAAGGGAGGCGCACTTTCGAAGGGGAGGGCACCTCACGACACGGTTGTTCTAGGTGCACCGCGGAATCGGACCACCAGCCTCGCTTCCTGGTTATACCCGACGGGCACACTCGCTGGTTTGCTCTTGTAATATCTTATTACACGATCGCTGCGTGCCTCGGCGATGTATGCGGCCGCGCGCGTGTGTACAGGCTGTTCCCAAAGAGACGCGACTTGCAGGAAATCGCAAGTCTCATAGTTATCCTTTATATACTCTTTTTTTTCAACGAATAAGCTTCTAAGAGAGAGCGATGCTGCGATGAAAACACAGACGAGAAATTATTTCAGATAGAATTACAGAAGATATCACAGCTGTCAAGATCAGTAATTAAAATTTAGGGAACTCAAAAATATCTTCTGCTATCTCCAAAGATGACGAAAAAATAAGATACATCAGATTCAAAGACACAGAAATCATTTTTGTCAGTTTTTCCAAGAACGGAATTCGGTTTTCGAAACATCACTTCCAGTTTTCGGTAATTATTTAGATTAACGGAGCAACCTCGAATGACCTTGACCTTGACATATGTTGTCACGGTCACCCTCCTGAGTGATCTTCAAAAGGTTTTAGCCGTCGCTCATTGTTTATTAAAAAGTTATTAACAAAAGAAGTTTCGAAAATATAGTAGTTATTTTGAATATTGAAAGACATAAACGACGAATATGAACGAAGGAAGGAAAGTGATTTAACCTAACCTATTCTAATCTAACCTGGTTAGGTTAGGTTAGGTTATATTTTCCGAAACTGGAGCCCCGGACACATATACGCTGGTTTTTCAGCCCGCTTCGCGGGAGGGCGGGGGGGGAGGGGCAAAGCCCCTCCCTCCCGCCAGGATCCGTGCCGTGTACCAGGTGATCAAAATCTGTACGGTGAAATCTGTAACACCGGCGTCGGCGAGGGGAGGGGCTTTGCCCCTGCCCCCCGCCCTCCCGCGAAGCGGGCTGAAAACGAGCGTATGTGTTCGGGGCTCCAGTTTCGGAAAATATAACCTAACCCAAACCTATTTCTGATTTAAAGGTAAAATTCCATCAAATATACTCTTTCGTAAACGTATATGATATCGTAAAATTATGCTCTATTCATTAAACTTTTTTGTTAATAACTTTTTAACAAACAACGAGCGAAGGGTGAAACCTAGTGCGGGTTATTCAAAAAGGTGACCTTCGTAATATATGTCAAACTCAAGTCCTTGCTTCGCGTGGACAGTTGAAAATTCGTGCAAAATCATTAAACTTCTTTTGTTAATAACTTTTTAATAAACAATGAGCGACGGCTAAAATCTTTTGGAGGTCACTCAGGAGGGTGACCTTGACAACATATGTCAAGGTCAAGGTCATCCGAGGTTGCTCCGTTAAACTAAATAATTACCCAGTTTTCTAATCCACTTTTGCGAGCCGCGAAGATACACGTCGCGGGAAAAGTGCAGGCTCGAACGCGCGCTGCGTTAATATTAATCGATTATCGAGAGGCCGCGTGTACCACCTCCTCGTATCGGCTCTTGAATCAGGACGCATCGTTCCTGCGAGGCCGTGCTCAGGTGTGCATCCTGTCCCGAGCGAGTATCGAGGACCACCGGCGATTCGTATGAAGTTATTATCCGCGTCTCGGCACAACGACGACGACGATGTACGCACGCACGCCTGATGCAAAGCGTGTCGGTCCTCCCTTCCGGCAACCCTCCCACTGCCCTCGAGGTCCCTTCGCACAAACGAGAAGAGAGAAGGAGCGGGCAGCCTGTAAAGTCACGCGCATTGGACTCGTCCGCGATCACCGGCATTAATATCTTATTACGGGATTGTCGATGTGAGGTTTCGCGGCGCGCACCCCATAATCCGCGCACCTCTGCGGGGAATCCGTAGAAGAGGACTCGCGCGACACGCAGATTCGTGTCGCGACACGGTATTAGTAGCATCGGGTAACCGACTGTCTATTCAGCCTCAAGGTACCGTTGAAGAAGTTCGAGTTTTGCGATCGATTGTTATATTTCTGAACTGGCACGAGCAATGTCACGCTGAGATTTAAATCTCTGCCAAAGTGCCAAAGTCACTCGCAGATTTAACGTAGCCTCCTCAGCTTCCTCAGCGAGAATGGAATCATCTCGATTCTTCTGTCGGTCGTAGTGTACATAATAATTTTTTAGATGCTGCTAACTTTTGATTTCTAAGTTGTATAATATTCTATCGTACAGAAATAAAATTACAAATATCAAGAATTGCTGTAAGAGAACGTAAAAGAATAATCGAACTGACTTCACTCTTGGTGGAGAAAGCAGTTACTGAATTTCCTGTTAAATCCGCGAGTGACAACGCACTCCAGCCGAGTGCTCGCACTCGACCCTTCGGAGGCAGCGGCGATGAAGGTTGTTGATCACTGTGAGAACCTCTACGGAGGATGCGGCGTGTCGTGGCGGACGGCTGGATGGATGGACGGGGCCTTGCTCGCTTCGCTCACCCGGCCGGCTCGAAGGGTATTATTAGGACCGGGCTCGAACGTAATGACTTAATACTACGAGGCTCTCTCTGTTGCTTGCTTGCTTGCTTGCTTGCCCTATGCTGGGCAAACGTCTACCTATGTGCCGACAACGGCGTCGAGTTCCTTCGCGGTAACTCCGTCGAGAAGTCGGATCAAAGACGACACGCTGCCGCTCCGAAGGGAAAGTTGATGGGCGACGATAAAGGGAAAAGTGCTGGAAAGATAAGAAGAAGAGAATAAGAACGCGGGGAAAAAGTATGAAACGGTGAACGGGAAGGAAAGAAAACAGACCATTGAGAGACTCCCGATCAGATTTGTCACACGTTATTCCGAAATACCGTAAAATACCTCATGTGACTGCCGTGATCGATGCCAATAACACTTATCAGCGCGCGTTCGCGCGGCCGAGACTCTTCATCTCGAGAATCGCTTATTTCCTCGCCGTAAATCTCGATGGGAGACGCTTAAAGTTCGGCATTCAAGCGGGACGTTAATTTCGCCCGTGGAAAACTGGGTTAAAAGCCCGCCCTTTTTCGCCGCGCGAGCCGAGTACTTGAGCGCGAAGGCGGTTTACGAGGCGCCCTTTCTCCCTTGTCGGGCTTCCTCTCCCCTGCTTCTTCCCGCCCGGCGCTCCTCGCGTGTCCTCGGGGCACCGCTCGTCATCCTGTAAATCTGCTACTCGAGAGAACGAGCCCTCCTTCATCCTCAACAGCCGAAGGTACCGCGAAGTACCTCTCTCGGCCCTGTATTTTTTCCACCGTCCATTCTCCGCGCGTTTTTCATCTACGTTATTTTCGTTTTCGTCTCGGCGCATTCGCGTCCCGCTCTCTCTCTCCCTCCCTCCCTCTCTCTCCCTCTCTCTCCATCTCTCTCTCTCTCTCCATCTCTCTCTCTCTCCCTCCATCTCTCTCTCTCTCTCTCTCCCTCTCTCTCTCTCCCTCCCTCTCTCTCTCTCCCCCTCTCTCTCCCCTCCCCCCTCTCTCTCTCTCTCCCCGCGTAACTTCTCGCAGTGGGAAAATGTTGGCAACCCCGAGATGGACGACCTTATTCCTCTGAGAGCCTCGCGCATGCATGGAGATCGATCTCTTTGTCCATCTACAAGCGCCGCGCGCTTTCGTCGACGATTGCATGCACGGAATCTTCCGAGAAAGATTAAAAAATTGACGAATAAGATGAATAAGAGTACGCTCTCTCTACAACGGAGCTTTGTTGTTTAATAATTTTATGAAGAACTTGATCGGGCGCAAATTTAATCCCGTAACTTGCTATTCTGAAAACTTGTGAACTCTCGTGAAGTCTCGTTCTTGCCCGTTTCGTTCTCTCTCCATCATTTTGCCGTCTGATGTATACTTGCTTTCTTGCACGCGTGCTCTTACGCAGTTTCCCCTTTTTCTTCTGCTCTCGTGGCGTGCATCGTGTTTCGTGTTCGACGTTGCACCTCGCCAGATAACGACAGGAAGATTATATCTCGCGGAATTAGCGGTAGTACTACTCCTCTCGGTATTCCTCGGTGGCCGTTTCTTATTTGCATCGTTTGTGCATATCTTGCTGCTGCACGAAACTGCAGCGCGAACGCGGCATCCGGGAAATCTCGGCGTGCTGGAATTATGCGGGGTATCCAATGGCGCAAATTCGAATCTCCGGCGAATTTACGGATAATGTTCCTCGAGCAAATGCACGATTAAAGACTGCCTGACTGCCAATGTACACAATGATTCGACGTTGCGAATTTAAAACGGAAGAAGAACTGCGGAGAGCAAGTAATGATTTCATGATTTTGCTCGCAAAAGTTAGTGTGATATTGAAACTACTTGTTGATTTATTAATAACAATGAGATGATATTTTAATCAAAGTATTGATCCTCGCTATCATTAATCTTTTGATAAAATGATTTATCTTTTGAGGTAATCCATCTATTTGTGATCTTAGAAATCTTACGAACATTTCAAGCATCTAATATATTGGGTTGTAACAAAAGTTGATAGTGTTGTTTAATTTTTTTAATGAAAAAAGATGACAAATTTCCTGGAAAGATGGAATCATGAAGCTATTACAAAGATGGCAAATATTAAATAGAACAAGACGGCGCATATTAAATATTTATGCATATGTATGTACAATAATTTTGTCTTGAAATTTCACTAAAATAATACTACGAGCTTTTGTTACACCCAATATTATTTTATATTTTACATATTAATACTTTAATGCAACTGTGCAATCATGCAAGCTTATAAAAAGACATTGCCACTGTCGACTTAAAGCCTGTTAAAAATCGGACATAATTAGGTCGGAAAGTAATTTATCAACGTATCTATTAGTACTCGATCGATCGACAGGTAATCTCCAAGATCATACCAAATTGATTCTCTCCGCTGCTTCGAGGGTTTCCCCGATCGCGAGGAAACCCGTCTTTAATCTTCCTCTTCCTTCAGCGAGCCTGCTTTTTCTTCCTTTCCTTCCATTCGCGGCCGCACGATTCGAGTTCTCGTACGCGAATAATTGCACCTTTTCCTTTTGCGCGAACGTTCGATTAACGGCCGCCCGGTGGGACTCGTGTGTTTTACGAAGGGCCTGCATCCTCGAGGGCGCACGGGGGTGAGGGGCCGACGTTCCTTGCTTGATCTTAATTGCACGTGCATTAATCGATGCGCGACAGGCGCGTACGTGGGCCGCAGGTGCGCACATAAATTTCTTCCGGATAGTCCCGCAGCTTCCTGCAGCGCGTCCCGTTTCCGCTTGTTGCGTCGAAAAGGGCCGCATGTGCGTCTGTCGGGCGCATCGCGCGCAAATAAATGGTCATCGTGCCCGCATCATCAAGCGTGAGCGATCAAATATTTTTCATTCTCACGATGAATATTTGCATCATTCGATGTATCATCAAGCGTTAACATTTGTTGAATTTTGCTAAAGCGCACTCATTGAACTCGTCGTGTTTATTTATAAAGATTTGTAAAACATTCGTCGGCTGTCAAATGGTTGGGAAATTAAATGCTTTCTCGAGTTTCACAATTTGTGAAGGTTTGTTATTATATTTTGAATTAGGTACGTATATGTTGATCGCGATTTGTTTTATGCCCGTTGATTTATCGGCGTGACCGCGGTGATTGCATAACGATCGCGTACATCGTGCAATTAATTCGGAGCCGTACCGAAATAGACGAGAACCGAGGGGCATGATTTGGCCAATTAAGGCCCGTCTGGTTGATGGTTCGTAAACATGCTGAACTCAAGTCAAACCCTTCCGCCTTCTTTTGCAGGCTTCTTTTCTCGGTACACGTCGAGAATAATTCATCGACACAGGCGTGCGAGGCGTCGGGTGATTACTTTAATCGCATCCTGCTTGTTATGACGCTACGATGAAGTTATTACTAGTTTCCACGAGAAAACAAGAGAGAAAGAGAGAGAATGAGCGATTTTTTGCGGTCGATTCTCTTTGCGATTTCGATTTCTCCGATTGCACAATCGAAGGAATGGAAGAGCTTTCGCGATAAAGAATACCGTGGCATTGAAATTACGCGAATTGCGTAATGCCGCGAGCTGAACCGGGTTCCCGCTAAAACAGGAAGCGGAATTTTGCGCGGCGCATTTGATATTTGAACAATCTCTCGAAATTTATGCGGGACAAAAGCCGCTTAGCGCGGCAAAGTTAGGAAACGCATTCCGACGTTGAATCGGCGCGGCGGCGGTCCCTTTCCTCCCCCTGGTGTAAATCAACATTTTTAACTCGATATAACTTCGGAGTTTGCTTAATCGAATGAGAGGATGTAATTTTAGCGGAAGTGGAGCAACGAGGGAATTAGCAATGAACGAGGTTAATGCTTGTATTAATTTAGGGGTAACATCTGGCTGAAGTTTGCAATTTACTTTAAGCAGTCGATTCGAAACAGTTGCGTTAACGCACGTACACATGTACTTGTGTATGCGTCTATATTTATACATGTATAAATGTCTAAACCGCCAGCGAAAAGTCGAAATGCTATTTATCTTCCTTAACTCGGGAATTACGACTGCAAGATTATTCTGAATATAATCATCCGCAGACTCCGAGATCTCGGCAATCTTCGCAGTCTCGTTTTAATAAAAGCGTCATGGCACTTGCAAATCTACTCCGTTCTAATATGAATACGTTTCATACAAAGTCACGTATAAATTGCTCAATGTCCATCGACAATATATCTATCCTTCTACTCACATATTTTTATATCATACACATTAACGTTTATATCCATAATTCTCTCGACAACGTAACATTTGTCTTTTTACATTCAAAATTTTCTAAAAGTACGAAACAAATAAATTCGCGCGCCATCGAGTCTCTCGACACGAAGAAACAGTTTTGGCAACGTGGTAATCTAACGGTCGGGTCAAAGGTCTCCAAGCACTCCACTCCGAGCGCACGACACGTACCGAGAGGGGCACTCGCGAGGTCTGGAAGTTCTCGGGCATCTCGGCGCTCAAACGGCTGATTTTTGCACAATTAGCATAATTATCGAGCTGGCTCACGAGTCAGTGGATCGATGACGCGGGCGACGAGAGGAGAGGAGATCTCTGCGTAAAATCGGGGCTCGCTAACGCGAGCGGATCACAGCTGCGGCCGCGATAAGATCTGCAGTCGCAGCACGCGGTCGGAGGACTCGGCCTCGAAGTCGTCAAAAGTCCAAACGAGCCTCTCGTTTATCCATCAGGCCATCTTGCCCGCGGCCCGGCACTTCGGACTGGCACGCTAATCGTGCGAGTCTCTACGACCCGCCATTTCGACCGGGATTACTGCTATTCCCCGTGGCCCGAGAGGAAGATGCGCCCGGATAAGCGTCGTTCCGTCTCTCGGCGAAGCTTTTATTTCAACACTTTTCTTTATGCGCGGCGAACGTGCTCGTCGATTAAAATCGAACGATTCCGACACAGCGGAGGAATATATGTATATAATCGCGTGATAAATGAGAGAGGGGGTGGGATCGCCGAAAAGTATTGCGAATGAGCCATAAAAAATGACAGTTATTTAATTGCCGCGTATGAATAATTTTGCGCAATCCGGACGGGAATCTATATAAAAAGACGCGCCATTATTCCGGACTATATATAATTTATTCGCGCCGGAGCAGCGCCATACGGAGATTACGGTGGATATAATTTTTTCACACTCTTCAAATACTCGAGAATTCATTTGGATTAAAAAGAGCTTATAATAATGGACGGTTCTCCACCTAATTGACGAAACGCAGCGTCTGCTACCGCGTCTGTGCTACAAGGCATTTTACATTTTTTGCGTATTCGCTTCATTCGCACAGAGGGAAGGGAACTGAGATTAACGTGAGGCGCTCTTCAAAAACCCATCAGAATAATGTGTTATTTATCAACGTGACAATAATATCATCTCGCGCATTTTGCGATGTTGCTCAACGGCGCTGAACGCTTCGCTTGGCTTCGTAATGCAATAACGTAATTCACTCGGACCTGCTCGCGAATGCGCATCGCATCCACGACGAGATTAATCCGAAACTCTTAAGCCTGATTCCCCCGGAACGCAATAATTGTTTACAGACGCTAACAATCCCGACCGGGAACGGAACTGCTGAACCGACGAGATCTCACCCGGCCCAGTTGCTGGCCCCACATTTGGCGGATTAAACCGCTTCTTCGCGTTATCGTCGAAGTTGCATCGCCGCTCCACCGAGGTCGACGTCGACGTCGGCGTCGATTGCGAGGCGACGCTCCCAGCGACCGTGCTCATCTATTTTGCAGCCACGCCGGTATAAACGCCCTCATTATGCAACGCCGGGCAGTTTCGGAGCGGCCGCGTTTGCCTCGTGTGAGAGCGGTTTAACGAGGATGCTGCTTTACGTGCGGTACCAACCCGCTCAGCCAGCGATGCTCTTCAACCCTCTTGCTTGCGCGGAAAAGCCACGATTCTCAACTTGCGTGACGATGTTGTCAT
The DNA here is from genome assembly GCF_003672135.1 of Ooceraea biroi. Taxonomy (NCBI): domain Eukaryota; kingdom Metazoa; phylum Arthropoda; class Insecta; order Hymenoptera; family Formicidae; genus Ooceraea; species Ooceraea biroi. Next base: position 1,612,578 of record NC_039517.1, read on the forward strand.
GGAAAAATTTGTGTTGCGTTTGGAAGAAAAGTATAATCTTCTATTTATAATCTCGCACAAATTTGCAGATTCTTGAAATATTTATAATATGATTCTAATGACTTTTGTTAGATTTTAATATAACTAGTACAACACAGGCGCGCGCTATTTTATTTTTCAATACTAATAATGTTTTCGAATAATAATATTCATCTATTATTTATTATATGCACAATTATCACACTCTACCAAATTGTTAACCTCCACGCGAAGACATTTAACACGGATTTTTAAGAGTGGATTTGGCATATTGCGAAGAGTTTTCGACGATTGAAAATCCTTTAAACACGCAAATGAAAAAGTTCTAGCCCTTAGAAATTTTTTCTTTTTCCAAGGAGTTCTGAGTTGATGATATCATTATTTTTTATATTGCCTAGAGTTCTCTGCTATTGAAAATACCGTAAATTCAGAAATGAAAAAGTTCTCGAGTTTAAAATTTTTTCTTTTCAGAGAAGTTCTGAGTTGATGATATCATTATTTTTTATATTGCCTAGAGTTCTCTGCTATTGAAAATACCGTAAACTCAGAAATGAAAAAGTTCTAACCATTAGAAATTTTTTCTTTTTCCGAGAAGTTCTGAGTTGATGATATTATTTTTTATATTGCCTAGAGTTCTCTGCTATTGAAAATACCGTAAATTCAGAAATGAAAAAGTTCTCGAGTTTAAAATTTTTTCTTTTCAGAGAAGTTCTGAGTTGATGATATCATTACTTTTTATATTGCCTAGAGTTCTCGATGATTTAAAATTCGTTAAAACAATAAATGAAAATGTTCTAGCCATTAAAATGTTTTCTTTTTCCGAGGAGTTCTGGGGCATCTATATTATTATTTGGCATATTGCCTAGAGTTCTCGATGATTTAAAATTCGTTAAATCAATAAATGAAGAAGTTCTAGCCATTAAAAATTTTTTTCTTTTTCCGAGGAGTTCTGGGATATTTATATTGTCACCAATACAACACAGGCGCGCGCTATGCGCGCGCTTTTTAGTTTTAAATATTAATAATGTTTTCGAATAATAATATTCATCTATTATTTATTATATGCACAATTATTACACCCAAATTGTTAACCTCCACCCGAAGACAGCCGCGCGAAGGTAATCTAAACTGATCATAACGCACAACGCGAATATTCGAAGTTATCAAAAGTAACAGTCCTAATCGAGATAACCAATCAGCGTCGCGGAAAAGAGGCAACAATGATTTCGATTTGATTTACCACGGCTTTTTTAAGAGTGGATAGAATAGGAATTGTAAAGATTGAACAGTTCTATCGGTTTTGTCAGATTTCAAAGTTTCGATAGAAAGTTTCAATAGAGAATCAAAAATGTCGAGACGAGTTTTGTTAAATTTTCAAATTTCCAAACGACGGACCTCGATGCGTTAACGTATAACGGCTTTACAGGCATCTTCGTGGTTCATTAATCGTCCGAGATAATCACCTCACCTAGCCCTTTCAACGTCGCGTTTCGATTTAGGGCACGAGCGACGTGTCTCTCCTCCATCGAAGTTGAACATTGTCGCTGCCGTTGTCGGCGAACGCCTCGGCTTTTCCATCGAAGCTCGTAATCTGCCAAGGCGGCGGCGGTGATGAAAAAGTTGGCGGACTTTTATTCCCGCGGCCGTTCATGGCGATGCTCTCGCTGTTCGCTTAAGTGACGAAGCCTTAAAGACAAGTTAAAGCCTATTTGCCGCTGTCAGATGCCTGCGGTCGTCGCTCGTTCGTCGTCGCTCGGTCGGTTGGTCGGTCCAAGTGCTAGGACCATCGAGTGCGGGAAAGTTGGCTTAATTATCGATAAAACCGTTGAGGTGAATAAGACGTTAATATAAGAAAGTCACGAGGGCGAGAAGAAAAACGTGGCCAGTCACTTGCGCGGCCATTGAGTTTACGCCTTGCACGAGTCTCATCTCATCTCATCTTTCCCCCGGGCGCGCCGCCAAACTTACCCCTTCGGGGTTTTATGTTCTCGGCTAGTTTACGCGGTTCTCTCCCCCGCGTGGACATCAGCATCTCGTAAAAGAACTCCCGTAACCCGGTACAAACGAATCTTGTATCGACGGTCCTTGATGCACCGTAAATCCGGAGCGAATCTCGCGAATGAAGGACCGTTACCGTTGAGGCATTACCGTTCGCGAATCTGGCTTCTCTGGTTACGACTTGGAGGAAAGGGGAGCACTCTTACGCGAAAGATCTCGTCTCGGAGCGAATCAGGTCTGTTATAATAATGTGGATATTAAAAAGTCTGCTCGTGAATATTAAAAGCGCTGCCACGTGGAACGTAAAAGATTGCTCGACGGATACGTTTCAAACTTATTTTATGTATCTTTATTTCGCCGAGTCTGCGTATATGTATGATACATATAAACTTCACGTACGAGCCTATATATAATATTAATAATTTTATTGGCATTTATATTATACAATTAAATATTATAATATAATTTAATTTTATTAATATAATTTCAAGATAGAGAATCGGAGATGATGATTTTCAAATTTCTAAGTGGAGGATATCGATGCGTTAACGCATAATGACTTTACAAACGTCTTCGTGGTTTATTAATCGCACCTTAGATGATCACTCCGCTCAGCCCTCAGCACGTCGCGGCTTAAAAATAACTAATTATATTATATAATTATATTACAAAATTTATATTATAAAAATATATAATGTTTGTGTAATTTTCATACGATAATGTATAAGACACGAGCCTATCGATTTTCCTATTAGCTTGTCAGGATTTCGCAAAGCTCGAACGTAATTTGCGATTACATCGCGCGTGTCTTTCGCATGAGATGAAGACCGAACAATACCCGCGCGGAGTTAATGAAGCTTCGCCCTTGCAGGGATCGTTTTTTCCGATCTCGCGGGGTGGGCTTCGCCGATCGTAAATCCCTACATCCGTACATCGACATGCCGGGATATCGATGATCCTCCGGAGATCGCGAGGGGCCGTCGTTGCCGAGTCGAAGTCGGCGTGGCGCAATAACGCGAATGAAAATAAAGCCGGCACTGCTATATTACTCGCCCCGGGGGTGTCGTTTGTTCGTTACTCGTGTCTTTTAAATCCCGGTTATGACGGCGGTATAACGGCACGCCGGAAATTCGAACCGCGACTCCGGAACGACGACTCATTCCGGGGCCTTTATCATCCTTCGCCGCCGCCGTCATTTTTTCCCTCGCGCCCGGGAATGGTGGCATAAAAGCGACAGCCGACCCCGAGATTCCCCGCGCGGGTATAAAGCTCGAGCTTTCAGATTACGGCCGCGTCTCGAGACCGGGAGAGACGAATCGTCTCCATCGCATTCCGTTTTGCCTAACGACGCGGACATCCGGCGTCCGATTCGATTTCCCGCGGTATTCAATGCTCGTGGTATTCAATTAAATTTGATCTATCATGCAATACTTGAATCATTTTTGGTAATTATGTACTTTAACGGACCCAGCCCCGATGACCTTGACCTTGACATATGTTGTCAAGGTCACCCTCCTGAGTGACCTTGAAGAAGTTTTAGCCGTCGCTCGTTGTTTGTTAAAAAGTTATAAACAAAGAAAGTTTAATGACTTCGCACGAATTTTTAGCTGTCCACGTGAAGCAAGAACATGATACTGACATATATTACAAAGGTTACCTTCCCGAATAACCCGCACTAGGTTTTAGTCGTCGATCGTTGTTTATGAAAAAGTTATTAACAAAAGAAATTTCGAAAATATAGTAGTTATTTTGAAAGAATATTGAATATTGAAAGATATAAACGACGAATATGTATATGAACGAAGAAAGGAAAGTCATTTAAAGCAGTGAATTGTTAATATATAGAATAGTTTCTTTTAAAATACATAAGTACAAAGTATTCTTCACTTTAACCAAAAGCACAAACAGTTAAACACAAAGTATTCTCTGCTTTAACTTAACCTAACCTAACCTAAGCTAAAATTCCATCAAATATACTCTTTCGTAAACGTATATGGTATCGTAAAATTATGCTTTATTCACTAAACATTTTTGTTAATAACTTTTTAACAAGCAACGAGCGAAGGGTGAAACCTAGTGCGGGTTATTCAGGAAGGTGACCTTTGTAATATATGTCAAACTGAAGTCCTTGCTTCGCGTGGACAGCTGAAAATTCGTGCAAAATTATTAAACTTCTTTTGTTAATAACTTTTTAATAAACAACGAGCGACGACTAAAACCTCTTCAAGGTGACTCAGGAGGGTGACCTTGACAACATATGTCAAGGCCAAGGTCATCGGGGCTGGGTCCGTTAAAGTACATAATTACCTCATTTTTTAATCAATGATATACAAATATTGATAACGTTAGTTGAGACACTTCGTCGTTCTTTACTGTCTCCCTCACGCGTTTCTTTTAATTCATGAACCCTATTCGCGTGGATCACGATCTCTGGGATCGTTGAAAAGACAAGCAGAAGTGCGCGCGTTACTTTGAAGTCGGGTCAGGTCATAAAGAGTTAACCAGCGCGGGTCCAGCGAACGGAGGCGATCTCGCGGAAGGGCCCTTTAATAATTACAGTTCGCGGGGCGTAAATCACTTCGCCGAAAGCAGGCGTCTCTGCCCCGGCTGGCTCCGGCTGAACTAAATGGCCTCTTGGAACGGAAAGGTCTTCATCGCGCCGCAGGATTACGCGGTCCAGCCGGCTAATGTCTTTATTATCGGCGAAGATGGTCGACCGGACGGTCCATCATCGCAAACTAGCGATCACGCAGAAGGCGAAACAAAGGCGGGAGAAAAATACGATTTTTACACGAAACGCCTGCGGGATCCACGCGACGAGCGACTGACAAGCAAGCGGAAAAAGAATCGTCTCGCCGAGTAAAGATCGACGTCTCGGGATTCCCGGTTCATTAACGTTATCTCACGATCGGCGCCGGAGGCTTGAGATAAGTGAGAATGTCGGGAGATTCATTTAAGTTTAGTGGCTTAATTGATCGCGTGATCCGTACGTTGGCAGCTACAACGAGCGAGGAACGTTTTGAGATGAAACGTCTCAATTTCGTGGCCGGCTCGAGTGACTCGTACACGGAGAATTATTCTGTCATCTTCAGGAATTGTATTAGCGATCTTACGTTTGTAAATTATTCCTTCAACCTTGCATCGTGTGTCTAATTCTCAATTTGACGAGGCGTTGACATCCTAGAACTATAAATTTTCTGAATGCATGAAAATTCTTGATAGAGAGAAAAGTTAAAGGAAAATTAACGACTCTTTTGGGCAGGATAATAGATTCCTATGATCCTTCCACAGCGTGTGTACTTGACTTTTCTGAAAACATAATATTTTTAAAGTAACATATCTTGTTAGGGCCTCGCGCGGGTGAAAATCGCGATATTCATTAATTATCGTTTATCCTTCAATGTGTATTGAACTGCGCGTCGTGTTTCATTACGAGCTACCAATTATTACAATACGTTTTATGCGTGATATGCATTGTTATAGTTTATCTTACTTCAAATCTGTAAATTAGTCACGTCGATTTGATTAGATTTCTTATAAAAATTTCATCGAAATATTTCATATAAAGATCGCGCACAACTATCATTAATTCTAATAATAATAATCACTAATTTTCATAAAATTCTCGAAATTATAGTATCTATATCGCGTATGGCCTTATTAGCGATGATATTTATATCAATTTGCATGATAAATTTTCGATTTTTGAGTAACTTTGTGATGAAGAAGATTTGAATACGAAACATTTTAACTTAATGTCAGTTGATCCTAAACACAAGTTTCTTTCAAGTCCGTCATCTCTTCTCGCTTGGCACGGTAATTACAGAGAGTGCTAGGTCTTAGAACAAATTAGAATGCGGTTCTTCATGTTCGTGAAACACAGATATGTGTTTAATTCACGAGTAGAAGTTCCCGCGGGTTTTTTTTTCTATCGGCAGGCAGCGAGCCAGTACGATGGATATAATTTTTTGTACAAACACCGGCAGATGCGCGCCATTATTAACTCGCGATGGAGGGATAATAACCGTGGCGCCGGCCAGCAGGACGGGTTCCCGATTTTTCAGCCTGCGTAGGCTGCCGATTATTACAGCGATTTTCCTATCAAGCGTCGATCCCCGATCGACCTATTCCCGTGAAATTGGGCGGCGGCAGGTGAAACCCGTCCCGATCACGTAGATCTCTTAATTTTTCTTCCCGCCCGTAAATTCCGATTTGCCGTAGCTAATTCATGGCAGATTTATAACGTTCGGCGGTCGCGAAAGAGCCGCACGATCCAAGAGAGGGCGAGAGCAATAGTGAGAGAGAGACAGTTCCAATTAATTTCGGCGCTGGCGCGGTCGAAAATTTTTAGTCTTTTTCTTTTCCGGGATAACGCGCGCATTTTTGGATGAGCAAATCTCGTCGACCGCCGGAAAATGTCCTCGTTGTTGTTATCCGCGCTATCTCGCGCGATTAATAAATAATTCCGTTTTCCGCGTTGCGTCACGCGTGCATTTTTCACGACAGTAAATACGACGCGCAGCGGCGGAAGTGCGGGCGAGAATTTTACAATCGCGTGTAACCGTTGATAAAGTTAATAATAATAAAGTGTGATTAAAAACGCGCGATGGAGGTACACGTGCGGAGCGGAATGGACGTAATGGCGAGCTGCGTCGCGATTCCGCGCCGCGATGCTGCAAATGAAGCCTCAATTCCGCTTTTGTTCCCATCGCTTCTCTTCCCGCGAATTACCCGAAATTCAATGTTAACGGCCGATTATCCGGCCGGGGACTCGTGTTTTTCTATTAGCTTCGCTCTCGCAGCAGTAACACCGACTGACGTGTTCGGTTTCCGTTCCAGGGAGTTTCGTCGAGGAAGTCGAATGAAAAAAAAAGAAGAACGAGGTGAAATGGAGGAAATTTGCGCGTGTTTTTCCCGGTCTCGTCTCACCTTCGTCAGACGAACTCGCGCGTTGCGCTCGTTTCTGTTAATGAGAGCGCCGTGAACATCGATCTATAGTGAGAATCTATACTGTCTCCGTCTGCAATAGCGCCGCTTTATTTCCGGAAAATGAAGCCGCGATCGCAGTCACTCACGGTTATCACTGTTGAAAAAACGGAAAAAAATAGTTGACGCAGCTTACGCTACTGTATCCGATAAAGAAATTATTTTGCCGTTATCGAGCCTTAAGTCAAGTGGAAGCCTTCTTGAAACTAATACCCTGCGGGAGGAAAGCTTCTACCACCTTCCGTTCTTTAGAAAACCCAGTTTCCATGATGTCGCAATTTTTCGCGCAAAAAGTTTCTCGGAAAACCAAAAAGTAATTTTATATTTCTATGTGCGCGTAGATAATTTTATATTATATTTATTATATTATATACCTAATACTTACAAGCAAATTCGAATACTTAATTTTAACAATAGATATCGATACTTGGAGTTAGACACTTTAAATTGCGTTGAATTACACGTTCGCCAAGGGGATTCCTCCAACCCGCGCTTCCTCTCGCACTTCCACTTTTGCCCTTCGCCAATTCGCGACGTTAATGAATCATAATAAAGTCAGCAGCGTGCGGGCGTGATTGCAGCCGGCAGCACACAGACTCGCGTGCATTTCGCGCATTTCGCCGGGCGTTTTGCGTGCACGCACGGATGCGGTTTCAATTATTAGTCTGGCCGCGCCGGCTGATTATCTACCCGCCAGCGCAGGTGCATTACGCGGGGGTAAGCCACTCTCGGTGTGGCCCGAAAATGATGTGGCTCTCTCGGATCTCGTGTAGCCTCAAACCTGTGCGGATTCACCTGCTCGATAATGACTCTATCGAGCAGCGGTTAGAAGATTCCCGGATGGGCCCTTCGCATGGGCCTCGGCCTCGCCAACCCTACGATACGATAGGATACGCCGGTGCACCTGTCCGTCCGCGTCCATTAAGATGTCTCGTGGATCTCGGGAACCTGCCAAGTCGGAGGGAGGACTACACGCCGCCGGAAACGCACCCTTAATCCGGTCGTTACGCGCGGAAGCCGCCTTTGTCTGCGCGTCCGCGCCGGAAACCCGTGATGAACATGCGACCATCACGGTGACAATCGAGGTTACCATCGAGTGACACGCAACCAAGCCGAGGTACTCTAGTTGACGATTTATGAGAACATTTTCCGGGAAGGAATTAAGAAATACGCATCGCTCTTATTATCCCTCGTACATTTTTCTGACTTTTATTCTTGTTGCGAACTGGTGTTTAAAATTAATACACGTCGATTGGTCATTCTGGTCACGTCACTCTGTCGCGTGTCTGTCATTTCGATTTTTTTTTGGTTTTTTTGATGCAAAAAAACTCGGCCGTCTCCTCGGCGATGCAAGAAATTCGCAGTTGAACAAGTTTATTTATTTATATTTATTAAACGGGAAAAACCCTCTAGTATACAGTAGATTACAAGAGAAAATGAAAAAAAAGACGAAGATGAAGAGTATATAGAATCCAACGGACACGTGATACAACGAAAACGAAAAAACATGATGTTGTTTGATTGCGGTACAAATCAATGGGCAGTGACATTCCATTAATTAGTAAATTCACTGCAAGGATAGTCCAGTATATTCAGTCCCACAATTAGTGGTCAATACAAAAATACAACCATTGTTATCACCCACCTTGAATCTTAATACGGGGAAAAGCAGCTCTAATCGCATTAGGAGAAGCATAAAAAAAGTCAATATATGGGGAAAATGTATTCGCAGCAATACGGAGACGATTTAATGGCTTATGGTAACCACACGATGAACGAAGAGACTCAACATGAAACAATTCAGCCCGCCTTACGGTCCTACCAGGGACATGCAGACCGATGCATTCCAGCAAATCTGGGCAATCAATGCGACCGCTAATTATGTTCCGCACAAACACCAGATCCGCCTGAGTTCTCCTGTCCCTCAAAGATAACAAGCCCAATTCGCGATGCAAATAATCATAATCGTGGTCAAAAAAGTTCATCGGTCTAAGCAACCTAAAACTGACCCGGCGGAGAAAGCGGTGCTGGATACGCTCAATCATGTCGCACTGATATACCAGATAGGGAGCCCAAACTATAGATGCGTATTCGAGCAGAGGTCTACCATATTGCCGCTGGAATCTTCCAAGTGATTACCTTAAAGGAGTCAGGAGGCACTCGGGCTATCATTTCGCGAGAGTATAGCGAGTCGAGGCGAAGTGACAGGCGACGCATCCTGCGGACGCGAAAGAGGAGGATGTATCCCGGACGGGGTGGCGGTTAGGGGATGGTGGCGAAGGAAAGGCAGCTCCGGTTGCCGGAGGAAATTGAAAAATCCGAGGAAAAAGGACGCGGGCGGGCGTGCGGACTGCGGAGTATTTAATTTAACTTTTTCCTCGTTTTAGCCGCATTTCCAATTTTCCCTCGTCCCGCGGCGCGGCGGCGCGCCGGAGGTTAAGCCGCGACCGAGGCGTCGCGACGCCGACGTTCCGCGCCGCGCTCGGAGGCGCGGGAGGAGCGGAGAGCAGGCGAGAGAGTCCGCTCGTGCGAACGGGAGAATAAAACGCGCGATACGGGTGGAGGTATCTCCGGCAAGTTATTTCCACGTAGTAAAAGAAAGAGAGATAGCGAGAGAAAGAGAGAGGGGGAAAAATTGGGGAGGCTATTCGAAGGGAGATAAATTCCTCGGTTGAGCGAGCGAGCGCGGCGAGCTGAAGTTGCTTCAATCTTAAGCGGCTAATGTGCACTGTGAATAACTTGATTGAGTCCTGTATTTCTCTTGTACATCCTCTCCATCCTCCAATTCTGACCGAAAATTGGATCTGCCTCCTGTCCGCTTCCTTCGTTTGCGAAGCGAGTGTAGGGACCTTCCGGAAGGCACACGTACCCGAGTCAAGCAGAAGCGAGCGGAAATGATAAATTAGTGGGAGCTAATAACATATAAAATATAAAGTAAGGAGAATGTAAATAAATTTATGCAGCTTGCCAAATCTCTCGGATTTGATTTTCGCCAACGACTGGAAGGAAGCAGGCTCTTGCAGGGTTTTTTCGCCGCGCGAGTGCTCGGGATGCTGCTCGCGCTGCAGCTGCAGCAAGCACTCTCGAGTTGAGGGATGCGCCGGCGAACTTTGTCCATAAATTCTGTATATTAATCTATATCGCAAACTACAGCTGAAAGTATTACACATCGTGATGCTCTCCTGTTTAATGAAATTTCCCTCCCCATCGCGCGTCACGTATGCACCGACGTCGATGTAATTGAGTCCACTCGGTAACTGGCGGAAGTAGCCTTGCAGCAATATCGGCGCTTTGCCACCCGCGCGCAAATTTGTCCGTCGTGTACAAACTATAAATGGACTTCCAAACAATCTCGATCTATCTCTCGCGATCATTGCCGACTGTGCGTTAAATCTCGCGATCTAATGTGCCACGCGTACGTTTGAAATTTGTCTCCTCGCCGCCGCAAACTCGCGCGGATAAAATTCATCCGGAATGCCGACAAGAAAAACAGACCTCCTTGAATGCAAACACTTCGCTCTCCATCCAGATCTTCGCCTCAAAACGTTATAAAAAAATCATGTATCATAATATATGCTTTTATAATATCATAAATCATATCATATCGTCAAAAATGATATCCGAACCTCGTTGCATTCGCTCAAAATTGCGCTTTTTATCACATCGATAAGAACGTGACGCGCGACTCGTGCGAGATTTTTTTCCTACCACTCTCTCGTGCCGCGCCCCTGGGGGAGTACTAAAAACGCGCGGCTTCCCTCGCAAGGGTACGCACTCGCTCTCGCACGAAACACAATCGTTTCGCCGCGCATTACGATTCCGCGCGCTGAATACGAAGAGAGAAAGAGAGAGGAGAGAGAGAGCTGTCTCTCTCAGGGATGATGCAAATGAGGCTTCTGTAAGTGAGTACCAGCTGTATTACGGAGAGTTGACGAAACCCGACGTGCCTCGCGAGACGAGAGACACGTACGTGTGAAAGAGCAAAGGGGTGGCTAGGGGGTTGGATGGCGGCGGCGGCGGTGGCGGCATTGGGCGGAAAATGCCGCGAAACCGGATACGACAGACGGAGGCAGAGCGCCGTGAAATGGAAGCCCGAGCTCAGACACGTCATCAATATATGGTGCGGCTGTCAGCCGGGGCCCTTAGACTATGAGCGACACCCTCCCTTCGGAACCGATCCCTCGGGGACCGTCGATATCCCGAATAAAGTCCCCCGCCGCCACGTTGGCTGCGCGCGTTTTCGGCTCGCTTAATGCACCACTTTGTCAATGAGAACGAATCTGCGCGTGATGTCACCGTGATTTTGGATCCTTCGGTTCTTTCGATGGATAAACCCAGCGAAAAGCAGGGTGGTCTCAATGATGGATCGTCTATGGGAGAGGGCAGCGTTTACAGCAAAAGCAAATATCGTCTTGATACACTTGATCATGTTTGAGAAAATTTAGATGGAGGGATCCATGTAATCAGGCTTTACGCGAAAGGATTCTTTCTGATGTTAAATAATTATAGTTATATTTATTATAGCTTATATTATATTAATTATTATTTTATATATTATATATTATATTTGCACGGAAATATTGCAGAAATTACAGAAAAATGTTACGAAAGCGTCGGCATGTCGATGCGAGTCGCTTTCGACCTGGATCTTGTTATCTGCATAGTTAACTAAACACGGCGCGCCGTGAATGAGAAATCACGCTGTTTAACATCGTTAATTAACATTAACGGGAATCGCGCGGGACCTCGCGTTTGACGTTAAACGCGTCACGCGAATGTGGGTCAACGAGTTTTGCGGCGACGAGTTTTACTCTTACGGGGAGACGCGCTAGGGAAGAAAAAAATAACGCAATTATCGCGTCTTGGAGCGAGTTCAAAGCCGGGCCGTGAGAGGGAGACCCTCGGGGGCGGGAAAGTGTTGCGAAGATGATGAACGTCGGGGTAGACAGGACCAGCAGCGTATGACGACCCAGATAGCTCGCGTTGCGGTTTAAGATAGCGAGAGGCAAGATCAAAAGGCTGTATTACGGCGACGAAGGACGGGCGAGGAAGAGGAGATTACGTATGGTAAAACGCGCACTGCGTTTCCTCCGGCTGGCTTTTTTCGGAAATTGCTCGTTCGCGTCGGCGTTGAGGATAAACGAAATTTCCCGTAAATAAACCGACGACGACGACGACGACGACAAGCCAAGCGTCTCGTCTCCGCGCGATGATAGGTCGCCGCGAGAATGCACGGTGAGAATCTTCGCAAAGTACTTCCCTGCGCGCGTAAGCGTGACGCAAATAAGCGCGGGATTACTGAGGAAAATCGGAATTGAAAGAAAGTTCAGATTACGTAACAGTCGAATTTTTACTTAAATTGCAGAAATGGAATTGCTTCATAAATATGAAATTTAAAACATTTCTGATAGCTGTTGCGGCAGATTTGAATCTTCTTTCTCTCTCTCGAGATTGATCGTACGTTTACTCTCCTCGCGATTATTTCGACTTAAGGGGGGAGCCTGCTTTAGAACGTTGAAAATAAGGTATAATTTTACGAATTGTTTTTGGAGAAACTATACAGCGGATCATTATAAAACTTTTATGCATTTATTAGTACATGTTTAAAGATAAAAAAAATTATTTTTTTATTTGAATATATCGCCTGTAGAGGTCGTCCTGGAGGCATCTTAGTGCAGCCGGCATTGTAAATTGGTGAGCATTCTCCTGCCTCCAAATTTCATCCAAACTGAAAAATTGAAATATTTTCTTGTTATTTATGAATTCCCATCGTCGATGAACCTTTAATATTCATAAAAACATTAAGTTAAACAATTATTTTTGCATGAAAAAGTTCAACAACTTTGCCTAAAAATCGTACTTTTGTGTTCTAAGCTCCACCATTTTGGCACTTTTCAACTTTTTTCTTCTCTCTTTGGTTCATCGACGATGGGCATTCATAAATAACGAGAAGATATTTCAATTTTTCAGTTTAGACGAAATTTGGAGGCAGGAGAATGCTCAGCAATTTGCAATGCCGGCGACGCGGCTGCACTAAGATTTCTCCAGGACGACCTCTACAAGCGATATATTCAAATAAAAAAATAATTTTTTTTATCTTTAAACATGTACTAATAAATGCATCAAAGTTTTATAATGATCCGCTGTATAGTTTTTTCAAAAACAATTCGTAAAATATACCTTATTTTCAGCGTTCTAAAGCAGGCTCCCCCCTTAAACTGAAGGAAATTCATGCGGTTGAAATTTTTCCTGCACATGTCCTGCTCCTTCGACACGTATAGCCTGGACTTTGTCGCTCTTCTCATCTTCCTCTCGCGAGCCGGACAGGACTCCTTCTCCTTCCAACGTGATATTCCAGCCGCGATATTTACGAGGCTTGCTCGATTTAATCACAATTTAAGAACGCGGCCCGGCCGCGTGATTCGTCAAGTCATTGCAGACGATGATGACGATGCCGCGGAGGTACTGCTTCTCCTCGCGCGTCTTTTTCTTTCTATCGAAATCCCGAAACAGGCGGACGCCGTCGTTCATCGGATTCTTTTTGTTTCGACCGCCAGGGGAGTCGATCGACCTCCGTGTAATCGAAGCGGATCATTAATCACTGATGCATCAGGTGTCCGTCGATGATTGACGTGCTGTTAAAACGGTGTCTATGTAAAATAATTAATTCGCCGAGATTCCGCTGCTACGGCGGAGCGACGCTGAAATATATCCCGCTGCTGAGCGTCAACTCTTTCTTCCTGCTTTTTGCGCAATAAAGTCTGAGAAGATGATCATCTTCGCGACAGTCCGAGAGAGTTACATGAAATTCTACTCTAAAACTGTTTGATGAAAGTGGAAAGTACAGTTCTTCACTTTCCTCTATCTATGCAATCTGTAAAATAATTATTTAAAATTAAAAATTAAAAATAGTAACTTAAAATTTAGTTTTAATTTGATTTCTATAGAGTAATACACATTTCTTTCTACTTTCACCAACCATATTCATATATTTTTTCTGATCCTTACTGATCAATACAGATTGGTACCGCTGAATGACCCGCAGCATAAAACTCGCGCTTGCTCTCATTTTATCCTGCAACGAATGTGGCATCCCATAAAGAGTATCCACTAGTTTCGAGATAGATACATTCTGTATAAGCAAAATAACATCTCCGAGAGGCCTTAAAAGTGGATCGCGAGATTGCGACGATGATTCGTCGAGCGGAAGACAATAATCTTGCAGGGAATCACCGATCGACGCGATCTCGGGCGGTTTCTTCTCGCGACTTGTCTCGTAGCGGAAGTTTCTTTATTGTACCTCAAGACTGCTATATATAATAAAATATCGAGAATCTCGATGAGAGTCTCGTCAAGCGCGAGGGCAAGACGAAGGGTTGGACGAAGGAAAGAAGAGAGAGAGGGAAAAAGAGTGACTCGGTTCGTGTTACAGCTTGTTACAACGGAAAGAAGCGAGTCGCACGCTCCTCTCGATAATCTTAATGGCGAGACACAGTCCGCGAGAGGAAGTTCGCTCCTTTCCGGGCGGATCGCCTCGAAAAGGAGCCCGGGCAAATTAACGGCGAATGATAATCGCGAAATGGACGGCCCGCTCCGATCTCGTTCCCGGGCAAAAGAATCCCCCCGATGCGGGAGGGAGGAGCGAGCGGGTGCTTTCTATTAAGATCCCTTATTAAAATTATTAATGAATCGCGACTGCTCGCGACGGTGGCTAATCAACGCGAGCGGGATGGGAGGAGAAGGAGCAGAAGGAGGATGATAGAAGATCGTCTCGCTCGGGGAAACGTTTCGCGGCGAGAGGGATAAAGTGACGTCGGCTGGTTCTCTCGAAAAGCAAAGTACCGTGACGTCGAGCGGAAATGTAAATGCGCGCGAGGACGAGCGAAGCGTTCGATGGATTCTAGCAAATTTGCATGCACGAGGATGATCGTTCCCGTTAAAAAAGACTCAGAGTTCCGACTGAAAGCGTCTCCGTTGATTAGCGTTTTTTCAATTAAGGGGGGAGCCTGCTTTAGAACGTTGAAAATAAGGTATAATTTTACGAATTTTTTTGGAGAAACTATACAGCGGATCATTATAAAACTTTGATGCATTTATTAGTACATGTTTAAAGATAAAAAAAATTATTTTTTGATTTGAATATATCGCCTGTAGAGGTTGTCTTGGAGGCATCTGAGTGCAGCCGGCATTGTAAATTAGTGAGCATTCTCCTGCCTCCAAATTTCATCCAAACTGAAAAATTGAAATATTTTCTCGTTATTTATGAATTCCCATCGTCGATGAACCTTTAATATTCATAAAAACATTAAGTTAAACAATTACTTTTGCATGAAAAAGTTCAACAACTTTGCCTAAAAATCGTACTTTTGTGTTCTAAGTTCCACCATTTTGGCACTTTTCAACTTTTTTCTTCTCTCTTTGGTTCATCGACGATGGGAATTCATAAATAACGAGAAGATATTTCAATTTTTCAGTTTAGACGAAATTTGGAGGCAGGAGAATGCTCAGCAATTTGCAATGCCGGCGACGCGGCTGCCCTAAGATTTCTCCAGGACGACCTCTACAAGCGATATATTCAAATCAAAAAATAATTTTTTTTATTTTTAAACATGTACTAATAAATGCATCAAAGTTTTATAATGATCCGCTGTATAGTTTCTTAAAAAACAATTCGTAAAATATACCTTATTTTCAGCGTTCTAAAGCAGGCTCCCCCCTTAAAGGCGAAGGAATCGCGATGATTGTACGCGCATTCTTGGTTTGGCATCTTTGGTCTGATTTTTGATACTATACGTGAACGGAGCCGAGCTTGAGGATGACAGTCACTGGTTGTTACGAAGTGTTACGCCTTTAGGCGATGTAATCATGATTACCTCCGCGTCGAGCGGCGTTCGTCCAAGCGAGAGCACCGTCTCGCTCGTGTATCATTGCCGGGGAACAAGATATAAGGCAACAATTTCGAGTCCGAGGGATCTAAATGTTAAAACGCGTTCCCGGCTTCCGCCTAATCTCAACGTGGCCGACCCTTAACGAGCCGGCTCTCTTTCGGCCGCCCTATAATCGACCATGAAATTACGGGGCTTATGGGAGTATACGGTAAAACATATGTCTTTTTTCCGGAGAACAGATGGACGAGAAACGAACCTGTGTTTTTCAGCCGATCTGAATTTTCTACCTACTCGCGATAGTATCTCGTGAGTCGACATTTTCCAGTACCTTATTATTAGAAATGAAATACCGACACATTCATGTAGGGGAGACCGGTGTCAATTGTAACAGGTGTCAAATGTAACAGAGCTTATTTTAGAGCCACCTTATATAAAAACACGAAGTAGCCTTCATTAAGTAATAAGAGACAACTTTACGCATTACCGTCCCGAATGTGGTCGTCGTAACGTTCTTGTTGTCCACGTTATCCCCAAATTTACGGAAATTGCGACCAAAAGTAAATATTCTCTCACAAATCTTTTTTGGTGCGCAACTTAGGTTACTGTATTTATTCAAAATTCGATAACAGCCCATTATTATATGTTGCCTGAACTATCTTATTGTGTAGGTTAGATATTTTAGGTAAAGAAACATATAAGAAAATAACAGGATAATTTCGGAAATGGCATAGAGGTGTCGATTGTAACACGAAAAACGGTGTCGTTTGTAACATCCTGGGATGTTACAATTGACATCTATACATTTACTTCGTATGTTTTAATATACATTTTTTGGTAATTATTTGGCTACCGGGTGAAAAATGGTGAAACCAAGACCAAGAAAAACCGAAAGGGGAATAATCTGCTAAACATCTCAGCTGCACTGATAAAAATGTTTCTTTTATATGTATTAATTGTCTCTCTGATTAATATTTTTGTTTATGTTTCACTTGGTTTTTAGAATTTCGTTTTGTTTGGTTCTTATTGCTTTACTTCTCGTTTCATTATTTCAATGTTTACTCGATATTATTTATAATAAAAGTATTTGTTACAATTGACACCAGCCCTGTTACAATTGACACCAGAGAGGTGTCGATAGTAACGCTCGTCGCACTATAATAAAAATGGAATATATTTCGAGACGATTCCCGATAGCTATATTATAAAAATCTGATAAGTAGCACCAAACTTGAAGGTTTGTTCCAAAAAAAATGTGAAACAAAAATTGCGAACGGTTTACTGAAAAAAAATGTTATTGAATTTTTGTTACAATCGGCACCGGTCCCCTATACCTTATTTTGTGCTTGCAAAAGTTTGTATGATAAAAAAACTTTTTATTTTATATTAATAATAATGAAAAGACGTATATTTTTTAATCAAAATTCTGGCCGTTGCTATCGATAACTTTCTGTCATCTTTCAGGCAATAGTTTGATCTCACATGATAAAATGATTCATCTTTTGAGGCAACCCATTCCTTTGTGATCGTACGAATTGTTGCGAGCGCCTAATTAGTTTAACATAAACCATACGACATATCACAAATTAAATTAAAAATCACGAGTACCACATATTAAATTAAAATCAATTAATATGCGATTTAATTAAATTCAGTTAAAAAATTAAATTTTATATAAAATTTTTCATGAACATGCAACGACCTATTAACAGGCTTCTAGGGTGCTTTGATCGTTTAAAGTTGAATTTTGCATGAAAATTAAACGAAATCCCCCGTACGTACGTAAGTGAACGTGTCGAGACCTCCAGCTCAGCCCTCCTAATTTCACGGTCGATCTTTCGGATCCGAGCGGGACAAGGAGATGCTGTAGATCATCCTCGCGGAGGAGGCTGCTAATCGAGTCCGCGCGGGTTCATCTCTAATCGTGCGTCGTCGCGCGGGAAGAGAAAGAGTAAACGGCGCTGGCCCCATGTAATGTATGCATGGTCGCCGCGGGAGATCGCCTTAATGCCTCGGTCAAGTTACTACCCACTCGCCATAAGACACCATGGTTATTCGGCCGCCATAACTCTTCCGTCTAACCTGTCCGCCATGTAATTACCGACTTTCGATGGAGGGTCCCGGAATGGACCAGCGAGAGAGTAGCTTGAAGCACATCCGCCGGCAACGGCCGCGTGAAAAACAAACACGTGTCGGAGGTGACGATTATAAGTCTCTCTCCTGTCTGTCTGTCTGTCTTTCTTCCTTTCTCTCTGATTGGGACGAAAAAATTTTAACGGATTAATTAGGGGGTGGTGGTGCAATCTGTGATAAATGGACGAGGTAGCTGACGCTAAAAGTTGAAAGTTGGCGAGAGACGTCATAAGAATTTCCGAAGAACTCCTCGAGAGTCGAGATTCATTAGAGGAGACAATCCGGGTCCTTCGAGTCCGAGGGTCAATGGTAGCTTTACGGTTTACGGAGGCAGGAATTTTTAGTATCACGAATAAGTCAGGGAAAGGCATGCTCGTGTCAAAAGCAGGATTTATTGATCGAGAGATTGTGATGCGAGAGGGAATTCGTGGAATCGAGGAACCGTGTAGCTCCTAAATACATAAATAACGAAAGATTCGTGGAGTGGAACAGGGTGTGGATGTGGACGTAGTAATTTCATGAAATCAATCATTTCTTGATTTTTTATTCGGACATGCAGAATTGTAATTAAGTAGTAGTAGCGTCTGATGCGATCGCCGAATCGGCCGATCCAGCCTTACGAACTTCGCCGATCATGCCTGTCGGCGGTTTATCAATTCCGCCGGTCCGCTCGTGGCGTAAATCACGCTTCAAGTAATCTCGAGAATTCTTTAAAGAATTTTAAATACACTTTTACAGAACACGCGCACTTCCTGGCCGCACCAGGCGATTAATCTAATAGACGTCAACGCGAAGGAAACCGGGACGGGGATCGTTTGCTCTCGCCCAGTTGTGACATAATTTATTGGTCACGGTGGGTGAGTCCGCGAGGCGGCGGCCGTCACGGCTTTGACGGGCGACGGTGGGCGTCGCGACGCCGCCGACGTCTGCGGGTTTATTTCCTCCGCTCTGTCGCGCACTTCCTCATCCCGTCCTGCAGGTTCCTTCTTTTTTTTCCGCGGCTTTTGCCGACGCGTCGATCCGGGAATCTCTCCGCTTTCCCTGCCCTCCACCGCCGCGAGATTTGGAAAATGACGTATCGGGGTCGCCTAAGCCGGCGGATGAGATGGGGATGATAGATGGAGTCCCTCCGCGAGGGGTAATTCGACTGCATTATACGTCTAGCTGCGCTCGCATGCGTGCGTGCAGCCGTGCGCCCCTGTATGCCTGTGTGTATGTGTGTGCATACGTGGGTGTTGCCACCTGTAGGGTGGCCTCCTTCCCACTGCCATTTGCTTATTCCCACTTACACCCCCGCCGGCGCTCGATTTATCATGAGATTTTTATCCCCTGCACTCGCCACGTACCCGCTCTCCCCTTGCCTTATCACTCAACTCTCGCAATTTAACTTTTGTCTTTCCTCGAGACGTTTTGCACGTTTCAGTCTCTCACGATACGGTCGGAAACATTGTGTTGCAGATATTTATCGTCGATTCCACAAATTGCACGATGACAATTCGGTGACGATAAGTTACAGCGGGAATCAAGCGCGTTTGAATGATGCAACGGATGATCGCGTTACCGCGGTCTCGTTCGTTTAAGCCCTCGCTGCACATTAATATCGGCTGATGTAGCTTTGCATGAATAATGCGCGCATAGATTATTAATGAAGATTCTCCTCTATATACATATAAATCCGGATAGAGCTGATTCGGGAATTTTAGATTGAGTCCCCACCTGCGCTCACGTTTAAGCGCACGAGTCAAGTCCTTTCTCTATCTATTTGTCTATCTATCTATCTCTTTCTCTCGCTCAAGGGATCAAGAAAATGATCTCGGGCATGGGATATATGTCGCGTACGCCATCGTGTACCACAAGTTTCCAGATACACATTCGCGCGTCTGTCAGCGTGATTCTCGGAGCGCGGTTCCGCACTTCGTCGCGGAGAAGTTTGGAAGTCGATACGGACGAAATCACTGTCCCGGTCGGGCGTGTGTCGGCCGAAACTTGCCGCTAACGTCCGCGCCGGGAACGACAGGAGAAATATTGCGCGCGGCGTTAAATCAAATCGCGTGCTACGCCAAGTTCACGTTGCATCGGGCGCGGGGGAGTAGGGTATTCCACCGTTATGACGGAATCAGGTCGCGTTCGTCCAAACTTGAAATATCACTCGCCCGTTCGTCTCCGTTTTGCGGAGAGGGTGCTCTTCCCGCCGCCGTCATCTTCGTCGTCGCGAATTCACTTTGCCCGCTCGAACATTCCGCCTCTTTCATCCGCGCGGAAACCGTGGCGAACCGTGTCTCACGGAAGCGGAACTTGCGAATCGAAGGTAACGGAAGCTATCCTACGCTCGCATGTTTCTAGTTTGCGCAATTCGAAGAGTGATCTCGCGATTTGGAGGGAGCTCGCGCTCGCGCGATCCCGAAAGTTTTTCGTCAACAGGTGTAAGAGGCGAAAAATAACCGAATGTCTCCAAATCGTCGGTTCACTCCGCTTGAGTCTCTCCCAACCTCCATTTGTGGTTCACTCTTCTGAGTCCCTCCCAACCTCCATGTTGGTTCACTCCTCTAAGTCCTTCCCAATCTCCATGTTGGTTCACTCCTCCGAGTCCTTCCCAATCTCCATGTTGGTTCACTCCTCTGAGTCCGTCCCGACCTCCATGTTCAGGCTTCACTACCGGCCAGCTGCTTCTCAACTCCCTCCTCTCCGAGGGGTAGCGGATGAATCTCAACTGTCTGCGAGGGGTAGCGGATTTTATCCCACTTCTGAATTGTAAGAGGCGAAAAATAACTAGGAGACTGCCTTAGATTTGAACTCGAACTCTCCGGGAACCCTGGTTCACACGCCTAGGTCTTAGGCTGTACGGCCAATACTCCTACTGTTGTGATCAACTTGTTTTCATTCCGATCCTCTATACGACCTGTCAGTCTCGACTATCTTTCCAGATCTTACAGCTCGGCCAGCCTGACATTACATTCGTCCCCGAATGTCTCCAACTCGTCGCGGTTCACTCCACTTGAGTCCCTCCCAACATCCATTTTTGGTTCACTCCTCTAAGTCCTTCCCAATCTCCATGTTGGTTCACTCCTCCGAGTCCTTCCCAATCTCCATGTTGGTTCACTCCTCTGAGTCTGTCCCGACCTCCATGTTCAAGCTTCACTACCGGCCAGCTGCTTCTCAACTCCCTCCTCTCCGAGGGGTAGCGGATGAATCTCAACTGTCTGCGAGGGGTAGCGGATTTTATCCCACTTCTGAATTGTAAGAGGCGAAAAATAACTAGGAGACTGCCTTAGATTTGAACTCGAACTCTCCGGGATCCCTGGTTCACACGCCTAGGTCTTAGGCTGTACGGCCAATACTCCTACTGTTGTGATCAACTTGTTTTCATTCCGATCCTCTATACGACCTGTCAGTCTCGACTATCTTTCCAGATCTTACAGCTCGGCCAGCCTGACATTACATTCGTCCCCGAATGTCTCCAACTCGTCGCGGTTCACTCCACTTGAGTCCCTCTCAACCTCCATTTTTGGTTCACTCTTCTGAGTCCCTCCCAACCTTCATGTTGGTTCACTCCTCCGAGTCCTTCCCAATCTCCATGTTGGTTCACTCCTCTGAGTCCGTCCCGACCTCCATGTTCAGGCTTCACTACCGGCCAGCTGCTTCTCAACTCCCTCCTCTCCGAGGGGTAGCGGATGAATCTCAACTGTCTGCGAGGGGTAGCGGATTTTATCCCACTTCTGAATTGTAAGAGGCGAAAAATAACTAGGAGACTGCCTTAGATTTGAACTCGAACTCTCCGGGAACCCTGGTTCACACGCCTAGGTCTTAGGCTGTACGGCCAATACTCCTACTGTTGTGATCAACTTGTTTTCATTCCGATCCTCTATACGACCTGTCAGTCTCGACTATCTTTCCAGATCTTACAGCTCGGCCAGCCTGACATTACATTCGTCCCCGAATGTCTCCAACTCGTCGCGGTTCACTCCACTTGAGTCCCTCCCAACATCCATTTTTGGTTCACTCCTCTAAGTCCTTCCCAATCTCCATGTTGGTTCACTCCTCCGAGTCCTTCCCAATCTCCATGTTGGTTCACTCCTCTGAGTCTGTCCCGACCTCCATGTTCAAGCTTCACTACCGGCCAGCTGCTTCTCAACTCCCTCCTCTCCGAGGGGTAGCGGATGAATCTCAACTGTCTGCGAGGGGTAGCGGATTTTATCCCACTTCTGAATTGTAAGAGGCGAAAAATAACTAGGAGACTGCCTTAGATTTGAACTCGAACTCTCCGGGATCCCTGGTTCACACGCCTAGGTCTTAGGCTGTACGGCCAATACTCCTACTGTTGTGATCAACTTGTTTTCATTCCGATCCTCTATACGACCTGTCAGTCTCGACTATCTTTCCAGATCTTACAGCTCGGCCAGCCTGACATTACATTCGTCCCCGAATGTCTCCAACTCGTCGCGGTTCACTCCACTTGAGTCCCTCTCAACCTCCATTTTTGGTTCACTCTTCTGAGTCCCTCCCAACCTTCATGTTGGTTCACTCCTCCGAGTCCTTCCCAATCTCCATGTTGGTTCACTCCTCTGAGTCCGTCCCGACCTCCATGTTCAGGCTTCACTACCGGCCAGCTGCTTCTCAACTCCCTCCTCTCCGAGGGGTAGCGGATGAATCTCAACTGTCTGCGAGGGGTAGCGGATTTTATCCCACTTCTGAATTGTAAGAGGCGAAAAATAACTAGGAGACTGCCTTAGATTTGAACTCGAACTCTCCGGGATCCCTGGTTCACACGCCTAGGTCTTAGGCTGTACGGCTAATAATACTCCTACTGTTGTGATCAACTTGTTTTCATTCCGATCCTCTATACGACCTGTCAGTCTCGACTATCTTTCCAGATCTTACAGCTTGGCCAGCCTGACATTACATTCGTCCCCGAATGTCTCCAACTCGTCGCGGTTCACTCCACTTGAGTCCCTCCCAACATCCATTTTTGGTTCACTCCTCTAAGTCCTTCCCAATCTCCATGTTGGTTCACTCCTCCGAGTCCTTCCCAATCTCCATGTTGCTTCACTCCTCTGAGTCTGTCCCGACCTCCATGTTCAAGCTTCACTACCGGCCAGCTGCTTCTCAACTCCCTCCTCTCCGAGGGGTAGCGGATGAATCTCAACTGTCTGCGAGGGGTAGCGGATTTTATCCCACTTCTGAATTGTAAGAGGCGAAAAATAACTAGGAGACTGCCTTAGATTTGAACTCGAACTCTCCGGGATCCCTGGTTCACACGCCTAGGTCTTAGGCTGTACGGCTAATAATACTCCTACTGTTGTGATCAACTTGTTTTCATTCTGATCCTCTATACGACCTGTCAGTCTCGACTATCTTTCCAGATCTTACACAGGGTTGATGTTCTTGAAAATTTTGTTGCTTGCTTTTTAAAGATTGCCAGCCTTGCTATAAAATTAATATACGACAAGTTACGTTTGTATTGTCACAAGTGTCTGTTTAGCTTGATTCGTCGTCATGACGTAGACGCGACCCGGATTACTTAGTTAATGACCTAGTAATAAAATCAAATGGTGGAGGATTTTCGTGGAGACAAGACTCCGTCTCGCAGCAGCCACATGGCCTAGTCCTGGCTGCTGACACGCACATATGCGAATCATGCGATGTGCCAGAGGCCCGAGTCACCCGAACCTGCAATCAGAGGACGAACGAAGGCACAGCCGTGCCCGGTGATGGGAGGGCGGCGACGACGGTGAACGGGCCGGGCCAGTACGAAAATGCAATTGAATACGAAATTGCAGGCCTCTCAAAATTCATGACGATTTATACGTATTGTATTCCCGATGCGATGGGCGTGCGCCTCGTGCGAGCGGTGCTCACGGCTCGACAAACTGCTATATATTAATTACACCGTACGTCTCCAGGAGAGATTCCACCGTGATACCCCCCTTTCTCCCTCCCACCTTCTTCCTTTTTTGGATTTTTCGTCTTTTTCGATTTTTCTTTTTTCGCATCACGCTCTTGCTCTCGAAATCGAAGATAAATCTAGAAAAAATTAATCTGCTCGTCTAAAATCGCATTTTGCATTTTACGTTGTTTTTTTCCGCTAGAAATGATCGTTTTATTTAATCAGGGTATCTACACGATGTAAATGTTTCGAGAGATGTATTGTTCGAGTTGTTCACGTCTGGTTTATAAAGCTGTGAGAATGCGCGTACGCGAATGTGGATGCGGTGCACGCGCTGTCGCGACAAGAGCGTCATCGGTGATCTTCTGGAGAGAGGGTCGATCGTGAAGACGATCCTTGGGGGCACGAGATTACCATTCAATGGATGATCCATCGGGCCCCGGGCTCTTTACTAAATCACATCGTGCGACGAAGTGACACGCCTCGCGCGCAACCACGCATACGCGCGATGTATACTATTTCATATGTATTACATTATATATATGTATATGTATCGCGCACATGGGTGCAGTGAGAGCGATGCAAGAGAGGGTGCGCGTGCATCCCGCTGTGTTGTCAGAGAAAAGAAGGCATTCAATTGAAATTATGCCCGCGCCGGAGTCGACGATCCCCGTTTTCATCCGCTTCGTCCAGATCGCGACATTAACAAGTAATAAAAAGCAGAAAAATAAAAAATGTTAATTTCATGTTACAGAATTTTGTGCAATTTTTAGGTAAAAGGTATCTCCTGGTAGAACCATTATCGTTGAACAAAAAGTTCTATGCAATAGTGCATCTCGCCAATGTTGCATACCTGCTTCATGTGTTTCTTCATGCATTGCAAAATTTGCAGCGGGCGGATTGTAACTTTGTCAACAGATTGAATCCCTCAGAAAAATTTGGTCGGCGCCCATGTAAATGTACGCGTACGCGCACACCTTGACATTTTTGCTTACGCTCGCGAGCGATTTATGCACACGTCGGTGGTTACGCCCAAAGTTTGTTCAGCGACGCGTTCCTGCCGCGCGAGAGAGATCAGTTTGTTTGCACGCACTGTGCTCGCGAAATTTGAGGTGTCAAGGTATCGGCATGATAGCGCCATGTGTTCGCGGATCGGCGAGCACCATAGATTCAAATGTAATATAAAAAGCAAACAAGACGAATATAAAAAAAGAATGCATTTCATGAATACTGCTGGACGATTGAAGGGAAGAGATCGGATTGTTTACACGATCGCTGAGCAAGCACATCATTTAAAAGTAGCGCAGAGAGAACTGAAGGTTTTTCGCGGATGAGCAAGCGATTTTAATTAAAAAGGTAGTTTTAATTGCGAAATTGTACGCTTGAAAGAATGGCACATTTCAAGACATTTATTTCTTGTATATAAAAAATTTTTGTTCAACTATCGTGAGAGATAATAACTTCCGGCGAACCGAAAGCGGTAAAATGTGCCCGCAATGAGGGAATCTTGCGCTGGTGCTCCCGATAATTCGTTCGCAGTTGTTCACCACATGCTCCCATCTGCTGTCTCACTGCACGTTTCGTATTGCAGCTTTCTCGAGAAAATTTATCACGTACTGGTTTATTACGATTCAATTTCGGTGAGAGAGAGAAAGGAGATTGCGGATCGCGCAAGGAGATATATCGTAGATATATCGGAAAACAGATGAAGAGGATCAGGGGTGTATATTTTCGTTATCCACGTTATATCACTTTCCATTTTTGGCTACTAAAATATTACTCCTCCTTATCCTTCGTGTGCGATATTTTAATCACGTTTCCATAAACAAATGTCTCGAGATTTCGTCGTGGAGAGCGAAGGAAAGGACTCGCAGTTGTGCGAGGAACGGAATTTAATTTAATGATTTTGTGGGCGTGGATCGTCGGAATCTTGAAATCTCTGATGCAGCGTCGTTCCCGTGAGTCTCGGACGGCGCGAAGGCGTGTCAAACCGAACTCGATAATAATTAATAATTCCGATCGTCGGAGACCCCGACTCGTCCGGATTATCGAGAGCGTCTTATGAAGCAAATACGATATATCATCCTTTTAAACGAGAGGCGCGGATGGCAGGACCGCTATTCTCGGAAGCGTGCACGTGGAGAACTACTCGCGGTCAATCCGTATTGTTAATCGCAAATTAACACACGTGAACAATGCCGATAATGCCATGAGCGAAGTCCCTCCTTCTTTCCCTTTACGCTCGTCGTTTGAGAAAAATATAATTTCCAACTCTTTCGCCCCTAATACCGACTATATTCGTCATTCGTGAAACGGTTCTTGTAGATTAAATATAAATTTAAATAAATATCATTTTCATGCAAATTTGTTTCTAAGCTTGGAGAATTATGACTTTAATGTAACGTTAGCGATCTGCATTGCCATGATCTGTCGCAAAACGCTATTGTAGCACAAGGTTGAAGGGTTCTTGATATTCTCTCCCTTTCTTTTTTTCTTTCTCTCTTTCTTTCTCGCGACTTGAAAGAGTGGTCTCGTTTGCGCGTCTCCTGTGCAGGTTCGAATTTTCTCCGCGATCTCGTCGCTCGATTTCCCAGTCCGTGCACGCTATTCCCACGAATCGCACCCGCTAACGCGGACGCGCATGTCGCGCGTGACCCATAAAGCGTCCTCTAAATTGACACCCTATCGTCGGCTTGGCCGCACGTCCGATAGTTCCGGCGAAATTCAGTCCATCGGCTTCGGCAGCGCGGACAATGCTGCCGGGACAAAGCCCGCCAAGATGAATATCCGTCGGTACACGACGTGTACCGGCCACGAGCACGGCAAGATGGTACCGTTCCACCGTGGCGAACACAGATATCAGCTCCTGGCAGCGTTAACAGGCCTGAACCGCGAACATATTCGTTTCCTATAAGAAGCACACGGGCATCCCGAGCCCCTAACGGGCTCTATCATCTGTACCGATCAGTCGTTAGTCCTCACGTCGCGGTTGGCAGGTTCACTCGCAGGTTCGGTTGCTGCTACTACCGCGAGGATGATTCAGGGTATCTCGAAGAAGCTGCCAGGTTTCGTGCGGGTCCTGAGTTTCTCGTGCATCCTTCAACACGTCGATTGAGGCTCCGATAATGATTCGACACATAGAAGCAGATGACGGATAAGTTTGTTGTTTCTGGAGAAAGAAGGGTCAATTTATTTCGAAGGGATTCCAAGTGGACCAGAAGGAATTTTAAGATTGATTAAATTCCTGTATTTCGAATGTGTGACATTTTTAATATCAACATAATATAAATTAATATATATTATATTAATATATATATATATTTTTTAAAGGGTTTCCATGTTTTGACATTAAAATTTGGATCACTCTCAATACTCGTTAAAAGTTAGTTAAAGGTAACTACCGGAAGTCTTGTATCGCGGACGATATTCCGCTGATCTGCCTCTTGCGGCCCTTGTCTCTTTGCTCTCCCGTTACTCCCGCTCGTCCAGGTTCACCGGTGAGAAATGAGTGTCAGAACTCGTCGGAGGTGCGGGTCCGCGCCGATGAGAGATACCACCCGGTAATGGTTTATTTAAATCAGTCGAGCGACCGTTCCGCTCGCGTCCGC
Source organism: Ooceraea biroi (assembly GCF_003672135.1). Lineage (NCBI taxonomy): Eukaryota > Metazoa > Arthropoda > Insecta > Hymenoptera > Formicidae > Ooceraea > Ooceraea biroi. The sequence continues at coordinate 1,640,090 of NC_039517.1, forward strand.
CGACGAAAAACCTTGTTAGGTCGGCGTCCGTCGTTTGATAGGGAGATCCCGGTCGGTTAATTGACGATTTCGGCGTCGAGAGATGGGACCGATAAGGCACGTAACGTTCATTGGCTCTCTGCCAAGCGGGACGAAGCGGGAGGGAAGATGTTGAAGCTGAAGGTAGGGCGGAAGGGTGCAGTATGTCGATCTCGAAGGGATCGATGTCCGTCGATCGAATTTCGGTAGTCTTTCCATCGGCTTCTTACGTAATCACGAAAGAGCCTTCGACGTCTCCGTAGTCTCCCTCTTTAATATAATGAAAATTCCACCAGATTACTCTTTCTCTCTTTGTTCTATTTTATTTAATTAAGCGATTAATAAGACATTTCTTACGTTAAAATTATGGTAATTATGTACTTTAACGGACCAACCTCCGATGACCTTGACCTTGACATATGTTGTCAAGGTCACCCTCCTGAGTCACCTTGAAGAGGTTTTAGCCGTCGCTCGTTGTTTATTAAAAAGTTATTAACAAAAGAAGTTTAATAATTTTGCACGAATTTTCAGCTGTTCACGCGAAGCAAGGACTTGAGTTTGACATGTATTACAAAGGTCACCTTCCTGAATAACCCGCACTAGGTTTCACCCTTCGCTCGTTGTTTGTTAAAAAGTTATTAACAAAAATGTTTAATGAATAAAGCATAATTTTACGATACCATATACGTTTACGAAAGAGTATATTTGATGGAATTTTAGCTTTAAATCAGAAATAGGTTTGGGTTAGGTTAGGTTAGGTTAAGTTAAAGCAGAGAATACTTTGTACTTATATTAAAAGAAACTATTCTATATATTAACAATTCACTGCTTTAAATGACTTTCCTTTCTTCGTTCATATACATATTCGTCGTTTATATCTTTCGATATTCAATATTCTTTCAAAATAACTACTATATTTTCGAAATTTCTTTTGTTAATAACTTTTTCATAAACAACGATCGACGACTAAAACCTAGTGCGGATTATTCGGAAAGGTAACCTTTGTAACATATGTCAGTATCATGTTCTTGCTTCACGTGGACAGCTAAAAATTCGTGCGAAATCATTAAACTTTCTTTGTTTATAACTTTTTAACAAACAACGAGCGACGGCTAAAACTTCTTCAAGGTCACTCAGGAGGGTGACCTTGACAACATATGTCAAGGTCAAGGTCATCGGGGCTGGGTCCGTTAAAGTACATAATTACCAAAATTATATATGTATAATAATTATATAAATAAATTTCCATGAGCGATATATGCTCATTTAATATTTCTGTTTTGCCATATCGAATCTTTAGTCCAAATCTCATCTGCGAGTACTTAGAGTATTTTCTACAAAATGCACCAACGTGCAATTAAACTCGATGCAACGCGCGGTATCGAATGATAATTTTTAGGGAAACGAATCCCACGCATTGCCAAGTGCGATCGTGCTGCGAGCAGGACGAGCCGCAGCAGCCGCGATGCTGTCCGGCATTTATCCTGGAACGTGGCCGTCGTATCGGGCGAGGAGAAAGCGAACCGACAAGATGGCGCCTGCGATTTTGATTTACGCGCGACAACGACGCGGCTCCGACATGGGGCCCGCGTGGGCGTCGATGATAAACCGCGAGATAGGTGCACGTGGGTGCATCGGTCGCCGGAAAGTCGAAGCGTCTCGCTTCCACCATTCATCACCCGCGGAAACGAGGGGGTCCACGGGGGTTCGGTCTTGTTTAAGGGGAGACGGGGTAATAATACGATTGTGCCTGGCTAATGAATGCGCGCGAACGCGCATTAATACAACTGCAGATTATGCGCATCTCTCGCGTACTCTCTCTTTCTCTCTCCCTCTCTCTCCCTCTCATCTCAGCTGTCCACGTCGAACTCCGGGTGAATAATGGCCGCGCCGAATGTTGCGGATCTCTCGCGCGTGTCATTAATAAAGACGTCCCCCGTGCCTTTAACAAAGCCGCGTTTCCGTGCGGAATCCCCCCCGCGCTGCATCACGATACTAATGCGAGAGGACGCGTTTCACCCACGCGCCGTAATGCGAGAAACGTCGGTAACTTTAAGTCATCATCTTCCCCAGGTCCCTGTCCGCGGGGTCATTAACGAAGATTTATCACGCCGTGACGTTCGACGGATTCGGGACGCGTTAAAACGCGCGAAACCAACTTCTCCGCGTCCCGCGCTCGTTGAATGACATAATTCACGCGCGGAAACACCCGCGAAAGTGGGTCGGCGATATTTTCCTCTCGCTGCTCCGGCTCGTTGTAGCCCATTGTAGTCCATAGGAGCTTTTTTCTAGTCCTTTGACTGCCCAGCTGTCGTCATTTCGAACCTAAGCCGTGATAATGTATAAGTTTGGTTTCCTACATTAATGTATGTTATATAAATAATATTTGATTTTGTTATTTTCAATGTCTTCATGAATAGATAAAACAATCATTCCTACTTAAATTATGAAAACCGTTAAATGATTGACGGAGCGGTCCACGCGTTAATCAAGAGAATCTTCGCGCGCGAGAGATGTAATTTGATTGCACATAAATGCCTCTCGTATTCCTTGAGGGCTCATTATTAAATTCTGTTTACTACGAATCGCGTGGACGTCGAAGTCTCGAGCGACAAGTCGCAGAGTTCGGCCGCGGTTTGATGCCGCGATTATGCCGCGATAATTACATCAGCGGCGTACAAATCAGACGGGATTTGCGATTTACCGTCTACGTTTACGGTGCAATTTATACGGTTGAACGTAAATGCGGGGGATTTAATGGATTCGGAATTAGTTACGCGCCGTTAGACGGTTGCGTACACGTTGAAGGCTTAGTCGCGCGCGCGCTGCGACATCGTTGACGAATTTTCGCGTCGTTTGCGCTGCAAAGCTCCGACGTGCAAGCGGATAGGGTGAATTTAATCCCACGCGAGTGCTAAGTAACCGCGATGCTGCAACAATGCGGAGATCCGCGCGTATCTTGATCGTGAATCTCCTCTCCGCAAAATCTCGAGTGATGCTGTGTGTGTGTATGTGTGTCTCTAATTTCATTAATTGTTCGTTTTTATAAGTTAAATATGTTTTCGTTTTTATACGTTTAAATGTCTTTATACGTGCGGAGGTATGTATTTGAAAGGGCAAGCTCGAAATCGTCTTTGAATATTCTTTGTTCCACAACTTTGTTACATTATATAATCTCTGTGACACAATACGAAGAAATGCTCCAAATCTTAATTGCGGTTTCTCGGAAAAGTATACAGCCGTTGTACGATCTAATTAATATTCCACAAGTCTAACTTTTCTCTCCGTTGTAATTTTCGTCGAAATGTAATGTAAAAATGTACCTTTACTATTTGCTTAAACGTGTACACTTTTTCGTTAATTAGCACGATATTCTCTTAACAACGGTGGAGAAAAATTAATACAGGATTTAATTACGGTATCTTGAATTATTAAATATTTCAAATTTCATCATTTTTGTTGTATTCATTATTATTGTATTCCAGAACGCAATCCATTAATCGCATTGTTATAATGTTATTGCTTCCTGAAGCCATTCTTATTTTAATTAACATTATAATTTTTTCGTAACGAGTAACGTGAGAAAATTACGCCGAGCTCTACGTGCGGTCTAAAAAGTTCCAAGCTAACGTTATTACGATTTAGTTAATAATATAGTTGCCTTTACGACACGGTTAAAACTTTGATTGTAAATTTACTCAAGGCGCGGCCGCTCGCAGTTCGATTATTATTTATTTAAGTCCTCGTAACTTTTTAATTAGCAATGTCGCTCCCGCAGTATAAAGAATTTACGACGACGGTGTTAATCGCGAGTTCTAAAGGCATTCGAGCACTTATAGCTTGAATTATAGTTCAAGTTACAGATACCGCGGGCGGCTCATCGTTTCCCGGCGTTTCTCGATCTTTGCTTTAATTAAAATGGAAAGCAGTCGCGTTATTCGAGTTCGCCTACTTGAGTCGGCTGTCATTTTTTTAATTAGTCTCCCTCTTTGCTATCTGAAAATAACTGTATGAAAGGCGCGGGATTCTCGCGATTACGTGAAAAGTTTATATCGCGATTTCTTCGAGTTTACTCATAAAGCTGAATAATGTAATATAAAGCTCGCCTCTACGAGCTATCATCCGGAACATAAGCGCGTTAACACATTCACTGTCAAGCGTATTTAGCTGACTTTCCGTTCGCGTTAATTGAATTATTAAGATCCACCGTGATACATTCATATAACCGTGATTATAATTTTAACAAATCAAAACAATAAGTTGTTTGCAAATTGTCCGTTTGCATTTTGTTCGTTATGTTTGCTCTTACTATCGACCATATCATCGAATCGTTATCTTACATCTGTAAATAGTTCCTTGTTATAATTTATTCACGTGCCTCGATATATTTGTTGCATGTCGGTCACCGGTCCGAATATGTCGGTCACCGGTGACAATCGTGACGGTGAATGTGTCAATTACGGATTTGCTCCCACATCTTCTTTAAAATAACCAATAATCGATTTCCTCCAATTCTATTCTATATTCTAATCACTCAATTTATAATAGTGCACTATTCTTTTCTTCTTTAATCTATAATTCTGAATGTAATCTGTTGAGGATCCGAAATAGAATCGAAACGTTTGACGAATACTTATATCGTGCTACTATAAATTGAGTGATAAATTGAGATTGACATACACATCGATACCCACGTTCTAGAGGTTCTATTTGCCTACATCATTGTAATTAAACAAAACAGAACCTTAATTAACAATTCCTTCAAATATGCATAAATGTATTAGTACTTCTTGGCACGTACAACGCGCAAGACTTATCTCTTCGCTTCAGCCGCGCGGAAGATACACTGTTTTCGGCAAACAGGCGCGAATCGGCCTTTGCAGATCGCGATTCTCTCCTTACATTTAATTACGCGGCCGAGACGCCGTGTATGACGTATATGTGTATGGAACCCTTCCCTCTCGTGCGAGAAGGGGACCAAGTACGTTGATCCGACGAGGCCTGCTGATCCGGCCTGGGTCCGGAGAATGAATTACGTGCCGCCGAATTAATAAACTTTTTTACGAGCACCCGGCAGAGGAGGGGCTGACCGAGATTCGCGGAGATACGACACGACACTTTCGCAATCGGATCCACCTTCAGCTCCAAACACGAACGCCTCGTTCTCCGAACGACTTGTTCTCCACCGCGAACATTTGTGTGTCACTTGCACATTTGAAGAAGATTGCGCTTTCGCATTTTTGCGAAATGATTGATTTTTAAATTATGAGGTGGAATGCGTTACGCGACATGCGTAGGTTTTGCAGTGCGTGATTCGTGAGTTGACGAGTGAGAAATCCGATTCGGAATCGTTATACGCTTCCCCCATAAGAGGCGACATTTCTGCTCGAGCTCGCTCGGCCCGCTTTATGTCCTCGTTATTGCGATTCGGCGCTATTGTGCCGGCCGGCCGGAGACACCCCGTTAGTAAGTAGCAATCGAGATAAAAGGACCACCCCGGCGAAGTATCGCGCTACCAGCATTATTACTCGCGGTACGATGGTCACACCACGCGCGCGCGCGCGCGGGAGGGTATCATTATTACGACATTCCACGCACTGCGTCTTTTGATAAGGCAACGGCGACTTGATCGAATCGATAAGGAAACAATGGCGCGTGTAGCGACATGGGTCCGGCAGCAGCAGATCGACGCACAAAACCGGCGTTACTTTCGACGCGCGTAGGCTCCGCGTAAAAAGGAAACGCGAGATATACTACATATATCGTGGCGTAGCCGGGCATTGTTCTCGAGGAGAGACACGCGGGAAGCATCAGGGAACACGCTCGGCGAAACAGCGGCGTTCTCGCGAGACAAATCGCGATCTTAATAAAAGTCAAGCCGGTTAAAAGCCGCGCGGAATTACGGTCGCGCGACCCAGGTTGCATAAAGCGTCTCGCATCCGCTCGTCTCGGATTCGCCCGAATAGAAAGGACTCCTGCGGAGAGATGCGAGAGACTAAGGAAATTTCGGCAACCTGTTCCGACGACCGCGGTCAATGCTGACGGCTTATACTTTCATTTCCGGTTTGCATCGCGAGCGGAACCGTGAGCTGGAGAATGGAGACACCCACTACGTTTCTCCAAGCGTGTTCCTTTTTCTCTTTTTCTCTTTTCGTAAAACCAAAATTGAAAGCGTAAATTGGAAGAAGTGATTCTGAAAGGAGAAGTAATGATTTTCAATGATGACAAGAGAAGAAATGATTTTTCGAAAGAAAGATTTCGGATCGCAAGTGTCGAGGTAATATAATAGTGGAACTCCGCATTAGCTCGTGCATTGTGCTTCACTCCGTGAAAATTCGTGAAAGGAAACGAGTTCCGACGAGAAATCGCGTTCGATCAATCGCGTTTGATCGCCCTCTGGTCGGCCAATTATTATATATTTGCGGCGAAAAGCGCGTGTACAAATGGTGAGCCCTCAAATGCTCCCCTTCGACCACGTGTCCATCAGATTTCACGTGTCAACTGGCACCCACACATGACAGACAGTCGCGTTTGATCACGTCCGGAGATACCGTCTCTCCGTTCTTGAGTGTCCATTCGGGGACCTTTATCTGACGGGACGTATCGATTTTCCACCACGCGATACGTCAAAATACCGATAATCCGCGTGAGCGCTCGGAGCTCGAGCATGATGCTATTATTATCGGGAAATCTGCCGTCGTGCTCGTCGGAAAAATGGGAACGGACGTCTAATGGCGCGAGACAAACTTCCTGATGCGAAATGAAACATGATGCTATAACAGCGCAAATAATACGCGGAAGTCTCGGTGTCTAGCGAGAGATAAATCTCATTTTCGCTTATTATATCAGATGCAAAGTGCAGGGTTAATGCACCCGCAGATATTTTTAATTATGTCGACATTTAAGCGTAAATTTATTTATCGGGCTTTCCGACGTCATAGTTAGAAAATTCTAAAAAATTCTAAAAAATAGAATGTAGATTCTCATGTGCAAATCTTAATCTTAAGTGTAAATCTTTACCTTCAATCTTTACTTTGTCTCTTGGAAACGATGTTTCCTTTCGTAATTTTGTTACTCATTTTTGACATATTTTGTCCGCAACATTAATTCTGAAAAAAGTTCTCTCATCAAGTCGATCCCGCTTCGCCGCGGTTTCTCCGGCATGCGAGAATAAATCCGCAATAAAACGGAGGACGACATTATCGCGGCGCTTTTATCGCGCACCTGCAATTCTCCGCTAAAAATTGGCCCATTAACTAAAATATCGATTATCCGGACACTCTCCGCGGGCCGTCCCCTATTAATTCGAATAATCGACTTCCCACGACGTCGTTCTCGGTTCCTCGATCGTTTCACGCCGCAAAAATAAACGCTGAATCGCGGTATGATCGCGTCGAGACCCTCATTAGAGCCTCCCTCTGCGAAAGAATATTCAGAAGGTGGTCAAACAATTTTCAGAGAAGATCGATCTCGAGATCGAGGCAACTTCGCGAGGACACGCGAGAGAGAGCTTGCAGGATTCATGGGAGGTCGCTGCGGATAACGAGCGTTTTCTTTCACTTTGCCTTCGGGGCACCGCTCGCGCGCACCCTTCGCGCCCTTCGCGTTTTTCTCGCGCGCGCGGGTGATCGATCAAGATCACGGAAACGCGCGCCGACTCCTCCGCCAACATCCGGAAGGAGCGACGGGGTGGAATATTTATCAGAGCGACGGGACCATCCCCCTATCCATCCGCGGGCACATTGTGACCGCGGTATCTCTCGTCTGGCATAAAACATCCCATTATCTACCATGAAAGCCACCCAGCTCGGTTTTACCGCGCCGTAACGCCGCCGTCACCATCACACTTACGCCCTTATGCTTCCTTCCTAGCCGCGCGCGATACCGTGATGAGATACGATCGCGTAAGAAGTAACCGACCCCCTCGCGTGCGTCTCATCTTTGACGACACTTTTGCGTCCAGTATCTCGAAAGAATCTCGACAGAGCGAGACTTAATGCGTGATTCCGCGTGATGCGCGTCGCGTCGCGTCGGTTGCGGTGAAATTGTCGGCGGCTTAAAGTCGCGCGAGGAACCACGCGATGAAAAGATTAAAAAGTTAATAAGATATTCGGTTATAATAGAAGTTCATAGCGTTCAGGCTTGTTTCGCTGGAGGCTTATTCAGCTGCAGTACAAGGGTGAAGCTCCCTCGGTAAGAAGGGATCGCCGTTATTGAACCATCGAGTGGTGTCCCGAAGATGATAGAAAAATCTTTTTCCGCGAGAAAACCGTCGCTTTCGTATCTCACGTACCACCGATTGGCAGATTTTCCACCGAATTCCGAATCGATCGTCGCTATATCAAGATTCTGATACTTATTACTTCCGCTTTCTGGATTTATGCGACATTCATCTCTCCCATCAGTGGCGGGGTCAGTGTCGCGGCTTGAGAAGACCTGACACTCCATCTTTCAATTCCGCTCGCATCGTCTAACTTGGCGATTTTCGCGAGAGAACGGATCCGCGTTATTTTCCGCCGGATATCGCGAGAACGCGGATTAAGGAAATTGTCTGCCCGAGGTGAATGACTCGGCATGTGATTGCGTCTCGCTCTCACCTGTCTCGTTCAATATCGCCCCCCTTGTACACGCGCGGATGATATTAGGGGTGTGATTTAGTTTTGAGGGTTCTTTTTGCTCAAAAACGCATGTATTTAAATATGATAATGAATGAATACCTTAATCAAAATATTTTCCTTCGTTTTCTATAACTTTTTCCCATCTTTCTGGCAAGAGATCGATTCCACCACGATAAAATCACTCTTCTTTTCAGTTGATCCATTCGTCGACGAATTTTCGCACTTCTTCCAAATTATCAAAGTGTGTATCCTCTAAAGCGTGTTGCATCCACCGGAACAAATAATAATCGCATGGAGCAATGTCCGGAGAAGACTTGCCATTCAAGCTCTAATAGCGTTTGTTTCACTGATAACGCAACGTGAGGTCGAGCCTTGTCACGAAGAAGAATCACTTTCCGTCGTTTACTCGCAATTGGTGCTCGTTTTTCGTCCAATGCTTGCTTCAACTTGTACAATTGGCGTCGATAACGATCAGCCGTGACAGTCTCATGCGGATTTAACAGCTCATAGTACACTATCCCACCAAATACAGAGCATTACTTTTCAACCGTGAATATTGCGTCTCGGAGTGGATGTTGATGGTTCGCCTGGATCCACCCATGATTTTCTGCCTTTCGGATTATCAAAATAGATCCACTTTTCATCCCCAGTAACAATGCGAGACAAAAGACTCTTCTTTTTTCGCCTGGCGATCAACGAAATGCAAATGTTCAAATGGCACTTTCCGATAATTGATGTCGAACCCATTTCCCTTCTTTCTGAATTTTTCCCATTTCATGTAAATGTTGTACGAGCAACATTTAATGCTCTGGCAAGTTCTGAAGTGGATTCTGTTGGATTTTCGTGCAATAATGCTTGCAAATCTGCATTTTCAAGCTTTCTTGGTTGTCCCGAGCGTTCTTTGTCCTTTACATCAGTATCACCACTTTTAAAACGTCTAAACCAGTATTCACACTCTTAATTGATGGGGCAGAATCACCATAAGTTTCCACAAGAATTCTATAACCGTCAGCCGCAGTTTTCTTTTGATTAAAAAACAAAAGCAACGCATGTCGAAAATGCTCTTTCGGAAGTTGCATTTTTACGATATAAACACGACTGTTATTGCGTCTATTGCTATAATGCTACTAAATGTCATGGATAATGTCAAGACTGTAAGAAACAACAGTTATCGGAAACAACTATTGGAACAAACTGACACTACAGCCATCTGTTGCAAAACCCTCAAAACTAAATCACACTCCTAATATTTTAATCATCGTTGAGCCATCAGGGAAATTAGAAATTAAAGCCGCCGTCAATTTCGCGCGTTGAGCGTCACCTTGGAATTACTCGAAAGGTGGTCAATGAGCCTCTTTCTTTCGCTCGCTCGGGAAATGCAACGAGAGGGCAAGAAAGAAAGAGAAAGACGGGAAAAGAGAAGTGAGAAAGTGCAGAATGGGAAAGAGCTCGTCGAGGGTGAATGGAACCGGGAAAAACGAGGAGGAGAACGCCGTCACGAGTCGAGACGTTAATGAGGAGGGTACGTGTGTGGGATACACACCATTCACCCGCGTACTCGCGCGAGCACCGAGTACCAGCACGCGAGTACCTCGAGCCGAGCCAGACTTGTCGCTGAGCTGAGCACCAAGTGGTCCGGGTTCGTGTGCGATCCGGCTTTTCGTTCCAGACACTCGGCAGACCGCGCCGCTCTCCATGCGAAATTTACGCTCGCGTGAACGTGCTCGCAATAACGTGCGCGATAGTAATTCGAGTGCCGGGCGGAAACGTCAATTGCGCGCGATGACAATCCGCGGCGCGCGCGAGTCATCCTCGTCTCGCGCAATCTCCAGCAATGCATTTCGAGAGACGAAATGTATCTTGCAGCAATCTTACCGTCTCTTATCGATCTCGTGAATTGATATTTATTGATGATAATTAACATTAAATAGTTTCATGTTATCTTGAATCGAGGAAGCATATTTATTATCTCGAGTCGAAGAAACAAATTTGTCTCGTTGTTGCAAGTCGACTGAAATGACTATGCTATCATACATTAGGCATCATCGCGCGTGAGAGAATCTTATTTCTCTTAAGATCACGGTCAATTAAAATTAAAATTAAATCAATTAAAATTCGTTCAAACAAAATGACCGCGTCGGCAATTTGCCATAATCGCAATAAAGCGAGTGCGAGGATGTCGATGCAGCTTTTCGCCTTGCAGCATCCCTTGTTGAGCAAATAAAGATGAGCACAAGCAGTCAGGATGCCCCTCTCTCTTTCTCTCTCTTCGCCAGGCGTTTGCCGTTCGGAAAGTTCTCATGAAAATACCGTTGTGTTACTTGCTTAGGGGTGTGTGGGCGCGCGAACATGGGGAGGGATGACGGGAGGGGAAGAGAAAAGCGCCGATAATAAAGACCGCTTTTTGGTCTGATCGAAAACTTTTTTCATCTCGCCGGCGCCTCCGTTCGCGCCCGCGCGCGAATCGCACCCCGACTTCAGCCCTTCTCCCAGCGTTCGCCGCCCGGCGTTCGCGATCGCCCTCGAAACGAGGAACCCATTATTCGCCGGAGCTCCGGCGGACGTAAGTGTTGACAGATAAGTGAAAGGGAGGTGCCGGCGCGGCCTCCGTTAAACGGAATCAGCGCTGAAAGGAAAACGCCGAGCTCCCGCGGCGTTTTAATCAATCTCTTTCTCGTCCTTCCGCCTTCTCGCTCTGTGCCCTTCTCTTTCTCTCTCTCTCCCTCCGAAGCTTCCACCTCTAGTCTTCCTATCTATCGTCTCCCGCGTCTTTCGGAGGCACCTTTTCATAGCCCGATGCCTCGCTTCCGTTTCCTTTTCTGCTCGTAGGTGAACTTCGTCCTCGAGCCACCCTCCTCGTATCTACCCTGCAGACATGGTGGACAGGGTACGGGGTGAAGGACGGCTCGATATCTCTCTGAGAGCACCGGCGCACCGTAGTTTGTATAGTTTCATTGAACTTGATGCGGCGGGACAGGGAGCAGAACAGACGGCTGAGAAGGGTGCGAGGGAGAACGGGGAAGGATCAGTTGCGAGGGTGGCGCGGCCGCCCTGCACCCAGGCCACCACTACGGTTAATCAGCTGCGAACAGTGACGAAGGTACCCAAGGGGAGTCACAGCAGAATGGAAGATCGCGTTTTGCTTATTTATACCAGCCGTTTGATTCGAGGGTGACGTGAAGGAAACGTTGAACGTCAGGGTGGCGTAGATAAGAGTCTCGGTCTTCTGCGTCGCTTTTCAGGCACGATCGCTCGCTCGTCTGTTTGCGTAATGGCATCTGAAAGGGATGTAATCGTCCTCGAATCGTTGACTGGTACTCCGAGCCGCCGTCGAAATCTCAGAATTCTTCTTAAGAAAACGCACGTCTCCATTTCGCGCACATTTGCGAAGAGCGACTAAACCTTTCGTTATCCCTAACTATCGCATAAATAAATTGCTCGTCCCGAGATAACGGTGAATGTTTAACGAGCGCTAAAAGAATCTCTTGAATAAGACCAGAACGAGTTCTCCCTCGGCTCGCTTAATTTATACATAAAGCCGAGCCGAGAGATAGACGTGGGTGCTTTTTCGCGCGATTCGCGCCAGTCAATCAGTCAACCTCGAGTCAGTCAGCCAGCGTCTCTCGCATGCGGGAGGGCGGTGAGCGAGGGTGAGCCGCGGAGGCGCAGGGGTGTCCACAATCAAATATTCAACAGACGCTGAGCTGCAAAGTGCCAGAAACTCGTCCCGAGCCCAGCTTCCTCCCGCGGGACGTCGTCCGGGTGAGCCGAAAATCCGACAAGCCCCTACCGTCGGCTCAACGTGCGACGTCCGCCGGGAAACAAATCTGGGAGCTCGCCTTCGCGAGAAGCCCGGCCATTTTTACTCCCCTGCATGCATCCTGGCGTCAGTGTTCGCTCCCCCGTCCTCCGCGCTTTCAATATTAAAATGTAATCGTACGCGCGCGGAGGCACGGTCGAGGGTGGGCTCGGTCGACGGTCTATCGCTCGCGTTCGATTATCGGAGTCTGCAGCGAGTCCTTTTGTCGGTGGGTGAATGTTTTGGCATTGGAATATATTTTAAGGAGACGTCATCATTTTGTTGAATCTCCTGTTGTAGTTTGTTCTTGAAAGTAAGATGCTTCTCTCGTAACAGAATAAGAATGTTGCGACGCCAAAGAGCAGATCAGTCCACGAGAGAAACATTGTCCTCGTGAATCGTTATTTGCCTCGTAATTACTTGCCCGCGGAATAATTAATATTGATAGACACTCCTCGTGTTGATTAACGTCGCGACTATCCGCAGGAGAGAAGCTTCTGCGCCGCTTCAGCAGGAGGAAGAGGAGAACGTTTTTAATTAAACAACGCGTGAGAAGAAACCTCGAGGTGCACGGCGCGTCTTGGCGATGTCTCGACGGGCCGTGCGACGAGTTTGCGTGGTGGGCGTTTTAATTAATTTTTGCGAACTTCGATGACCCGCTTTCCCGGTTGCTGACGTTGCTGACGCGCGGGTTTCCACTTAACGGCTTGACGTGACCCAGAAACCGATGAAGCGGACATACATTATGTGCAATATATCACTCGCGCGCGCCAAAGAGAGGATAGACAGCGCGCGCGCGCGAGAGAGAGAGAGAGAGAGCGCGAGAACGAGATGGTTAAACGAAAGGGAGAGTTAAGGCAGGGTTCGTAGAGATTAGCGTTGATGGACGGAGACACACAATCGCCTCTATAAATCTCGGGGGAGCGTCTGAGAGAAGAAGAGGCCACGCGATTTGGGGCAGATTCGAAGGCGCGAGTCGCTAATTCCGGTTTTTAGCACGAGCCTTAATTAAGAACCGCTGTATAAACGCGTTTAATTAAGCGGCCCTTAAAGGGCCGTTACTTTTCGTCGTCGTCGTCGTCGTCGTCGTCGCGAAACCCATGCCGCGTAATCCGCGCTCCTGCGCGTGGGCGCTTAATTAATTTTTTGTCCGAGACGTATCAAAAGGGCAAGCGCGTATTCCCGTTTCTCCGCGAGGCGTACGCGCGATGTGCTCGGCCGGCAAAAAGAGGAAAGGCGGGATTACGAGCGTGCGAGCGAGCGAATCCACGGCTTAATCCGTCTCATTAATGAGCAAATTTTATAAGCAAGCGGGTCAGTGTGCAAAACGCGGTCGCCTCGTTAGAAAATTGACACACCGGCTGCGCTAAAACTCGAGGATTATATGTAATTAAAGAGTATAATTAAAATGTACATACATCAACTACTTTAATCGTTTTAATATCAATTAATTTATTAATCATACAAAACCGTCTCGGCGGCATGGGTAATATTTAACAAATTTTTGCTTTAAACGAGTCGGGCTGTAAATATTAAGGATACCCTCGGGACCATTCGGACAGCCGAGATCCCGAAGATCCGGGTTAATTACGCGAGAAGCTACCGAAGCACGGATTTGTGCTCGTCACTCTCTCGCTTACGCATTATGTGCGTGTTAGACATGCTCGGGGGGGCAAGAGGGGTTATGGCTGGAGGGAGAGTTATCGCTCAGGTCGTGGAGATTAGCCCGGCGCGCGCGTACTCTCGATGGACGCGGAGAGACGGAGAGTCCGCTTTAAATCTTACATGAGAGACGTAATGTCAGGGAAATTCAGAGATGTGATCCATTAGCAACAACGGCAGCCAGCCAGAGAAAGAGGGTGGAAGGGACGCTCGTGTTTTCCCACGAGAAATAACCGTAATCGCTTTTCTCCCCCTGCGTTCTCTTCCCTTTCCAGTCCTTTTCCCGAAAACCGAGGCGGTCAGAACCACACGCGTCGACCCGGCTTTCCGATCTTCGAGAACACGGCTTTGTCATGTTTCTGCAGAAATCGTTGCAAAAATACGCGTCGCAAATATGGTGATCCAAATTTGCATCTGGAAATCCGTTCGGTGATGCCGGCTCCTTCGACAGTGGACTAGATGGCACTGTACGCGGCATCCGGTGAGAAAACTGGTCCAAAAACTGCCAGATCATGTTTATATTTCATAATAATGTTTTATTACAATTTATCTAAAAACTTTTTTTATAAATTATTTTTATTACTTTATTTTTATAAATGTATTTATTGAAAATTTATGTTTTATTAAATTTATCTCTTGTCATTACATTCTGCTCTATATTTGTACAATTTCTTAATCTGTTTTGCCTCGTTTTCGAGTTCGAGTTTCGATTGATTTGAACCAGTCTTGATATTAATTTTCATTTTAATTTTGAGTTCCGGCTTGAAGTAATTGGGTCGAGATTCGTGGTCAGTTTGACTTGATCGAATCCCCGATCGACACAGCAAGCGCGCGGGGTGCACGCTTTTACCCCTTTTCGGCTGAGTAGAGGCACCCGGTTTTCGCCGGTGCACACCATTCGACAACGAGCCGGCTGTTTTCGACGTGTATTGAGCCAGAACTGTCGTTCTCGCTGGCGCGCGCTCTTACGTCTCTCCCTCGCGAGCTTTCATTCTTCGTGACGACCGAAAGCCGCGTTCCAAAATAACGAACGATGGTGAGAGGCGGTGTGCGAGGCGAAAGAAACCTTAAGAGCAAAGCGGGGACCCGCGGGGATGAAAATAGCGGGGCGAACGAGAGGAGGGAGAGGGAGACGTTCCGCTTTATGAACGATCGGAATTTAAATTGCTTTTCCTCCTCCCGCTGAGGGAAACCAGGCTAGGACGACGGGGGTGGACGGCGGGGAGAGGGTGAAGTTTTCGTTCCTCCTTATAAATCCCAATAGTCTTTGGTATTGGCCGTGGTGCGAGGGAGAGACAGAGAGGGAGGAGAAAGAGAGAGAGAGAGAAAGAGCGAAGACAACGCGACGAAAGAGGAGAATAAAAGTCGGAGAGAGAAAGAGAGAAAGAGAAAAGGCGCAAGAGAGATCGAGAGAACGGCCTAGGGGGAGGGAGGGAGAGAACGGAGCAGCAGTCGCGAATGGAATATGAAAATATTTGGTATATGGACGGAATTCGCGGCGTTTCCCCAGCCAACGTCGGCTTTGTAGCTCGTACGAACAGAAAACGCCGGCGAAATTGTGTTCGCCGCGATAACTCGTCGCTATGCACTTCGCGCACGTATTCGCTATTTACCGCTGGGGCATGTACGCTCCCGTCCCCCATATACATACGTGCACGTACGGACCCTCTCCCTCCCTCCCCCCCTCTCTCTCTCTCTCTCTCCCTCTCCCTCTGTCTCTCTCAGTCTTTCTCTCTCACGTATCCCGCCGCTGGTATGTGTATGTATGTCCCGAGAGCCGGGAAGTGGCTGGGTTTTCGTGGTTCCCGACTCGGTTCGGAATAAAACGGCAATATCTCGCCTGCGCAATGCACCGTTCATTCCCCCGTAACGTTCCCGTCGACTAATACACGCGCCGCGTGTCCTGAGCGATTAATACACGACCGTTTAAAGCTAGCACCCTCCCGCTAACGAAGATTGATTATATGCGCTCAAGCCTGCAAGCGCGAACCCTTTTCAGTGGCCCGTTAACTCGGAAACACCCGTTTTTCCATCCGGTAAGTCCTCCCACGTGGAGTCCTGCGGTCCCGTTCGTTGCCTCTCGTACTCGCCCCTGTGGTCTCGCCATGGTGCCCATCATTAGGTTTTAATCCACAAGGCTATACTTGGCGTGAATAAATGTTCGAGGATTCGAGTTTCGGATTCAGCTTTAAACACGCTCCACTTTAAAAGACAGAGATACGGGGATTTTTTTCTGGGGGATGCAAGAAATTCGGATGGTAATTTATGGTATAACGTGTAATGTTTTTTTTATGGTTTTCTGTCACTAGAATGTTTTACGCTTTATATTGGCGGTTTCGAGGAATTATTTTGGCGTTATTTCATTTAGGCGTTTGACACGTGAAACATATTTGCATGGTTCGACCGGCCATCACGGTCCGTGCAAAATCATAAAAATTACAAATATTCGCGTCCTGAATAATACGAGAGGAATACCTGTTATAACGTTCTCCCTCTCTCTCTCTCTTTTTTTTAAATCGTAATTATACAGGAATGAATCAAATTAAATTAAATTAATTGAGCACGGCTGTTTGCGACCGCATATTTGCGGCAATTGCGAGATTGAATAATGTATCACGTGAAATTTTCACAAAATTATAATCTCAAGTATGTATAATTATAATAAAAGGATTTATATCACGGTATTTAATAAATAAACTTACACGCCTGGTAATTCATATCAACAATCACACACGCGCGCGCGCGCGTGGATTGCCAAAAATATACCGAGAAACAATTTTACACGCATCTAATTTCGCGTCAACAGAATCAAGAAAATTCATAGAACGATGTTAACTAAATCGGTGTTACGTCACGCGTGTCTAATTAATGCATCAAATAATCGCAGAGAGTGTATCTCTACTATTAGCGAACGGGGTAAGTTAATCGCATTAAACTAATCTGGTAGTCCGCGCCCTTTAATAGCAGCTCTTATAGCTTTTAATAACGGTCGTCAAGGGAGGCTAATTCCATAGAATCAACGGCTCCTACGTACAACAGGACACAGTTTAGAGACGGGCGAGGGATATAAATGATAATAACCGGACTGGCGCTCGATCTTTTCCGTCGAAAATGTAATTTGTTGCTGCCGCTTTCGGACATCTCAATTACGATTCCGCGACCACGGCCGAGTTTAGAAGCTAATATGATACAGCACGCGCGGAGCTGCCCGCTTTGCGCGATCAAATAGTTCCGATTTAATTGAGTTATCGTCGAGTTTCGATATACATAGCTATATTTATAACTGCCGGACGGCGCATCAGCGGTTATCAATTTTACACAGAAAGTAGAATTTAATTTCGGCTCCGCGAAGCAGAACTCGTTTGGCGGGGTCGGAGGCACGGGCGCGGGTCGATAAAATAAACCGAGGCTGGGTCAACGGAAAACACATGCATGCATACATACATGTATGTATATACGTATGAAATAAATAAATGAACGAAAGTACAATGCAGCGGTCGATGAATTTATTCTCCGTTTAGGCTGTTGACAATTTCTCTTTTATCCGGCCGAAATTGAAATCGCAAATATATTATACATAATATGTACGCATATACACACATATTCGCGAGCCGCCTTTGCGCTCTATAGTTTGTTAGTCAAGATTGTTAGTTCTGGCGATTCAGCATTTATTTGGTTTCCGAAAATGCGTGTGCAAATAGTTGAAATATTGCTTGCGCGCGGCTGAAATGTCTCGCGGCTTAGCCGGGACGGTTTTATACGCGCTGTGATGCAACACGCGCGCACCGCATTTTAATTCGTTATTTATTTAATTACTCACTGAACGAACCGCGCGCCTATAGCATTCTCCTCTATTTGGGTGACCTACATCCGAAACGAGCCACCGCACGCCCGAAGCCACGGTATTCCAATTGCATTCAATCGATTACGCGATCAACTAATGATAGTGCTCCGACCTGGAAAATTTCGCGTCGGCGAGAAGACCGAACGACTGTGTCCCGAACAAGAGGAAATTATTATTATTGCCTCTCTCGTGGCGTGGACCGTCCGCGTGACACGCACAGCGCGGCTTCCACCAACCAAGCGCTCGTAAATAACTCGCGTTTAATTTCGCTCCGCATTCCATTTTACTGCATTTTCGACTTTGTCTGAATGCGATTCTACACTCTTGCTCGATTCTACTCGTTCGCGTTAACGAGCGGCCGACGAACGAACGTTGCTTCTCGAAAATGCTGAGAGCGTGACGGTCTCGTTCCTGATTCACGACGAATTTGTTCCACGGACAGAAACCACCGCTCGCAACCACTCCTCCCTTCTACCTTGGATGACATCTGGCGCGGTTCTGAAGGCGACTCGGAATTAGCGTAAAAATTATTCGTCACAGATCGAGGCGGTCGGAATCGGCTTCTCGGCGAGCAAGCGCGCGCGACTCGCAAGGGATGGATGGATGGAGTGACGGGGGAGAGGAAAAGAGGGAAAGCCTGGACCTGTGCGCCGCATATTGTCGTCGAATAAACGCGGACAAATGGACGGGATAAAGAGACCGTTCCCTCGGGTGAGGCTTCCAGCTCCCGGCCTGAGTCTACCTTTTCGCCCCACCTGCGCGGATACAACCACCGTGTATCGCGGGCATTCAATGCGGGATCCAGGAGGGTGGGCCGTGCGCGCTCGCGCGCTCAGGGAACCGTAAAGCGGTACTAATTTCTCGAGGTAGGGCAAAAAGCGACCCCGAGGACCGCGTCGCGTTTGGAAATGAGATTTCCCGGGGAGGGAACGTCGTCGTCGTCGTCGTCGTCGCCGCGAGTCCTCGAGATAAGGAACCGCACCTGGCTCGTCTGATTCCTGGGCCCCGGCTGCCGAGGCTTGCGAAGGGGTGCCACGAAAGGGGAGGGAACGGCGGGCCCCAGCTCTGCGGAAACGTCCTAATAAAATCAGGCGAATTAATCTAATCTCACGGAGGATCCCTCGGGCCGTGCGCGGCACAAAGGATCGCCGCCCCGAGCCGGGTAATTCAATATGATTCGACAAACAGTTTAACGTAGATTACGCCGAGTGTAACTGAGCGGAAGTAATTGGCTCTGCCTGCTCTTTCTCCTCTCCTGCATGTCCTCTCGTCCTTTCCACCGCACGGTGCATCCTCGAAGAGAGAAGAAGAGAGTGAAAAAGAGAAAGACCTCTGCTTACCTACTCGTCACCGGCGCAAAAATAGGGGATCGTTTCTACTTCTCTCGCGAAGCGTAATGGTAGCGTAATGGCCGACGGCGACGGTTGATCCTTTCGCTGTTGAATGGAATCAAATCGAGGATTTGTGAGGAAAGTCCTCCTGCGCCCCGCGAGCCCAACAGAATTTCAATCTTCTCCTTCAATCGTGCGCGAATTCTTTGATTTAGGGGACGGCATACCTTTTCCTCTCATATTAAGACCCTCTTAATGATACTTTCTCTCTTATTAGTCACTTATTAGTCAATAAACAGGCTTAATTAATTATATATCTTACGTTTCAGAGTTTCTCATTCTGAGAATCAACGATGAGTATTTTCTTATTTCCGATTTTTATATTTCGCTCGTGCGATCTTCACATGGTTGTTTAATAAGGCGGCAGTTCGATTTATTCTCGACTTATCCGACTACGCTTCCCCGGGCACGTCCCGTCTGGACGCGCGCGAAAATTCTCGAAAACTTATTACGTCGAGAATTATCGTCGATATACCGCGAGTACCCTGCGTCGTCGCCACGAAGCAATTTCCAGAAGCAGGCTTCACCGCTGGGTAGACAGTCGTATGATTAGCATCTATGCAAATTGTTCGCTGCTTCGTTCGGCAACCGCGTCATTGCCGGCGGCCACGTCTTCGGCAAGTTCCCTAATGTGAATGGCGAACGGTAAAGTCCCGAGCAGAGTCCCGATGCGATCTATCCGAGCGGCTGGCTGGCTCGTTTATTCGTCACCGAGTTTACTTACAGCGAACCAACGATAATTCGAAGTAGGAGATGCGCGAGTTCTTTCTTAAAAGTTCCTTCTCCCAAGCAACAATCCCTCCGAACAAACCAGGACGACGTCCCGTGTTTCGCTCTAGGAGCTACTGCCCTCTGGAACGCCATGCTGCCACCATAAGCCTCTCGCTCTCGACAAAACCGTGACTGTCCGGCCTGCTTGTGCTCCCTAAAATTTCGTAGTTTATTTTTCGAGAGTGCAAATTGCATGAGCAGCAAGAATAAAATAGCGTGAGTGTCAAACGTCCAGCTCGTAAAATCCGGGAATAAATAAATGAACGAATGAATAAATAAATAAGGGTGCAGACTGAGAGAGGGTGCACGCGAAGCGTCGTGACGGCTGATAATAATTCTCGCCGGAATTCCGATTGCACGAGAGCCACGGTAATTTCTGATCCGCCGCCGGGAGGGAGGCAGGGGAACACGAGCATGACGGCGGCTGAAACGCAGAAGCGTTTCACGGGGGCGAGAATTAATATCGGGGAGGGGCCCCCCTCGTCGGTTTCTACAAATCATCCCGCTCATTGGCCTCTACGAAGTTAGGTGGCCCCGATTAGAACGCTGTAAATTCTAATCTCCCGACAGGAGGTCGGCCGTTCTCCGCCACCGCCTTACCGTTCCCCCTCGTGCTCTCCCCTGCCCCCCGGCGCGCCTCTTCGACCTTTTTAATTAGACGCTCGAGCGGCCGGGCGATAAATAAGAACGCGAGGAAATTCCGGGCGCTGATAGGGAATTCAACGTGGCGTGGTAGGTAAATCGCGGAGCGCAGGGAACGCAGGGGGGGGGTTGGAAGGGGGTTGAAAGCGAATATCGAGTAGCTACGAGAAGGAATATCCGGCGGATGTACATGTACATGTACATACGTCGAGCGCGTATTTCTCCTGTCATCTTCACGTCGCCGTTTCCTCGCGCGCGCGATTCTCGTGCTTTTAGCTTTTCAAGTCGTGTAACATGAATGAGCTACTTTCCCCCGCAGTGGGAAATCGCGTGAGATCATTTATCGGGACGGGATGAGGACCCGGAGTCTCTCCCACTTGCGCTAATAGACGATGAATGATGGAAGCGCAGAGAGTAAATCGCGGCGCCGAGGGAAGCGTAAACGGGGATGGTCGCGAGCGAGCGAGCGGAACGTATTAAAAGATGTCTGCATCAGCGAAGGGAGGAGAAGGGGGTTGAAAGTGAAACGGCGGATAAAGCGCCGAGCGAGACGTCTGGATTTCTATATTTATGCAAGCCCCTCCCGCGCTGGAAGGATATTATAAAGTCGCAGCGGAGAACGACGCCGTGGACGGCAGAGAAAAACGAGAGACGAGAAGGAGCGAGAGAGAGAAAGCGAAAGAGTATCACGAAAGAGGTTGCGGACGCCAGAAACGAGGTAGAAATTAATGCGAACTTGAGGCAAGAGCCGGGACAAAGCTCCCAAGGAACGAGAGGATCCAGGCGAAAGGGCCGAGGGCAAACTCTCGCAAAGGACGATGGACGGACGGACGAGGTGGAGTCAGAGACGGTGCAAGGTAGAAGGCTGAAGGGAGGAGAAGGACGAGAGCATGGCGAGAGGAACAGGTGTAGAGAGACAGGACTTGGAAGCTGCAGGACGAGAAGGCGGCGGACGATGGCGTGGTCGGCTGATTAACTTTTTCGCGTTTTTTGATCCTCATAAATTATGTAGGTACACGAGGACGGAAGGTTCGCCGCGGGCGTTAAAGGGCTCGGGCTCTTTCTGCCCGAGACGCGAGAGGGACAGGGGAAGGGAAAAGGGCGGCTGGAGCCGCGCACACGCTCGCGGTACACGCGGCGAGCGAAAAAAGTACGCGCGCATATTTCATGAGCTCTTTCCTCCCTTTCTCTGTTTTTCTTTCTCTTTTTTTCTTCCTCTTTCTCTCTCTCTCTATCTCTCTTTCATCACGAACGCTTTGGCCCGCGATCACGTCTGACGGCTTTATTGGTACCCGGAGATCGCGAGAATGATGTTTACGCGCCTGCTTATTTGCTCATCCGTTTCGAGCGCACTTTGATCCGGAGTGACTCGAAATTACTCGGAATTACTCCTGAGAATTTCAGGCGGGCCTGGAATTTTTCTTGACGCTGCATCTCAATCCTGTCTGCAAATTCACGTGCATGTTTATTCTAAAATCGTCGATAAAGTTACTGTGTTGGTGATCCATTTTTCGCCGCGGCTGAATTAGCTCTCGAGGAAAAGCCACGCTTTTTCTCAGCATTTTGCGCGACACGCGGAATTGAATTATTTCCTCGTCGTCGTTGTCGCGTCGACGGCCGCCGCGCAATGTAAGCAACGAATTATCCAGGAAACAGGAGGCGTTCCGCTGGACAGAGCCTCTCTCTGGTCGGGGAAAAAATGCAAGTGCCTCGACGACGGCTTCCGATGTCTCGGCTAATTTAATGGCTCCTAACACGCGACGCAAGGCGCCGGCGAAGCGACGCGGACACGTTTGCGATGCGAACATCCCTTCCGATAGCATCTAGGGTGCAGCCGTGTTACTACGAACTCGTAACTCTCTCGGGAGAGGCACAAAGGGAAGTCGAGGTAATTACGGTCGCGATTAAACTTCCTTCGTCGATTATCTGATCCGATAGGATCCGGGGGTATTTTTTATCCCGGGAAAGAGGAATGATTCGTGGTTTACAATACGTGATGACGACAACGCGCCGACAATCGAAACAATCCACGTCGCGGAACCGTCGAAATCCGACGCGTGTTGTCTTAATTGCCGCATTAATTTGCGATGCAAATCAGCTCGTCGGCGAGGAAAGAAACGCGTTTCCGGACGCGGCCAGCATTTTCGTGGGAACAGCTCTCGGATCGCGGGATTCTCATTATGTGAGATGGTCATTTCATAAATATCGCCCTGCCGCGATCCGTAACACGGCAGAGGGATATATATTTGTGATATTTTACGGCGCGATCAGCCGCTTTTCGCCGCGTGTCGCCGGGCGAGGCACGGACCAGTCGGGAAACTATTTCGAAATGTCTGCATTACGAGCTCCGAGATTTACTGGTAATATTCAGAATGTCGCGAGCTTCCCGGCCCCGGCGATGCATCGTCATCCGTATACTTTTCGAAGATGCGCGAGGGCGATTTATATTTTCCTCGCTCGTAGAACGCTGTCGCTCCCCCATGGGGAGGTTTCCTTTCCTCCCATTCTTCCGACTCGAAAAACGTTCGCAGATGTGTAAGGTTGAAAAAATAAACGCGCGTGTTTTAGGGAGATTATAGTCCATTTCGGCATTTTAAAATCTTAAATTGAACCGAATGTGCAGCGAATCACGTGGATGGCGTCATTTATCCGGCGTGCAACGCGGAAAGTGTGCGTCTAGTTCGTTTGAGTTTTTTATTTCATTTTTTTTATTTTTGTTTTTATGTTCTGATTTCATACGTGAATTTAATGTTGAAAAATCTGCGAGTACTCAGTCAATTTTAAAGCGTGACACTTTTGTGGAAATGGTTCCTCTTGCCGTATCGACTTGCCGTTCGATGCAATGTAAGTTATGCGCGGGATCGTTATCTTTCATATTAATATTTACGCGGCCCGCGAGGATACAGGGGTAGCGTTTTTGCGCTGCGAAACGGCCGGTATCCCTTCGGCCTTCGGGAGTAACAGGCACGGGAAATATTACCAGAAAAATCAATGAACAAATGTGTTCTTGATTCTCGTGCACGCGAGAAATTTTAACTAAGAAGTAATCGAGAAAAATGGGAAAGTGGCGAATCGATAAGAATGACAGCGCAGTGTAACCATTTTAATTACTTGTATTTGCAAATTGACGAATACAATTCTTTTGCATCCGCTAAGCTCACTAATTTGCGAATTCATATCACTAGCAATAGCTGACATATTTGTAAAAATGTACACACATCGGAATATACACACAGAAAACTTTCCATTTCTATAATTTTCCCGTTTAAAGGGTGAAATCACCATTAAATATCTACAACATTATTCTCTACATTTGTGCAATAACTCATCATCTCACAATGCGAGGAAAAATAATTAACATTTCGACTTCGAAGAACACGCGCGCGCGAGAGAGAGGGAGAAAGAGGATAGCGAGAAAGGGGATGGAGCGGTGAAGTTACAACATCGACACGGTGAAGTACAAAGTTGCCGGATGCGAGTGTGAATTACCCTCGTCTCGGGCGCTCCGACATACTCCGCCGTCGGGGTTGGTGCTCGTCGCGGAAATATGGAGTAGCGCGTCACCGCGTAAAATACACCGAGGGTGGCCGCAATAAGCGCGGAAAAGCGGAGAGGGCTGACGCCGGCCGCCGGAAGAGTCTCGCGATAATTTCGACCGCGAGCTGAGTTAGCTCAGTTTCGAGCGAGTCGCTGGCAAGTGCGTCGGCCGTACTTTGCCTTTCCATTAACGGAGTCTCGAGTTTCGCACGGCGCACCCCCGCCCCCTCATCCCCCATTTTGCGGGAGCGACGGAAGTCTCTCGCGTGGATCTGTCTCCCCATGTCGGGCATGGGAGGAACGCGCGACATTCACCCTCGCCGCGAGTTGATGGGACGGATCCGCTTCTTGCCGCTTCGCTCATCGAGACGACAACGACGACGACGTTTCAGCCTAGGATCCGGACGAAATGTGCCGTTTGCGGGGTATAGGGAGGATTATTTCTTCTGACGTTACTCTTCGGTGTCTAAAAATTTTCTTCGCACGAGCTCGATAAATTTTCAGAGCGCCGATTCTCGCCATGGTATTTATCGGCGGCGCGGTGTTTCCGCGTGAGTAACGCCGTTACTCGAGGCAAATCGGGGGCGCGAATGGCGCACGGGGGGTGGAATATCCCGTGCGGGCGATGCGGGAACTCTAATGCAGTCACTTCGATAGTCGAACCGACTCATGTTTACCGCAGCCGCGGATCGTTCGTTCGGCGCGTATTGCCGGCGAGCAAACTTACCGGAAGTTATGCGTTCTCCGGCCAAAGTTACGTGTACTGCAAACGCGCGCTCGACATTTCGGTGGAAACGCGCGTATCGTATCTCCGCGGGAAAAATCGAAGTGTTTTATCGAACGACAGAGCGCTCCGGCCAGAAGCCGATGATGTATATTTATGCGGCCGCGCCGAGTTTCGCGAACTTACCGAATGATGTACTCTGGATTTCGCGCCGGCCGGCCCCCCGGTATTCGCACCCCCCGGCGCAGTAACTCCTCGTAATAGTCCCTTCGCACTTATCTGCCGCCGTACCGACACGTAAAATATGAGCCATTCGTCCGTATAGCGTATCCTTTATTTTACATGACGCTTATTTCAGCGGCCCGCGCGTATTTTCCCATCAAAAACCTCTCGAAACCTGAAGGTTGAATTTCGCTGGGCGAAATTGAACCTGGAAAAAGTAGGGTCGAATTAACATCCACCTTCCTCTTCCTTTCCTTTTTTTCCTTTATTTCTTTTTTCTTATAAAAGAAAATACATTCTCATATTATAATTCTTGAGTTAAAAAAGAAAAACATGATACTTTTCGAGATACATATTATTTTATTTTCACAGATCATGTTATCATTTTATTTGAAACGCATACGCGTATACGTATTCGCGTGCCTCCTCTCGCGTCGTATAAAATCAACCGGGCGTGAAGCATGGTAGAAATTCACTTGTAATATCGACGTCGGTGCATTGTTTCCCCTCCCCGTCTCCTCCCCTCGCCCGCGTTCATTTATTACAAGGAGGAGGCTGATAACTCCCGGCGTATCGATATTTATCGCCGCGCATGCGAACATTGTTTGTCGCTGGGTGCTTCGGGTTCGCATAAGTCATCGGTGCGACACCGCCATCGGTGGATTTATCATTCGAGTTATGCGTCATTGTCCCGCGCGGCATGGGACAGTCGAGTCGACGACATAATGCCGCGATACTACGATATAATGAAGGGCGTATAGGTGCGGTATTGTAACCCCGTCACATACACGGTGTCCCATGGCGATCCTGTGGCCGCGAGCTCCTTCGTGAATCTTGAAAAGAAAAAAAGACAAATCCACTATCATGTCAATCATGCGCCTTGGAATTGCTTAATAGTTAATTTTTAAATTGTAATATAAAAGTTGAGTTGAAATTTGAGTTTTACGCTGTTTCTGGAAAGTTAGAGTTTGGGTCGATTAATTTTATTCTTCTTCTTTTATTTTTTAAATTGAAGGACTTTGCACCGTTCCAGGGATTGTCGTTCGTGCGAGCTTGGTCGTGGCTCCACGGTTGTGCAATAAGTTTCCGAACCACCTTGTACGTAATTCATATTGTACGTATATGCACACTGCGTGTGTCTACGGGACTGCCGAGCCTGTAATTTGACCCGCAATCCGTCCGCTGTCTACCATTTGCTTTTGTAAAGCCAGTCGTGAATCGAGCCAGGTACATGTGGATAGTGATAGGCTGCGAGCGGTAACGGCTCTCTCATTTTTGAGCACACCGATCTCACGATCTGAATAACGCCGCGACTATTTTGAGATTGTCGTGAGTGGCTCAGCCAGAAATTGATCGGTCTTTTTAATAATTCGCGCGCGGAAACCCTTCAGCCAAAAAGAAATACAAAATTTCGTGCGCGAAATTCTGAAAAATAATTGCCCCGGCACACACTATGTAACAAATTAATTATTTGAATAATATTAAAGAAAAAATCTTCGAGATCCTTCTCGTTGAATCCCATAAGACTCCAGAAATCCCCAACGAAATCCCATCGACTCGGCGCGAAGAGCGCGGCTTCCTTCTGCAAACAAAGATATACAAAACGCATCAGAAAAAAGAAAAAGAGAGAGAGGGAGAGAGCAGGAGAAACGTGGGACACGCTCGACGAAATCTCGCGGAACAGGATGCGGCTGTTTGCCGATCGAGGGCACTCGAGCATGGCCATGAAGGGAGGAGGGCCGCAGAACTCGGTAGCGCGACAAAAGGTAAGACAGCTTAAGCCGCGTGGCCTGGAGCCTTAGGGAGGAATCTGTGTCTCCAGGCACAAATAGTTGTGACAGATGCCGG
This sequence comes from Ooceraea biroi, assembly GCF_003672135.1. Taxonomy (NCBI): domain Eukaryota; kingdom Metazoa; phylum Arthropoda; class Insecta; order Hymenoptera; family Formicidae; genus Ooceraea; species Ooceraea biroi. The sequence goes on from NC_039517.1 coordinate 1,667,166, forward strand.
GTTATGTAAACAGGCCTCGATGATACCGTGCATTGTGTCACCGCGATCCGACCAGGGAGTGGAGAATGACACACTTGGTCGGCTATTTAAGCGACTACAATGCCCGGGATTTGCGAAATAAACGGGAACATAAGCGGGTATCTCGTCAGGACTCGACAGTCGCCCCGCGACGCTTCCAGCGCTTTTCTTATAATTGTCGTGAAGCTCAAGTCGATTCGAGCACTGCGCGAGTGCAAGTCCCATTGTGCTACTAGCGCAGTCTTATTAAATTTCTTTTAAAAACTGGACGATGACGTAATGCTGGGATTCGTTGAGTCAGTCAAACAGTTCAGTTCGATTTTTGCGACAAAGTTTACTTTAGGTATTGCACGTTACTTTATTCGATAAAAACAAATTTGTTATCGATTAATCGAACAATCATCGTTACCTGTAATTATCAATATTGCTGCCTGTATTAAAACTTGCACCTGACGAACTTGGCAGCGCCACCGTTAACATTCGCGCAAATTTCCAGAGTTGCAAGAGAGCAAACCATGCGTTTGCAGCTTTGCAACTGTCGCGCTTCGAAGACCATAAAATCCTGGGGTATCTTCCCGCGACTATCGATACTCTGTGTCCTCGAGATTGTCGAGAGGGATCCTGGAATTTCGATTCCGCTCTAGCTCCGCGTAGATTAGAGAAATGGCACGGTTTGCAGCGCGTTTTAAACGTTCGTGAGAATGAATCGGAACACGTCGCGCGATTCCGCCGAGCTTGTCAAGCGGCCCGTGTAATCCCTACCGAAGCTACCCTAACTGTCTGTCTGTCCCCGAATATTTCCGTGCCCGACCCTGGGCTTTGCTCTCGCCTTCGAGAGATACTTTCCATTCGACGCGTTTCGGCCGCGTACGTGCGTGCGTGCATGCGTGTGTGCAGGCTTGAATCCGCTTCCATCTTTCGTCTCTTCCGACCGAGCGATTTGCGAGTCGCTCACGGGAGAATGGGCCCCGCGCGACAATCGCTCTATCGACTCGCTCGATCTCTCCCGAATATCTTAGCCGAAAACCATCCCCCCGTCTGAATATAGAGCGAGGGATCGCTCTCGCTTTAGCGGAATCGCTCTAACGTCTGCGAAGTTAGTCCCGCACTCTTCAAATTTACTATTTTTCTCAATTGTGCTGAGTTGTGTCTGCGTTTGTGCCAATTTGTGCAAACCGCAGCTCAATAGCTTGACGCATTTTTCAGAAAAAATGAAAAAACCAAATTTTTGCTAGCCCTGCACTTTTCGAGTTCTGAATTTTTTATAACAGTGTGCTGCATTGTGCTGATTTATACCACAAAGAAAAAATCGATAATTCAAAACAATAGCCGATAAAATAACGAGAAACAAATTTTCACCAGTCTCGCATTTTTTCCACGATTCCGCACAACACATTGATAATCTCTATAAATCGTACAGCAAATTTGTTTCGACTACTAGAAGCTCGTAACAATGCGCGAGAATATAAAATTTGATATCAAATCCGGCATACGCGCGGCGAAGGGTTAACGGCTCGTCGTGCATTTCGAATACGGTCTCCGGAACGACAGAATGACCGGTTTGACGAGCGCTTTGGACCCGGGCAGGGCGTCCGGAAGGGTTGGTCTTTGAAATTGAAATCGGATCTGTGATTCTACGAACACGGATTTTGGGCGGGATGACGCGACGTAACTCGCCCCGGTTGCCCGGTCAAAGACCAGATTGCGCGTCCCGGCTCCCGATATCCCATCGCGGACCTCCCGCGGACTTACATGGATCAGTGCGGTTATTATTAAGAAATTAGTGCGGCTTTCATGCGCCTTCCGATGCTTGCCTGGTCGACTCGACTGGATTTTCAAGCCACGTCAAGCATCAACGACACGTGACGGTTACGAGCAGTTGCTGTGCTACGTGACGCTCGATTAACGGATCGGATAAATGTTGCAAGAAGTCCCTGGACGCTCGCATAAATTTTCAACGACGCCGTGAATATATTTTCCAGAATCTTAGATGCATGAAATCAATGAATAAACAAATGGGTAAAATAATTTTAGCGAATACCAGGCGACATAAAAAAGACGACATGAATTTGAAAAGTCGTTAGGCTATATTGAGCCATGCTAGATAAACTAAATCTAATATCTAATATATCTTATATATTAGATTTAATCTAATCTAATCTAATTTATCTAGCGTGACCCAACATATCCTAATACGACCTTTTTAGATATAAGATATCTCATATTTGGTTAGATCTAATGCACAAGACATTATTAGATTAAAAATAGAAGATTGTCTTTTCTCTCTTTTTGATACTATTTCCTTAAGGGGGTATTCTAGTGTAGCATGTCAGAAAAATCGAATTTTTTTGGCATATTTTGCAAGTATATGGAATGGTATGGAAAATATGTCTGCGAGAAGATGTAGCCCGATTCGCAAAATTAACAAAGTAATAGCACCTAATAGAAAATAACCTCTGGCGCGCGCTCGGCGGTTGGACCGCGCGGCACACAACAGAGCATTGTGTTAGTATTTTAGGTAGGGTCGGAAAATAGTTATTCTTTGAAGGTCGTACATTTGAATTGGAGCCTTTGTATAGTACAGGTTATACAGTACAATGAATCTCTAAATTCATTGATTTGGACTTTTGCTCCAAAACATCTCCATGCTGGCGTGAAAGTTGTTTAAATAGCAACATTCTTGGCAGTTATAATTTTCAATAAAGGATTTATGCCAATTTTCAAACTTATGAACGTGATGGGAGTTAGTATTGGTCAGCAAGCGGTGATGTACGCAAACTCCCGGAACGAAGCTCGTATCACCCGCTCGGAGCGGCGCTCCACTAACTTCTCTCGAGATCAGAGAATGGATCGCAGGGAAGAGAGATCAGCTCTGCAGGACTTCTACGAACAAGAGGAATGTCCCCTGTATGGCTCTGGACTAGCCGATTGATCGTAAGTAACATTATCTCTATGTAATCAGTATGAAAAACTTTAAACGTGTTTTTCTCGAAACCATGTTTTTCAAATTGGTTCCCATAATATCTCAAAAACCAGTTAATCAATTGACTCAGGCTTTTGCACACATCTTCAGTATATGTGTGGCTATAGCCCCTACCACAATCAAGTCGAAATATTGTTTTTTGGAATTTCTACAGCCCTTCAATGGTGAAAAAAATGACACAAATCGAAACTTAATTTTCTCAATGAAGTCATGTTTTAAATTTTCAACATTTTTTTTCATTCTGGTACCTGCTATAGCCACACTCATACTAATTAAGAATCTCTTTGGTTTTTTTGTTTCAAATGAGCAGAACAGCTGAAATCATGGGAACCATGGACCAACTTTTTTTTCATGTTCTTATTTAATATCATGTGCAGCGCTTATTTATAGTTATTGTCTAATACAAAAATTTGGAAACATACACCAAATATGTATGAATAAGCAGGGAAAACCCTGCCTCAAAAAACCTTATACTTTTTTCAAAAAAAATTCACCAAAATAGCATACAAATTCCGTTTTTACACTAGAATACCCCCTTAATTGGACGAGGGAATTCTCTTCACAGGCTTCGGTACACCGCGAACGTCTCGGTGAAACGAATCACGCGCGCTCTCGCATTCACGGACGTTTAAGCAGCGGGGCCTCCCGCGGGCCCTTTCGACCGTAATGATCAGCGCGGCGGGCGTGTAGCGCCCGAAAATTAGTGTGGTTTTCGTACGGCGCGATATTCCGCGCGTTCTCCAATCTGTTTCGAGTTAAAGGCGGTCCGCGCCCAGCATCTCGCCGCGGGTGGTAATGTATCCCTTTACGTCCACAGCGGCGCGGCCGCGTGTTCTCCAGGAGATCACGGGAATGCCATTGTGCGAGCCGGACTCACCCACTTCGTATCGTTTCTCTCTCTCCCTTTATCTTTCTCCATCTTTCTCTCCTCTTCGACCACAATGCGCGATTCACGTAACACCGGGCATTCGTAGTCAAACGTGTCCGCCGCGTTCGAGCATCGCGGTTTCCCGACGTTTCTCGAGTCACGATGCATTCGCATGCAGCAACCCCCTTCGGGAAGCCTCCCTCTCCCTCCTCTCTCTCCCTCGTAGCCACATTCTGCCCTCTTGCAGCTCTCCGACGCCTGCAAGAATCCGCACGGCGGGTGGCTTCCGCACACAAAAATGCAAACGCATACACATGACGCGTTCTGCATGCATACGCGTATGTCCATCGCGTATATTGCAGCGGACTGATGACTACATCGCGGCACATGATACGTCGAGCTGCGTTCAAGTTGGGATGCTGAACGGATTTCAGCTCGGGGCTCCAGTTTCGGCGTGGTACATGCGCGTGTTGCAGCGTCGCCGCGCGATGATTTATTCCCGGCTCGAGCCGAAATGACGTCGGGACGGCGACGGTGGTGGTTCGCCGTTGGGTTGGAAAAAAACGCGGGTCATCGTCGCGCGCGCGATGAAGTGCGTACGCCGGTTTTTATTTCGCTTCGTTCTATGAATAATGGATGGCGGCGGCACCGCGCGAGCGCATAATCCCCTTTGTGTGTTAATGTGACTGTAATTCTGCGCGCGGCATGCCAATGAGCTCGCCGGGATGTTTCTGCGATCCGCGACGGACGGATGCGGACGGGGCTCTCGAGAGGATTCAAATCCGAGAAGCAGTAACAGTAATATTTTACTCGGTTACGCGTGTTTCGGTTACGTCCGTTCGGTCTGGCCGAACGTTCCTTTCACCCTCGAGGTCCATTCGTCCGCCAGCATCGACCAGCGGAAACAGAGCGACGCTTCTTGCTGTTTTTCCGATGCGAAATATTCGCAGCTCTCAGATTCGGCGTCTCGCAGGTGAAACGTGCTCTTACTTTGGTCAGCGAAAAGATGTTAAGATTATATAGACTCCAAAGTATCTTTTCTGAAAGAGGAATCGAAGATGATCAGTCCAAGGGCTCCATTGTATAGTATTAGGGGTGTGATTTAGTTTTGAGGGTTTGTTTTGCTCAAAAACGCATGTATTTAAATATGATAATGAATGAATACCTCAATCAAAATATTTTCCTTCCTTTTCTATAACTTTTTCCCATCTTTCTGGCAAGAGATGGACTCCACCACGATAAAATCACTCTTCTTTTCAGTTCATCCATTCGTCGACGAATTTTCGCACTTCTTCCAAATTATCAAAGTGTGTATCCTCTAAAGCGTGTTGCATCCACCGGAACAAATAATAATCGCATGGAGCAATGTCCGGAGAAGACTTGCCATTCAAGCTCTAATAGCGTTTGTTTCACTGATAACGCAACGTGAGGTCGAGCGTTGTCACGAAGAAGAATCACTTTCCGTCGTTTACTCGCAATTGGTGCTCGTTTTTGGTCCAATGCTTGCTTCAACTTGTACAATTGGTGTCGATAACGATCAGCCGTGACAGTCTCATGCGGATTTAACAGCTCATAGTACACTATCCCACCAAATACAGAGCATTACTTTTCAACCGTGAATATTGCGTCTCGGAGTGGATGTTGATGGTTCGCCTGGATCCACCCATGATTTTCTGCCTTTCGGATTATCAAAATAGATCCACTTTTCATCCCCAGTAACAATCCGAGACAAAAGACTCTTCTTTTTTTGCCTGGCGATCAACGAAATGCAAATGTTCAAATGGCACTTTCCGATAATTGATGTCGAACCCATTTCCCTTCTTTCTGAATTTTTCCCATTTCATGTAAATGTTTCGTAACTGTTGTACGATCAACATTTAATGCTCTGGCAAGTTCTGAAGTGGATCGTGTTGGATTTTCGTGCAATAATGCTTGCAAATCTGCATTTTCAAGCTTTCTTGGTTGTCCCGAGCGTTCTTTGTCCTTCACATCAGTATCAGCACTTTTAAAGCGTCTAAACCAGTATTCACACGTCTTAATTGATGGGGCAGAATCACCATAAGTTTCCACAAGAATTCTATAACCGTCAGCCGCAGTTTTCTTTTGATTAAAAAACAAAAGCAACGCATGTCGAAAATGCTAAAGAGCTTTCGGAAGTTGCATTTTTACGATGATATAAACACGACTGTTATTGCGTCTATTGCTATAATGCTACTTAATGTCATGGATAATGTCAAGACTGTAAGAAACAACAGTTATCGGAAACAGCTATTGGAACAAACTGACACTACAGCCATCTGTTGCAAAACCCTCAAAACTAAATCACACTCCTAATACATTAAAATCCAATTTTAATTCATCGCGTATATTTGTTATCCAATGTGAAAACTTTATCAAGTCTTCTTGACAAGCCCAAATAATTTCGGAAACACTGAAACAGACAACGGGAAGTCGCGTTTCCTCTATTGGACCACCAGCGGTTGAAGAATGCATCGTGCATTCGCAGTCTCTTCTCTCGACTTCACGGCGACAGAAAGTAAACGTCGCGCAGCTGGAAATATTGCTAAACGAGCCCGGTCCATGGGGTCGCATGGGGTGCGACGAATAACGCCCGAAATGCGGGCCTCTTTCAGGAAGATGGACCCCGTGGAAATGCCGTGGCACGGCGAATTCCCGCGCCTTTTCGCGATTTTAGCGTGAAGACCGCGATTCCGTTTGCCTGTGACGGAAACGTGGCTCACCAAAAAGCCGCATCGCCAAGTCGGACACGGAGCGCCAGTTTTCAATGCGATTAACGCCGTCGTCCTCGGAGCCCCTGGGCCCTAGCACCGGTGACAATGCCGGGCCCCCTTTATTGACGCCCTTTGCGTCGGCCGAAGGGCCGACCTCACGCCGGTGCAGCTCGACATTGCGTTCTCTTGGAGGAAGCCGTCGGTCCAAGATCCTCCGCAAGATCTCTCGCTGCGATCTTGCGGCCGGACCGATCGACTACCTGCTGGCTCTCAGAACGAGAGAACGAAGGTTGTTCGGAAGTGCAGGGCACGCTGCGCTTCTCTCGCACCGCGCGAGATTGTCCGCATTGTCCATTGGAAATTAATCCATTAAGGTCGATCGATACCTCCTGTGCGTACCGTCCCCCGTCTTTTATCTCGGGGCAACCAGGGATGCGGTTGTGATGTGATGTCTTTAAGACTACCGCAGTGTTATTTTTAAGCTTGTACTGGTCTGTTATTATTATATATTATTTTTAAGTTTAATTAGAGATATATTATTTTTATATATTATTTTTAAGTGTATGGCTGAATATGAAGTTCTTGAAGAGGTAATTGAAATCAAAGGTGATTATTCCAATTTTCCACTATATCGATATTAAAATCTAATTTTATTAGAAAATATTATATAATAATATTATTTATAATATAATATATAGAACGTTCTAATATTCTAATATAGAACGTTCTATATAAAACATTCTAATATTCTAATGTAGAACGTTCTATATTCCATATCTATATAGAACGATTCTACTTGATAAGTCCGAATCATTTTAGGAACACTAAAATAGACATCAAGGAAGCGCGTTTTCGCCGGAAAATAGCAGTTTTCCTCCCGCGACGAGATCGATTTCATTGGAAGACAGAATCGCTGAATCTCGATGCACTGTCAGGAGAATGCGAAGGTGCAAAAGCCTTGATGGTGGCTTTTTGCCCTCTCGCTTATTTGATTCTTGCGTCGACGGTCAATCGGAAGAGAAGAGGGTGGGTTCCATCTGTATTTTCGCGACGGCGGTGCCAGACATCCCGCGTACGTGATCGCTCGTGGAGAAGACTCCGATTTCCCGAGTTTCCAGCCGGGAATTATCGGCGCGGAGTCGAGCGGGTCCACGCGCGTTAGCGAGGATCGTTCGCTCGAAAGCTCCCAAAGCAAGCTTCCGAACGGACGACGGAATGAAATTGCACGACGAGGGTTGTCGCCATTTCGAATTCGGGCATTGAACACGGTACGTGGTTATCGGCGCTTCCAGGCCACTGACTGAGGCCGACGTGTATGTGCCTATGTGTATGTGTATATATATATGTCTGTAGATGCGTGTGCAGCAAGTGCTGCAATAAGAACTCGAGGATCCGCCGGCGACACACGTAGGGCGGATATAATGCGCGGAAGTAGATACGCTCTCGGGCAAAGGGCGTTGAGCTGAGAGGGAAACCACCTTCAAGAGTCTCTGCGGAAGGGTTGGCTCGTCTCTTCATCTCAAACAGACCTGATAAACTCGGGTTTCATTGATTCCTAAAAGAATTTTTGCTCGATTCTGTTATGTATTATAGAGGAGAATCCCCTATTATGAGATATGCTCCTAATATGAGATAATGGGGTTTCTGCTAAACTAGTGAGCACTATCTGTTAGTTCCACCATGATCTTATTACTCTTGGTGTAAAATGTATTTAGTGAAAAATTCATTGTTCGTTATTGCGTTTAGCCTTTGCAAGAAAAGGTTTGTGAAATTGTGAACATGTCAAAGGAACTTGAGGTAAGTCTTTAAACCTTGTTTATTACATAATAAAGAAATGGTTGGCAATACATTCAGTATGCAATGATAGAGTAGAATCGTAGTAACAGGAAAATACGCGATTTGTTGAATTGCTTAATTGTGGAGGTTAGATTTCATGATCGCGGAACCGCTAGGCGTGTGGCTCGTATAATGAGATATTCAGGGTACTCTTAATATGAGATAATTATTGCTCGAATATGAAGATTATGTAGTGTAATAAAAAGAAAGAAAATACTACGTTAAGGTTAAAGAAAAGTTAATACAAATTTATATTACGAATTTTTGTGTATTTAATTTTTATAGAATCTGACTATGGAGGTTAGAGATACGAGGAAGCGTCGACAGTGGAATCGTGAAGATTTGGCGAAGGCTGTGGCAGCAGTATTTTTATAAAACTATTTAATAAAGTTTTTTAATTGCAATATTGATGTATTTTGCACTTTTAATACCGATTTCTCGAGGTATCTTATATTAGGAGCACACTTTCTCGATCCTGCGTAAAGCTCTTTTTTCAAATTTTTTTAATTTTCAGAAAACATAATATTTAAATTAGATTTTTCATTTCACCAATCTAAAGCTTATTAAATTCTCTTCAAGATAACGTATTACATTTTTAAATTCTGCCTATAGATTTCCTTACAGTCGGCAAAATCGATATGGTATCTCATAATCGGGGATTTTCCTCTACTTCTGTTATGGTTCCGTAATGATGAAACATTTTAAAATGGAATCTTGAATCAATATTTTATTTAATTGTGTAACAGCGAGATAATAAATAATGCAGTGAAACGTGTCGGTACTTGGATGATACTGACGTGAAATGATAGTAATTTTGATAACAAAATGAAAGAGGAAATGTGTTGAAGAGAGCTAATAATCGGCTATCACCAACTACCCTCGTCTATCCGGTGCTGCAACCTCGCGGGGTGAAACGGAAGTCGGGGAAATACATCTTCTTTCTCGCGATACGTAGAAGATCGTTTCGCTGATTGCCAATATTCGGTCCATAAATAATTCCGTGCGGCACACCCCAGATATTGTATTTTCTCTCGAAGAAGTTTGATTTATCATTTAACCATAACGGCAGATGACGTCCGCGTTAGTATCACCATTGCACGTCGCGCGAGAGAAGTCAGAAAATTACGACGATTACGTCGCAAGGGCGAGGCCGATTCTCCCCGAGGATGTAACGGCGGGGGAAGAGGGATGGGTGAGGCGATGACGAGGGGGTATACAGTTCCATCTAATTTAGCCTGTAGCCTGGTGTTAATGAAACGCGAACACAACGCGGCGGCGAGTGGCGAGTGGAGAATCGATCGGCGAGCGGATTCCTCGCCGAGCGAGGAAATTATTCCCTCGTACGGCGAATTCCATTAGGCGCACCCTTCGATTAAGCGGCCGGATCGATCGACGGCGCAAATATGCTGCTTAAACAACGCTCGGATTTGAGCCACTCCGCCCCTCCCGCTCACCCTCCCCTTTGCTCACCGGAAGGAACCCCCGGGTTCCCTTTGAGAACGCCTGGTGCCGCTCGACCGACCGGCAAGATCAAATTTCCTATTTCGTGACGGCGAATCTCTCTTTCTCCATCTATCTCTCTCTCTTTCTAGACTTTGAGGAGACCGCCAGCGATCATGGAAATCGCAACCCCGATTCGTCAGCCTTGCGGGCACTCATTAGTCAACAGCTCGCGGGGGCGACCGGCTGTTTGCGTGTTTGCGAGTATCGTACCCCTCGATGAGATCTGAGATTTGCGTTGGTCCTTGCTTTCGAAATCGTGATCTCGTTGATTCTTCGATCGCAGCTTGGATTAATCGTCTCGCGGATGAACCTCACGCTTGCTCTGCTCGATGAAGAAGCTCTCGAATTGTGTAACATATCTGCGTATCCTAAATCTCAAGAGAGACATCGGAAGTGAGATCTTTCCAAACGCGCTCGAGATTGTTCATACAGGGTGTCCCATGGGAAGTTGCTGAAACTAATCAGCTGTCATTTTTAAACGTATGCAGTTATTGAAAAAACAAAAATTGCGTTGGAAAGAGGAAAGTCTGCAGTTTTTAATGGGTATAAATAAAAGTTAGCAAAATGTTTGTATATCAGTTTATTTTATTAATGAAAAATATGCTAATAATCAAGTAAGCTAATGATAAATATTTTCAAAGTGTGCACCATCTGAATTTGTACAAAAATCAATTCTTTTACGAAAACTTGTGAAAACTTTTTCTAACATGTCGTCTTTAATGTTGCTGACGACCTTTTTAATAGCTACTACTAAATCTGACACTGTTTCTGGATTTCCGGCATAACAATGGTCCTTAATGTATCCCCAAAGAAAGAAGTCACATGGATTTAAATCCGGCGAGTATGGTGGCCATTCTAGCCCCCCCCCTGGGCAAATTTGGGGTATCCCAGACCGATGACTCGATTGCCATAAACTTTATGGATTGTTTCGAAGACCTCCTGGGTTCGATGTGGTGTCGCTCCATCCTGCATGAAATGAAATCCTCTGACCAGGCCTCTTTTTTTTGCATGAGGGAAGAATTGTGTTTCGAGAAGCTGCTTGTAACTTTCACCAGTGACTGTTGATTCGAAGAATTGCAGATAAATTCCTTTTACCGAGATCGCAGCCCATGCTGTTATTTTTTGTCGATGTAAAGGTTTAGCCAGGGAAACGTTGGGATTTTCCGACCCCCAAAATCTATAATTTTGTTTATTAACATAACCATTTAGCCAGAAATGTGCTTCGTCCGTGTAAATTATCAATTTTGCATCAAGTTCTCCATCTTCAAACATTCCATTCATCGTCTTGCAGAATTCCACACGTTTCGTCATAGCGCGTTTGGTTAGCAATTGATGCGATGTTATTTTATAGGGATGCATTTTCAGGAAATGTTTTAAAATCCCGTGTAACGTTGTTTTGGATATTTCAAGAGCTTGGGCAGCTTTCCGAATGGAAGAATTTGGATTCTCTTCAAAATACTTCTTAATATCTTCAATGTTTTCTTCTGCAGCTACAGACACAGAAGGACCTGGCAGATCATGTCTACGGTCTTGGATAGTTCCATACTGCATAAAATTATCGATAATTCTGATAAAAATAACACAAAACATTATTTTAATGCAGATTTATTGCCAAAAAATGGAGTGACGTAACGCATACGTTTAAAGAAATAATAAATTCTAACCTTTTCAGCGTGTTTTCGCTCTTAACTTTATGTGTTCCGTATTTAGTACGAAACCCCCTGTAGGCATTGCTATAAACTTTTCCTCTGGAAAAGAAGCACTCGATAAGATAAATCTTTTCTTCCGTCGTCAGATTACTCATTTTGACGCGCACGGACTTGCATCTACCACAACCAGAATAAAACCGCGGACACTCAGATGAACGACCGTTAACCGTAAGACCCTTTCTGAAGTCATGGAGAGGAGAACTAATCGTTTACTTTCAGCAACTTCCCATGGGACACCCTGTACTAGGCAATGGTTAAACCGCTCAGGGTAGGCTACTTGCGATATTAGCTCACGTAATTACTGCACTTAGGGCACCCCACTTGTCCCATATAATTATATTAATCATAATTGTCAAAAATGCCTGGACACTCAGATCCCATAGTACCGTTCGAGGCAGATAAGGGGAGCCCATTAGCATTAATCCCATCCACGCGTGGATCCATCCTTGATTTTGCGGCAGACCGCACGATTGCGGCAGGCCGGACTTTTCCTGCGTTTTCTCAGCGCGGATCCCTTCCGCGAGATCCCAAAGGAATGGCTGGCCTGACAATGTGACATGGTGATCGACCTTGAGCTTTTGGCGCCCGGATAGTTTCTCGTGTGTACCCTCGAGACCGCCAATCATGCTGATTGTCCTGATTGTATCCGTGAGCCGTTTGCTCGCCTGGTCCTACTACGCTCCATAATTATATTAGCTTTGAGGGGCCAGGATTCAAGGGCCTTCCATGTCCACCCCTTGCTGCCTGCCCTCTCCATCCCCGCGCAGTTCATCGGTCATGCCCGACTCATTAGCGATACTACGAGCAAACAGAACAAGCGAAGCGACAGCGACCAGGCTGTTTGATGCTCCGAAATTCGCGTGACGCTCTCGAGAGATTGTCCGGCGATTTTCCAGCGACGTTTCAGCGAATCGTCGTCTTCGAGAGATTGATTGATCGCTGTCGCACTCCCTTATACGCGTACGCGTCAATTTGGAGCTCTAACTGTCACTTGTCTTCAGTTCTTTGCTTTTCACATTCCTCGTGTAGCTTCTCGCTTGTTAAAAATCTTTAATTAATAATTGTTCTCAAATTCGCGGGGTATAGAAAGCCGGAAATATATCCCATATCCCATTCTATGTATCCCATAGACCTTTGATGTACTAGAATCTCGTTCAGTGCCGGCTTTAGACATCGATGACATCCGGAATAGACATTTGCAGGGCGAATGGAGTGCTCCCCTCACGGGGAGCAGCACGTAAGTCGTTATTTGCCGCGCGCGCCGGTGTATCCCATGGTATCCATAGATGGAGAACACCGTATGCATCTATACGATGCAGATAGAGACCGGCAATCGTCGATACATATTCTGTTTACAGGTGGACAACGGCGAATAATCAGCTCGCGTAATGGAGTGCAGGCACCGCGCTCTCCGCGCGAGCTTAAGGGACGAAAGGGCCAAGGGGATGGCTTGCGGTGGACGGCGAGAGGAGCAGAGGTTGGAAAGAGACTGCATACGGTTAGATATGTAATCTGGCGTATTGCGGGCGTACGTGTGAAAGGCGCGATGCCGAATACATGTAAGGACCGGCCGTTGTGTGCGCGGGGCATGTTATTACAACATGCGGTCTCTGTATCCTATCTCGAGTTCGCACGGCCCTTCAGCCCTGTAATCGCGCGTACCATGAAGGGCGGTGGCGACGGCGACGGCGGCGGCAGATCGGGACGGCGGTCCGCTTGATTGGTCAGCTCGATTGGTTCGCTCTCCATTTTCTCGATGGACAAAATGAAATAGACTTGGGTCTATTTGCGCGATGCACGATTATTCCTTTTGCGACAGATTCTGCAGGAATTAATTATGATACCTGATGAGTGTGTGCATATGTGTATGTGTGTGGTATGTCTACTTGGCTGCGCCGAGCTGCCATTGCACACTGCAATGTTCGATTCCGAGGACTTGATCCCTATTATTTTACAAGTTATTTGACAAATCATGTGATAAAAGTATGTTTAAAAATTGTATTAAAATTCACGCAGACATTACTAGATAGCTCGCACAATTTGGTAGCAATGCTACGAGTTCTCTGCAACGTTAATCGCTGCCTTTCTACATAAAGAAAACGAAAACGTAATTGTTAATCTGGACCTGGCAGATTTTTAATTGAGCTCCTCGCGCTTTTCACATATCACGTTGAAACGAGTGTCAGCCTCGGTATTCAGATACAACGCGCCAGACTCCGCATGATGGTCGTCGCCGAGCATGTGTCTCTCTCGGCGAATGCTCGTTCCTTTACCAATCCTCCTTCCCCTCCCTCAGAAGCACGGTAGAAATAACGAATTAACGTACTTACGCGAGGAACGACGCGAGTTCTCATTAGCGACGAAACAAGGACGCGCACGGGGTGGCAGGAGGGAGGCCGCCGGGCTGAATCAACTTCTTCGGTACGTAAGTTGTCCTCGCGTGCCCTTTTAATTACTGCGGGCGGTGGGAGCGGAGGCGGGGGAAGCGGGAGAACGGCACACGCATTTGCATTTTCCCGCGGAAGGACTGTTTAGAAGTTACTCCGCGACGTCGCCCGGAAGCGGCAGTGCGGTTATTTAATGAATAAAAGGAGAAACAAGGGGAGGAGGAGTCTGAACGAGTCGACAACGCGACCGAGCGGTGGCACCGCGAAAGGCTGAGGGAGAGGGGGAGGGAGAACAGACGAAGGGGAAAAGTAAGATGCGGGATTGCATTTTAATGGAGGCATTACGGAGCGCTCGATCGCGCGCAGGCGAGTCGTCCGTTCGCTCGTCCTTTTCTCCGTCTACCTCTCCCCCCCTCGCCCTCTTCCTCTTTCGTCTTGAAGATTCTCCGGTCGGCTACAACGCGAGGCTGCAGTCCCTCCTGCGGTTTCTCCGGAGTTCCTTATGACGCGGAGATAGACCGCGAAGAAAGTGGGTCAGCACTTCCTGGACCCCTGGAAAGGGGAGTAGGTACCCCGGCTAGCGAGCGGCGACGAGAATGTCGGGGGGATTCCGCGAGATCGCGAAGCGTCCGTGATTGAACTGTCAGGGAAATATCCTTGGAATTGTTCCCAGTCGATATTGACGGTCCTCCGACGGACCGCGGGGCGAGCCAGATCGCGGGGGTGGCGCGAGTCACGTAGATCGTTACTCGTGTGACTTGCTGGGTCGCTTACGACGCGGGAGGTAATGCAATGTTGCGTAGATAAATGTGCGGACAAGGGAGAGAGACAAGTAAAAAGAGGAACGAACGATGAGTCACGAGAATTAAAAAGATATTATAATTAGGGATGCTTTGCCCGACCGGGGGTACGCGAACTCCGAGATTACGCAATTGCTTGTGAGAACGGAAGGAAAGTATAACGAGCGGACATCTCTCATGCGGGGAGGGGACGAGGAAGAGAGAGCGACGGCATGCCTTGTACCTGATACTTTGTGCATGGTAAACGTGATTGAAATACTATTATCTCGTTCAGACGGTACGCGCGGCACACACAAACGAACAGACGAAACGTTCTGAACATTCCTTGTAAAGCGGAAGCTTCCTCGCGGAGCGCAGGCAGATCAGTTGATAGTTATACCGACCAAATATCAAGGATGTATCACAGAAGTACTGATGCAAAGAACGTGCTGTGGCGG
The DNA here is from genome assembly GCF_003672135.1 of Ooceraea biroi. Taxonomy (NCBI): domain Eukaryota; kingdom Metazoa; phylum Arthropoda; class Insecta; order Hymenoptera; family Formicidae; genus Ooceraea; species Ooceraea biroi. Next base: position 1,682,439 of record NC_039517.1, read on the forward strand.
CTCGATGCGATGCGGAATTGCGAGCTTTAATAAGACGTTTAAGAGGTAAGCCCCCCTCAAGAGAGAGAGAGAGAGAGAGAAGGAAATCCGGACGCTTGCTCGCGAGTTCGCCCGTGCGGAAGAAGCTCCTTTCAGCGAGGAAGCCTCTTCCGCTCGAGAGAGACGCGCGTGTCCGCGAGCGAGTGACGCTCCTTTGAGACGAAATACTGACGAGCGAATTGGCGGAGATGCCTCGGCGCGGGTATTCCGAGCGAAGCGGAGCGGAACTCGCGCGTCTGCCTGGCCAACCCTCTCGCGCATTCCCGACGTGAAGTCGCGTTAATCCTCCGTCCACTTGTTATCGAGATCGATGTTAACGATGAAGAACGGCTTGCTACCAGGAGAACGTCCAAACGTTTCGCCCTTCCGGCAGACCTCCCGGACGATCCTCTCGGTGAGGGTTAAGTAAAGGAAGTAAAAGCTGCGGGGCCGATTCAATTTTTATCTCCGGCCACCCTATCCTCTCTGGAAAGCCGCCCTCGCTCCCGCTCCGCGCGATTTATCGCTCTGCATCGTAACTTTCGTTATTCGCGGATGCCTCCTCTTCGGTATATTTCCGGCGTCTCCCTCTCGTGCGGTTTCCGGTCTCTTTCTCTCTCTCTCTCGTCCTCTCGATCTGTCTCCTCTTTGCCGGGAGCACCTTTTGTTGCCGGGGAAAAACGTTTAAGCGTGAGTACATAGGACTTCCAGGACGAAACTTTGATCCACCCGGGGAGCGCCCATAAAACGGTTCCGTCGATGGAATTTTAGCTCTTTCGCGGTCGAACGGGTGTCGCGTAAACATGGAAAAGTGGAGGGAAAAGTGAAGGAAAAGGAGAAAGGCACCGTGAGAGGTTGAACGCCGTACGTCTGCGGAATTGCGACTTATCGTCGTCGATCCGCGTCGGAACTGATTTACCGCCACCCCCGAATGCTCGCTCCTAGCTCCGCGGCTCGCCTTTGTGAAAAATTCCGTGGCCGACTGCGAGCGGAATGCGATTGCTTCGGCCAGGTCGGCTTTTATTAGCTCCATCGTGACGATGGATGCCGAAACGAGACACAAAATCCGGCACATTAGTCGCGCGAAAAGCTGCGAAAATGCGACGCACGAGCATCCCTCAATACTCAATCTTAATTTTAACAACAACAAAAATTATCACTTGGTACTCTTTCTCGCATTTCTGCGCTTACTTTCGGGGATGAATTTGGAGACTTTGTGACTGACATCGTGACGGTAGTATCGGCCGCGTGCGATTCAATTGAGCGGCTCCCGTTCGACCGACAAGGAGGTGGCAGCAAAGGGTTGTTTACTGCGGGATTCGCGTCGGCATACCGAGGGTGGCCGGTCAGGAATTCAATTAATGGGCTCGGACGTCTTTCGGCCGCCGCGCCGTCTTGTAACATTCGCTATGCAAATCGCAGGATGCACGAAGGAGATGATGATCGGCCCGTCGGCGTGCTTCGCGCGAGGGGGTTAATGCGAATCCGCGACCCCCGGTGGCGGCGATCGCGAAACCTCGCCTGCGAAACCTTCTCAGCATAACTATGCCGCGCGCGGCCGCCTTCGCAGGAACGGAAACGCGCCTTCTCCCGTCGGATTCCACCGTTTCCGTCGGCCCGGAAGTTCCCCCGGCATCCCTCACGGATATACACGCTCTGCGATGCACTCAAGTCCTCGCGAGTTCCTCGGCCAGGATCAGGAATGCGCGAGTTTGCGATTCCGCGCGCCGCGCCGGCCGGGGAATCCCGCGATTTATCGCGACTGAACCCTCCTCGGGGTTGCAGACGGAATCGCGCGGGGTACGGAATGGGGAGAGGGGTTGGCTGGCCGTTGTTCGCGTAATCGTCGTGCTTTGGGCGCGATTCGACAGACAAGATTCGTTATGTTATGTTGTATTATTGTGATAACGATTAAAAATTATCTTGACGCCGCGCCGGTAAGAGTTTCAATAATCAACGAACGAGTATGTGGGGTGCAGATCCGTTATTGCAGATTCGGATTACTAATGAGCGCCATTTGGCATCTCCGAGGGAAGCGCTCAGGCATTTTTAATGTAACAAGTTAGAAATTAGAGGAGCATCCGGAGTTTCCGCGAGGGCGAGGGGGTGTAATTCGGATTCCCAATCCCGGCAGGCAAAATTGAGAATCCCGGCGGAACAATTACGTTTCTCCAATCTTTCGGCTCGTTCTTAATGCGCATCTTTATCCGGCGAAAGGGAATATTAGACCGGGCAGATCTATGAAGCGGGAGAGGATTCGCGGCGATAATCCTTCTCTTTCTCTCTCTTGAGAAGAGATCCACTCCTTATTTCCCGATTACGAAAACAATCTCCGTCCACCTTCCTACCCCATTCCCTCGTTTTTGCGGCAAATGGCAGGATGAAATAACATCGACGCGCGATGTTTAACTTCGTTCCGCCGTCAAAATAACGGCGGCGAGTTTGCACGAAGTCGAGCAGCGAGTAACTTTGCTACTTAAAACCCAGAATCCCTTCTACTACACCTCCTCCTCCTCCTGCTGCTGCAAACCTCTCGCAACCCTGTTGACTTCTCACGTATAAGCCCATCTCCAGAAGGAGGACAAGTTACGCGCTCGCCTTTTCGAACAAGAGCCGCTAAAAACGCAAGCTATAACCCGACAGTGAAGCACCCGAGCAGTCTCATCCTCCCCCGCTCTTCCACCCTTGCTTTATTTCTCTCTTTCGCTTATGGCTTCGTGCAAACTCGCTTTTTTGCACCGCCGGGACGTAGGATCGCCGATAATCCCGTTAAAGCGGTCAAACGCCGTCGGAATAAATCAATAATGGAGCCTCAGCCACGAACGGATAATATTTGCGCCCGCTATCTAACTCCCTCCCCATGCCACTTCACCCTCTCTCGGGCCACTCTGCATTCCGCGCCCTCCTTTCGCCGTGTAACCGCGATGTATTTTACCAACGGTATTGCGAGACAAATTTTTCGCAGTGTTGCGTGACGTCTCTCGTTGCAGTCCTCTCTCCTCCACCTCCTCTTCCTTCCTCGCAACATTACAATTTCGAGCGAACAATGTAATGCAGCAACCAACGACGAACGAAGCGTTGATAATGTGAAAGGACAGCGCACCACGTGATATGGTAATAATAATAATAATAATAATAATGAGAATGATAATAATAATAATAATTATGACGAAGCTTTTGTTCACGTTACTCCGTCATATCAGTTTTCTCGTTAAAATCTGTATAAATAATTTCTGTTTTATTGGCGCGCGGATGAGAGCGCGGCAATTTGCGGGGCGCTATTGATTTATTTATTAAAAATTTGTTTCAGTTCCTGCGGTTCTCTCTATCTCTCTCTATTTATCTATCTATCTATCTATCTCCTTGTCTCCTTGTCTCCTTGTCTCTCCACAAAATTCAATCAGAAATCAATGCTCCGGGCGTACGGAGTGTGTGATATTAAAACACACTCATCCCTCACCGGTCGCGGTGCATTATTCGCAATAACGCGCTGTTCCATTTTAAAGAGCCGAGAGCTAAAGATGAAACCGTTCCTGCTACCAAGATTGCTAAAGATGAAACAATTTCCTGTCGAAATCTTCTCTCGCTCTTACCGAATATCGTTAATCATTCAATTCCAGACGATCTTAAATTCAGTTCGCGCTCCGGTCTTATATTTACAGCGTTAAAATTCATTAAACAATCTACAGAGCGCCAGTACACCGAGAGCCGATATCTCGAATTTTAAGGCTCGCAGCTTCCGAATTGCCGCGAGCGGATTTTTATTCCGCGCATAATAAATCGATCGAGAACGCAGATGGGGGTGAGTCTGACTCTCTCTTTCTCTCTTTTTCTCTCGCGACGCCGCGCGAATTTTCATAGGGTCTCCTCGGGGCCCTTGTCGCTCTGGGCCCGCCGCCAACTGCCTTTCCTCCCTCTCCCTTCCCCTGTTATCTCCATCGCTTTTAAATCACCCAGAGGAAGCTTGCCAGGAGTTACGTGCCGTCCGATACATTTTAAGCGCCGCGGATATCGGCGATTACCACGTAACGAAGTTTCACCCCGCGCGCGGAATGGCGCGGACTTTAATAACGCGCGAGCCGTCGAGAAATTCGCAGCGGCGGCGGCGAATGAATGGAATGACAGAATGGGACGAAGACGCCTCTGCATACGTGTACGGTGGTGGAGTGTCAGTCAGTCGGTGAGAGTGCGCTCGCGAGGGACTCGGTGGAAATTTAAATCACTTAACTTCGTTGAAACTTCATATCAAGTTCCGGAACGGCGGCACGTTAAAGCAAATGAATCGTCCGTCCGATCGTTTTCACTTGGCCGAATTGCAGCTCAGCTCGGGGACGTCTCGGAACTGGCACTCGTCATGTCCTGGATACGTGCGGGTGATATTTGTATGACATGACTGAACGATTCCACGAAAACTCGTGAAGTGAATATTAATAATAATGATTGCAGCTTTTCTCGCTCGATCGATATCAATCGTCCAATAAATTCGGAGGAGTGTAACTCGGTGAGAAAAGTTTCAATGCACAACGGTGATTACTTATTTACAGTGTTCTACTTCGTGTCACTGTGTTCCACGTTCGCGGCTTTTAATGGATATATTAGGGGTGTAATTTAGTTTTGAGGGTTTTTTTGCTCAAAAACGCATGTATTTAAATATGATAATGAATGAATACCTCAATCAAAATATTTTCCTTCGTTTTCTATAACTTTTTCCCATCTTTCTGGCAAGAGATCGATTCCACCACGATAAAATCACTCTTCTTTTCAGTTGATCCATTCGTCGACGAATTTTCGCACTTCTTCCAAATTATCAAAGTGTGTATCCTCTAAAGCGTGTTGCACCGACCGGAACAAATAATAATCGCATGGAGCAATGTCCGGAGAAGACTTGCCATTCAAGCTCTAATAGCGTTTGTTTCACTGATAACGCAACGTGAGGTCGAGCCTTGTCACGAAGAAGAATCACTTTCCGTCGTTTACTCGCAATTGGTGCTCGTTTTTGGTCCAATGCTTGCTTCAACTTGTACAATTGGTGTCGATAACGATCAGCCGTGACAGTCTCATGCGGATTTAACAGCTCATAGTACACTATCCCACCAAATACAGAGCATTACTTTTCAACCGTGAATATTGCGTCTCGGAGTGGATGTTGATGGTTCGCCTGGATCCACCCATGATTTTCTGCCTTTCGGATTATCAAAATAGATCCACTTTTCATCCCCAGTAACAATGCGAGACAAAAGACTCTTCTTTTTTCGCCTGGCGATCAACGAAATGCAAATGTTCAAATGGCACTTTCCGATAATTGATGTCGAACCCATTTCCCTTCTTTCTGAATTTTTCCCATTTCATGTAAATGTTTCGTAACTGTTGTACGATCAACATTTAATGCTCTGGCAAGTTCTGAAGTGGATTGTGTTGGATTTTCGTGCAATAATGCTTGCAAATCTGCATTTTCAAGCTTTCTAGGTTGTCCCGAGCGTTCTTTGTCCTTCACATCAGTATCAGCACTTTTAAAGCGTCTAAACCAGTATTCACACGTCTTAATTGATGGGGCAGAATCACCATAAGTTTCCACAAGAATTCTATAACCGTCAGCCGCAGTTTTCTTTTGATTAAAAAACAAAAGCAACGCATGTCGAAAATGCTAAAGAGCTTTCGGAAGTTGCATTTTTACGATGATATAAACACGATTGCTATAATGCTACTAAATGTGATGGATAATGTCAAGACTGTAAGAAACAACAGTTATCGGAAACAGCTATTGGGACAAACCGACACTACAGCCATCTGTTGCAAAACCCTCAAAACTAAATCACACTCCTAATAGATATCTATCCTTATCACCGAATACAGATCTATCCTTATCGTCCGAAACGATCGAGATCGAGACAGTATGAAGACGAAGCGGAACTCGGTTACGTAAAATCCGGGAACGGTAGCTCCGCTATCCATCACGCGACGGAGAACGAGATAAAGAAATAAAACAGCGGCAGAGAGCGAGAGCCGCTTGGGAGAAATGCCGGAAACGCGCGGTGAAACTCCGGCGCATCCCCGGAACGAGATTGTCGAGGCCCTCATTTGCACTTCATCGTCCTTCCGTCCTCGACGAGATCTTCGACGGGACCATCTCGCGGACTCGCGCGTTTCCCGGATTACGGTTTCCCGGGTTTGCGGGCTCGTTAAACCGAAATCAACGGCTAATCGATTTACAACGATATCGTGGCGGTCGCGAGATAACGCAATCCGCGTAATCCGGCGGTTCTCGCGCGGAAGAGCCGTCGGAAGGAAGAGAGATGATAACGACGAGCCGCGGCGTTGTTCGAACAGCCGGCTCGACCGAGATTCGCATTGTTTCGCGATGCTACCCTGAAAATTCCTTCTTTCTCTCTCTCTTTCTCTGAGCTTCATGTCGGAAGTCAAAAGTAGATTTCCCGGTAATATCCGCTGGAGGAATCGGAGAGATGTAGGTCGAAAAGGGAGTTCTCGCTTTGTGTGCGATTACATGTTTCGTTCCGGAAAACGAGAGGGATGCTCGTCGATGTTTGCACGTTGCTACGTTATTTTACGGTCTCGGAAAAACTGATAAGAATTAACGCGCGGCAAAAGTTCTCTCTCTCTCTTTCTCTTTCTCTCTATTAATGGTTAACGGCAATTTCGTTAATGCAGATCTCAACTCGCTCGAGCATCTCGAGCGTTGCATCGTGAGGGAAGTAAAACTAACGCTCGAATCGGCAAGATGAACACGTGTTGTGCAGGCCATAAAGTATAAACGTATACGTGCGTGTACGAGGGAAATTTATGCGGGACCAACGTGGCGGCGAATCTCGCGCGGATCGGTTTCCGGCGAGTGTATTTCCCGCGCGCCGCTGAAAAATCGCTTTTCCGTGCAAATTCGGGGCATCCGTCTGCCACGCGAGGCCCTTTCTTATTTAACCGACACTTTGCGCCCAACATTATACCTCTTGCACGTACTTCTCTCGAGAAAGGGGGCAAGAGCCGCGGTCAAGAGAGAGAAAGAGAAAAGACAGAAAAAGAAAGAGAGGGAAAAAAGTTTGCCACCCCGGAAGCTGGCTCGGCGCGCGAAACAGGGGATGCTCGCGCTGCTCGCCAAAAATATGTTTTCCCTTGAAGCCACATTTTTACGACAGCGCGCGCGCCGTAACTATCACGTTCGGACGATGCAATCTGAACAATGCAGCAGGTGTCTTTACGTATGCAGCGCGCGTTTTTCCTATAGCGGGGACGTGAATCATGCGAGAGATTTCGGACGTATGTGCAAACACAGTATCTCGCGCGCGGCCGGATGGAAAATGTGGGTTACGACACAACTTGCAACTCGGGAGATCCGCGAGAATACGCGAAAGGCGCGCGTGGGATTTATGAAGCGCGAAAGCTCCGTGTACTTGAGGTGTCATATCCATCCTCCCCCGTACTCTTCACAAAGTAAGAGAGAGAGAGAGAGAAAGAGAGGAGGATCTATAATTTCGTCTCGAGGATCTATAATTCCACAAAAACTGGCGGAATCACTGCCACCGGGTGAAAATAACTATACGTTCCGGGCGAGAAGGAGAGAGGATGAGAGACAGAGAGAGGGAGAGAGAAAGAGGCAACGATCAGAGTGCAACGTCGCGCGCAAAGTGCGCGGGGGAAGCTGCGAGACCGAAAATCTGCATATTCTCGTCGCGCAACTGGATACGCGCGTCGAGTTGAAAGAGAGGCCGTCTCTTTTGACGCGCGCGCCAGCTTTTTCACTTCGATCTTTTTTTGTTTTCCTTCTTTTTCTCTTTTCCTTCGTTCTTTTTTTCCCCCGGCTTAGGGGGCGACGGATGCCGGACAGAACGGATGGCGGACGCGCGCTGAATACGAGCCTCGCGTATACGAGCGCGAGTCGAAGCGAAAAAAAGTGGCGGCGCGCGTTTTATTCCGGAATCGAAGTAACCGTTGTCGCGATGCCGGAATGACCTACCCCATGCTCTCTCTCTTTCTCTCTTTCTCCCGGTCTCTCGCTCTTTTTTTAACCAGCTCTTCCGGTGGTCCTCCGGGCGGGTTTCATTGGCCGAAGCCGACGCTCTGACGAGCCCTTTGTTCGGCTTGTCATACGGACGCCATTATAGACGCGCGCACGTTTCCATTTCCCATTTTCGTTCCTCCGCGCCGCGAGCACGAGCGAGGATTTGCGCGCGAAAGGGCCATTACACCCCGCGTATCGGTCGCGTACACAACCATTTTTTTCGATCACGGATTTTATTACGTTCGAGCGCGCTTTTTATCCTTCCCTCCCTTTTTTTGTTTTTTTTGTTCCTTTTTTGCAGGGGTGAGTCACGAGCGGAAGCGCCGACCCGTTCGCGCGGCAGTTTCGGCCGTTTTGCCGCGGCTTTTCTAGCTTCACGCTTGGAACTTCAGCGAAAAGAACGCTTCACGTTGCGGCTCTTTTTTCACAGTTCGCTTTCGAGTTCCGTCAGTGCCCCCTTCGTTTCGGGGGTGAGATCGTTCCGTTCGGTTCCGCACGACTCCTCGAGCCCCGTCGCGCGCTTCTACGAAACTTCAGTCATAATCAAATCCTTGCAAGTGAAGATTAACGAGTGGCGGACATAAACCCGAGACATCTTCGAGCTTCCTCTCTTTCTGAAGCTGCCTTCCTGGGCCCGATTCACTGAAAGCTCCTCGCAGCGTCCTCGTTAATGACGCACGGTCATTAGCGAGAAGTCGTGCTTGCGAATAGAGTCGCGATACCAACGACCAAGTCGCAAGCGAGCGAACGAGCGAGTGAGCGGTGTCGCGCGGAATAGAGACGTCGACTCCGGCTCGTTTCCGGATCCGGGCACAAGTTCGCTCGTTCAGCCCGGCCGCAGTCCGGTCTCGGGGAAGGCCCTTATCTACTCTTCCTCGGCGAGAGATAGCCTTTACAACTAACGACCGCGCGTAACTCGGGAAACTTCGCCGGTGAACCGCCGTCCGGTTCCGCGACTTGCAAGCGGAGAAGGCGCCCGCGCGAGAACGTCTGTGCGGGAAATGTCGTTTCCCGGGGAGCATTGACGCGAGACCGCCGGATAAACCCGATGGAGATCCTGCCGTCTCAGGATGGAAGGATTGAGAGAGCGCGGCGCATTAAATTCATCGGCGCCGTTGTCGCTCGTTACCGCGAGTTTCAGTCGCCGCTCTCGGAACTAAGAACGGAGCGGGGTTGTTGCAAAGTGACGCTGCCGCCGGGGGTGGTGGGTGTCGATAGCCGTTACGTTCACGGGACGAAACCTCCCTCATCCCTCTCTCCCTCTCTTCCGTTGTCGACCGTTCCCTGTCAACTTTCGAACGAGTATTCAAGGGGATGTCGCCGTCGATCGTGCGGTCCTCGCCACTTGCGCGTTCTCGCTTGGAGAACGAAAGCGTGATCCCGGTCCGAATTCTACCCTTCGAGAGTTGCTTGATCGACTGGAGAGACCTTCCGTGTTTCTGTTGAATTTACGCCGCGCCGAGTCCTCGATCGCGCGACGACGGCGTTTATTAGATCCTAGGCGCGAGCGGGTTCATCCCCCGTGGTTTATTTGCGGTGCCACCGAAGAATGGACGCATCCGGTGGAGCGCGAACGACTTGGGCGACATCAGAGAGGACACGCCGCCCTTTCACGCGCCGTAAGCGGCGGCAGTATATTCTATCCTCCCTCTTCTCCCTTCGGGTTCCTTACCGCTGCGGTGGCGGTACATCAGAGGATCGCGCGGGGACAAAACCGGCGGACAGGTGCGGCAAGAGGGTGAGAAAGCCGGCGGTTTTGTCGCGCCACGTAGCGCTCCCATTGACGCTTAAACTGCGCCAACAAGCCAAAAACGCCGCGCTCAAAAGACCGAACTCGGCCGCAAGTGCATCGCCAGGTTCGGTATCCCCGCTGCTAAAATTTCCACGAGCGAATAGAGTGCACCCGTCGGGTGTCAATGGACAAACAATGTAATGGTCGATGTCTACATCCAGGACACGTTCGGGATATGTCAAATAGAACTGACGTGTAGCGTCTGATGTGTAGCGTCCAGTCGGCCCGTGTAGAAGCTGCTTCAGCTTCACCGACATCCATTTTCACCCTTTTTACCCCTAAAATGCGTAAAGACAAGATATTTATTTTTGGAAGAAATATTAAACTTTTTACACGAGTTACTTTAAAGAAATACCGTGTAAGTTAATAAATTAAGAAAGTCTCGAGAGTCTAATATTTAGCGGTGGTAAAAAATCCCGAGACAATCGGGAAGGCAGGGAAACGTCGCGGAGAAATTTCCGCGATGAGTAACGTCGATTTACACGCGAGATTGGGCGAGATCTCGTCGTGTCGGGACGACATTGAATCATTAGGAGCGGCGTTTGTACACTCCCGTTTGAATCGTCGTCGCAAAAGAGAGCTTTGTGCAGCATCGTTCGATGGGCAGAAGGCGAACGGCGCGGTGCTACGTTTTGGTGCTCGTAAAAGAGAACGCTCGTTGAGATTTGGCACCGGAAGACAGCCAGGACTGTTTTCCCACAGCCCGGATACGGCTACGGGGTCGACTTTCCACGAGTCGCCGGATATTGACTGTGTGCCAGTCGAAAAATTTCGACGGCCGTCGAGCAAGTTACCAGAGAGAGAGAGAGAAGGAGACGTTTTATCGCGCTGTTTTGCGCAGTATGCTGCCCCGGTACGCTCCGATGCTCTTAGCGTGCAGCAGACAATAAAGGAACGCCTTCAGCACTGCTCCTTCCTCGGATCGGTGGTTATTAACGGAAAGATTTGTAGGATTTTTGTCGATTTTGTGTTTCGCTCGAATCGAGTCGAGTGTACGGTATTATTTTGTAGGACAAATAATTTTCAGGCAAATAATAAATGTCAATAAAATTCGTTTTAAAAGTAGTAAGAGTAAAAGTCTCTATATGTGAAAAGAAAAGAAATATTTTTTATAGAAAAATGCGTTGTCGGAAATTTTGCAAAAGCGGCGTTTCTCCAGTCTGCGACAATTATCTCTCGGTTTGACAGGCAGTTCGATGATGTGTCCGCTATTTTTCGAGAGCACTATTACATAAAGGTATGTAACAGGTACCTCTTGGATCGCTTGGATTTTTCTATCGCTCGCGGGGTGTTACGGTTACGGTTCCAGGCGATAAATTACGTTTCGCGATACCGGCGATCCGACGTTCCGGCGATATAATGCGATATTATTCCGGTCACAAGTTGACCAGCACTTGCTCGGCCAACTAGGCAGAAAGTGTTGTCGGATCGAATCAGCTACAAAGAAGTCCCGTGAGAGCTATTGTTTCACCCGGGGGATATTTTCCCTCCGCCGTTCGCGAACGTGACAACGAATATCTAAACGTGAGAGCGACACTCCGATGACGGCACCAGATCACGTGTAAAATCCCTCAAACGTTTCCCTTTCGAGCAACGCCGAAACGGTTCTCCGATTAATTGAATATCATTTTCCTCGCCATTTTCCCCCCGCGTGTGTTTATTCCCTTACGAGATTACTCAATTTAATACATCGCGGAGACTCAAAATGGACCGGCGAGGTCCAGTAACGCGCGATTAACGCGAGAACATTGCGTTCGCTCGAGCAGCGCGGCCGCACTCGATAAATAATATTAATAAAATCCCGCGTGATCCAATCCTTAATTGAAGCATGCACTCGGCTGCAATTTGACGGAGATTCGCGGATCCGTCGGCTCTCGCGGAAGCAACGAGGTATCGAATGCAATCAAACGCGACTAATAACTCGGCGCGATGATCGACGTCGACGGCGGCAATTACCGCGGATATTCCGACACGAATCGTTAATCGCTCGACATTTATCGGGTGTTGCAGTGACGCGCGTTTCAAAGAGCATCCAATGTGTCACCGGGAGCGACGGTGACGGCTACACGCGCCGGCAAATAACGCCTAGAAAAGTGTGCCTTATCGGCGGTGACGGTCCGGAAAGCAATATCTGCGGATGCGTAAAAAAAGGGATAGGGAAAGAGAGAGCGAGAGAGAGTCGGCGCATCAATTAAACGATGCCAACGCTATGTTAAAAAGCGCACGCCTCGCGTAAAGCCGAATGGAATCGCTGCGCGATTTACACGCGATACCTGCGAGTGATAAATATAAAAATATCCCTCATCCCGTGAAAACATCCCCGAGAAATTAATTATTCGCTAGCGATATTTTTCTACTGATTATTCGCTGGCTCGTCTATTCCCCGCGCGTACGATACATTTTTCATAGAACAAATGAAGATTTAACCAGACTCCGCTCGCGATATATTAGTATATGTACATCCATGCACAGTAGCAGCCTCGATCTTTTACATTTTACATTTTTTTCTCGTTCACGCGAGCACATATTTGCACATATGTGCTCGCGCTTGCTCCCCGTTTTACTGCAAGTATTTTTTATTCAAATAAAATTTTCGAAAAGCTGCGCGGGTTTTTATATTTTACAATGATTAAATAGCCCATACGAGTGTCCTCGATAACGTATAGCGATAGCGGTGAGGACATGGGCGAAGGCTACGAGCTTTCTATGGCTTTCGCATCGTGTGCTTGTCTACCTCGCGTATGACACGCCGGCTGAACTCGCGAGATTAAATTAATATGGATATCGTCCGATACAATACATATGAGTCTCAGCTCGCCGGGAACGCGCGCACGATTAACCGTGCTCGGGACGGCAAATCGGCCGATCTTTCAGTCGAGCAGCCGGTCTGGTCCCGCGATGCAGGAAGGAGGAAAAGGGAAAGGATTAAAAAGGGGATTTATACGCGAGGTACGCTAGATTCTGAAAAAGCGCGCGTTAAAGATTTAACTTGCGATACATTTCATTTGCAGGATTACATAATACGCGCGCGCGCACCGTAAAAATGTAAAAGAATAATAGTGCCGGCATGGAGCGAAATAAAAGATTAAAGGAAAGGGGGGGGGCCACGGGGGATATAAACATGTGAGGGAATAAAAGGAGCACGCGTATACGCGGTAACGAGTGAAATAATCCGAAGGTTCCGCTAATAAATTCCGCTTTATATTTCGTTCCCTTTTACATCCGATGAAAAAAGACGCTGCAAAGAAACAGTAATCGGGTACAGAGAGAGCTCGCACGCAAGGCACGAGACAGGTATATAAAGCGGCAATTAACAAAAGGGATACCGTGAGATTTCATCCGCGTCGGCGGTGCTTCGAAAAGTGCACGTGGCAGTTACTCTCTTTCCAATATTGTGCAAATTATTATAATTTAATATGTGAGTTTATAATTATAATAATATAACGAGACGCAAAGTGAAACATAATGAATTACTCGGTTAATTGCAATCCAAGATGCAAAACTTCAATATAAAATCATTATTTCTTTACAACAGCTACTTGCATGACGCGAAACGTCTTGGAGAACATCAGATTCTACACCCTCAGAAAGGATTTCTGATAACAAGACGAAAAATATTCTTGACTAATTTAATCGTATTACAAGTATAAAAAATATGAAAATAAAACAATTTTTAATTTAAATCAGTAATTTCTATTCTTCTCTCTCGAATTAAATAAGATTGTCTTACTGTCTTCAGACAAGAGTAACATGTACAAATTTATGCTTATATATTCTTCTATGTAGAATAATTTGATATTAGCGCCACTTTATAGTAGGCTTTGTCCATGTCGACGCATCATTTTCTCACAGTCGCTCGTCGACTCGGCGCTTCTGCGTCCTTTATTCCGATAAAACGGCCAATATTTATGTGTTGCAATCGAAAATCGGGAAAGTGTTTCTGTTATTTACAATGCAAGAAATATTAAAAGATATGGAAATGTAAGTAAGTATATACAATATACTTACTTGAGAAATAAGATTCGAGATAAGACATTTCCACTTATTCATTGTAAATAACAGAAACACTTTCCCGATTTTCGATTGCAACACATAAATATTGGCCGTTTTGTGCAGATTCTACAAATTCTCTTAGAAGAATAGAATAAGATGTCTTTTAGATCTCACAATATTCTTAAATCAAGAATATTTTGAACTTGCTAGAAATTTGTATCTAAATCCTTCTAAGAAAATGAATGAGATAGCACCAAGATTATTTGAATCTAGATTTTCGAATTTTCTATTCAAGATTAAAATATACTTCTTTTCAATAATAAATATGATTGTCGCTATAGCGATCTTATTTTATGATAGATTAAAGAGTAATAGCATTAAGTCCAGAAATCTTTTCTGTGGGTGTATGATTACCGCCTCGGTTTTTCTGTAGATTCGGTTTTGCGGGAGTAACTAGACTATTCTCGATTCGCTGTATCGGAAATATCGGGATGCGTGCGACAGAAGTGATCGGTCTCTCCGAAATACTGATAATCGTCGATCCGAGGGTGATAGAAATCGACTCGAGATCGAGCGAGAGAGTGATGGACGGGCAAGAGGATCGAAAAATCGTGAGAGGACTCCTCTCCTATTAATATAGACGCACCGCCGCGGCAGTGCGTTCCCTACATGCATATATAGGTATATTGAGTATTCAGGGTGAGGTGACGCGTTTGATTGGCGCCTCTGGGTTCATTCCGACGGATGAATGGTTCCTCTGCGTTCGTTCGCTGTGTCACCGCGATTCGCCGGAGGCTTAAAAAAATTGATTGGCCCTTCAGGACACGATGGCGCATCCTGCGGATGCACCGGCATGCCAGACGCTCCCGCTTCCATCCGCATTGTCCTAGATCGTACTAATTTCCTCCTCTCTTTCTCTTTGTTCTCCTCCGAGCTCTTCGAAAAACAGGATCTCGATTTCTGAGTATCAAAACTGCAAGGATTAAATCCAGAAAACTTCCTAGTTGCTCCGATGTGAAGAAATCGGTGATTTCCGAGTTGCAACGGCTCCGAGAATTAAAAAGTTGCAAAAAAAGAGAAAAACGCTTGCGAGATATTTATTAAAATTACCAAGGCTTAAAGATAGAAGCGGAAAGCCAGAGCTCGATAAAAAGGAAGTAGCCGAGAGGAAAAACTCGACTGCCGGCGCAGTTGTACATCGTCGCGAAAGAAAAGTATCGGGAAAAAGCGGGCGCAGGTGCATCCCGGCGACGAGCTGGACGTGACTCGAATGCGCCGTAGGATGTTTAAAAAATGAATAGAGGCCGGCTAAGGGTGCCTCGCGATCGCAATTGCTCTCTCCGTGTAATACGGGAGGGTGTGTGCCATCGCACGTATAATCACACGTGACATTTCGAAACGCGATGAGGGGAGAGATCAAAGGTATACACGTGCCTTTTGCATGCTCGATCCGCATCTCGAAATTGAGACTCGTGACGATCGATTTCGCGTACGATCTCCGATACGTCTGTCCCTTTTTCGTCACGTGGCGGATAAAAATTGATAACAATCCAGCCCGTTGATATCAGCTCGTTCATCTTGATCGGAATCTCGGATTTCGCGGAAAGACGACGCGGGCGTATCGTAATTAGCAGATTCTGCCGGATAATTCCAGGGCAGTGTCTCGTGCTCACGAAGGGCGAAGTAATTAACAGGATTAGCTGGTTTGTCGGTAGGTGCAGGCAGGAGCTCCCGGTCCGTTACCCTTTGAACCAGATCCACCTTGAATAGCGTAACAGATCTAGTTCGGCGCGCGCGTCAATCTGAGATTGTCCCGTGTATGACCATCTATTATCGATGCAGAGTTTGTGCAAATCAAGAGACTGTCAGGTCATGTGTGCCTTCGACAGGGTGCACGTCCCTCCCTACATCTCCATAACCAGCGTCACTTTGACGACGCCGGAGTTGTCTCGTTCGAGAAAATGCAAATGAGATCGTTTGAGCGAGCGTGACGCTCCCTCCCGCTCCTCACCCCTGGAGGAAACAATCGCGATTATTACCGCGATACGCGTATATTTTAACGAGTGTCGGTCATTATAATGAAACGGTTTAGGTAACGTAGAGGGTAGTTATCGCCCGGCTGAATCTAATTATCGTTATTTTATACTAATGATTCGGAATCCAATTGCAACTCTATTTCTCATTATTTAGTTGCACGATACGGGAGTGTGTGTATGTGCTCGTGAACGTACGGGAACGCTAATAACGTTAATGCGTTTGATCCGTTATATGAACACTGTTTTTATCTCGTCGCGATTCGAGTTTAACAGCAGCGCGTAGTTTGTCCATGTATTAATTTCTGTCGCAGCATCTTCATCTCCAACGTGTTTGGAAATAGTTAAAAAAAGGAACATTTTAATTTAAATAATAAGAGAGAGAGAGAGAGAGAGCGTGCCATTTCGCGTGTTATAGTTCAAAGCTTGGTCCCCGTGCGCTGTTTTCGGTACGCTGTGTGCGAAAGTTTTAGCCACTTTTTTTACACGTATTCGCATTCGTATTTTTAGGTGCATAATATAATGTATGCAATACGATTCAGTCATCAAAATATTTTCCCTCGTTTTTGACAATTTTCTGACATTTCTCAAGTAAATTTCAGATTTCTTTGCGAAAAGAATTCTTTCGCGTTTCAGCGAACATCTCGAAAGTACTATTCACTTAAAAAGTATCGATTCGAATAAGTGGTGATCCAAGTTGGGTGAACACGCCGCGTGCGGAAAAACTT
Organism: Ooceraea biroi; assembly: GCF_003672135.1. Classification (NCBI taxonomy): domain Eukaryota; kingdom Metazoa; phylum Arthropoda; class Insecta; order Hymenoptera; family Formicidae; genus Ooceraea; species Ooceraea biroi. The sequence goes on from NC_039517.1 coordinate 1,699,014, forward strand.
TTCAGCCCAAGTCCAAAATGGTTTGCTGAACACAAAAAGCATATGTATAAGCTTTTCATTGCTCATCGCGTTTGCTATTGTTCTTCGAAGTTACATTTATCGTTAAATCATGACGTTTCACAAATTGTGATGTCAACTCTTCAAAAAGAACGAGAATTTATTTGAAATTTAAATAATAAATAATACCGAAGCGAAGAAAAAAAGACTACAACATTTGCATAATACACCTATTATTAATCGGGGAAATTCCGCGAGCGGCTTTCCGTTGCCGTGCATTGTGCAGACTTCCTTGATTTCTACGTGCCGTGCCGTAGAAATGGGACACCGGAACCGGCACTCCCTCGTAGAAATATCAAGCCGCAGGTGCAACGGCGTGCCCGCGGAAAGAACGCGCGCGTAGAATGCGTCCCGGGAAATATTTGCGGTGGAGCCGAGCAACGCGGCCCGTCGTTACCGTCGCGCGCAGTGCCGGTCGTCACGTCTGACGTCGCTGAATTGAATTAATTGAAGTACCGTTCCCGGCGATTCCGAGGTGTAATCTCACTCTGAATTATACGCCGCTCGCAGGAAAAATCTTGCCCGCGTCGCCGGAAAGCCTCGCGTTTCAGTCACCGCGAGTGCCACCGGCGAGTGCACCGTCGCTGCAAACGTTTCATACGTTTGTTACTGTCGGTTTTTGTTATCATGATTATTTCATGTATTTTATATGCGCCGTGCTTTAAATACATTATTAAATAATTAACAATTAAATACATTATTAATTAATTACATTATTGAATAAATAATATTAAACAATTTCGAGCTTGAAAGTTATATTAAAACGGCAATATTGCATTACATGAAATATGATAAGGGAGAATGCGGTGCGTTTCTCAGAGTTTCTCAAAATTAATTCGAGCGTTATTTCACGCGTCATTTAGATGTACATTTTATTTATACATTCGTGCTGATAAATAAATTATATCGGTGCAGACGAATCCGACAATTGAGTCGAAGCTCGAAGAAATCGGCTGCGTAAATTGAAACGGCTCGATCAGGATCGCCGCGTAATGCTGGACGCTGCAAGGGGTGAGTTCGTGTTCCGAGGCACGATGGTCGAGCGGACACTAAAAACGAGGATATCCCGTTGTAATTAGTCCCGTAACCAGGTGTCGCTTTTGTTCGCCATTGTCGAGATGATCCGACGAGCGGGAACGCTTCTGTCCTCGTTTCTTTCGTCTCTTTCGTGCACCGTCAGGAGGAACGCCACTCATTCCCTCGTCCACGGCGCCATTGTCTGTTTTGCATTTAGCGATTCGATCACGCTACGCTAACTCGTCTAACGACCTAACGCTTCGTGCCATTAGCGATCTGCGTAATCGCCAATCTCGCGCAACGCCGACTTCACCCTCTTCTTCCGTCTTCTCCGGCACCCTTTCTCCCTCTTTCCCCTCTCGCGCGCGTGGAAAACGCGCAAGTCGCAGGTGGTAGGTTGTGACTCGGGAACTTTCCGGCCCGTTGAAACTCGCGTCGTTAAATTGGTCAAATTTGCCCGAACGCTCGCTCGAACGAAGGGATCGGCCCCGATGAATGACTCACCTGGAGCGAAAACTCGCAGGTAATCCCCAACAACAGCAACAACATGGGAAAGCTTAGGCCAAGTTTGTAACGAGTTTGTAATCCGTCGTGTCCGTTGACTACTTAATTTGGGGTTCGATCCGGTCCGAGCGGCGTGGTGTCTTTTGATCCCCGGAAAACTGAACCTTGATTGTCATCCTCGAAAACGTCTGCTTTCTTCTTGACCGCCTCGTGGAATGATCCTATAGAGACATCATCATTTTCTACGAGGAACATGCAGTTATGTCAGTTTTCCGAGTCTCCTGAAATGGAGAAGATCATTTCCGGAACAGGAAATATTATCATGGCGTGTTGCGAGATACAGATCTCTCTCTTTCTCTTAAATCTTAAATTTCTTAAAGCTCACTCGACTCGCAGCGACGCAACACGTAACGTCGCGGAATCCAAGTCGGTCTATATCGCGCGCAGAATCAAGAGAAAAAGAGAAATTGCGGAATAGAGAGAATCAGGCATGATCCGTCGTCCCGAATTCGGTCAGCGGTGTTTCACCGAGAGGCTCGAGGGATTTTGAGCGCGGCGCCGCGCCTTTGTGTCGGTGCCTTCGCATTCCTCTTTTCAATCCGGTCGATGGCCAGCGAAGCCGAAACCGCGGCCGGACCGCGTTCCCGTGTCGGCGAGAGACGGGGAGGAAAAGTGGAGAACGCGAGACGGAAACCGTGAGAAATAAAAGGAGCAAGAAAGAGAGAGACGTCGTGGTTTCTGCGCGCGGTGCTTCTGCGAGGACCAGAGAGAGACCTATCTTCCTTTGATGTTTGGCACCGGTGCCCGGCGAAGCATAAATCTAATGTTAGCCGGGAGGAATCACTCGCACGCTCTCGGTTTCACCGCTGGACCTGGCGCGAATTGTAACATTGGATCTCCACCGGACTTCCCTTCATCGCTCACCCATGCGTGCGCTCGTATGCACCTTTGGAGTATACAAATAGCGCGCGGTTCATCGCATTTGAGGATTAACCGCGCCGAGGAAAGAAACCGCGCGTGATGTGGAAACGGACGGCGCACGTTGATGACCCAAGACCCTCCTGCGTGAGCGTGAAGATCATATTGACGTGATAGTCACGGGATCATGGCGAGAATAAAAAGTAGCAAAGATTTGATTGGAATATTTGTATTAAAAGTAATTGAAGAGAAGGAAGAATTAGGTAATTATATACTTTAACGAACCCAGCCCCGATGACCTTGACCTTGACATATGTTGTCAAGGTCACCCTCCTAAGTGACCTTGAAGAGGTTTTAGCCGTCGCTCGTTGTTTATTAAAAAGTTATTAACAAAAGAAGTTTAATAATTTTGCACGAATTTTCAGCTGTCCACGCGAAGCAAGGACTTGAGTTTGACATATATTACAAAGGTCACCTTCCTGAATAACCCGCACTAGGTTTCACCCTTCGCTCGTTGCTTGTTAAAAAGTTATTAACAAAAATGTTTAATGAATAAAGCATAATTTTACGATACCATATACGTTTACGAAAGAGTATATTTGATGGAATTTTAGCTTAGGTTAGGTTAGGTTAAGTTAAAGCAGAGAATACTTTGTATTTAACTGTTTGTGCTTTTGGTTAAAGTGAAGAATACTTTGTACTTATATTAAAAGAAGCTATTCTATATATTAACAATTCACTGCTTTAAATGACTTTCCTTTCTTCGTTCATATACATATTCGTCGTTTATATCTTTCAATATTCAATATTCTTTCAAAATAACTACTATATTTTCGAAATTTCTTTTGTTAATAACTTTTTCATAAACAACGATCGACGACTAAAACCTAGTGCGGGTTATTCGGGAAGGTAACCTTTGTAATATAGTCAGTATCATGTTCTTGCTTCACGTGGACAGCTGAAAATTCGTGCGAAATCATTAAACTTTCTTTGTTTATAACTTTTTAACAAACAACGAGCGACGGCTAAAACTTCTTCAAGGTCACTCAGGAGGGTGACTTTAACAACATATGTCAAGGTCAAGGTCATCGGGGCTGGGTCCGTTAAAGTACATAATTACCAAGAATTATTAAAGGGATGATGAATCTAAAAGAGAGACGATTCTATTATAAGTGTTGAATAAAATTATTCTACATGCTAACAAAAATTTCTTTCTGCCACAAAAAGATGATCCTTCAATTCATCATTCTATCAGCCACCCTTCCTCGATCCTTTTTTCTCGAATCATTCTTTCCTTTCCCTTCAAATGAAAATCATACCGATGCAACCGAATCCCCTGCACGAAGCTATGGCACGAGACCGTCGCCCTTCGAGGAATCCCACTCTCGTTACGCTCGCGGTGTCTCTGTGGAGTCGGAGAATCACACGGAAGGGCGGCAGAAGCCGCCGGAGAAGTCATTTTTCTTGGCCGGGCGAGGATGTGTGTGGACGTCGGTTGGCGCACACAAACGGGCCAAATATTGCGGTGCCGCGGGAGAAGCGGTCCTTTGAGCAGCGGTCCTTTGAGGTGTCGACAAGACACCTGGTCGTGGCTATAATGGTGCCCCATGGTGTCCTTGTGAGCCGCCACCGCCGCCGCCGTCGTTTTCGAGTTCAGTCTCTGTCCCGCGACGATTATAAGCTTCCGCTCGGCCGCGCGTATCCTCAGACCGGGCACACCCTCTTCTGTCCCGCCGCAGGACCGGGACCCCATACACGGACCCCGTAGCCCATGGGCGGAGTTCCTCGACGACATAATCGTCGGCGAGCGCGTGAATCAGGAATCTCGACCGCTCACGACATTTCGTGCGAAGGCCCGTCGTCGTACAATAATAATGGTTCTCCTGCTTTTGAGCAGGATTTCTCGGTTGGCTCGGTTACATCGAGAAGAACGCGTTCACACGAGGAAACTACGTGTACGTTGTTAGTACGTAATAATTTCTGGAAATCTCAGATCTCGTTCAGATTTCATTCAGATTTTATGAAGGAAATCGGGAGAATAATTAATAAAAGATTCAATACAAAAGTTTTTAAACGAATAAAAATAAAAGATTTATTTTCACGTAATTGGCTTGAAGAAAATTGATAGTTTTCGACAAGTTTGGATGATGCGCGGTTAAGATAAATTTTCGCTAGGCTTTGATGCAGCGTCAGGTCTCTCCTCCGAAGAACGCGTTACGGAGGGCCCGTGGACCCGTCGTTTCGTGTAATGGCATTAACAGGCGTCTCAGGATTGTCGAAACGCGATTAGACACGCTCGGCATGCACCCGATCTCCGTTTTCCGGCTAACCGGAATCAACGAACACGGCGAATGCGTGTTTCGTTGTTAATCTACGGATTAAGCCGCGTTTAATCTGCGGCTGGATACGGCGAGCTCGCCGTCCCGACGACTCTTTAACAAGGGCCATCCTCTTGTCCTTTGTACCGCGATAGGTCCTCCGAGACGCGCAGCAGCATCTGCCATCGCCGCCACTCGGAAACCCCTTTCGAGTTATCCTCGATTCGGTCGTGTCAATGGAATCGCTCGGCCCTTTAAAGGGAGGAAATCCAATTACGTAATATCGTGGCTGCGGGACGCCGAAGAAGCGGTCGCGATCCTTGATGACGGAATTTCAGACCGAATCGGAGGTAGATGAAGGACCCGCACCGAGGGGAGAGCAGACGAGGCGGCGAAGACTGACGGAAGCCGGTCGGCAACAAAGCGAGAGGAGGGCGAGGGAAGAGAAGGGGGTGCAAAGGAATAAACGGAATGAAGAAGGAACGAAGAAGGGGCGGGTGGAGGCGAGAGGAGCACGCGGGCGCACGGACGACGTGCAACAAGTTTAAAGAAAAGGAGAAAAAATGCGGGGGAGGAGGGTGGGAATTGCAATAAGCGCAAGTTCGTGAAGTAGTGAGTGACAAAGAAAGAAACGAGCGCTCGTTTCGAAGTTCGAGCTGCTGTTCGTTCCGCTCTCGACGGGATTTTAACCCGACTCGCTCGCGAGATTATTTTAAGGGCTGCATCCTGTACGTCACAAGAAAGAAGCGCGCGCGCGCGCGCGCGCGCGAGAGAGAGAGGAGACGAGACGTCGAGAGGGTTGCTCGCACCGGAGCAGCGGCCGCGTAACGGCGAACATCCCCTTTCTACGAGAGAAGAGCGGATCTATGGGGGTAGTCAGGTGAAAATAACGCGTATCTCACGCTGTCCCGACTCCATCTGCCCGCGCGGTGGAGAGGCGGCGTCGTGAAAAATAAGATCGTCGTTCGATCGCGGTTTGCGTCGGGAAGAAGGCAAAGAAAAAAAGAGAGAGAGAGAGAGAGACCAAGAGAGGCCAAGCGAGAACAAGCGATGCAATAACCGCAGCGGCGACGCAAGAGCGACGCGCGCCGTAGGTCGGGGAGGATGCAAGCGGAGCATCGCTGAGAGTGCCCTTAAAACTTACCCCCAAAGGGCTGAGCCGCGTGCATTATCATCATCGCGTCCAGGCTCGCTCCAAATTCATGCGTACGACCGCGATTCCCGGCCGTTATCGCGCCGATAACCACCCCCGTCCTGTTCCCTGCGTGGGCTGAGAGCCGCTACGACGCGCGCCACCCTTATGGCGGCTCGTTATCGCCGTGGCACCGACAGCCATTCCCCGTAAGATCCTGTTTACGGAGTAATTTCGATATTGCGTTACGACACCGCCGGCTGCGCACCGACGTCGCGTACGTAACTCGGCGAGACGCCTTGCGTCGTTGCCGTCGCGACGCCTTTTCTCCGAAGAACTTGGTCATTTAGCAGTCATTCACCGGACTTTACGATGAACCTTCGGTCGACCCTTGATAATCCGATAATCTTGATGATCGTAATGGATGCTTGCATTTTGATCTTTCTTTTCTTGCGTTTTATCGCGCTTTTAATGTTCCTTGCCCCTCATCGATCGTTACGTTTGCGTATCAATTAAGTTGGATATTCCAACTTTCTTCATTAGGCTTTTTTGCCGGTCTCGTTTTTCGCGCTCGCGGTTTTTCGGAGGGGTAATTTTGCTCTCGTAGCCGATGATCGATAAGCCGATAATTTCTTGTCGGAACAAGATAGAAAAAGCAGCTGAGCGATCCTTATCGCCTGCGAGAAAGAAAAGAAGCTAGGTCCTCGTTTACGCTGGCTGCTCGGTGGGAAGCGATCATTATACCACCGTTACGGCCGTGTCGGTAAATTATAGATCACACCATAGATCCATTTCGCAGCTCATAAGCGGAACGTGTAATCTGGAGCGCGTTGCGTGGTAACGCGAGTGCTGATTGCGGGAGCAGAGGCCTATCTGTATTTAGATCTCAGATCTGCCTCTGTAATCTACCTTTTTTACGGAAAATTAAGCACGGTGTGTAGGCAAACATTTTCAAGCTTGCTTAAATCCAAAATGCGATAAAGAGCGAACTAAAGATGAAACTTAAACTCCAATATTGAACTCCAAGTTATTTATATTAATTATACAATAATTTCTAAAACTGACATCTTGAAGTTTTACTCCGATACCAAAGCATGATATTATTTATAACCGTCGAAAATTAATGCACACATTCTTGCACACTGATATTTTACCACACCGATCGTGCTCGAGAAACCGAGCTCGGCTACCGTTGGAATTCCTCTCTCGATAATCGATCGCGGTCACGCCGATCGCCGTCGATTTCGCGGTCGTTAACTCGTCGATCGCGCGAGTTCCTTTCGATCAAGGTGATAGGCAACGAAGCGGATACACGCGACCGCAAAGCGGTACGTCGCGGAACGCGAGCGAGAGGAGGCGGACAGGACGCGCCGAAGGAAATCGCGTAATTACGCAAAAACGCAAAACCACCGGGATCACGAGGGTTCGTTTCACTCGAGAGCCAAGGGAAAGCCAACGGGTATGCAACACGAGAACCGAAAAGAGAAACCGCAAGAAAGCGGAGAGAAAAATAGAAAGATCTCCCACGACGTCGATATAAATTCCTCCTCATTGCACGAAAGCCGCGCGGCACGTCTCACGAGTTCCTCTTGGAGAACGCGTTGCGTGTGATGAGATCAATTAGTTGATCGATCAATTAATCCCCTCGCGCCCACTCAAGACGGCAGACTTGTCTTGAGAAGACGAACGAGGTCGCGAAATAAGCGAGCGAACGAGGGAAAAAGAACTCGCATAGAACTGTGTATCTTTGCACCTCCTAATGCATTCAGAGGTGAATGCATTAGGAGGTTCACGAGAAGAAATTCCAGAAATTGCTCCGATCCCAAGAAATATTTTCGCAATTCCAGGAATTGGTCCGATTTTAAGAAATCTTTTTACAATTCAAAAAATAGCAGGAATTGCTGCTAAATATTTTTCACCATTCTCAGTGCGATTTTTGGCTCTAAAAGTTAAACTTATAACAAGAGAACATGAGTTGATGAGAGGTGGCACGAGGACAAATTCCAGGAATTTTTTTATGATTCCAAGAAGTACTTTTTGAGATTTTTGACCCTTGTTCCTCTTCTGATTTTCCGAGATCTTTCCCTCTTCCGCTCTTTCTTCGTCATTTGGTTTAACCAACCGAGCCGCTATCGCGTCGTAACATTTGCTCGTTTTGTTGTATCTGCAATGCGGGTGCAACAGCGGAATCTTGCGCGGGCTCCTCGCCCGAGGAATTAATTTCCTTTGTGAGCTTTCGGGCTTGAGCGCTTAGCGTGCGGTTGCTCTTCGAGAATGAGACGAGGTCGATTGTGGCTTGGCTGGCTGACTTCGTCGACGAGAGAAAGAGGGAGAGAGCAAGAGAGAGAAAGAGAAGAACGCAGGCGGGTAACTTTTAAATGCGATTAAGACGGTATCTAAGCGGATCATATGTAGCCACTCTGGTGAACGCGGAGATTTCCCCGATTTCTCGCATCGATGCTCAATAGTCGGAAAATCCCGCGCTTCGCATGTGATAATGTTTGAGGCAGAAAGCTCGGAAAGTCTCGAAAGAAATTTTAATATATATAAGAAGCAAAAAAATGCATATTTTATTATATACTTTTTATCGTAGATTGTAATTTTATTATATTTTATTATATATCTCATGTATTTTTATTCTCTCATCCGAAGCATTATTTTATATATTTTACAGTTTGCATACTCGGAGATGGCGATTAATATTTGCGCGCGCGTCGTCGATATTTATCAAGCTGCCGCGCGACGATGATCGATTCCACCGTTTTCGCTGCCTAATGAAATATCAGGCTGATCCTTCACTGTCCACTATAATGTAGTGCATAAGGGATGTAATAAATAAAATGGATGCGACGAATCAGTAACAATACTCGGCGGCGGGCCGGCGAAATGCTTGACGTCGTAATCGCGACGGCTTGAAACGACGCGCCGCGGCGTTTTAATGAACTCGGCTGGCATCATAAATTTCATAAGCAAAAATATTTGCCATGCAAACGAATCGCACCGCCGTCCACCGCCACCCCGGAGCGAATGTTATTCCCCGGAAAGTGTCAACAGGAATTCCGCGGGTGATCTCGCCGGCGAAAAATATTTTCCAGCGCGGAAACGATCACGAGGATTAAGATAGACGAGCGCGATTCTCCCGTGCATTATTACGCGCGGCGCGATGCAGTTTGTAATGAAAATGCGCTACGTGCAGATCCATAAAAGCGAGCGTTACCCCTTGCCTTTTCGAGCCGGCAAACGCACCCCCGTAAATGCGGCTGTGCGCCGATGGAGAAGTTTTACGCCGGCAGAATATGCCCGCATTTTCTCGCGGCTGGCTCGCGCGGGCCGCTTTCGTGAGGCGTTTCGCCGTTAAAATAGTACGTTCAAAATGATCGCCGAGTAAGCGGGACAGTTTTAACAGGATAAGATTCTGGGACGGAAACGTCACTCATTTTCTTGTATCGGTCGAAACTCGATTGTACAGAATTTTCGTAGCAGCTTTTCGCTTTGGAATAATGAAGCCCACAAGCCTATTAAAATATCTGACTATTATAATTTATTAATTCTTATGCGGTATTTTGTAATGTCGTTGGCGATTGAATCTGGAAATTGAGCGTTTTTGTCGCGGAAGGGACAATCTTCCTTCGACAGCGACGGCTTTCCGCTACTCGGAAAAAAGGATGCGGAGGAATTCCGCGCGAGAAGCATGTAGTTAACAGTAAGCCGGATAATCCGCGAACGGAGCGGTAAGCAGTTTACTCGCACAAGAATCGCGCGTTGCCTCTTGTCGTCAGAGAGGAAGAGGGAGTTTTAAAACTCACCCTTCGATGTTTCTCACGCGACGCAGCGGCATAATAACGCTTGCTAAAATTCCGCGATCGCTAGGCATGAGGAGAGCGGAAAAGTTATCTGCACGCGAGAGAGAATAGCAGATTTTGCGGGAAAAATCGTCGATATCGGGAAAATGCGTCGAAAAACTCTTAAGTGCAAATGCGACCGGTCGCGTACTTCGATGAAATAATGCATTAAAATTCCTCACCTTTCACAAATACCTATCAGTATTTATTTACCCCGCGATTCCTGCTTAAAATTTAACAAAGCAATCCTTTAATTGAATATATTCCGCACGGTTTCCCAGATTTCCCGAGGAACAACTGCGGAAATTTTGAGGACATCATTTTCGACGGGAGGCACGCGAGTTTTCCGAAAAATACCGAGGGTAGTTTCGCGATACATTCGTACCTTGTTGCGCGGGGAGAGTGTGTCTCAACAAGGCGCTCATTCAGGTAAAACTTCCCGTTATTCGAGAAGCGGTTGCGGATACGAGCTCGATTTGTAAGAGGGAGAAAGAGAAGCGAATGCATTGCCGAAGAAAGAACCGGGTGTACGAGTGTAAGGAGGACGGCGTCGTCGTTGGTATCCCAGATTCATGAATAGGCAGACATTAGTAACGCGTGGCTACCCGGTACCGCTCTCCCCGGATCCATGGGGTTTACGAGCCTGTATGATAAAATTGCTTAATTTACCATAGAAGCCGCCGCCCGTGGCGGATGTCGAGAAGCGGAGAACGCTAAAAGAGCTGAAGTGTGGGGGTGGTCCAGGAGCAGGAAGAGAAACAGGAGGTGGAGAAGGAGAAGAGTGTCATAAAACCGACGATGCTGGCGAACGCGGGGTGCGTGGAGATGCATCGCTTATTCCACAAAATGTTTAACAATAATATCTTAAATTAATCATTTGTTTTATTTTAATCTGAATTATTTCATTCTCGTTCGACTTTTTATTAAATCTGTGATCTTCGAACTCCTGAATTTCCGAATTTTCGAAAATGGGAGAAGCAAGTCTGTTATTCTTGCTTCTGCAAGTCTGTTATTCATACGATTTGCGTCCCGATGTTTGCCTCTTTTCCCTCGTCAAAAGCGCGAACGTGAGCTCGCCGAATTTAGCGATTTGGGGGCGGGTCGGCGCCCCCAGTGGAAGAAGCCACAAGTCGCCGATCGACTCGCGGATCTTTCGCACCGGGGCCAGATCTGCCTTTGTCGATGCGAGCTTTAAAAGCAACCTGTTGAAAGTTCCGAACTGTGCACACGCGGCGCACGACGCGTGTCAGTCGCGCGAGTTTGAATCTGATTTACGTGTGATACGCCATGCACGCGCAAACTTTCCGGAACGATTCCGGGCGCAACCCCCCGCGTTCATTATCATAATACGCTCCGCGCGCGCGTTATCGCTCCTCTCGGATCATGCTCAGCTGCATCTAATTCGCGAGGTGTGTCTGCACTCCGCATTCGAATGTACCACTAATGTATCGCGGCCGTTCGTCGTCGTTCACCGGGAAAATCCCGCTCGATCGTCCGTCATATTTCATAATAAACACGAAAGAATTAATTCCAACACAAGGATGGGCCTCCGCGAAATCATTTGGCGAAAATTCACCACATATCGCCGGAATTTCTGCCCTTCGTTTCTCTCTGGAAGATCGTACAAGTCCTGCAAGTGCTTATACTTACCGTGACGAGAGGAATTTGAGTTCCTACGTACGACTACGTATCTCCCCACGTAGAAATTTCAAAACGGTCCAATACTGGGACTGTACCGTTTGCCATCGTGGCAGTACTGGCCGCCAGTATTGTGCCAGTACAGATTCGACACTGGCAATAATATATGGACCAGTATTCGGTAAATAACTGCACCAGCATTGGGCATAGAAGTGGACCAATTAATGTATTAATGTATAAATGTATTTTTTATATATATAATATGTATTTTGTACTATTTGTATTTGTGACTTAAATATTATAAACAAAGCCTAATGCAAACAACATTAGTAAAATCATTTTGTAAATGTCGCGTGAATTAATATCGTGTTTAAAAGAAAAAGATGTTAAATCGGTTTTCCGGATGGTTATTTATACGTGATAACGCAAATGTTTCTAGCGAGAACGTCACGCCTGATCTGGCCATCTATCGGTCGCTGGTGAATCAATATATTGTTATAATCCTATTCTAAAAAAGGCGTGTTAACTTCGTGAAGTTCTTTTTTATCGAATATTGAAGCCTCTTTTCCGCGACGAATTTCGTGTGACTTGAACTTCGTGTTGCGAATGTCAGAATGTCATAGTGGCTGTCAGTGCGGTTATGTTGACAATTGTATTTATTATATTATTTTTATTTTATTTTTTTATTTCATATTTTATTTATAGCGCGCGTAGCGCGCGCCTGTGTTGCTAGTTATATATTATCGGCAATGTATGTAGTCCAATGACTGTTATGTTAAGTTATTCTAAATCAGTTTTTTGTTACGAATTTTGTTATTACCGAGTCCTCAGATAATCTGCCCTGGGCTATGCTCCTCGAAAAGAATCGTCCAACATCATCTTTAAAAAAAATGCACACTTCGCCATTCAGTGAATAGTGAAAAATAAAATAGCGCGCGTAGCGCGCGCCTGTGTTGCTAGTTATATATTATCGGCAATGTATGTAGTCGAATGCTGGGTCTGTGTCGGTTGCCGAAGCATGGCCCGTCTCGCAACCAGTACTGGTCCATGTCTGTATTTTATAATGGCCCGTCACATGGCCGGGTTTTTAATAAGTACTGGGACAAGACTGTCTGCCAACTCTTTGCAGTACTGGCCGCCAGTATTGTGCCAGTACAGATCCGACACTGGAGTGTAACGCCGCTGCCGTACTCTGGGCTACCAATACTAGGCCAATGTTGGGCCAGTTAAACAACCTCGGCAATTTCTACGTGGGTCGTTCTCCAGACTTCCCTTATTGCATAAAAAAGGACCGCGATTCAATTAGGGAACCGTTGAAACTCGAATCTTGCGCGTTCGTCGCCGAGGAACCAACGACACGTACTTGGTAGCGCCGCATGGGAAATTATGGCCTCGCACAAATTCCGCTTCGCTTAGGAGCGCGGCCGGGTAATAATCGCGCGTGCGAGTCCATCCGGGCCAACAAATCTCGCCGATCGGCCATAAAGGCAGTCGCTCGAGCGGCTCGATCAGCTCGATTTATATGAACCGAAGCCGATATCCGCCGGGCTCGTCCGCCGTTAAATCGAGCGTCGCGCGATCGCTTTTCGGACTCGCTCGCTCGCACGGCGGACAGAGTGCGCTTGCGATTAATACAAAGGAGGAAGAGGAGAAGGAGGAGGAGGGAATTCGCCATGCCGACAGGATATGCCGATGAAACGTTCGAATCGTGGCTGTCGATCGCATGCGATCGCCGCTCGTTCCGTCATAGTGATCATCTGACATCAAAGACCTGCTGCGGATATCAGAGGCAGAGCAGCGGATGCACGCGGATCGCTCGCGAGCGCATTGGGCTCGACACATTGCGGCGAGCGAAGCGATCAAGCCGAGAGCTTTGCTCGAGCTTGATCATCGGCGCAATGTTTTTTTGTTTGCGCGATTTGGCCGATTCGAAATCTCGTGCAACGGAGAATTGTCAGAACTTTTGGCAGTTTCCGACGCGGTTCCACGTGCGGAGCGTTTTCTTTAACGAGTCATCGTCCTTTTGTCGATTCGAGAGATCGATCCGAGCGCACGTTACAAAGTGCACCCTCGCCGCGCGCGTTTTATGATAGCTGCAGCAGCAGCGGAGCAAAGGGCAGAGGATGCGAGGGGGAAATGACGTAAGATGCGCTGACCGAGGCAAAGGAACCGCAGAATCAGGCGCCGGATAATGTCGCGAAGTGCTGGATTACCAAGCACGAGGGTTTTCTCCTGCGCGTTTCCTTCTCTCTCGCCATTCCTCCCCCTCGTCCCACCTCGGGGATGTCGATCCTTTGTTGCGCCGCTTCCACTCTCCGCTGGTCCCGCATTCTTTTTTCTCTTCTTAACGGCGAAAAGCTCCCTTTCCGTCCTGCCATCCCCGAGTCGATTATTCCGGGGAAGCGTGAACGCGCGAAGGTACAACTTCGGCGGAAGGGTCAGGAGTTTGGTCCTTTGATCGATGCGTTAATGAAAGGACCCTCGCGCCTCGTCTCTCGGTGACCAAAGAGTGTGAGCGAGGGTTGGAAAGAGGGTGGGAACCGCGCGCTAAATAACACCACTGATGGAAAGAAACCGTAAGTGGGTAGGGAAATTTTAACAAGCGGGATCTTAAATTTCATAAAAATTGTGACGTCCAGTTGTGCCTGCTTTCCTCCCTTTCCTTTCGTCCCTTTGTCACTGTGCGTCTTTGTGAGGGCGTCGGCGGGAAAATTAGGGGCGCTAATGACGCGACGGATGGAGTGGAATTTTTGGGTCCTCTGGTGCTCATTTGCAGCGTCCACGTAACTAAATAATTAAGCTTAGCTACTTGCTGGAGCGATAATAGCAACCACGGGGCAATTTTAGTCGTACTGGTTTCCCGTTTCGTCGCCGCGCCGCCGAGACCGGACGACTCATAAATAAATAAATAAATATTTCAATCAGACATGCAAATCGCGAGGTAGCTCCAAGCAAGCATTCCTGCAAAGGAAATGAAATTACGTAATAAAAGCGCGGCTAAAATATCGGTTGCTGTCATTGATCGCGGTCGCGTTCTAATTTCGTCCCCAGTTTAATCCTTCCCGCGACCCGAAATTCGGAGTCCCGTCGGGGCTAACTAAGCGTTTCGCACGGCTGGAACACGGCTGGAAACAGCGAGCTGAAATAGCGCGGGTGTAAGATAACACCATCGAAGTAATGATCGCGCACCCTCTCTCCCCCTCGCGGAGCCCCTCTCGGCTCGCCCTCCCCTTTGTACCATTATCGGTCCTCGTGCTTCCGGCAGCCAGGCGTCAAAGAAGCGCAGCCACTGGCTAATTCGATAATGCATTTTCGGAGGGTGGTTCGCCTGACGCACACACAGAGAGAAACAGAGAGGAAGAGGAGGGAGGGAAGGCTAGAGACAGAGAGGAGCGCGAAAGGAGGGGAGAGCTTTGATTCGTCCAGCCTGAGATTACAGAGGAGGAAATCGGAAACCGAATTCCCGTGTCGCGTATACTCTCCGACAGATTTAGACGCGCGCTGGAAACGCGGCTGAATTCGGAAAACGCCGGCATTGAAAAGGCTCGCGATGTCTCTGGCAAAAGTCTCGTTGCGGTTTCGAAGGGACAGAGAGACAGGAAGGCAGGGGGAGAAGAGACGATAATTTTTTTGAAGAATTTAATCTGCGCAGTTCGCGGCATTTCGAGCAGAGAAACGTGCACGCGCGCGTTTAATCAATTTGCGTTTAGCTCAAATGGGCTGGGCGCACTCGAGCTTTTGCCTCGAGCGATCGCTGCTCGAAATGCTGGTATCTCGTAATTTTTAGTACTTTGTTTAATCAATACTGTCGAACTACATGTAAACGATATTAAAATAATGCGGCGATATCATTATCGGCGCGCCACGCGTTAATTAGATCGCGAATGGACGCGACGCACAATAATGAATCTCCTCGCGCGGCCCTTCATACATGTATGTATGTATGCTAATTAAGAATAAATTCGCGACGGATCTCGCTTCAAAGGGCCCCGCGCGCTCCGATATCATTACAATGTCCGCCGTCGCGGCGACGGTTTTGCCCGTCTAATTAAATTCTCAGGACACACTCGGGAAGAGCGGCCGCGTCACGTGTGCGAGTCGCGGCCGCAAATTTTATAAAGCGCGCCTCGTGAGGTCCACTAATTATCGCGAAGCTCGTTAATTCACCGCGCCGAAAACGCGACCAGTTATGAAAGGCCAGAAACACCGGCGAGGTCCTTCATAATCGGCTCGCAGGATTCCCTGCCGAGAAAATTGCACCGCGACGGTGCGGCAAAAATAATCGCGGACGGTCCCGAATCTCTCTCTGTTAATTTTATTTATCTCACTTCTGCCGGATGAAAAACTCGCGCGGGAGAGCTCGCCCGACCACGGGTCTCGGTTCACTTAAATTCCAATTACGGCTAATAGAATCGCCTTGACCATGGCGAAGCGCTGTTTAAAGGACGCCTTTCCTCCATCGTCTCTTCATCGTGCAATTTCAGCGGGATTCAAGATTCAAAGTGTAGCGCGCCGAGATACTTCACCCCTCCGTATGAAAAATACGCGCCGAGTGTTTTCGAGTGCTCCGTCCTCGTGAAAAGAATCGGAGCGAGAGGGAAAACGGTTTTCCCACCCGCTTCTTGCGAGCCTAATCCACCTCGGCGCGCCTCGCCGTCCGCGTCGCGACCGCGCCGTGCACTCGCGCTAGTTAAACCCGATAGCGGCGCGACCAAAGCTTTGAAACGGGAGATTTTGCGCGTTTATTTGTCATTGATATCCTGGACGCTCGGTCTCTCTCTCCCGGCCCCGCGCACCTCTCCCAGCTTCCAACCCCGCGCTCTCCCCGTCGCGCGATCTCTTCCTCCTAATGCGGCGGCGGATCCGATAAATCTCCTCTCGTCCGCGATATTGCGCCGGCCGATCCGGAAAAAAACGCGCGAATTACACGCCAGACGCTCCACCGGAAGACGGTTTTTCTCCTCCCTTTTTTCTCTTTCATCGGTCACCGATTGCGTAAACGTTATCTTGCGGTTTATCGTGGCGCGGAGTAAACGCGACAAGATCGTGTCATCCCTTTTCCTCCTTTCGGCTGATCCGATTTTTTTAACGATTCCCGGACTGCGAGAAACGTTAACTGCGAGATGAGAGCGACTGATAGAGCACGCGTAACGGCAAACCGTACCCCCCGGCCAGATCTTCATCAGCAACCCCCGCGACGCGACTCCCTCTTGACGGGGTGTGTTTTCTCAGCGCACACACACGCGGCGTGCGTTAAGAGGCCCATGGTGACGGTGATAATTTCCAACAGGAATATTTTCCGAGGGATCAGGCCGTCCCTTTAACGCGGGAGGGTGCCGGCGCGCGTTTTCACCCCGTCCCTGCGCCCTCCGCTCGCTCACGCTGGGCACACACTCGCCCTCTCTCTTACATTTTCCATTATGTCCCGCAAGATTTCCCGCGTCCTCGAGGAGCCGCCCCCGCCGCGCGTGTAAATTGGCGGCTTTCGTCGCGACGTGGCCGACGGGGGAGAGAGAGACTTGGTTTTAACCCCCCGCTGTTCCCCTCTTTCAGCAGGTTTAATGGCGCGCCTACGGGGAGGGCGTTAAATTTTGTCACCGAGCACAAAGGGCCAAAGGGTGAGAGCGTATCGTTTAACGCGCGCCTGAGTAGGCGCCCCTGAAATTTTCGCCCGCCACCTCTCCGTCTCCGCGCCTCTTTGGGGTCTTCCTCGCTTCCTCGGCGGTCCCTCGTTCTCTCGTTCTCTTTCCCTTTCGCTAACGACGTTAATAATAATTGCGATTTTGCAAAAGGGTGCGCGCTGAAATTCGCCAGGCACTTCGCGAGACGACCGGCGCTCCGTAAAATCATCACGAACGACTATTATCAGACTCGCGAGGGTAATTATCAGTCCCTCCACTACCCTCATTATCACCACCCTCTGCTCTATGAGCAACAGATAAAAATTTCCATTCCTCCCGATGAAATTTTCAAGACGCGTTCTCGCTCGTCTCGCTCGCTCATCGTCGCGTTTCATTTCGTATTATGCCGACGATGCACCCTTTCAATCGCGCTGACACTCCATCCGTTATTAAGAGTAACTCGAGCCGCCGTTATTCCCGCGTTTCGTGGCGATTAGCGTAACGCTATTATTCGAATCCAGCCGGCACGGCCGAGCGGAACGCTCGGCGTGTATATTGTCAGGCGCGCAATTGTGAATGCGCCGCCGCGTGTAATTAGCGCGGCCGACCCGCGGGATTGAATGTTCCGTGCGGCGTGAAATTCGCGCAAACCGACTTTGATTAGAGTTTATTACCGGTCGCGTTTTTACCCGCGCCTCGCTTCATTGTCCATTATCGCGTAATATAAAGCGGATGGGGCGCGAGTGCGCGGGCGAACGAAATGTTTAATCATTCCCCTGGATTGCCCGGAAACAAACAGGAAATGGAGCGCTCGCATCGTCGATTCGACGCGGCTTCTAATGAAATTACGTATGTATGTCAATGGCACACACGTGTCGCGAGTCCACGTCCACGAAAATGGCCATTTTTCGAGAGTACCGAGGCGCGCGCGCGCTCAATTCCCGCCGCGTTACAAAATAAAGTTGCAAATATGAATAATAATGGAGCGCGACTGAACGCCAGGACACTTGACAATTTTAATCCGGCTCTGCTCGCCGCGGGCGGGGAAAAGATTTGACCCGGTCGCCAGTTTTTGCGGCCCTTTAATTGTTCGAGGCTAATTACGCATTGACGAGGTTTTGGACAAACGTGCCGGCCGAATGAGATCGCGGTCGAGCGAGGTCCACGCGGATAATCGAGAAATTTCGCCGTCACCGCGCAAGTCGCGAGCGGTCATCTTGATTTCCCGCTCGCTCGCTCGAAAACTATCGCTATTCGCATTCGATACGGAAGAGTCGCGGTACCAAAGTACCGCTTTTAAGGTTCGCATAATCCGGCAACTCCCGCGGAGTCGGTGTAAATATTTGCTATTCAAAACAGTGGGCGGACTTCGTTTAAATATCGATGACAGCAAGTATCGACGAGCTCTCGGCGTCGTGCCGGTCTCGTGAAATATTGACTGATTTTTGCCGCATTCGCCGTTCGCGATGCACGCGGCGGGTGGAAAACGGGGTTGCGAAAATACGTCAGCGAAAATGTCGAGAACGCGCAATCGAAGGTGCAGGACGCCTGCTTGCTTGCTCGCTCGCTCCGAAAATCCGATACAGACGGAGCTCGTTCGTTTAAATAATATCTACATTGTATCTCCACATCTGTATTTATCGACATTGCTTTTTATTGGCTTTTGAAAATTCGTGGTTTCCTTTTCCGATTATCATCGCAATCGCGAATGCGCCTGCAAGAGAAGTCAGTTGCGTCTTAAAAAATTTACGTCTTGCGGAATCGATCTCACGCAATTTTCTGCGATTACGTGTATGTCTGGGTCGCACATAGCATACACCTCAAGCTCGCAAAGCCGCTGAGAACGTCAAAGAATTATCTCACAAGTAACGTTCTAACAAAAACGTGCCAGAAATGGTTTCCCAAGATTTCTATTGCGAGCAACTTTAATCGAGCTCGCTTCTTCCACTTTTACCAGGTTCGAGGCGTCGCTAGAAGCCTCGGAAGGGGGTGAGAGATGTCATCAAGAAATTTCGGGTGGGTCGAGGCATCATCTTTCTAAAAGGCGCCATTAACAAATCCGCGTGAGCCCCGAAGCCACCCTCCTCGTCGTGGACGAAGAATGCCGGGGCGCAAATCGCATTTCGCGATCACGGGCCGCACAATGGGAGGCCGCGTGGTCCTCTCACACTTTCACGCTAAATTTGTCCCGCGCGACAATGAGAGAGTCGCCTTAAACGGCCGCTTTTCTGTCCGTAGAATTCGGCCATTAGATGCCATTGACGGATTAACCCGCCACCCCCGATCTCCTCTCCCCGGGCCACCGCTGTCGCCCAGGGTCGCCTTAAAGTCCTGGCCGAGGGTGGCGCGCGGCGATTTTTTGAATATGGTATATTCACGCGCAAAACGCCGACCGTTTAAGGGCGCCATTGTTCGGCCGCTGAGAAATATGACGGCTGCTTGCCCATTCTCTCGCCCTTTACCCCCGGCCGTTCGACGTACCCTCGTCTTTTTCACATCTCGAACGCTCTCGAACACCCCCGTTCGCGTGACACTAATCGCTACTCTCTCTTTCTCTCTTGCTGTTTTACCTCCTCTCGCTCATTGCGCTCGTAATGTCTCACAATTCGGTTCAGTTTTTCATCACTGGGAAAGACGTTTGCAAGGGAAAGATTTTAGTAGCCCTTTTTCAATATAGAAAAGGGTTTTATCGCTCGAACGATCTTAATCGAAATGTCCTTTTTTAATAATCGCATTTTTTTATTAAACGCCTTACTGGTCCGGGAGTGATCTGCGTTCCGCGTGAATTTCTATAACTTGTAGGCAATCTCGATGCACTTTGCATCGGCCGGGGTATCTTCTGGTGAGCGTGCAGAAATCGCAAAGACGACGGAAATCGAC
The DNA here is from genome assembly GCF_003672135.1 of Ooceraea biroi. NCBI lineage: Eukaryota > Metazoa > Arthropoda > Insecta > Hymenoptera > Formicidae > Ooceraea > Ooceraea biroi. Next base: position 1,718,941 of record NC_039517.1, read on the forward strand.
AGGGACCGGAAACGGTCGCCTAACTCGTTGCGATTGAACGCAAATCGTTACTTTGGCACTCGGGGCCGGAAGAATTCGCGTTTCCGGTCCGAAGAAAAACGGCGAGAGGAAAGGAATACGTGCGTTACCTGGGCGCAATAATGCCCGTCCGGGGAGGCGAAATAAAGCGGCGGGGAAAAGAGCGTCACGTCTGGCAATATGGAAAATAAAAGCGAATCGAGGAAAAGGAGGTGGGCTGGCTGGAAAGTGCAGCTCTGCGGAGGAAACGGTACACCATAAGCCGACTGTCGAAGGCGGGAAAGGGTTGCGACATGACGGCAGGAATATTCGACGCGTGCGGAGAGCCAGAGAAAAATATACGGAGCAATAACTGGGGGTGCATGATAACCGGAAGAACGTAAAAAAATCGTAAAGAATAGAAGGGACATTTAGCTTGCGATTAATTGTCGAGATGACAGGTGACGTTAGCTTTCTCGTGCGGAAATAAAAAGCTGTGCCTCATCCGTGGACGTATTTCCCTTCAATCTCGGCGTGACGTGCGGAATGACGCGGATTCTTCCGCATCCGCGCGATCGAGATTGTTAATAACGACGCGAGAGTCTCGCGGAGCGATTAGAGTTCTCGTTCTCCGCGTTTAGCGCTTCGAGCTCCGGTTCGCGCGCGCGGAAAGAAGCGTTTTATGATTATGCGCGCTCGTACATTCTCGGCGTGCATTTCGGTACCGGGGCCGCGCGAGCGAGTGATAAAAAATTCGGCCGCGTTGTTCGGCGATTAAGTCGGTGCATTATACGAACGCGCGTTGCTGCACTTTCATTCGCGCGAGCCGCATTAAATCTCTGTTGGGTAGGGAGGGCGAGGGGAGGCTGCATTGTGTATTAATGCGGAACAGAAATCCAAACAGATGCATCTGGAAAAAAGCGACGAGCCTCGCGAGGCGGGTAAACGCGACAGAAATGAGATGGCGGGACGAAAAGCGAGAGGGGAAGTAAGCGAATCACGAATAAAGTTACGCAACGCGCGACAGCGTGAGACGGGAGAGTCTCGGTAATCTCGTTAAAGTTGGAAGGGTGCTATTGTGATCCCCGATTCAGCGGCAATTTGCAGCTGGATCAGCTTTCGTGTCCTTCCGAGCGCGTGTTTTCCCTCGCGTTAGGCACCGACGCGCGATTTCCGCGAGATGGGGCGAAATTAACGTTTTCCGGCGAAGTGAGATTACCGTAAAGTTTAATTCATATCATTCAAACCGTCTTCCCAAAAGTCCGGCGGTTCTCGCTCGCTCGCTCGCTTCCAAATTATCGCCGTTTGATAAAGCGAAAGTCTCGGGGAGTCACAATCCTAGCATAAAAGAATATCTTGAGGCTTCTTTTGGGATCTAGATCGATTACTCAAAAAAATCATCTTTGCGACTCTGCTTTAGGAATCCACAAAGATCCCACATTCGGCTTTCGCACTTGCGCGCGAGATGAAATGAGAGATGAGCTCTCGCGATCGCGACGAATCGCAATTCGTAATTTAACGTGAGAGCGCCGTTCTGCACGTGTTGCCCTTCTTGGTGATGTAACAACTCTCCGCAAATCTCGACGAGCTCTTTAAGAACGCACAAGCGGACAAGCGGACGCCGGCTCGGCTTGTAAAACGGCTGCGCGACTCGTGCCCGCGGCGCGGAAATTAGAATTCATCGCGCCGGGGCGAATTAAAGTCGCGAAACTTTTTAATTTCGTAATATGCAAATTAGCCCCCGCGCGACGCCCGCGTAATTAATTCCGCGCGTGTTGCACACACGTGCACGCTTCTCCCCCGCGTAGAGACGGCGCGACGTCGGGCGCCGGTTTTTCCTCCCGCGAGGAAAAGCTCGGCCGCTGCGGTGACATTTTTACATCGCGCGTGACCACCGCGATGAAATCCTGAATCCGTCAGGCTCCTCGTTTCTACCCCCCGTTTCGTTGTTTTCGAAAGGATTTTCCCAGGGTCAGAATAATCCGACGCGAAGCGTCACAATTACGTTATAAATTCCAGCGCGTCTGGAAACCTAAATTTTCTAAATACTATCTTAATCAAATCTAATCTTTATGATAATATTAATTGATAATCCCAATAAATAGAGTCTTACCAATAAATAAATTTTTGTAAATATGCAGTTTTGAAATAATAATAAAATTAATAATATATTATAACAAAATTAACTTTAATTACGGTCGAATTATTTTCCTCTTTTTGTTTAACAAAACTTTATTAATATCTGTTAAGTATATCAAATAATCGTGTCGCATCGATCGTCCACGGGAAAAGCAGTCTCTTCTTTCTTTCGCTTACCGTTACCATCCCCGTACAAGTTCTCACCCCGGCTAAGATAATATTTCACGTTTCTATCTCGCCTGGCCGTGTACCCGGCGATTGATCGGTCTTTGCCGACGAGCTGCTCAGCCGCGTGCGAGACAGATATACAGGGTGTACACACTTCGATGAATATTATCGATCAAGTGGACGGACGGTCGCGGGCGCGGGGAAACGTCCCGAATCGCTGCCGGGAAATTCGTAGTCGCCGTGCGCGATAGCGCGAGTTCGACGACACCCTTCCGCGACGCGAATATACCAGGTACGCGTTAAATTGAGGGGGGCCGCGTTTATCCATGAGGAAGAAACGAAGGGAGGCTCTCGAGAGTCATCCAGCCGCGCGCGAGTGCGCGCGAACGCGCTGTCGGAACAATCGAAAATATTTCCCTTCCGCTTCCCGGCTTTCTCTCTCTCGCTCTCTCCATTTGTCGGCTTCCCCAGAGCAACCAGTCAGCCATTCGACGAGGGAAACAGAGGGAAACAGAGGGTGAGACAGAGAAACAGGACACGACATTAGTTCTGCAAGTGTCCTGCCTCCCTCTGTGCCGCCGGCATTACGTATGGAGTGCGTAGATAATGTAGACGAAAGCTCGAGTAGCGGGTGGCGGATGGCAGATAGGAGATGGAGATCGGCGGCGACCACCCCCTCAACGTGATACGATCGGCAAAAGGTGCTCGTACTAGCGCGGAAGGGTCGCTCTCTGGCCGTGGCAACATCTTGCGCTGATGTCCCGATACACCATAAATTATTATATTCATATTATACCTCTCAGTCTCGTGCAACTGTCTCCCCCTCGGTCCACCCTTGGATTCCGATCGCGATTCCGTCCGGGGTCACCAAGGGCTGCCACCCGCCGGCGTGTCTCGTTTTTGCGGGCAAATTTATCGGCGCGGCTCGCGCTCGATGCGACTGATCGCGACTACGTGACTATGGGCTGCGCCATGGTGACCCATGTAACCATTACGTGCACATCCCCGCGACGAGACCGGCGTTCGAAACGGCGTCTTTTTGCTCGACGCGCCGGCTGACGTTTTTCGCGACGGGCGAAATAATTAGCGGATGCGAGAGTCATCTAATTGCATTACAATACAATTATCAATCAACGCGATTGATGGCGAAACGATCGGTCGATCGATTTCCCTCTCCGTTCCTCGCTTAACAAGTCGCGCACGCACGCCCATACACGTGAATTCACCCGCTTCGTCGGTCGACGGCCGCAATCGTCGGGCTTGTCTCATCATGCAAACGAGGCCATGTAGACGAGTTTGCAGAGGATAGTAGTAGAATCTTCGTCACGGCGAACCTCGTCGAGGAAGCTACGAATTCAGTGATTTCTCGACATCGCGGGTGTCAGCGCGCGCAAGGCTTCGTAGCTTCCTGCGGACATTTCCGCTCGCACCATCGCCGTCGTCCTCACGGCTTCTCCTTGGGAATTCTCACGGCGGAGTTCTCAGTGAGTTCCTTCCTCCGACCCTCATCATCAATGCTGACATCAATACCCCGAGCGCCGGTTCGCCGAGCATCGCGCTTTTATACGTGTGCACGCGTGCACGTGGCGCGGGCGGCTACACGACTCCGATATTATGGACCGAATGAATCCGTGGAGCCTCGGGCGTCGTCCCTCTGCTCCACATCGGGTACAGCTAATATTTTGATCCGAGATACGCGCTGCGACGCTCAAAGACGTGGCACACACACGAGGATCGCCATCGCGGATGCAGAGTTATGTGCCTGCAAACGTTCGTACGATAAAAGCTATTTTTATTTACTAATTACAATGAGATGACATTATAGTCGAAAAATTATAAAGGCGGGAAATTGATGATAATAATCTTGCAGTGTCATAGAGTGAGGATTGGAAGGAAAATGATGCGAATGGGCCGTTAATAAAATGACTCGCGCGGACTCCGGTCGATGGCAGACGCGAGTCGATGTTAATATCGCAAATTTTCGCATGTCGCAAATTCGAGAAAGTCCCCTTCCTTCTCGCAGTCTCGGCCTCGCGCGAGAACTCGAAAACTCCGCGAAATTCGCCGGCGATTGATCAACGTCGCTCGCGAGGCGGGTGGAAAATGGACTCGTTAATGGCATCCGTTCCGCTTCTTGGCGAAGAAATCTCCGAAGAACGAGCGGCTCGCTTGGCCAGCCCGGCGAAAGACGCGAAAGCACTCATTAACGCTCTCTCGCGCGGTATTTACCCCCCTGAAGGCTACAAACAGCCCTCCATGGTCTTAAATTCACACCGTTCTTTCGATGCGTTTCGACTGTGTCGGCACAATTTGCTGCCGCGTGATTATTCGCGCGAAAGAAAATCGCGTTGAAAGTGTGTATCTTGGGCCGAAACGATAAAGTTGTCGAGTGTCGAGAGTCCTTTGATCTGCATGAAACATCCCGCTCGAGCACAAACTGTTCGACGTTTCGACGGAGTTTCACGGTAACAGTGTTAATTGTTGTTGCGCAAGTTACTCGTGAGAATTGATCGACACGCTTCGCAGACGTTCTACACGTTCTACACGTAATTCTTCTCTGGTTTCTGGAAAAAGAGATACGAGATATGTCAGTGCACAGAGTACAGAATTGTAATGTAATTCAAAGTTTAGATAAATTAAGGCATTTCGATTTTCGATAATCAATAATTTATTACAATATTTAAAAAATGCTATGCAAGTGCGGTTTATAGTTACGCAATCTGCCTTCCACATGACTCCATGGCCACGTGCTTCGTAATCATGTAGTTGTAACATTGACAGTTTCGATTAAGTTGGACGAAATAAACAATTAATCGACGATTGCAATCTTAATTAAAACGTTAAAACGAGACATGACGTAAATTTGTTTCCAACACACATTTTAATGATTATTAAGACTCAAGATAATCTTGAGTTTAGCTAGTAAACTCATCGCAGTTTCCCAGAAGGGAGAAGATACGAGCCAGGACACGGGACGGAGAATTAGGCAGTCTTCGCGGCAGTCCTCAAGGGTGGCTCACCCCGGCGAATGACGCCGACGCATCCTCAAAGGAAGGACGAGCAATAAGGTACCGCAAGTAGAAAAGACACGTCTGATAATCCTCCCCCGACGAGAGGAGTTTGTCGCATAATCTTTCATTCCCCCCGTCTACCCCCGCAAGGAAGTCGCTCTGTTTAGCATTCCGAGGACGTCTTTAATATATAACAGGCAATTTTCCCACGCTCGCTGCCTGCCTGCGCCGTAAACTTCTTCTTCTTCAAGAAATTGGATGTTCCAGGATAGGAAACGCGACGAAAAGCGCGGGCGGGAGAAAGAGACGGTCGACGGGAAAGACGACGAGGGTGGATCTTTCCGGAAAAACAGGAGCCGAGATTCAACTGCCGGCGGGCTTCATAATCCTCGCCGATTTCGTGTACACACGCGAGAAGGGATGGCGACGCTCGTGGGGGTGGTTGCAAGTCGTTTTAATATCTGACCACCCCTTCTCCTCCTCCGTTGCAGCCAGCAGCGGGTCGCCCGAAACTTCGCGCTCCCGCGATCCTCCCCCGTTCATCCCCTTCGCGCGCCTGTTTACCATCGACAGGGCGAACCACCCCCTCTTTTCGCCCCTTTCCGTCGCAGGCTGTCGCGGCAAATGCGCCGGAAAAATGCAGGGCGCATCGCTCGAGCTGGCGAGTCAGGTTCGCCGGCGCTTTTAAGTCGCCGGCAACTTTCGACGTTCCACCCTTGCCCTGATTTGCGGCCGCGGTGATGCCTGCGAGGAATTGTAAGCCGCTCCTCATCATTCTCGCGGCCGTGACGAGGAAACGCGGCGAAGAAGTTCGGCCGCGATAACGCTCGAGAGAGAGTTATCGTTCGTTCAACCGAAAGTCGGAAGAATCGCTCGGTCATTTCTGTGCGAGTTCCGAGTGCAGCCAGCTGCAGATCGAGGGGGAGGGAAGGGGGAAAGGTGTATCCCGCACCACCGCACCGCACAGTTCAATAATAATGATCTCTTTAATCCCGAATTCAACTGCCCGAGCGGAATTTAAAGAGGTATTTAAATACGCTCTCTGTCTGTCGTTTTTTCTCACGATTAAAAAGTATTTAGCACAAAGCTGACGTATCGGGAATCGCCGTGTTCAATCGTAATGTTCAGTTTAAATAAAAATACGCCGATTTACCACAATTATCCATCGTGCTCGGTAAAAGGAGATCTTTTTCATATATAATTCGCATCTTCTGCCGCCGAGATTTATTTGGCGTGAAGCCGTGGCAGTCATTCCGTTTAAACATTATTTAATACGCGTCGTTATGACATTTATCTTGCTTATATTTCGCCGTTGAAAATCGCACAGGAGATGCACAGAACGTTCGTTTATACGGAATACGCGCCACGCGCACGCACGCGTGCACACACGGACTGGCGGGCGGGGGTTAATTCTCGCGAACGCAGGTGTGCGTGAAACATACCGCCTGCGTTTAATTTCTCTGCGTAATACCGCAATAAAGTAGCTGGACTATAACGGGTTATTATACACGAGTCGTAAGCTGCGCTGGGAGTCCCCCACACCCGCAACTATAACAATAATAATAATCATTACCTAAAAATACAATGCATACATACAACGTGATTACCGGGCAGCAGGCGATTGAAGCTACGCGTGAACCATCGAGCAAGTCCTTTTCCGTATTTTATCGCACGCAAGCTCGTTACGAAATGAATTTAATCGCCAGACGATTTAACACGCGTGTCGCCGATCGACGACCGTTCTTTCCGCGTGCGCTTTCGCAACGACGAATATTAATTAATTAATATTCGTACTAACACTTTTGAAGGGAACACCGAGCGTTGGCGAGCAGGCGGATTATCCTTCTTTAATCGCCACTTTATTCGTCACTCTTGTCGTTCCCGCGCCTCGACACGTCGCGGCGAAATTTCGGCGAGGTACTTGCGAGATGCTCGCGAGGAGGATTCCATCTACGCTGACAATGCAGGCCGCCTCGCCGTCGCCGGTTCGAGGACTTCGTTGACATAGTTGGCGTGCCAGCCACACTTGGCCCCGTCGTCGGAGCCTGTCGGGGTCCTCGCTTTTGCAGATACCCGCGTCTCTAAGCAGGCTGACGTGCCACAGCCTCATTAGGGATTCTTAGGAACGCGCGTGCACGCGCGCGAGGAAACAAGTCTCTCTCTCTCTCTCTCTCTCTCTCTCTCTGGCTCTCTTTTGGTAAACGCCTCTCCGGAAATTGTCGAGAGATGCAGCATCTGCTCGCGCGATCGACGCACCCCTGAGATTATCGCGGATAATCTCGCTCCCCGCGGGGATCGGGGAGATGTATAATGAAGTAAATGTACGCGCGCGTGCCGCACGCGATTGATCTCTTTTGTAGATTCTTATTTCGATGACGATCGCTGTATTATTTGACAATGTTTCACACAGAATGATTTTGTAATTATTTTCCCTCTAACTCGAGGTATATACTTTGTATCTTTTTTTTAAATCATGATTTGTTGCAGATATTAATTGTTATAATAAAATCGGGTAATTATTTAGATTAACGGAGCAACCTCGAATGACCTTGACTTTGACATATGTTGTCACGGTCACCCTCCTGAGTGACCTTCAAAAGGTTTTAGCCGTCGCTCATTGTTTATTAAAAAGTTATTAACAAAAGAAGTTTCGAAAATATAGTAGTTATTTTGAATATTGAAAGACATAAACGACGAATATGAACGAAGGAAGGAAAGTGATTTAACCTAACCTAATCTAATCTAACCTGGTTAGGTTAGGTTAGGTTATATTTTTCGAAACTGGAGCCCGGACACATATACGCTCGTTTTTCAGCCCGCTTCGCGGGAGGGCGGGGGAAGGGGCTTCGTCCCTCCCCCCCGCCAGAATCCGTGCCGTGTACCAGGTGATCAAAATCTGCACGGTGAAATCTGTAACACCGACTCCGGCGGGGGGGAGGGGCAAAGCCCCTCCCCCCGCCCTCCCGCGAAGCGGGCTGAAAACGAGCGTATGTGTCCGGGGCTCCAGTTTCGGAAAATATAACCTAACCCAAACCTATTTCTGATTTAAAGGTAAAATTCCATCAAATATACTCTTTCGTAAACGTATATGATATCGTAAAATTATGCTCTATTCATTAAACTTTTTTGTTAATAACTTTTTAACAAACAACGAGCGACGGGTGAAACCTAGTGCGGGTTATTCGGGAAGGTGACTTTTGTAATATATGTCAAACTCAAGTCCTCGCTTCGCGTGGACAGTTGAAAATTCGTGCAAAATCATTAAACTTCTTTTGTTAATAACTTTTTAATAAACAATGAGCGACGGCTAAAATCTTTTGAAGGTCACTCAGGAGGGTGACCTCTATAATATATGTCAAGGTCAAGGTCATCCGAGGTTGCTCCGTTAAACTAAATAATTACCTAAAATCGAGCTTGCATTCAAGCGTGCACGCCGTCCTGAATAAGGAACGCGATTTTATCGGCGTTATTCGGCTCGCCTCTGGCCGATACATGGCGGATCAATAATAAATATAGAGCAATCTTTCTAATGTACCACGCCGTGGAGGCTCCTCCGCGCGATCTCGAGGATCGCTATTTGCGATGTACGGCGGGGGCGATCGCACTCTCGTAAATTCCATTCAATCGCGCGGATGCGGGACGAAGAAGGATGCGACCGGTTTTGTTTTCGCGAGACACCGGGGGCGGAGTAAAAGCATGTGGAGAGATCGATTTGTAGCGTTGCAGCCGAGCTGTCGATGGTCAATTCGAGCGTGGATAAATAAACATCTTCTCTGGGAAGAGAGGACGAGAAAGGGAGCGAGCAAACTGCGCGGGCTTGCCGCCATTCAAGCGTTCTATTCTTCGAGTAGTTTTCCCTGAAAAGCTAGGTGTTCATCATTCATACAAACATCAAACACGGAACTTTCCGTGTCTGCGCGGGCTTCCATTTGACTTAAATGAGAGCACCAATTAAGTGGCTCCTCGAGAAAACTTTGCGAGCAAGAGCAAGAGCAAGAGCAAAGTTGGAAGGCAAATACTCTACCTTATAGAATTTTCGGCGGACACTTTCCATCGTGCGCGAGTCGCAGGCCTCGCGGGCGTGAATCACGTGGATCAAATTCAATTTGATCCGATTTAACGCCTTGGCGACAAAGAGAGAAAGAGAGGAAGAGAAGGAAAGAGGGGGTGAGAGCGGGTAAGGACCATTCATCTTCATGAACACACCGGTAACGTCGCGCCGAGTAGTCGGTCGGATAAAAACTCGATTAGAGAAGTTGGAAGTTTGTCGAGACAACGAGTTTAGCGATCGAAAGCAATTCCCCTTGAATCCCTCGCAAAGCAAATCGCGCGTCTAATGGATTCCACGCTAATCGCCTTTACCATGTCGTTAACCCGACGCGATGCGATGCGCGTCGCCCGCCCGGGGCGACGCAGCGATCGCGCCCCGGTAAAAGGAGCAATCGACTTTAGGCTCATTAGTGACGTGCAACCCCCGAGTCAATTATCCCCTTTGTTATCTTATTCCTTGGCTATCCTCGCAGCGAAAGAGAGAGAGAGAGAGAGACCGTGTCGGACCGCGGGGTATTACTTTACTCGCGCGGTAACTCTCGCCGGCGCGGCTAATCGTCGTAATTGAACGATGACGCGACTTGGGGCTTCCAAAAGGAGAAGCCTCCGCTTCTCCGAACCAGTTCTCTCGGTTTGCGACAGATTTGAGATTCATGACTTGGAATACAAAATTGATTAATTGTGAAGTTGTGGAATATACAATTTACGCGAATGTGATTGTAGAGTTTTTGGTAGCGTGTTTTATATCTGCGATTTTTATTTTTATTTTTGTTGTTTTTCTAGGATAAAAAGCTTTGCGGATTCGGGGATCTGTGGGAAGTGATACTCGGCAGAAATCGATATATCGTGCTCCCGCCTTCGCGGCCGTCGATAATCGATTTAACACGTGTCCCGTTGACACTTCGCGGCGCGCCGCACGGAACGCAAAAACACCCGTCGATAAATTCACAGGCCTCTCGCCCTGCCTCTCGTCCCGATAAATTATCCCGAGGGGGGATGACAGAGACATTATAATCCGTGGGTCCCATAAAAAGGTCCGCGCCGGGATTCCGTGTCGCTGGTGCGGCAGCGTCGTTACTTAGCAATAATTTGCGTCCGCAGGAGACACGAGGCCGAACGAGAGCGAGCGAGCGAGAAGGGCAAAGCGTCGGAAAAATGCAGGGATGAAAGGGACGTGGCACGAGGGGACACTAGGGTGGCAGGGGCGCGCGCATATACCCCCGGGTACCACGCGTGTCGTACACGGCAACATCCTGCAGATGCCGGCTGGAGGAATTCGGACAAAGCTGCGGAATCGCCACAATGGACGCGAGCGAGCTCCGACCCGGTCCACTCCCTCGGCCCTCCCCCTCGTATGATTTATCGGCCGCTATTTGTGTGTAACACCGCGAGCACAATCGGAACGCGTCGTCGATGATGCTGCGGGATAAAGAGCGATTCTCGTGAATTACGAGAATCGGCCGAGTCGTCTGGCAACTCACTGCGAAGAAATGACGAAAGATCGAAAAACGCAGGATCAACAAGATCGATCAGCGCCACAAAAGATCCTCGATTGATCCGCAAATTTATTTCTCGGCAAACGATTTAGTGAGAAAAGTGAAAATCGATGAACTCGATCAACCGATCGCGCTTAATTAAATAAAACAGAAAAAATAGACTAATGGAACAAGTGTAGGTGTCCTCATCTTTCGATTTGCCTCTCGCGCGACACCCTTGTACTCATTTCCTTCGTGGCTCACGGGGTCCCGATTTCCGTCTTCCGCACGTTGTACATCACGCATCTTCGTTTCTCGCGTGAACGGTGACGACAGGAGAAAGAAGAGACGGGTCTGCGCGACATGCCCGCGCCACGTGGCTCGCCTCGTAACGGAATCCCTGCGCCTCCGAGGGGTGGTGCAGGAAATTTCCTCGAGTTTCGGGATCTACGCGCGCGTACCCTGTTACCGCTCCCCGGGGACTCCCCGGGACAGGTGGCTGCCGCCAATGCCTCGAGACGAGATCCACGCTCCAGGAAGCGTCTCGGCGCGCGTCTCCCCTCTTCCCCCTTTGCGTACAACGGGGAACGACTTCCCCGGTAACATGTGGTTGTCGTAAAGCGACGATCGTCCCGTAGGAAGTTGCTGGTCGGGGATATATGCCGCCGAGGCGGAGGATTCGACGAGCACGCTGCGGGGTTGAGCACAGCCTCACGATGACTCCATTATCGCGCATATAGGCTTCTGACTTGCCAGCGAGTGCAATGGCACGACGACCGTGCAATCGCGCATTCCCTCTGTCATGTATTGGGTCGTCCGGAAAGTTCGTGCCGATTTTGAAGGAAAATTCAAAGGCAACATTTTTTTATGTCGATAAATATTTATTGACTTATGTATGCACCGTTTTGTTTCACAACCTTTGTCCATCTTTCACGTAACTGGAAGATTCCATTCTCCCAGAACTTCTTAGGTTTCTCGGCGAAAAACTCCTCAAGGTGGTTTTTTATGTCGATAAAAGAGTTAAAGTTCTTGCCGCTAAGAGAATTTTGCAAAGACCTAAATAAGTGAAAGTCTGAAGGTGCAATGTCTGGTGAATACGGTGGGTGAGGTAGCACATCCCAGCCAAACTCCAACAATTTTTGTCGGATAGTCAAAGAAACATGAGGTCTGGCATTGTCCTGATGGAACACGACGTCCTTCCTATTAGCTAATTCTGGACGTTTTTCCTGAATCGCTGTCTTTAATTCGTCCAGTTGCGAGCAGTACTTATCTGCATTTATCATTTGGTTGTGTGGTAGGAGCTCATAATATAGGATTCCTTTCCAATCCCACCAGACACAGAGCATGACTTTTTTTGGATGAAGGCCGGCTTTCGGAGTGGTTAATGCTGGTTCATTTCGCTTACCCCAGGATCTTTTTCGTTCTACATTATTGTAAATGATCCATTTTTCGTCACCCGTCACTAATTGCTTCAAAAATGGTACGTTTTCGTTGCGTTTGTACAGCGAGTCGCAGATGGAAATGCGATCGATTAAATTTTTTCGGCCAAATTATGCGGAACCCATACATCATAGCGACTTACGTAACCAAGCTTCACTACATGATCGTGGACAGTGGTTTTCGATATTTTCAGTATCTCTGCTAATTCACGTGTCGTGTAGCGCGGGTTATTCTCGATCAGTGTCTTGATTTGGTCATCATCAGTAGTAGAGGGTCTACCCGAGCGTTCTTGGTCTTTAAGGTTAAAATCACCAGCTCTAAACTTAGCGAACCACTTACGTACGGTTCTTTCAGCTAAAGCGCCTTCTCCGTAAACAGAACATATCGAATTTGGTGCTTGTGAGGTATTTTTGCCTTTCCGGTAATAGAAAAGCATCAAGTGTCTAAAATATTCTTTGTTTTCTTCCATCTTCAAAAGAGTACAAAACTGACACGAATCAATTTATCTGAAACAACTTTTTTCCTAAAGATGCGTTGAAATGTCACCTTTAAGTATATGTATATAAATCGTATGTTTTCAATAACATTGATATATTCAGACATGTTCCAACGCCATGTATTAAAAATCGGCACGAACTTTCCGGACGACCCAATATATAATGAGGATCACGAAAATTCTGCGTTGCAAGCACGTTCCGTGGTAATTTGCGGTAATTCGAGCGGAGGTACGGAAACGTCGAGTTTAGGCTCGAACGCGAGTGTTGGACAATCTTGGGGTTGATTATCTCGATGTTGCTCTTACGAAACTTTGTGTAATTCCCCGTCTCACATAGATACTTAATAATATTGGGTTGGCCAAAACGTAATTGCGTTTTTTTCCAATAGATGGACATACATGTCTTGAAATGTAACTAACTTCATTCTAAACCGCAAATTCATTATGTAGGTTAACAACTCACAGTTCAAGCTTGTTTTACAAAAAGAAAGTACACCATTTCGTTAACAATTGTTTGTTTGCCGTCGGTTTCAAAATGGAAAATCAAAAAGAACATTTTCCTCATATTTTGTTTTCTTACTTCCGAAAAGGGAAAAACGCTGTGCAAGCTCATAAAAAGTTATCTGATGTATATGGCGAAGATGCTTTAAAACTGCGGCAGTGTCAAAATTCGTTTACTAAATTTCGATCTGGAGATTTTAATGTGAAAAATGCACCACGCTCAGGAAGGCCAATCGAAATTGATGATGACAAAATAAAGGCACTGATCGATTCGAATCGGCGTTTAACGACACGAGAGATTGCCGAGAATCTTAACATATCGAAATCGAGTGTTGAAAACCATTTCAAACGACTTGGATACATTAGTAAGCTCGATATTTGGGTACCACATGAACTCAAAGAAATTCATCTCACTAAGCGTATTGACATCTGCGATTCTCTTTTGAAACGTGAGGAAAATGATCGATTTTTGAAACGTATGATAACAGGCGACGAAAAATCGATCGTCTACAACAACGTCAAACGAAAAAGATGGTGGAGCAAGCGTGATGAACCTGCTGAAAGCACTTGAAAAGCAGATATTCACCAAAGAAAGATTATGCTGTCAGTCTGGTGGGACTTTAAAGGTATTGTGTATTTTGAGCTGCTTGCAAGGAATCAAACCATTAATTCAGACGTATACTGTCGTCAACTGGATAAATTAAATGATGCCATCAAACAGAAACGTCGAGAATTGGTGAATCGCAAAGGTGTTGTGTTTCACCATGATAACGCTAGACCACGTACAAGTTTGGTCACGCGTGAAAAATTGTTGCAGCTTGGATGGGACGTGTTACCACATCCACCATATTCGCCAGACCTGGCACCATCAGATTACCATTTGTTTCGCTCTTTGCAAAACGCCTCGAATGGTAAAACCTTTACTGCTGATGAGGATATGAAATCGTTGTTGGAATTGTTTTTTGCTGAAAAAGATAAGAACTTTTTTGAGCGCGGAATCATGAAGTTGCCTGAAAAATGGCAAAAGATAATCAAACAAAATGGACAATATATTGTTTAATAAAGTTTTTGTTTCCCATGAAAAATTCGCCTTTTATTTATATAAAAAAAAACGCAATTACTTTTTGGCCAGCCCAATACCTATGTCTGTAATTAGGAGCTTTAGATCAAGCACAGTTTAACTTGAAAAGACCGAGCGGACACTTGCTCTTAATTCGCATCCGTATCTTTTATAAAGAAATTTAATTCTTCGTATTGGAAATGAATGAGACTTCCTTTGTGTTACTGAATAACACTTTTCTCGGAGGATTTGCTTCTCCATGCTCGCACCACGCGTCACGTTCTTCGAGACGCGACGGCGCGCAGCGTCTGAGAGAGAGAGAGTCGTGTTAAAACGCGCGGCAATTTAAATTTCCGATACCGATCGCACCGTGCACAAACGAAGACGCAATTACCGGCCGTGTCTCTCTTCACGCACGCCTGCAAACGAGCCCTCGGAACAAATTACCGAGCCTTTTCGGTGCCGCGCGTAAAGCGGCGCGTATATCGGCGTGCGAAAACTGCAAATGAAGAGCGCGCTGCACATTGCATTTACCTCCGTTCCAATCAATCTGCTCGTTATCACCGACCGGCCTCGAGAAATTAGCCTCGTCACGCCACGCATAATTGTCTCGATGGATCGCTTCCGATCGAGGGGTAGAGGGAGGATCGAATTGTGCGTGTTAGCACCGCCATAGACGAGATCGTACGCGCGTTTTCCCGCATATTAATAAAACGGCCTCGCGATAAATTGGTCCTCTCACCTCACTGCGATCGCAATCAAGGGCGCATTGCGCGCATTTCGACAAAGCGAGGACAATTGCGCGAACTTCAGCTATGTCGTTGGATGCTCGAAAAATCGAAGCGGATTCACGCGCAGCGTTAAACTAACAAAACGCACCTCGTAACTCGAGGATTGCGCGCGTTGCAACTCGATCTTCGAAAGTCTCTCGAACCGCTCCACGTCCGGTGCGGTTCTGCCGTGAATTTCCAGTGAATCGAAACGCAGCCGCGAGCTGATCCCGCTCGGCTCGTGATTAAAGAATCGCGCGAGATTCTGGAATCGAGATCGGTGTTTTAATAAATTGAGGGCGCATTAAACACGTGTTTGTATCCAGTGGCGCTTTGAGGGCGAGGCGGATGCGTCGATAAACCGATAAACTCGATCCGGAATATGAAAAATCTGCATCGCGGGCGTGCCGGCACCAAGTTTAATTTGCTAATTGAAATTTGCACAAAGCGCGCGGTCCGCGAATATGCCGCCGCGTTTAGCCATTAAGTAATTAAATGCCTCACGCCGGAAGCACGCGGGAATATTCCGGAGAATTGTCACGACGAGCTTCATGCGAAAACCTGTCGCGCGTTGGCGACATTCGAGGCTCTCGAGGCGCGCACGTGGTCCTGAATGGTCGTAGACCTTCCCCGGCATGTCATGGGACACCGTCATTTGTCACAACTGATCACCAGGATCATGTCTTCGAAACTTCGGCTGAACGCCAACGTCGCTGCAGGAAGTGTTAATTGTTGCTAGGCTATTTTCTGGACTATTTTCTCGAAACATATGGCGGACATCATCGGGCAGGAAGCATCGGCAGGATTCTCGACCGTCACGTGCTACCAGCAGCGTTCGCCATGTGCTCACGGGACACGTGACGGATTCTCACATTGTACATGTTTTTTTTGTATTTTTTCAGGGGAAAGTCACGGAGAGGTACGCGCTGCGATAACACGGGGCGACTTCCGCGTTTGAATTTCACTTCCGGATCGGGCGAAATAAGTGTATGATTCGTTGTATGGGGTGAATTGTCCGGCGAGACAGCGGGTTAAAATGAGAACTGGATCCCCGTTGAGTGGCAAGAAGAGAGGATTACTCGGCGCGTCTCGCGTATTTTTTTTCGAGCTGTAGACGCGTATGGGCGGGGGTTGAAACCGCGCGCTTCCGCGGCGGAGTGGAAAATAATTACGGCGCGCCGTAATAAACGTGCCCTCGGCGCCTTTTTCCCTCGTTTTTACACCGCGGCTCGGGGAAAAGATGCGGAAACGTCCGGAAACGGGACGAGATACATGCATACTCGCCGGTTCGCTACTGCGAAAAGAAAAAAAGACCGCCGCGATACTTGAAACGCGCAACGACGAAACGCACAACTCGGAGACTTCGAGCTCCGAGGCGAGCTCTCGAAATTCCAGAGTAGTTTCCGCTCGCGGCCTGTTTCGCGCTCGCTTCTGCCAAGGCGGAATTAGCCGCGCGGCGCGGGCGGCGATAACCGTGGAATTTACGCCAGAGCAGCTAATAAACGTTAATTTAACGAAACATTGGCTCGCCGACTTTCGGCGCGCCGTTCCCATCGACGAGGGCTTGCGACGGCTTGCGGTGCGCAATATCCGGCGGAGCCGCGTGTAATTAACCCGGCAGTCCGAATTAAACGAAGGAGAACGAGAGGGGCGCGCGCGTGGGAAGTGCGACGAACCCACGCGCAATCGAAAGTCCTCTTTCAGGGATATTTTCCTCTTCACGCGGATATTTCGGAAGTTTCGAGCGATGTCTAGCGATTTGTCCGGCACGATAAATATATTTCTAATAATTATAATATATTTAAATAGATTTTTGATGCGTAATTTATTTTCTGGTGACGTCAGCGCAACGCGTATCATCATTGTTTATTTATCGTTCTTGATAAATTCGCCACTGTATGATAAAACGAGTACCGTTTCGAGTTTCCTGCAAATTGCATCTCGCAATACCGGCGATATCCATCGCGCCGGGGAGGTGGGGGGATGTATCTGGTTAATGGGGCGAACGCGAGAATCGCGCGCAAGAAACTTTATCCCCTCAAGTGACGCACCTATTTTAAACGCGGATGCAAAAATATATTATGCACCACTCCGCGTTATTAAGACACTAATTAATGTATCCGGGAGAAATGCCGCGGCGCCTGCAATTTGTATGCTTCCGGCTAGAGAGAAAGAGAGAGAATGCGGATCTTTTTATCATTTTCAGAAACTATACGACAGAAACTATGCCACCGGTAGTATTTCTCATTACGGCCACTCGAACATCTTTTACTCCGCGCGCGCATCAAAATCTTTGATCTTTTATCGCGCGATCTTTTTTCCTACGACTATCTCGCGGCGAGGTCTGCATTTGCCGCCATAAAAAGTCAATCGAATCCACACACGTGCGTTGAAGCAGAAAGAAGGAGACAAAGAAGAAAGGAAGCCAGAGAAAGAAAACGGAAGTGAAGCGCGGCTGCTCGATGGTTTTTTCTTTTACGGTTTGTGCGAACGCGACCAAAATCTGCATACCGCCATAAAGCGTCAATCGGACATCCGGCCGGGCGTTGGACGTGCACCCTCGCGCGGTGCGCACCCCGACGCACCCCGACGCTCGAGCGTCTCTCTCTCCGCGCGGTGACGCGCGTCCCGTTTCGGATTAGATTTACGACGACGGTACGACGATGGCAGAATTCGATGGAGCGGCTTGTCCGCTTACGGAATCTTCTTTCTCGACAGACCCAACGGGGGAAAGTGGAGGGAGTGGGCGTTTACGGGCGTCGTGGCCGTAAATAGCGTGCGGCCGTCGTAACGCGGCTCGTTTCGCGATCCTAAATCACTCTCTCGCCGCTACCGCGATCGTCGACGGTGATTACGAGCGAGGCGATTGTCCGGGACAAAAGGGGTTTGACAGCTCCTTCGTGCTGCGAGCCGGTGGCGCGGTGACGACCCCTCCGGGTCATCGGGGCCGCTTCTCTGGGGGTTCCCGGTGTCGTAATCGTTTGCTGTCGCGAGAGAGAAATCGTTTGTCGTTCCCTAAGAAAGACGATCGACGTGTGCCTCCTCGGAGAGCAAGAGGAGAAATTTATCGACAATCGCGTTTGGCGATTTACGGCTCGAGCTTTTTAATTCTGCGCGCGTCTCGTTCCGGAGAACACCGGGGACGTAAATGTCTCCTCGAAAGAAGCGGAGGGAAGCGGATTTGCTTGGTATCTGAATTTTATAGTGACGACGACGTCGGGTACCATAATAATTGACGCGCGTGACGATAACTCGACTGGCACTCTCGTGGCGAGTGAAAGGAACATTGGGAGCGTGGAAGCCGGCATTTATGATTCCCATATAATAAAATTGTACGAGCAATTGTCACGTCGCTTAGATAGCGTTCCAAAGCTCATTTACGAAATAATTAATATAAATATCGGGAAGAAGTATTTTGTAAAAAATCAACACGACCAGTTACGAAATCATGGTGCAACAAACAAATGGAGTGTTTCAAGGCACCCTGCATTTATGCTCGTAAAATAGAAATGAACTGCCGGTGCTCACGACTACGAACTGTCGACTACGCTCCCGGAAAAATGTATTTTATTATACTCGGGGCCATTTTCATCGCGGAGGTGGCACGTAGTGTCATTTACATCGTTTGACGATCCAGGACGAGGCGAGGCTACAATGCTCCCTTGATAAATAATGAGACACGCGTGGCTCAGCAAGTCGCAGGAGCCGCCGGGGTGGAGTGAAAAATGTCGAGTGCCCACCGAAGACCATTCGCAGCCGCGCGCGAATGCGGAATAGCGCGAGGGATGACGGTGGTGGAAAGTAACTTGCGAGTCACGGCCATCATTTTCCCCTCGAGGTGTGCCGAATACTCTCGCGGGGGTAATAAAGGTCTCTAGGTGCCGTCGATACATTTTCAACGACGATCCCTCGTCGTTGCGGGACGATCGGGCTTCGCATCAGCATCGCGAAAATCGATACGAGAAAAGTAAAAGTCGCGCGCGCGTCGGCTTTATCCGGATTTCCGGCGCGCCGATTTCCATCGCAGTCGCAATTTGAGTGCAGAAGGATGGAGATTTTAATCGGCAGGGCAGTCTTGACGATCTCTCTTCGTGCCGCGATGATTTCCGCAGAACTCGTGCCAGTTTTGAAATGACTAAAAGAGAGAAAACTGAAAAATGTATGTGCGTGTGGTGCAATTGGTGACGACGACGTTCAGTCAGAAATATACGAAACGTAGAGCGCGAAACAAAATATCGGTGCAATTAATATTAATATCGGTCGCATTGCGAATTAGCACGCATCATGCGCGCGTATCATTATAAACGATAAATGATGGCTATGAATAATTAAAGCGCATTATTATCAGTTACGCATTGCGATTCGCACGCAATTCGGGCGGACAGGACGGGCAAACACGGGGTGCGCGGGGCGCGCGAGGGTGCAGAGGGGTAGGAGAGCACGGCTGACAATATTAAAAAAAAAGATGAATAAATTATGCGAAAGTACTCCAGGAATAGAACGGCAGTAATCAATTCGGTCATTAAGCATATCGCTTCTCCCCTTCTCTTCTCTCTCCCCTCGTGTTTAATTTATGCCACTGCTAAAACGAGATAAACTCGCGCGTTGAGCAATAATTAAAACGCCGCTTGTTATCGGCCCCGCGAATCGCATTACGTAATCTCGGAAAATCGCGGTTTCACAAACAGACACGCGTTTGACAAGTACCGTCAAGTATCCAGACCGTCAAGTCTGTCAAGTCGATACTTAAGTAAGATCCAAGTACCCTAAGTTATTTTTATTTTTTGAATACATCCTGCATACGTTTTCAAATAATTACATTTAATTTTTTATACATACTAGTACAACACAGGCGCGCGCTCTTTTATTTTTCAATATTAATAATGTTTTCGAATAATAATATTCATCTATTATTTATTATATGCACAATTATCACACTCTACCAAATTGTTAACCTCCACGCGAAGACATTTAACACGGCTTTTTTAAGAGTGGATTTGGCATATTGCGAAGAGTTTTCGACGATTGAAAACCCTTTAGATTTAGAAATGAAAAAGTTCTAGCCTATAAATTTTTTTTCTTTTTCCAAGGAGTTCTGTGCTATTTGTATTGTTATTTGGCATATTGCCTAGAGTTCTCGATGATTTAAAATTCGTTAAAACAATAACTGAAAAAGTTCTAGCCATTAAAATTGTTTTCTTTTTGCGAGGAGTTCTGGGATATTTATATTGTTATTTGGCATATTGCCTAGAGTTCTCGATGATTTAAAATTCGTTAAAACAATAACTGAAAAAGTTCTAGCCATTAAAATTTTTTTCTTTTTGCGAGGAGTTCTGTGCTATTTGTATTGTTATTTGGCATATTGCCTAGAGTTCTCGATGATTTAAAATTCGTTAAAACAATAACTGAAAAAGTTCTAGTCATTAAAATTGTTTTCTTTTTCCGAGAAGTTCTGGGATATTTATATTGTTACCAGTACAACACAGGCGCGCGCTCTTTTATTTTTCAATATTAATAATGTTTTCGAATAATAATATTCATCTATTATTTATTATATGCACAATTATCGCACTCTACCAAAGTGTTAATCTCCACGCGAAGACAGCCGCGCGATGGTAATCTAAACTGAACATAACGCACAACGCGAATCGAGATAACCAATTAGCGTCGCGGAAAAGAGGCAACAATGATTTCGATTTGATTTAACACGGCTTTTTTAAGAGTGGATTATAAAATATCGACTTACATATTTTGTCGTATCTATTATATATTTACATTTATAAATTGTATTCCGAGTTGTTTCTTTCTTTCCGTACGTTCAGCGGGACTCGAATCGACTGCCCCTAAAAATTTCCAGGAGTCCAAAGTGTTCAATATCCCTCACTTCGACTGCGTTTCATCTTGCGACTCAATTAGCCGCGCGATCGACGTAGGAAATTCCGAGGAACGGAACCGAAGCTTGTCACCGTTTCCAAAGATTGTTTTTAAATTAGTTGGCCACCATATATTGCCGTATCGCGTGCCTGTCCACGTTGCCCAAGATGCACGCTATCATTCTGTGTCGATAAACCACTTTGTCGGGACCGCTGCCTCCGCGCCGTTAACGGGCTCTATGTCGTAAAAGCGCTTTTTAAACATTTCGTCGGCAACGCGTAAACTCATCCCGGCGTGGGTGCGGAGCTCGAGAGGGAGAGGGATAAAGAGCGAACGAGAGCGAGTGGCTCGACGTAAACCGACGAAGCGTTAACGCGAATTGCCGGAATGTTCTCTCGGGCGGTGTGCCGTAGTAAATGAGGCCGCGCAAAGAGAGAGAGAGAGAGAGACTCAGAAACGAGCTGTCCGATCGCTCACCCCGTACCTACACCCCCGCTGCAGTAATTTGCATGCCGGCGGATGATGCGCGTCACTCCGCCGGCCGATTCGCGCTCGGATTAACACGCTCGACCGTATGATCCTTCCTGGACCCGGCGAGAGAAAGGCAAGCGCGAGTTGACACGAAAGGATCGCTCGATCTGATCTCCTCCTCTCTCCTTTGATCGCCGCCATGCGTCTCTTCTTGCTTTGATCACACCCGAGAAGGAGATTCCGCGAGAGCAGACTCCTGATTGTGAAGTAAGAAAGCTTCTAATCTTCTGTGGAAACTCGCGTGGAACTCGCAGATGGACGTCAGCGATCGCGAAGCACTTGGATAGTCGAATGCGCCGAGGAATCTCTCGCTGCGTCCTTTCTCTGAATCTGATCACGCGCCGAAGTCTCAGTCTGATCTTCTAGAACGATGTTTTACGCGATGTTCAGTAGAAAGTGATTCTACACTGAAAAAAAATCTGGTTGCATTAATTAGAAATCTGGTAGGTTCAGCCAGTTTGTCTGTTGGAAAGTGGACGAATCAGAATTCCTTTAGGAATTACCAGATGAGCATGATTAATTCCTTCCTGTTAAATTTACCAGATTTTCTTGATAATAATACTAAATGTATTTAGTTAAATTAACATGACCGTTTAGTGAAAAGAAACATTTTTCTGTTTCTTTACCGTGAGTTTTCTTGGATTGCTGTAAATGAAATATCATGTTGATATTTATACAGGATGTCCCGTAATAATCGCCTAACCTCTCGCATGCCAATAGAGCAGATCGAGATGAACAGAAAAGTCCCATATCATTTTGCGATGTTCGCAATAATAATCGAAATATTGCATATTAAAGTCAAGCGAATCCAGAGCGCGCGGAGGCAAGTGCCGAGCCGCTCGAGGTATAGGATTATTATTGCGAATATCGCAAAATGGTATGGGACTTTTCTGTTCATCTCGATCTGCTCTATTGGCATACGAGAGGTTAGGCGATTATTACGGGACACCCTGTATAAAAAAATATAAGAAGAGAACACGTTTTTTCATCCGCCATCACTTCACCAGCCATTCCACCAACTAATTTCATTTCGCTACAGGAGGAAAACGTGCCGTCCGTGCCGATACGTTTCCCGAACATGCATCAACACGCACGACACGAAACAATAGAATGCTGCTGGAGTGCCCTGCGATTAACCAGAATTCTGATTGCATCTTCGTTTGTTCTTATGTCTAGTGTAATATAACTAGAAGTTTTATAGATCCAACTGGAAAATACTAACCAAATTTTTATAGTACAGTCTATCAAACGTTCTAGTTATAAAATATCCAGTCCTATCGTGATAACTAGAAATTCTTGGTTAGTCTAACCAAAATGCATTCTATCAGATACGTCTTGTTGATACAATCAAATCATTTTTCTCAGTGTACGGGGCTACGAACGCGCCGTGGACCGCTTGGGACCGATGAGAGTGAACATAATGACCCAACCTGGGTAGCATACCTCCCCCCCGAGCCCCCTCGCCCAGGATTCCCATTGTTTCTCCCGCTCTCACCTGCGAGCTCATCTCCCAATTTCGTGATTTATGACGGCCTCTCTTTCTCTCTCTCTCTCTCTCGACAAGAAGATCCATTAACGAGTGCATGATTGGCCCGGCCCGGCACTCGTCGATCCTTCGGGCCGCCTGAACGCCGAGTAATAAATAGTAGGAGGTGTGAAGGGGCATTTAAATTTAGATTGGTATCGAGAGCGCGCGAGTGCCACGCGGAATAACGAGCCGCACTTTGTGGCTCGGGTGGTACTAAGTGACCCTAATGCCCGGCCCTAATCGGCGCTAATACCGAGCGTCCTGTCCCTGTTTGTCGTCGGTGTTCCGGCAAGAGCTTGCACTCTCTCTTTCCTCTCGCACTCGCCCGGCGACATTCCCGCCGATGGACCAGCGACAGATACAAACGGCGGCGAGGGCCGGATACCGAGATATCCGGTCGTGTTTGAATTTTAATTAATACCTGGTCGCTCGCGCTAATCTCCGATTTAAACGCCGCGCCCGGCGCGACAAACGACTCGTCTTGGATTATTTAACGTTAAATCGCCGCCGCTATCTGCCCGCGCCACGAGTTCTCTCGCTTCTTCATCGGTGCGAGAAATCGTCGTCGGTCATGTCATTTCGTAAACCTCTTGGAATCTTGATGCACGGCGTGAAAAGAGCCTTAAATTTCGGCCCCGAGATCCAGTCGCGTTTGGACTCGGGTCGAGCGGAGCCTCGTGTTCCGTTCACTTGAGTCATTAGTAGGCTTCTTTTTGGGTTACCGTTCGACGGCCGAAAGAACGTCGTTAATACCGAGCCGAGAGATTGGCATTAATTAATAATAATTAACGTGAGTTTAATCAACTTTAGCGCAGCGTGGTATCGCCCGCGCGAGGCGACCCGGGCTTCCGATAATTTTTTTCCTATCGTTCTCTCTTTCTCTCGCTCTATCTCCTGTATATTTTACACCGTGGCTACCACACTGTCCCCGAAACCCTTTCTTATTACGGTGCAAGATTAATCCCGCCGGGGGCAATCTCGGCCCAATTTACGGGCGAGCCCGAGGGTACATCGTGGGAGGATACTGGTGTCGCTCGCGTCCGCGCGATAATCGGGTTTCGGTCGCGCTAAATCCATACGGCTCTTCCGGCCGACTCGTCGTCCTCTCGATCATTATTATGCACGATCCGGCTAGCGTGCATGAGAAACAGAGAGAGAGAGAGAGAGAGGGGGGGGGAGGAGCGACAGCGATTAATACGCGTGACCATCGCCGTAATCCTCGTTATGGTCCAGGGAGGAGGGTGCGCGCCAGAAACGTTAGTCAAAGTGCATGACAACGCGTGCATCGGAGATTGTACTGGGATAGACAGAGGGTGTGTGTGTGTGTGTGAGAGAGAGAGAAAGAGACAGATACACGTGCGGTGGTCCGGCATTAGCGGCGATTAGACCGCGAGCATTAGGATCACTTAACAGCCTGGTAACGGACAGTCGTCTCTCGGCCATCTGCATCCTGTCGCACCAACCGGCCTCTTGAAATTTTCTCTCCCTCCTCGTCCCCCCTTCAAGCTCGACCCTGACATTCTCTTTCACGAGAATGCGGAGAATCTGAAGAATTTGTGAATCCACCGGAATTATGCAGGAGATCGTTGTACTTATTCGCGCGCAAGGGGCGCTTTTTAACAAAAGGGGAAGTAACCGGTCGATTAATTCTTCTTGCATGATGTCAACGACGATGATGTGGAGACTTACGTCTGCGATCAATTAGTTCTTCCTGCATGCTGGCAACGGTGAACGCTGACGCGGCCGCACAGTATCGCAGCATCCCTTCTGCTCTCGGTTTTTATTCTTTTCGGTCACGTCGTGCGTCTGAGAAAGAGAGGAAGAGAAAGAGCTCCATTTTACTCCGGCGATTTCTACATGTTCCACGCGTCAGGCGCGCGTTTACGGGGGCCTGGGGACGGCGCGGTCCGCGTGTTAACCGGTGGATTTATTTCTGTATAAAAGCGTGACTAAAAATCGTCGTATATCACTGCCGCGCGCTAGCATGCTCGCACTTATACGGCCCAACTGGGGCCGGTCGGTCCGCGGCTGACCGAGCTAAGCCGGCCCGGTGTGGTTAAACCGCGAGTCGTTTGTCATGCTTTTTACTAATAAGCTGCTAGCCGCGCTTTAATGCGGCCGGAGTTGGCCGTTGCCAACTTTGTCTTCGGAGCCCGCTGGAGATCCGCCGCACGAAAACGCGCCGGCGAAAAAGCGAATAAATCGAAGCTAACGAGTGTTGCGAAGTTTCGCGGCGAATTTCCGCCGCCGACGAATACGAATCGTACACGAGAGAAAAAGAAAGAGAGAGAGAGAAAGAGAGATTCGCCAGTCAGCCGCGTGCACTAATTGGCGGCCGATCTCGAGAACCTGACTTTTATTTCTCGCTCGTTTTCTTATGTACGTTGCGTTGTCGCGATTAATCGATGTGGGGGTTGATTGGTATCGTTGCCGCGAATGAGAGAAACTACTCTCTATGTATGTAACTGAGGTAATATGTACTTCAACGGACCCAGCCCCGATGACCTTGACCTTGACATATGTTGTCAAGGTCACCCTCCTGAGTCACCTTGAAGAGGTTTTAGCCGTCGCTCGTTGTTTATTAAAAAGTTATTAACAAAAGAAGTTTAATAATTTTGCACGAATTTTCAGCTGTCCACGCGAAGCAAGGACTTCAGTTTGACATGTATTACAAAGGTCACCTTCCTGAATAACCCGCACTAGGTTTCACCCTTCGCTCGTTGTTTGTTAAAAAGTTATTAACAAAAATGTTTAATGAATAAAGCATAATTTTACGATGCCATATACGTTTACGAAAGAGTATATTTGATGGAATTTTAGCTTAGGTTAGGTTAGGTTAAGTTAAAGCAGAGAATACTTTGTACTTAACTGTTTGTGCTTTTGGTTAAAGTGAAGAATACTTTGTACTTATATTAAAAGAAACTATTCTATATATTAACAATTCACTGCTTTAAATGACTTTCCTTTCTTCGTTCATATACATATTCGTCGTTTATATCTTTCGATATTCAATATTCTTTCAAAATAACTACTATATTTTCGAAATTTCTTTTGTTAATGACTTTTTCATAAACAACGATCGACGACTAAAACCTAGTGCGGGTTATTCGGGAAGGTAACCTTTGTAATATAGTCAGTATCATGTTCTTGCTTCACGTGGACAGCTAAAAATTCGTGCGAAATCATTAAACTTTCTTTGTTTATAACTTTTTAACAAACAACGAGCGACGGCTAAAACTTCTTCAAGGTCACTCAGGAGGGTGACCTTGACAACATATGTCAAGGTCAAGGTTATCGGGGCTGGGTCCGTTAAAGTACATAATTACCGTATTTTTTTCTTTGCAAGTGGAGAATTCCAGCGAGAAGCAGGATTGAATTTTTGTCGACGTTTAATAAAGGAATTTCGATTTTTGCGCATTGAAATTCTGTGCTCTTGCACTACTAGAGGAAATATTGTCGCCGGTCAAGTTCGTAATTGCGCATCGCCAATTCGTTGAGTTTTTACACCAATTTAATATGTGCTTGACACTTTTAATCACAATACAACAAACGATTATTTCTTCACATTGCACATGGCTGCGCAAAATATTCCAAGTCTGATATTTTTCTCTCGCGTAATTTGCTCGCATTGTTGTGTATTTTTCATACTTTTGCGGTGCAATTTCGAACTTTTTCCTTTTTTTTATCGCGATGGTAATAATCGCCGACATCGACACTATGTGCGGTCGAGTGCAAGATTCTCATAAAAATTGAACGGTAAATAATCGCGGGGTAATCGGCGCCGGGATAGCGTTCACGGTAACGGATACGGTTGCATTTCATCCCAGCGTGCGGGCGTTTAACGGGTAAACAAACGGCACTTCATAAACCACCCGTCGCGATACGATCGTGCCGCGATTATTTATTGACTTTTCGGATTTACCATCGCATACGGGCGGCCGCGGCCGCGAAATTAGTTTGCCTTGAATTATCTTTCGACGCGCGCCGGACCGCCCGTCGAAATTATTGCGCCATTGAAATCTATTTTTCGCCGGTCGGCGGTCCAGCCCCGAAATTTGGCTCCTCGGTTTGCGGTGTGATCGCATGTGACCGTCCAACTTGTCGAAGAGAGAAACGAAGGAGAGGCTATCGCAATCGATGGGGCACGGTGGTTTCCCACGACAAAGTCGATCGTCCGCTCTGACTCGATTAATTTAACGATAATTGCATAAATCTAAAGAATAGGGAAACTAAAGGGAAGCTACGAGCTGAATGCAACAGCGTGACATTAAAATTCCGCACGCTACCGTAAGATAATTCCCAAAAATGTCTGTTTCTCTTGGAGAAAAGAAAACGAGAGTATTTCTTCACGGTTCATCTTTCTATTTTCACTGCGCATCGATCAAATGCCATCGGGGTGAAATCGCGCCGCCCCCGCGGTGAAAGTTTTGAATTTCCACCGGGGGCACGGCACGGTAGACAGGGCAGGGCGAATTCGCGTTATATTGTCCCCAGTGCGGTGCGGTACGGACCCTCCGAAATCCGTTCCGCCCCATGTACGTGTTGCCGGACGTGAAATATAAGGCAATTTCATGAACCATTAAGAATGGAAGTTCATAAGTCGGCAGCACGTGTTTTCGGTGTTAACCCGGTGTAGAGCAGGCGAAATGAGATTTTTCGAAGGACCGCCACCACACCCCCGCCCGCTCACCCTCGTCCTCGGCATTGACGTATAACGGGTGTTCTCCGCGGCGGAGAAAGGAAACGCGCGTCACGCGCGTGCGAAAGAAGCGGCGCGTCTTTTCTATCGAGACTCGTCAGGCTCGGAATGGCTCCTATCCTGCCTCTCCCCTCCCTCCCCATCGTGAGGGCAGCACGATTTTTTACAGCGCCATACACCCTCCAGAGGGTACGCGTGATATGAAATTCTTCGGAGAATCCGTTTGGGAACGGGGAAGGAAAAACAACCTGGAACGCGTCTCGTCGACGTGGAGCCTCTTTCTTTGCGTTGCGATGATTTCCGCTCGGTTAAACGAATCACAAATAATATCACGCATTTTTCTAAGATCTTAGAATTAGTAGTGTCTCTCTCGATCTGTCTTGAAAAGAATTAAACATTATTTATTTCTTTTCACCAATTTTTGCGAGATTAATATGTTAAACAGTTGTCTGATATTTAAACGCACAATATCGTTATTTAAATAAATACATATCTAAAGAACAATGTTATAAATAAAGCAAGATAATAAGTAACTATATGTATGCACGTGGCCATTTCTTCCTCTTATTTCTCCACGATTTTGTTTCGCGATTTCTTTTCTCTGCTCCGTCTATCGGAGCCAGCGAACTTGCACTTTTTCCACTTTAAATACAGAAAATGCGGCCGAGAATAAGGGTCTACTAGCAGCTCGTACCAATTTTCACACGAGATCCCGGATTTCTTGGATGTAATAATTAAGGGAACGCGAGCCCGCCTTCACCGCAAGGGTCCCACGATAAAAGGGCGAACCTTCCTGCTGCTGCCGCTCCTTTCTCTCGCCTCGAACGATCGCGTTCCTTACGTCCTGCGTCCCTCCGCCCACATGTTGGTGCAAGTCGCCTCGGGAGCGCGACAAGGGCGAACGAGAGTGGAGTAAGTGGGGAGGGGGGGGGGTGTGCCTTTATAATTTCACCCCTAATTTATTTTACAACGGAGCTAATAAAAAAGCGAGCGCCGCGATATATCCTTCGAGCGGGGGCGGCCGGAGGGGGAGGCGGAATGGGACGAGAAAAAGTTAAACGCTTTCTTGTCGATCCTCGAACGCGCGTCGAACAAAGGGCGCACCGCCGCCACCGCCGACGCGCGCGCCCTTCGGCCTCCCTCTTGTCACCCCCGCGGCGCGCACTCTCTTCTGCGTAATGCCCGGCCGAGCTGACGTTAACCGCACCTGTTTTTTCGTTTTTCTTCTTCTTTCTCCGCTGCGATGCTAATTATACGCGTGCTCCGGCAGACGTGACGGGCCAGGAAGAGAGGCGAGAGCTATCCTCCCTCGGGAAAATTTCAGGGCGGTTCCATCTCGGCTCTTTTCGGATTATCCCTTTTTCTGTCCCTCTCTCTCTCTCTCTTTCTCTTTTTATCTTTCTCTGCGAACAGGTTTCCACGCTTGTTTGCGTGACGGCTCTTAATTCTCCGGTTTCGTATGTCGACCGAGATGGAGTTCTCCAAAAACTTTCCGCCCCGTTTCGAATGGTTCTCCGGAGGCAGATGTGCGATCTAAGAGATAGCGGGATTCCGGTAGCAGGGAGAACTCTCACAGTTATTGCACAGCTAGATGCGGAATCGTAGTGTACAATATTTATGCGTTAAAACCATGCGCGTAATTGCTGCGCGAGCAAACGTCCGCCGGTATCACCTCCGAACGGCGCGTTTCTGAATGTCTTTATCACGTCGCTCTTCTCCACGCTCGCCATCCGTTTCAATTACATCGTCCAGTGGCGTCAAAAGGAGGGAGAAAAAAAGAAGGAAGAAAAAAAAACGGGAACGAGCCGCGTAACAACGCGCGCGGGCGCGCGTATACGTAATGAGCAACGCTGACGCGGGATTAAATTCGATTCGAGTCCTCGATTTGCAGGGCGGGCGCAGGGTGGACAGGAGAGGAAGGGAGGGAGGGGATTAAAGCGCATCCCGGAATCCTTTAATATCGCAGTTCCCCGCCCTGATCGCGCGTCCGTATTAATTAATCCGCGCGCGCTCTAAACGGCCCGTTCATCCGCAACGACAACAAAAAGTCCGGCGCTCTTTCGCAATTACTCGCGATTAATTGCCCCCTCGTTCGATAAAACCCCCCGATCGATGCGGCACGCCACGTCGCCGCGCGCGATTTTATTATTACGCGCGCGTGCAGGCGTGCACAAGCGGATTCGCGCGGAACCTCGCGCGCGCGCGCTCGCGGGCGATAAAAATTAATTAACAGGGGCGCCGATGAACCCCCGGTCGCGCCCGGTCCCGGCGCGGGGTATTTGGCCGAATAATAAAATAGCACGGCCGATCGTTACACGGAAGCCGATGCGATCCGCAACGCGGCGCGGTAGCTTGAATGCGCCGCGCGCAAACACACGTTCCGCTCGATAACGCCGCGTTTCCTGCCCCCCTCGGCCCTGCACGCGTTTACGGTAAACGATATGCTAATTAACCAGCGGCCGCCGTTCGTGAAACTTGAGGATTTAATTGCGCGCGATGGAATGAAAGGAAAGAAACGCCTCGATGAAAGAGCGATGAGTTAATACTTGTAATAACAGAAGTGCAATTGAACGTTTTCCGGCAAAATCCAGGTGGGAAACGGCGAGAAGCGCGACTCTTTTTAACCCAGTTTGCCGCACATTTCTGAAAACTTATTACGTAATTCCACAAAGGAAGCTTGTCAACTAAAAGGGATTAAGCACGGCAAAGTTGCGCTTGCTCAATGTGAATTGAAAGTCTCCTTGCTCTTCCCGGTTCGCAAACGTGCGTACGTAGCGTTAAATGTTCGTGGCGAGTGCGAGAGTGCCCGCGAGCGTGTACACGGTGGCGGTTTTTCTTTTTTCCGCGCAAAGTCGCCGCGTCGCGAAGTGATTTAATCGCGCGCGCGTTCTCCCTTTGCAACGCCGGTAACAAAAGTCACGGTGATCACGTCGCGCTTCTTCCCTTTAGTCACGTCGTGCCTTTAAAAAAGAACACCGGCGAGCACAAGGGGGGAAAAACGGGGAGAACATCCAGTCGGAACATCCTCCCTCGCTCCCTTTCTCCCCCCCTCGGTCTCTCCTCTCGAGTCTCGAGTTACAGCGCGGCCGCACTCGTTAAACATCCCTTCGACCCGATCTCCCGTTTCTCTTTCGCGTCCCGCCGCATCGACGAGGTCGACGTGTGCGACAAAAGCGCAGCGCCGCGAACAATAACGATGATAATAAGAGCGACACCTCCACGAGGGAAGGAACTCCCCGCGCGTCCCGTTACCCTTTCGCCCTCGGCTTTCGAGTCCCCCCGATGCCACTCGAAAGTAACGCACGCACGGGGGGACAGAAACCCCCGAACGAGGCGTTTAATGGCGATCAATGGCAATTAACGGAGCTGCGGTTGTTGATTTGGCGTCTTCGTCGTCGGGAAATATCGCAACGAATCATCACGCGATGATGATCCTCTCCCTCGCCCCTCAGCAGGAATCGAATAAATGACTGCTATCATTTTCCACGATGAGAAGTAATTTTCGAATCTCGTGATTAAAGCGCTCGAGATCGACTGATCGGGAAAAGATTCTCGCCATGCACGATCCGCCGAGGGAGAAGGGCGACCTGGTCGGACTCTGGAAAGGACCACAGGCGTATGGAAACCGGGCTCGTCGCCAGAAGCTGTCGGTGCCTCCGAGTGACAGCGGAATTAGTCACCCGATCTCAAATTACTACGTCGACACCCTCCTTGATGCCGGGTGACCGTCCCCCGCGGTCGGTGCGAGTGCACGATACCTCGGGCGAAGATATCAGCGTCCCTGCACCGCCCTTTTCACCCTTTCCTGCGTGTCCCTGCGTATCCCTTCCCTCTTATGTGTCTCACAAAACGGAGCTAAATGCGAGCGATTGAGCCGAAGGTTCCTCTCGGATGGAGTGTCACCAGGAATCCGGAGGAGGCAGAAGGGTGCGGAAGGATTGGAGAGAGGGGGCGGAGGGAGGAAGATCGCCCGAGGGCGACCCGTCTATCTTCATTAGGGCCTTCCGTCCGTGGGACAGGTAAGAGGACCGGCAGGTTAAATGGCGCGTATTGTGCGCGTTCTCCATGGCGCGCGCGTGTGTGTAACGTGCGTAGCCTACGTGCATGTATAATTTCGCGCGTACAATGGGTCCCATAACGCCATTGTGTCGCTGGAAGCTGTCTGTCAAAACTCGACGCGTCAACTGACGGCGCGGTACTGCATTTCGGGGCACCCCCGAGCGGGCCCCGGATCGCCGTTACAGCAACGGCCCCCTCCTGTTCTTGTGCCAACCGGATGCGTCGCGACGAATCTTCCTCCTGTCGGCGGTTGTTCAGAATTTTTTACACCGGCGCTTTGACATCTAACGTGGACGACTTCGATCGAAGTAATAAATGTTTGATTAATAAATGTTTGATCCTCGAGGAGGGGGCGGGGAATATTTTAATCTTGTGATAGGATTCGGAACATGATTAAATAATGACGAGCCTCGGATCATTAATACATCGATATTCGTCTGTCTTTATTAGCATCAATCTGAATCTAAATTAAACTAATTAAACTCTAATTAAGCGTTTACTTTAATTCGATATAATATTGAAACTCTGTTTCAATTAAGCTGGCAAACACTGGCAAACCCCGCCCCTCGACACTAAAAAACAGCGGCAATCGACAGGCAAATCGGCGAGATCCTTTCCGCCGAGCGGAGAGGATCCGCTTTGAACTCGACGGAAGACGTAATAAAATATCGCGCTCCCCGCGTTTGCACACCAGACTTCCCGTGTAGTAGGCCGCAACGTGCAGAAGGAAACGAAAAAGAGAACAAAAACCGTCGCTTTATGAAGCCCCACAGATGAAAAAGAGATGACGAGGCGGTGGTGGGCGAACAGAAGTTCTAATTCGATCACGACGGTGAATCGTGCCCATCGTCGCGAAAATAAAAGGAGCCCCCCAACAAAGGGGGTTTCCGTGGTCGCTGCTCGTGCGTGCACAGCCGATCGTTTGTGCTCGTACGTTAAACGTCCTGTCATCGTGCTGGAACCGCGCAAAAAGTGCCGATCCAGCTAAAAGGGCTGGTCGGGCTGGCTGGATGACTGGCTTGGCTGGCTGGCTGGTCGTTCGATCGGATCGTCGACGATGAGAGCGAATCGGGCCGCGAAAGATTGCCCGGTGTGTGCCATTGACGTTCGCCATCGACGAACCCGGCGAAAACGGCAAAACCACCACCGTCCGTCCAACCGTCCGTCCGTCCGTCCGTCCGTCCGTCTGTTGCGACGAACAACGAGCGCACGACGGTGTCCGGCACGAGTTTTCAATCCGACTGTTTCGATGCGGTCGCGCGCGAGTAACGCGCGGTCGAGCGTGTCTCCAACGCTCCGGCCAACTACGGGGGTGAACATTAGCCCTCGGCTCGCTCCCGTGTTACACGGAGACAGCGCTGGCCGCGTAAAAAAAAGAAAGGAAAAAAAGGAAAATGGAGAACGGGTAAAAATTGGAGAGACGCGCCGTGGCAGGCCCGATGTTTCCGATTTCGAATTCTATTTCGCGCAGCTTCCCTCGCAGCGACGTTATTTTCGACTGTTTCGATGATGGTTGCGATTTTGTAATAAACGGCCGTCTCTTGTAAGACGAGGATCTAATATAACAAATTCATTATCTACGGAACTCTCTTCCTCTCTTTCTCACTCGGTTCCACGGTGTATCGTCAATAATAAACATTTGCGAGCTCTTACAAATAAAATGTTTCAAATCAATTTAAGAAAACATTACATTTTTTATTATTCTATGCGTTTTCTCATACAAATATAAAAGATATAATGAGAAATGATTGAATTATATATTGTACTTCTTATTTCACAAGGTAGAACCAGAGAATTTGGACGAGAATTTAAGTAACGTTTTGTGCATTCCTCATTCAACGATTCACGTACAGGAATATGCAAAATCTGCATAAAAAGCATCCATTTCGAAGCAAACTAAATCGCTATACTGATTATGCAAGAAAACATCCACCACCTTAAATATTTTTTCAATCATCACTCACTGAAACAGTTGTATCCCAGGATCCGCTACATTCTGTTATCAGCAGAAACAAAAATCAACATGTTGGTTAAATTTAAAAAAAGATTAATAGTATGCAAAAGATTTTTAACGAATCACACGCGCGAGAAAATGCAATTTTCTTCTATTGCTAGTTATAATATCTCGTTTCCAAATGCCGCCGCTGATAGAAACGTAATAAAATAACAACTAACAATATCAAAAAATGCAAAATAGATGATCCATGTTCCTGCTTCTTCAGTTTGTTTCCGAAAAATCTGGATCTAAAAATACTGCGTTATTAGCATTGATATTAAAAATAAGAGAACGAGTTGGACAAAATCGGAATGCATACTTTCACTTAATTCGACAAATGCACAAGAAAATCAAATGCGCAAGAAATTAAATTAAATGAAAAATTTGTGTATATCACGGCGAAGAAAGCCGAGTAAATTAATAAATTGATAAATTCCGACAGCAGAGCAAACTAAGAGATACGCGAAATGGGGTACTAGATCAGCATAATTGATCGTCTTGAACGGCGCATCTTGATTTCGCGATTTAACTTTCCTTGTAGGGACTCTGTTTTCGATTTCTTCAAAGTAATGAGATTAGTTTATTGCGCTCGCGCGGAAAGTCAGCGCGGAAACAACGATGAAGGGCGTAAAAGCGCATCTCGCCTCGCGCGAACTCGCGCGAGTGCTGTGCGAAATTGTCCTCAGGCACGTCGAGAATTCGCTGTCCGACTGCTGAGAGCGAGCAAACTGATCCTGGCAGTCGGATCTCGCGCTTCGGCATCGCAATAATCGTAAAAATGCCACGCGTAATGAATAACAGACGAATCTTTATGCGTGAGTGTATGTATGTATGTATGTGTATATGCGCTCGAAGCGCAGCGAATAATCCGCTTGTTTCAACGCGAAGCCAGGTATAATTATTGATAATTAATAAAGGGCTAATGTTGATCCCACTTTATTGGCAAAAATAAAGTATCCCGGACGGAGTCGGTGGTGCACGCGGACTCCAGTCGCCGGAGCAAGGATTAAAATCACGTCTCGACAGGGATTAAATTCACGAAGAGTTAAATGCACTTTAGCCGATCGACATATCCGAAAGCAGCGTGCGTTCTCGCAACGACGACGCGGAATAAAAGCGAAGTCACGGACGAGACGAGAC
Organism: Ooceraea biroi; assembly: GCF_003672135.1. NCBI lineage: Eukaryota > Metazoa > Arthropoda > Insecta > Hymenoptera > Formicidae > Ooceraea > Ooceraea biroi. The sequence goes on from NC_039517.1 coordinate 1,753,875, forward strand.
GGAAAACGCGAGGAGGGGTGTTCTCAATTCGAACTTCCTCGCATTGAAGACCGGAAGACTTGGACGCGACGCGAGAAACAGGATTTCCCGTACTTGCCGCGCGACGTACATAAATAAAAGAGCGGAAAAATTGGTAGCGCGCGGCACCTCATCCGGAACATGCTAAACGTCATTACGCGGCACTAAATTCTCCTGCCCATGCGAGAACACTCGCGGCTATTCCGCACGCGCATTTAGCACCAAATGGCCCGTGTCCGCGTAACGCATTCGCCGCGTCAAACGTTGCCTATCATTACCTATCATCATCCTATCGCATCTCGCGTTCCTGTTAGCCGAATAAAACTCGAGATCAAAATCAAAGCTCATCTAGTGAAATGTGGTTCTCCACTTTGCAACGCGATCATGCATTTAGCAATAATTTATAATTATCTGTAAATTGATTATTACGTCGCAGAGCTATATTTGAAATTACTTTTCTCTTGCGCTTTGCTTCCGAGAGAAAGCACGCCTATGCGATAGCGAGATGTCTCCCGCGAGGGACATTAAAGCTGACTCGATAGCACAATATCGCATCTTCGTCGCGGAGAGAGACGCTATTATTATAATTAATAAAATTGCGACCATCAAATCGCGAAAAAATCAGATAGAATCTGCAAGCGAAGCGAAAATACGTCGCTCAAGATTTCGTCTGCAACTTACGGTTTTACATTCGATAATACTCTCGTGTGATTAGATGCAGATAAATGCAAAGGATGATTTTTCTCCCGGACAGGATATTTCCTGGATCCCTTTCGACTCTTCGAGTTATCAGTTTTTGAATAGATAAAGGGAGTTAGGCTGGTTATTCACGGTCGGGGTGCCGGCCTGTATGCAGAGCGCCCCTCGAGACTCCAAATGCAGGAGCGCGACTTTCGTACTCGCGCGCACTTTATTTCAGTCACGTAGCGATACAATCAAATGTTGGGGGATGCATGGCGAGAGAGAGAGTACCGATACAAAAACATCGGGTGCCACCCTCGTCGGGTCTCCATCCCCGTCCCTCTTTTTCGCCCGCGCCAATGGCGAGACCGTTGTAGCCGCTGGAAACTTTTTCGTCGAAGAATCGAAGGATGAGTTCGAGAGAGCGAGGCGGCGAAGAGGAAGGGAGGGGAAGGAAACGAAAGAGAACGCTCTTTAAAGGCGCGAAAAATTTCGAGGCACGATAGCGACTCCACTCGACACTCTCCATCCGGCAAAAGGGTGGCCGCGCGATAGCGAGGGGCGCTGAGTGTGCCCTCGACTTGCTCGCACGCGAGGAAAACTTTCGTAATATTCCGCCGCGTTTCCGCGTTCGGCTAACGGCGGGCCGCGCTTGCCGGCCACGATCGAAATTTTCATTTGCCGACTCCTAATTTTCCCTCGCAGCAGCCCCGAGCCGCGATCGAGAACGAGAGAAGAACGGGAACGTTCGATCGCGTGCGAGGGATAATTTCGCCCGAAAATTCGGTGTGCGCTTTTCGAACTTTCCTCGGCATACCTCCATTTCGCGCGAGGGGCGCGGAGATATGAAAAGAAAATTTTCCTCCCTCGCAGACTTACGAGTCAAACGAGACAGCCACGCGAGTGCAGTGCTCGCGCTGGAGAACGCTCCGGGATTGGAGCGGATTAATCGCGGAGTGGTGATTCGCGTTTATTCGCGACGTAACATCAATTTGCACCGTGTCTCCACACCGTATAACGTAATGGAGAATGACGATGTCCTCGCAATTTTATACCAGGATGGCCTCTTCGTCGCGTTTCGGAGCAGACCTTCTTCTTCCTCTTTCTCATCGACGCGTCGGCCTTTTTATTTCACGCGCGACGGTGCCAAGCCGCCCGCCTCGGACGCGGATTAAATTAAGCGCAGGTGTAGGGGTGGAGGAGAGGGAGGGGCGGAAAACGCATTCTCGGCGTTTTCCGATGCTTTAATCGTCGCGACGACGACGACGACGACGATGATGGCGAGCGTACCGGCGGGGAAGCGGCGAGTCCGACGAGTTATTACGCACTTGAGCGACGCCAAGCCGGCTCTCCGCCGATTCGGGAAGACGTGTCTAATGTTAAGCCTCTTACGCGGAATAATTAAGAGAGGATCGTCCGAGAGGGTGCGCCGGGGTTTCCCCTCCCTTCCCGCACCGGAAAATCGAGCGGCGTCCCCACGTCCCCGCGTCTGATAAAACAAGCGCCCGATGTCGTTCCGTCTAAGAGGATTTCGTGATGATTATTGAATGAGCGACCGCTAATGCGCGCATGAATAATTCCGTCCCTCGTAAAAACGTAATGACACAATCGGTGCGAGTGGCCGCTCTCTCCTCTTTCTTTCTCTCTCTTTCCATGTACTCTCTTCATTCCGGAAAATTTCGCGGAAGATCAAAGTTTTCGTCAAATACTGAACGATGCAAATTATTGAGTTGTAACATATATTTGTCCCGTTTTTTAATGCTTTCGATAAGGAATAAGGATTGTAACATGTATTCGTTATCAGAAATGCTGAACAAACGAGACGAATATATTGGGTCATTAAGTATGAAACTTTACAAATGTAAAAGCGCCATCTTTAACATTTGTTACCTCAAATTTGGCGCCAGACGTCAGTATCCGGTTAGATTAGTGTGATAGATGTATGTTCGCTCTTCAAATGTCATATTTGTTTGTTCAAATATCTTCATTAGTTTTATTGGTGGATTCTTTTTTATAGAACTATGGAAAAGTCCAAAATTCGTGTGATTTATGAATATGAGTTCCGCCGTGGAACCACAGTGTCGGAGACAGCTCGTAATATCAACGCTGTATTTGGTGAAGGTTCAACTACTAAAGCAACGGTGGGCAATTGGTTCAAAAACTTCAGAGATGGAGATTTCAGCCTCGCTAATGAGCCACGTGGAAGACCAAAGACGAAGGTGGATAATGATCACTCGCGAGCCGTAGTAGAGTCCGATCCATCTCAAAGTACACGTGAATTGGCATCGATATTCAATGCTTCTATACCCACCATATTGTTCATTTAGTTGCAATTGGTAAGATAAAGAAGTTGGACAAATGGGTCCCGCACGAATTGACCGATGCGCAGCAGGCGCAACGTCCAGAGGCTTCCCTTTCTTTGCTTTCCCGTCACAAAAATGAATCTTTTTTGAATCGAATTGTGACCTGCGATGAAAAGTGGATACTCTACGACAATCGTAAACGCTCACATCAGTGGTTGAACGCTGATGAACCACCGAGACATCACGCGAAACCCAACATTACACAGAAGAAGCTTATGGTGACTGTTTGGTGGTCCAGGTCAGGTGTTATCTACTACAACTTTATGAAACCTGGTACATCGATAACGGCTGAAGTACATTGCAAGCAACTGGACGAAATGATGCAACAACTTGCTATTAAACAACCGAAATTGGTCAATCGGTCAATGCCAATCCTGTTGCATGATAATGCTCGACCGCACACTGCACGACTGACCGTGGCAAAGCTACGGGAGTTGGAATTGGAAACTCTCCGTCATCCACCATATTCACCAGATCTATCACCTACCGACTATCACTTCTTCCGGAATTTGGACAACTTGTTGGTGGGAAAATTCTTCAATTCTCAACAGGCAGTCGAAACAGCCTTCCGCGACTTCATCGATTCCCGTGCTCCTGGCTTCTATAGTAGAGGCATAGACTAACTACCACTAAAATGGCAGAAGTGTGTAGATAACATGGGCGCATACTTCGATTGAAAATAAATCATGTCCATGTGCCAAAAAATGCAAAAGTTTATGTTCTATTTGTAAAGTTTCATACTTAATGACCCAATATGTTACGACCCAATACAAGTGTCACTATACGTCGCAGAATTAAAATCTGCACTTTCTTGCGAATATATAATCTAGAAAAGTATAATATAATTGTATAAAATAAAAATACACGTGGAAATGAATTTTTAATTCCAGCTTCAACTTTCAGTTGAACTTAATTCAGCTGTAAATTCCAGCTCACTCGAATGATTAATGAAGAGTGTAATGCCCGAACGGACGAGTGGCGTGGACGATTTTTGATCGGGACGGGTTGTAAAGGACTCTCGGGCGGACGGATCGGCGGACAAGATCTCGATAAAAGGATGCATGTCGCGCGCTGCGGGCGCCTCGAGCAAAAAGGGACAGCCTCCGCTCACGGAGCCACGAGAATACCTCGAGAAAAAGAGAGAGAGAGAGAGAAGCGAGAGGAGGTTCATTTATCCTCTTGCAGGATAAATGAACCAGCTGGCGTTTCGAACGCGTCACGGACGAAGGTTACGCGACCTATGAATACGTTTCCTGCGCTCCACCGTCCGTCCGCTCCCGCGTACGCCGGTATCGATATACAATCTCGATCCCGTGAGCTAGCAGGAGCTGGATCCAAGCGTGTCCAGCTTCCGCCTCGCCTTTCACGGACGGAACTCGCGATCTCTCAGACGCGCTCGCGCCGATCTGTACACCTTCCTCGCACTCTCGGTCTCGCTTTTTCCTTCTTCGATATCTAGTTGCGGCGTTTGGATTTTTTGAAATTATTTCCAAACGGAAGATTTTTTAAATGTTATTTATTATAATGTAATGCGTGGATTCTTCCGTTTGTACTCGTAAACCGTATCGACTCGTGAAAAGTGAATTTTTCCAATGAAAATTCTCGGGAAAAGTGTCCGATCAAAGCGAACAATGTGCTTGTTTAAACGAGGTACAATTAATACATTACTAATCGATACTCGACGGTAATCAACGTCGAATAAACGTGATACTACAACTCGCGTTAATGTAATGTATAATAAATGGTCTCTCCCCCCAATCTGATTACGATAAATAATTCAGGTACTCGAATAACGTCAACAACCTCGTCAACAAGCTTCCGAGCGTTAGTAAATTTTCATTCGTCGCATGAACCGCTTCTTGCAGCTCGCGTTATTTCGAGTCATCCTCGTCGTCGAAAAAGAAAGAAGCAGCTTCTTGCCTGCTGCTTGATCAGAGAACGAGATGAAAGCGATCGCGGTGTCCCCTTAAATGTCCCGTATAAATAAATGCGCAAACACTCAAACGCGATTAGGGACGTTTCCCTGAGAGAAAACCCCGGGAAGAGGAAGGAGGGATCGCAAAGTTGGACGCGAGAGACAAACGGGGTTCTCGGCGAGAGTTATCGAATCCGCGGCGCGGGAGGGCGGACGTGGACGGTTGCTCGGTGCGGGGAACGGGGGTGCAGAGGGGGCGAATTCGACGTGTAATTAACGGAACGTCATCCTGCCGGGGCCAATAAAGTTCAAAGGATTTAATTCGATTGAACGATCCCTCCGCAAGGCGGAGGAAAGTAGGATCGACGGAACGGCTGGCGCGGAGGGTGGCTGGGTGCTTGGAGGGTGGATGAGCGGCGGACAAAGGATCGAGGATTGGCTCGCGGAGGGGAGGAAAATAACGTTAGGTTTGTTTTTCTTGGTAACCGGGCTACGCCACCCCCGAGTACCCGAAGCTTCTCCCTAGATTCCCCCCACGTCCCCCGCGTCTCGACCGGGTGGCTGGATCCGGCCAATTGGAGGGGGTTGCACTTCCAGCAGCAAGAGCGGAGGGCTCGGCCGATTAAGACGGCGCCCTTCGCTCCACGTCGATATTAATGTACGGTCACTGTACTACCTTTTTTCTTGATTCACCCTGTGTCCTCTCTTTTTCCTCCTCTTTCTCTCTTTGCGGTTTTTCGATCACGTTACACGGCAAAGACCGTTGCACGATCACCAAACAACCCTTGGCGAAGGCTCGAGCACGCCTGAGCGATCGCATCGATCGATGGAAGCTTTCTTTCGTTGTGAAATGAGAAGGAATTAATTATCTCCGGGCGATCAGAAGTTTATCATTCATTTTTTAAACTGAGCGCTACTTGAAATTTCGATTGACAGAATAGTTAGATAGAATATTTAGATCGATTGCAAATGTACATTTTTAATTTCGACCAGCTGGAAATCGAGAGAAGATTTTCATTTCATTTCAAACGTAGGATGTGTCTTGTGCGTCTTGAGGATGCATCGTAAACTTTGCTTGAAGGGAACCCGGAATTTCGTACCCAGCTCGGCTTATATTTTCCCGATGAGAAGGAAATGGGGGAGCAAAGCGTCGCGGAAATCTGTCACGAGAGGAGACCCCCGGACGCGACGTGGGGAACGCTGCTTGCTCGCTCGCTGGTAAATGCGCGCTTAGTATGTAGAGGAGTACATAAAAAGTTTATGGCAGGCAATCAGGAACCTATGCCGCGTCATATTAAAAGATCTACGGGCGGTCGTTCGCGGGGCGGATTCTGAGGCGCGGAGGGTTGCGCGCCTGCATTAACCGCGCGGGGGAAATTGCGAGCCCGGGTCGCTTTATATATTTGTATCGTTCCGCACCATACTTTTCCGTGTCGCCCCCGCCACGGGGGTAGGCCTTAAAATTAAATTCCTCGTCGGAGAGAACGCTCGCGAGCATCCTGCCTTCTACGCGGCAGGATGGACGCGGAGGGTCCGAATTTGCAAAGCGTACAAATTTCGCGGGGATTTTATGCGAGAGTCGAAATAAAAGATGGCACAGTAGCGACAGGGGAACGGTCCAGACCGCAGATTACGGATCCCCGTGTTCTCCCAATCCCAAAAAATTCGCTGCGAGACTCCGTCGCGTGATAACGACATCTCTATACTAAAAATCATAATTCTATCAAGTCTCCAGCATTCTTTGCGATCTTTGAACATCTCGCAAGTTTCGATGACAGTGACGAAATCTCAAAGACACACAGAGACGGGAGGGTGGAATATTTTCCACGTGGCGCGGGCGAAATATACGGTATTGTTCGATGTTAACCGTTCAATGGCCAGCCGACTGGCCGGCCGACGGTTTAATTCCATAAGAGCTCGAGTGCCATCGACGAGGCGCTAACTCAACTCAACGCTGTACAAGACCTTTTCGCGCGCGTATATTTCCGCGGGCCGCCATTGTGACGCGTGTTTATCGGGCGCCGGGAGAGCCCTGAGTGAATTAACCCCTCCGCGATGAGGCTGCAGGGGAGGACGGAGGGTGGCCGGCCCCGGAAGTACCGAGGGCACCACTTGAGCGGCGCCATAACGTTTTACGCGCCGGTGCCGGCTTAATTAGAAAATGCTTGACCCTCGTAAAGCCACGACCTCGACTGTCCGGATGTGCCGTTCCGCAACACCTCCGTTTACCCCCATCAAGGCCACCAGCCCCCGCGGCGGCGGTGGTAATGCTGCTGGTGGTCCAGCACGAGCTTGCAAAGTTGCATCGCAACCATTGTCTCGTCCGTGACATCCGCGATGAGAAATATGTAGGGCGCGTTGACAAACGACGCGTTCCAAACGGACCCTGTGACGAATTCCAGGTCGATCTTCCGGTGAAAATGTGCTGGCCCAGGCCGCAGTTTATCGTGGGGGTTGTGCACCCTACCGATCCGCAACAATGAGAACCGCGCATCTTGCTTGCATGGAAGCTTGCTTCGAAGGTTCGCCGGAACGAAGGAGCGGAACGAGGGTCTCGTCGATTTTTTATTCCCTTCAAGCTTCTCGGCGCTCGGGGAAGACAAGAGACGCGTATACGGCTGCGGGAGGCAGAGAGAATTTGTCTTTTCCTGGGAAATTTGAGGATTTGGGGCGCTTGACGACGGGAGGCCAAAGGTGTAACTCGCGGAGGCTCGAATTTAAAATGTTTCCTTCGCTCCTCTTTCAGCTTTGAGTGTCTATATTCAGAACTTGTCACGAAATAATAATAATAATCGCATCATTGTGAGCGATCTGACGAAAATAAACTTAGATGTGTCATGTTTAATTTGAAGATATTCAAACGTTCCACTTCACCAAGAAAGCTGAAGAGTTTATTTAATTTCGATTTAAACATAGGTTGCATTTGCGTTTCTCTCGTGGCTAAAAGGATTAAGGCATTTTAGGCACAACGAGGCAAATATGTCGCCATTGTTTGGCATCTCGGTGGCCCTGTTACCACCGTGCACCTTCCCTGATGGTGGTCTTTCTCCCGGACTGCCGCTCCCCGCCGCGCCCGGTCGAGATTAATTATAAACGGCGCAAATTTTCCGCCGTCCGGCGAAAGGACGACGAATCCGTCAGCTGACGCGGCAGCTGGCACCCTCCCGCCCTTCCTACCCGTGCAGCCGGTAATTGTGACAATTTAGCGATCGTGTGGCATAATGGTGGCTGTGTGTGTCCTACGAGCGAGCGTAGGGGTGGGCCCCGACAGGGACCGAGTGGGCAGGACAGCCGAAGATATACGCGTGCAGGGATTATGTGCTCGTCGAACAGCGGGCCCTTTGTGCAGCTAAGGTAAAAGGGCAGTTGAGTCACGTCGTGCGCGCGCGAATCGAGCGATCGCGATAAGTTCCCCTCGGCGCGCAAACTGCGACAATGACGGTTAATAAATGGCGTTACGTTAAACTAATTAATTATATCGTTTGTCACAATAACGAACAGTACGTCATAACAATATATTTCCGTAAATAGATGATCATCTTCAAACTAATAAACTGACTTGCAGAATCGCTTCTTTGAACGTCGCTCAGGCCGAACCTTTTGACTTTTTTCGGTAATTATGTACTTTAACGGACCCAACCCCGATGACCTTGACCTTGACATATGTTGTCAAGGTCACCCTTCTGAGTGACCTTGAAGAAGTTTTAGCCGTCGCTCGTTGTTTGTTAAAAAGTTATAAACAAAGAAAGTTTAATGATTTCGCACGAATTTTTAGCCGTCCACGTGAAGCAAGAACATGATACTGACTATATTGCAAAGGTTACCTTTCCGAATAATCCGCACTAGGTTTTAGTCGTCGATCGTTGTTTATGAAAAAGTTATTAACAAAAGAAATTTCGAAAATATAGTAGTTATTTTGAAAGAATATTGAATATTGAAAGATATAAACGACGAATATGTATATGAACGAAGAAAGGAAAGTCATTTAAAGCAGTGAATTGTTAATATATAGAATAGTTTCTTTTAATATAAGTACAAAATATTCTTCACTTTAACCAAAAGCACAAACAGTTAAATACAAAGTATTCTCTGCTTTAACTTAACCTAACCTAACCTAAGCTAAAATTCCATCAAATATACTCTTTCGTAAACGTATATGGCATCGTAAAATTATGCTTTATTCATTAAACATTTTTGTTAATAACTTTTTAACAAACAACGAGCGAAGGGTGAAACCTAGTGCGGGTTATTCAGGAAGGTGACCTTTGTAATATATGTCAAACTGAAGTCCTTGCTTCGCGTGGACAGCTGAAAATTCGTGCAAAATTATTAAACTTCTTTTGTTAATAACTTTTTAATAAACAACGAGCGACGGCTAAAACCTCTTCAAGGTCACTCAGGAGGGTGACCTTGACAACATATGTCAAGGTCAAGGTCATCGGGGCTGGGTCCGTTAAAGTACATAATTACCCAGTGAAAATTTAGTCGAAATGACAATTACATGGAAAAGTGAACTTGAAAATATATTTTCTCCTTCAAGATAATTTTCCCCTTCATCAATTCGCACCTGGCGGACTGGGGCCCACGGGGTTGCTGCTCGGAAATAATCAGCGTCGACCGTGATTAATTAGGGGTGCGGTGACGGAGGCGGGCACAAATGGCGCACGCTCAATGCTACTTTGTTAATTCCCATTTAGCGATGGAGAGAAACATATTTGCCGAGCGTGTTTCCCGTGTTCGTGTCTTTCACGGGAGAAACGCGCGGCACGCGCGCTGATAGAACGTGACGGAGAAGGGGACGATATATTCGGTGCAACAGTGCGTCGCTGAATCACAGGGGGGTTGTTGTGCATCCACGGAAGAAACGGGGCACGCACGCCCACGTGGTACCCAACGGTGCCCCCCGCGCGCACACTCCATTGTGCACCCCGGCGTTTTTCATCGATCTCTAATCTCGCGCGGGGGTAAACTGTATCGATTGTGCTTTTGTCGCGCGCAGGGGCAGTGCACTACACTACACCCCTGTTCCTCCCCGCTCCCTCCCTCGCGCTTTCGGGGGTCGCGCGAACGTACTGCAGAATCGGGAGTTATTAGAAAATGTTCTTTGTCAGTGCTTTCCCTCCCCCTTTTCTCCCTTTATTCTGATATTTTTGCAGATTCTTTCTTTTGTAACATACATTATTCGGCCGATACAACGTGAGCTGGAGCGTTAAGTTAAATCTTCCATCCCTTAATCGCAATTCTCTTCGCGATCGCGAGAGATGCGTCACGTTTTACTCTTATGCAGAGAAAGGTTCGAGGATACTAAATAAACAGTTTTCTCCCTTCGCGCTCTCGCTTCTTCTTTTCCTTTAGCAGTGATTTTATCGATCACCATAGGGTTTCATATCGGATGTTGGAATTATGTATTGATTTGTCCAACGCCGTCTTATAAATTACAAAACCACAATCTCCTTCTCCATCTCTCCCTCTCCCTCTCTCTCTCTCTCTCTTTCTTTTTTATAGACTATACCATTATGAACGTTCTATCAATATCGCGGTCTCCATATATTTCATATTACACATCGTGCTCGCTTTATCGGAATCGCTCACGTTGTATTGGACCAACATAAGTATCCGCACACATCACGATACAACATTTACCCCAGAGGTCTTCACCCCGGAATAATAAGGTGTATCCCCATCGTCCTTTCTTTTCTTTCCCTCTCTCTCTCCCTTTGTCCTTCACTCCTCCGCCTTTAGTCCTTCGTACGTTCGGCCTCGTGGCTATTTATTGGCGCAGTCGATGATCCCCGGGTTCTCGGGAATCTCCATTACGCGCCCCTGTAAATTATCCCGGTGTTGCGATAAGGCACCCCCGCCGCGGGCGGATGGGTCCTTTGAAATATCGACGGTCGCCGAAGGCCGATCGGTATCGAACAGTGCGCGCCTGCTTGCACGGCCTCTCATTAGCTCGAGGAATTCGACTTATCGCGTAAACGCAGCTGCCGACGTCGGGCTTATGACGGGCGACGACGCCGACGTCGACGCGTGTCGGATGGTTCGCGTCGTTGCTGAATAATTAGCCGGCGGCGTCGTGGCATTATTTGCAAGCCTGAAGATCGACGGGCGAACGCACCTCTCCCCTTTGCTCCCTCAATCGCTCGTGACTCGCCAAGTATCCTCGACACTTCTCTCGAAGGAAGATCGACGCTATGCGGGAAGGCGGAAGTTTGGGAACGTCTTACGCAGGTTGTGGAAATTAACAAAAATAATTAGTTACAAATAATTCCAGGTCGATTAGTTTTAATTCAATCGCTAGAGAAACGCATTTGCTGTGAGGAAGTTGGTGGAAAAATCTCTCGAGAAGGAAAGAGAGAGGAGCTAGAGAGAGAGAGATAGATAGATATTTATTTTATTGTACTGGGTACGTGCCCTTAAGTACAAAGAAAAACAAAAGTGGGTAAACCCATACAGAATTTCAGTTAATACAATTCGACTCGTAATAACAAGTTAATACAAAATTTACATTACACTAATATGCACTGGAAGAACATGAATTATAATTAATGGACGGAGAGCTCCAAAAGATGATCATACAACGCGCGCTTAAAAACCGGCACCGAGGCTGAACCACGCAGGGACGCGGGAAGGGAGTTCCAGAGACGCGTACCGTAGACAATGAAAGAGCTCTGATAAGTCGCAGTACGACAACTAGGAACGACAAGGTCCAGAGAGAGAGAGAGAGAGAGAGAGAGAGAGAGAGAGAGAGAGAGATTCCTCTCAAAGGATTCGACGAAAAATTTTGAGCGGCCACGAGCGAGTAAACGCGCATAATTAATTAATCATTCAATAGAGAATGGTCTCTAAGGGCGACTGTCCTTATTCTGTGAGGGGAGGGAGGATGATTCTTGAGGGTCAGGGGAGAAGTTCCTGTGGTCTGCACGTTGAAACATTTCCCGTGGCATTTTCGGAAACTCGCGTCTCGAAATCTCGCGGGCGGAAGCCGATATACCCTCGCGCTTTTTACGGCCTCGCTCTGCGCGTTCGCGAGGGGGTGGTGGGTGCGGAGGCGAAGGAGTTGCGCCCTTGCGGATTCGTATTCTCCGAGCGGAGGCTCGAGCGCGAGAGATGGACTTTTCCAGCAGGCAGAAACTTTCACGTGGATAAAATCTTAAATATTTCCGCTCAGAGCGGAGTGCGTGCGCGCGCGCGCGTTCGATGTCAATCAAATCCCCTTGCTGGCGGGCGGCGTGGCGGATGAATAACAAACGCGATTCCGCGAGGAACGCCCGCGGGAATCGATAAAACTGATGTATTGGACGACACGAAGTGCATTTCCAATGTAAAAGTGCGCGATCGCGCGAACCGCGCGCTCGTCATACGATTTATTTATGGATCTTTAATCGGAGCGAGTAATCATCGGAATTCCCGCCAATTTCACCGTGACCATAAATCCCGCTTGCACTGGCTCCCACGCACCACGACAGACCCGGTAATTATTTTATTGCACCGCGAGCCACGAGAATTTTGCTAATTATTTGTTTTCGAGATGCTTCCGTTAAAATCGCACGCGGAAGCTAGAAAAGGTGAATCGAAAGGGGGCGCGCCATATCGATGGCGCGGATTATTAATAATCCACGAGGCAAACGTTTGCGTTATAAATATCTGCTGATGTTCATTCTGGATTCCCTGTTGACTGTCCTGGTTGTTCGTTCGATCGTGACGACGGAATGAGAGACCGAGGACGAGAAGAAAAGGAGCAAGAGAGAGAGAGAGAGAAGGAGGAGGAGGAGCGAAAGAAGCGGAGGTAGGGGCGTGTCGGGATATAATTAGCATTAACAAGGCACCGTCGATGGCTAATAATATCCGTATTAATTACGCCGGGCGCGAGCTTACGTCGCGCCCAATTTATATATATCTCGCGCATTTGTTCCGCCGATAATTCGCCGGTAATGCGGAATTGTTCGGTATCCTCGCTCTCGACATCGCAATGCGACGACAGCCGCAGAACGCGCAAATACGTCGGCATCGACAAATAATAATACACGCTCGACCATCGGACTAAGGATAATTAAGTTTAATATTCTGTCGAGCTTTCGCCCCTTTCTTTCTCCCTCTCTTTCTCTTCTGGCAATTCGTAACTCGCGAAAGAGATTCCCGGACCACTTCGTGACTCGAAATCGACGCGGAATCGCGGAATCGGTGCCGGGGTCCGAGGGAGGAGAGACAATAAGCCCCGAAATACGATGCAGTGCGGTCGAGTATCCGCGAAATGCACGACCGCGCCGAATTGAAAGCGCGCTGCCAAATGGGACGCGAATACAATGAGGGACAGGAACGCTGTGTCTTGGCTCGCACCGCGGCTCCGATAAAAGCCAATAATCCCCGAGACCGATAGCACTCCCCGGGTCCCGGGGGCCACTCGTGCTGTCCCACTCGCGCTCGTTTCCGCTTGCAGCGGAAGCGTGCAGCCAGTCGCGCGAGGAGAAGGACGCGGACGTATGCAGACGAATGCAAAAGGTACAGGATTCGCAACCCGAAGTGCTCGAGAACGTCGTCCTTCGCGACTTAAAAAGCTAAATATGCAGTTAATGTTTCTGCGGTGAATATCAAGCTGTAAACGTTGACAAATATTATTCGAAACGCATTCTTTCCTCTTAGGAATTTTCAATATTGTTTATAAAGTGCAGATTTGCGCAATTGAATCGAAAATGGAATCACAATCACACGCAAGTCAAGAAAAATATTTTACACGCACGCACGGATGCCTTCGTTTCCCTTTCTTATGTCACCCCCCGCGAGACGATGCCGACGAGGGAGAGCAAGAAGGGTTGCGTGGACAGATACACAAGTGCCGCTCGTATCCATTATAGCAGCGGAGTTATACGAGGCCGACGTTTATTGGCCGACTTGCAGCGACTCCACGCAGCCTGCGGGAGTCTGAATTATTCGCCGGTCCTTCCAGAAGCCTCCTAAGTTTATTTCAATTTGGCCCCGACTGCTCCGACCACCCTCTCCGCCCGTCCGTCTCCACCCGGTTTCATCCCGGCGGCCTCTTCCGCTTCCTCGCGTTTCTTCCTCGCTCCGCGCGGGAGATTTATAAAGCCGGCCAGGAATTTCCCGCTCCTCGGAGCCCGGAGGGAAAAAAGGATCGTCTAGCGAGCCTTAATCTTGAACACCTCCGGCGTCGCGGCTGTTTGAATTTAAACGTTCTTACTTAACCTGGTACCAGGCTCCTTCTTCATGCCCTCTTTCGCCCTCTTTTATCCTCCCTTTCCGTTGTTCTGTCTTACCCGTTCTCTCCCATAAAGTGCATGAGGGCGGTCGAGTGTGGAGGGGCATGTGAGTTAAAACAGTCGTGGAACAAAAGGGTCGAGTTTCTTCTCGGGAGAAACGTGGACGGGGAAGTGCGGAGGAAAAAAAAGAGCTTCTCGAGGAAATAGCGAACGGGAAGATGTAGAGCGAGTGCTCGGAGGGATGTTAACGAAATAGAAGTGCATCGTGCGCCGGACATGTTATTGCAAACCCCTCTGCAGGGTGTCTCAGTGCCGCCCTTTGTCCCGTCGGCGCCCTACGGGGGCGCCGTAGGACCGCTCGCGAACTGTTAATCCGATTAAAAGGCTCGGCGCGCGATAAACTCAAACACGCACACCCACGTTTTCAATAAAATAAAATACTCCTTGTAAAATTGCGAGTAAATACTTGTCGAATTACGAGCCTCAGGAACCGAGGAACTCTTCCCAAAATAAATACAGACGATTGTTATTCTCGATAAAAGCTTCTGCGAGATTTAACATAATGAGACCGCGCGAACGCACTTTCTTCGATCTTGCAGCAAACTTTTCGCCGCAGCGCCTAACGCCGCGCTTTCCCGCCCTTTTTCGGCAGCACGAAACGGAAGCCGTACGCGTCGCCCGTTGCTCCGGAGCTTAACGCGATGCTCGGTGCTTTTTTCGAGCTTCAGTCGTCGTCGCGATCGCTCACGTCGGCGGACTTCTGTTCGCGTCGCGTGTGGTTTCTTCGGCACTCGCCGTGGCGCGATATTTCGCCGTGGAACTTCCGAAGGAAGAACCGCGTCGAAGAAGTTGGCTCCGAAGTAGTTTCGCGGGGGCGAGGGGGCGGGGGCGGACGCCAGCAAAGCCGTGGCGGTGTGTCGATTATACGGTTTCTTCGCCATAGAATTTGCTCGGGACAAAGACCGCCCATGTGCCACTTGGACGTAAACAGCTCGTAAACAGATCCTTCTTCTCGCGAAATAAAATGTTGTCGGCGAGGCGATCGTTGATTATCGCCGATGCCAGAGCAACATCTCGCGTCGCCAGTTTGGCGACGAGAAACGGCGCTGCAGGACCGTTAGTGCATTGCGCGATCGTAATTATTTAGCAAGCAGTCTCGGCTGATAAGCTGACAAGCCGAAAAGCCGAGAATTATTAGGGGTGTGATTTAGTTTTGAGGGTTCTTTTTGCTCAAAAACGCATGTATTTAAATATGATAATGAATGAATACCTTAATCAAAATATTTTCCTTCCTTTTCTATAACTTTTTCCCATCTTTCTGGCAACAGATGGATTCCACCACGATAAAATCACTCTTCTTTTCAGTTCATCCATTCGTCGACGAATTTTCGCACTTCTTCCAAATTATCAAAGTGTGTATCCTCTAAAGCGTGTTGCATCCACCGGAACAAATAATAATCGCATAGAGCAATGTCCGGAGAAGACTTGCCATTCAAGCTCTAATAGCGTTTGTTTCACTGATAACGCAACGTGAGGTCGAGCCTTGTCACGAAGAAGAATCACTTTCCGTCGTTTACTCGCAATTGGTGGTCGTTTTTGGTCCAATGCTTGCTTCAACTTGTACAATTGGTGTCGATAACGATCAGCCGTGACAGTCTCATGCGGATTTAACAGCTCATAGTACACTATCCCACCAAATACAGAGCATTACTTTTCAACCGTGAATATTGCGTCTCGGAGTGGATGTTGATGGTTCGCCTGGATCCACCCATGATTTTCTGCGTTTCGGATTATCAAAATAGATCCACTTTTCATCCCCAGTAACAATCCGGGACAAAAGACTCTTCTTTTTTGCCTGGCGATCAACGAAATGCAAATGTTCAAATGGCACTTTCCGATAATTGATGTCGAACCCATTTCCCTTCTTTCTGAATTTTTCCCATTTCATGTAAATGTTTCGTAACTGTCGTACGATCAACATTTAATGCTCTGGCAAGAGATGGATTCCACGACGATAAAATGACTCTTCTTTTGAGTTGATCCATTCGTCGACGAATTTTCGCACTTCTTCCAAATTATCAAAGTGTGTATCCTCTAAAGCGTGTTGCATCCACCGGAACAAATAATAATCGCATGGAGCAATGTCCGGAGAAGACTTGCCATTCGAGCTCTAACAGTGTTTGTTTCACTGATAACGCAACGTGAGGTCGAGCGTTGTCACGAAGAAGAATCACTTTCCGTCGTTTACTCGCAATTGGTGGTCGTTTTTGGTCCAATGCTTGCTTCAACTTGTACAATTGGTGTCGATAACGATCAGCCGTGACAGTCTCATGCGGATTTAACAGCTCATAGTACACTATCCCACCAAATACAGAGCATTACTTTTCAACCGTGAATATTGCGTCTCGGAGTGGATGTTGATGGTTCGCCTGGATCCACCCATGATTTTCTGCCTTTCGGATTATCAAAATAGATCCACTTTTCATCCCCAGTAACAATCCGAGACAAAAGACTTCTTTTTTTGCCTGGCGATCAACGAAATGCAAATGTTCAACCGGTTCGCAATGGCACTTTCCGATAATTCATGTCGAACCAATTTCCCTTCTTTCTGAATTTTTCCCATTTCATGTAAATGTTGTACGAGCAACATTTAATGCTCTGGCAAGTTCTGAAGTGGATTCTGTTGGATTTTCGTGCAATAATGCTTGCAAATCTGTATTTTCAAGCTTTCTTGGTTGTCCCGAGCGTTCTTTGTCCTTCACATCAATATCACCACTTTTAAAGCGTCTAAACCAGTATTCAGACGTCTTAATTGATGGGGCAGAATCACCATAAGTTTCCACAAGAATTCTATAACCGTCAGCCGCAGTTTTCTTTCGATTAAAAAACAAAAGCAACGCATGTCGAAAATGCTAAAGAGCTTTCGGAAGTTGCATTTTTACGATGATATAAACACGATTGCTATAATGCTACTAAATGTGATGGATAATGTCAAGACTGTAAGAAACAACAGTTATCGGAAAGAGCTATTGGAACAAACTGACACTACAGCCATCTGTTGCAAAACCCTCAAAACTAAATCACACTCCTAATAAATTATCTGCTGGATTTGTTAATTTTTTTGGATTTGCTAATTTTTGACTACATAATTTTCTGTTGTTCTAATATGTGCCGCGAGCGGATTGTCTCTTCAGCTCGATTGCACTCGGTATTCTCATGGTAATTACGCTTGGAAACACATCGAGCTACATATATCTAGATATATCTTCCTAGAAGCCGAGAGCTCCGCCGCTTTGTCGTGCCGAATCTCGCGGAGCGGCCGTCAGAATTAGCAAATTAAATTTCCGAGGGCGATGAGAGCCTTGCCGATTTATTTGTGCAGTTTGCAACGCCGGAACGGACGTGGGGCGAGGCGGGGAGGATGCATCGCGCTCCCAGGGCGCACTTCCTGCGGTGCGAATTCGCTTCCGTCCTATCTCGCCGGTGCAGTCGTAAAACGAATTTATTGTTCGTTATTAGCAAATGTAGCGCGCAAGAGGCGGGCTTGTCCGCGGAAGACTGATAAAAATAATGTGACCCGGAGGGAGGCACGGGGGTGAGGAGAAAAAGAGGTTAGGGGTGCAAGGACGAGGTGTGGACGAGACTGATATCGCGTCCGTCGAGTCCTTGTCGCTTCCGCTTCGCTGCACCTTGAAAAACTCGAAGGAGTGGCACGCCGAGCTCGGGAATCAATTATGGACAGGACGAAGACGGGAAAAAAGAAAAGGAGAGAAGGAGAGAGAGAGAGAGGGTGGGCCGAGTCGAGAGCCGACCTCGCCGAGAAATCGCTCGAGGGATTCGGAAGCGCCGATGCATATAATCGGCCGTCCCTGTCGTCTAATAAGACGCACGCTTCAACTTCGCCGTCGGAGAATATCGCTTCCGCGCGCGAGACGTTTATTTTAGAGACGCGAGGAGAAATCCCGCGCGGCCGAAACGCACCGCGCTCTCATTTTAATATCGCGCGCCACCGAAGCTTGCAGAGAGCCTCGGTCTGCAGACCGAATCCGCGACGCTCTCCGAAAACGCGCGGCGCGTTGACTCTAATCTGGAATTTCCGTCGCGCGGAAGCGTCTTTTGGAGGAGAAAATATTTCAAGCGAAAATCACTTTTTCGAAATATTAAGACGATTTTACTAAAGATTCGAATCACCGAATTTCTTCTCTCGCATTTAAAGCGATTTATGAAGAAATGCGATCATTCGTCATTCGTCATTCAATAAGTTGAATAAAGTTTCTTCCATGATTCTACAAGAATTATGAAAAAACGGACTTTGATTCGAGCGGTAGAACCGCGCGTTCTCCGACATCGTCGCGCAAGTGCACCCCGTGTGGTGGAACAACGACGCGCCGCTGGACGCCAAATCAAGCCGCGTCTCGCCGTCGCGTGCGTCACGTCGCGAAATAACCCGACGGTCAGAGAAGATTGGCTCTCTCTCTCCCGGGGAGGAAAAAAAATGGCAGCGTCCCGGTGAGAGGCACCCTCGTTCCCGCCCGACGTTCGCGTTCGGCGTTTTATCACGGTCGTCGGGACACCGCCGTGCGACGTCGAGTCCTCGGGGGGTGCGTTCCGAGGGTTCAGCGCGAAGGGAATCAGTCGGGCAAGAAATTAAATATTACCCCGAGGATAGTATGAGTGGCTGGCTGTGCGCGACGCCGGCGAAATTTTCGTCCTCCTGGCTCGAAAAACGTCGTCTTTGGATCGGCCATCGTCTCTTCCCTGAGATTCTCCCTCCCTGAAACAGGAAAATTGCGGCGTTGAATGTTGTTAGGCGAACAGACGCTTAAATTGGTATCGCAGAATATCTTGTTCAATTTCTTCAGTCCTCAATTCTGGAGTCTACTATCTATATATAGGGTGGCCCATTTTAATTTATACAGTCGATTTTTTAAAAAACTAAAAGAGATACGAAAAAATGTTTCAGACAGACATGTCACGATTTCGAGGGGGACATAAGATGATACCATTGGTTTGACCTTGAATAGTCGTTTGAAGGTCACGCGAAGATCACCTTCAATTTCTTAAATTGAAACCCCAACTTTTTATTGCAGATTCTTATTCTCCATCGAAAAGTAAGTAACTTTTGTCTGAAACATTTTTCCGAAAAATGTCATCTTATGTCCTTAAAATGTCCTCAAAACTCATCTTGAAGATCATTTTAAGGACATAAGATGACATTTTTCGGAAAAATGTTTCAGACAAAAGTTACTTACTTTTCGATGGAGAATAAGAATCTGCAATAAAAAGTTGGGGTTTCAATTTAAGAAATTGAAGGTGATCTTCGCGTGACCTTCAAACGACTATTCAAGGTCAAACCAATGGTATCATCTTATGTCCCCCTCGAAATCGTGACATGTCTGTCTGAAACATTTTTTCGTATCTCTTTTAGTTTTTTAAAAAATCGACTGTATAAATTAAAATGGGCCACCCTGTTTATGACGATACCTTCAACGTGTAATTTTTCCTTGAAAATAATTTATATTATTAACTGAAAAATTAATCATTTCATGATAAGAAACAAAGAGTAATGGAATTATTTATCTCTTTGTTATCGTTATTTTAATTTTTACGGAAGTGGGAAAAATATCATATGGAGAGATACTTAAAAGACAGAAAATAAATACGTCAAGAGATCAAAGTGCTCATCAAGTGATTCGAATCGCCGCGAGTCGGAGCGAGAGCGGATCGAATATTTCGCGCGGAGACGTCCCTGCACGCGCGAGCTGGCTTCCGAGAGTCGTCTCATCGTGAACGTGGGGGAGCGAGTGTCAGTAGATCCCACGGGATATTCGGGACAAATAACGTCCTGATATGGACGCGGCAAACAAGGAAAATACTTCCGCGCCGTACCGCGCGCGTCCCTTTCCCTGCCTGCTCGCATCCCTTTAAAGCGCATCTCCGCTCGCGGTGGTTCCCGGGATGAATATCGATTCGCGAAGTTAGAAATTCGTTTCGCGGGGATGGAATTGGTTGAAACGCTGCGCCGAGACTATTCGTCGCTCTGTCTAAAACCAGTTAAGAACTTGATCCACTCGCCCGAATGGAAATTGATATCGTAGCTCGAAAAATTTTCAGGAGAAGTACAACCGCGCATTGAATCGATAATTTCTGCAGCCTCTCGTTCCACGTTGACGTTGTATCCCTCCGCCCGCGATCACCTCCCCGCACGTACAAGCCTACTCTAGACGGATTCGCACCCGTTCCTTTTTCATTTTAATCGAATCAGCCCGTACGCTGCAACCGCTTTAGTTTACTCGCGCGCGGCAAATGTTCCCCTTTTATTACCGCTCGCTAATCGCTTTTAGGCATTCCACCTGCCGCTGAGCGTGCTCGAACGAGCACACGTTTCCGCGGAATAAACGCTTATCGGTTTATCCCCTCGTCGCGCAACACGTACAAGCCATTAGGCGCCCGCGCGCGCGAGAGGGTTAAGCGGATTTTTCACTCGCGCGTCAAGGGGCCGGGGAGATCCCGCGAGCAGCGGCCTGCCTCAAAGCGAGAGTCGGGGGCGGGAGGAGAGAGTTCAAGTCGGCGACAGACACGATTCTAATTAAACCGCCGACCCCCTCGCACGCGCGCGCGCTCACGTCGTTACGGTTATTGTTGTAATTATCGTCGGCGCGTGCACGACGTCGTAGTTGCCTCCGACGCCGACGCCGCTGTTGCTTGTGTAGTTATTGTTTGCCCCGAAACTTCCCAGCCGCCCACCGGCGGCGGCGGTCCCCGGGTCCTCCCGGCAACTCCGCATTCATCCCTCCGCGTTTGTCGCGTCTACCGCGAGTTTCGGCTGCACGCGCAACTTCGCGCCGGTGAGCTACGTGTTTCGCTAACTGGGTTTACCGCGCTCGCTCAAGAGGGTGAACACCACCGCACGCGGGAACGTTGACAGCTTCCTCTCGTCTCTGGTGTTCTCGTCCGCCACAGTCGCCCAGATGCGATTTTTAACTCCGCTCTGGATCGTTTATTTAATTTCGAGCGCAATTGCGATGATTTTCGATCGAGAAGGTCGATGTTGTAGTGTCTCGTGAAATTGAATCTTGGCGAAATCATTGTCGGATTTATTTACCGAGAAATTTATTTATATTAGAGGATTGAAAACGATGCTTCAAGACATTGCACGTATCTTTTCGGCGATAATTTTGGAAATGTAAAAGTAAAATAATTTCTGGAATTGTTTTCGCAGAGTATATATCCTATATATACGATCGTAGCGTGTCTAATGCGATCACGCTGCGACTCGAGGCAAATCGAGTTGACGAGTTTGTCAAGCGGTCTCTTTGTTCAACGAGGAACGCTCGTACCGTGCCGGATAGCCGACCTCCTTTTCTCGCTTGCCAAAGTTACACGGTGAGTTTAGCACTTTGACGTTGCACGTAGGAAACATCTTCGACGTGCACGTCGGACGTCATACGTCGAGTCTTCTCCACCGTACGTAGGATGTGTCATAAGTCGTGCGTTTCCGCCGAGTATGCAGGAAGAAACGAAGCAGATGATCGCTTACTGCCAAAGCACTGATAATTTTCCTGCTTTCGGTAAATCTACCGATTAGCGAACCCACCTCCTATCACCTTGTCCTTGACATATATTATAGAGGTCACCCTCCTGAGTGACTTTCAAAAGGTTTTAGCCGTCGGTCGTTTACTAAAAAGTTATTAACAAAAGAAGTTTAATGATTTTGCACGAATTTTCAGCCGTCCACAACAAGCAAAAGGTTATATTTTCCGAAACTGGAGCCCCGGACACACACGCTCGGTTTCAGCCCGCTTCGCGGGAGGGCGGGTGGCAGGGGCTTCGCCCCCCGCCCCCCGCCAGAACCAGTGTAACAGATTTTACCGTACATATTTTGATCACCTGGTACACGGCACGGATTCCGTGGCTCCAGTTTCGGAAAATATAACCTAACCAGGTTAGGTTAGGTTAGTTTAGGTTAGGTTAAAGCAGAGAATACTTTGTATATAACTGTTTATGCTTTTGGTTAAAGTGAAGAATACTTTGTACTTATATTAAAAGAAACTATTCTATATATTAACGATTCACTGCTTTAAATGACTTTCCTTCCTTCGTTCATATACATATTCGTCTTTTATATCTTTCAATATTCAAAATAACTACTATATTTGCAAAATTTCTTTTGTTAATAACTTATTCATAAACAACGATCGATGACTAAAAACCTAGTGCGGGTTATTCGGGAAGGTAACCTTTGTAATATATGTCAATATTATGTTCTTGGTTCGCGTGGACAGCTAAAAATTCGTGCAAAATCATTAAATTTCTTTTGTTAATAACGTTTTAGTAAACAACGACCGAC
This sequence comes from Ooceraea biroi, assembly GCF_003672135.1. Lineage (NCBI taxonomy): Eukaryota > Metazoa > Arthropoda > Insecta > Hymenoptera > Formicidae > Ooceraea > Ooceraea biroi. The sequence continues at coordinate 1,776,420 of NC_039517.1, forward strand.
GGTTAAAACTTGCACAGTGTTACTTAAAAGGGTGACCTCTATAATATATGTCAAGGACAAGGTGATAGGAGGTGGGTTCGCTAATCGGTAGATTTACCCTGCTTTCGATTTTGGATCGAAGTATATAAATATAGGTACATATTCATTTACATATTATCATTTATTTATATTACGATATTACCTTATTACATCACTACATACATACAATATTTTGGTAGAAAGTTGTCTTTTATTATAAAAATTTTCACTAGTTCTGTCACTGGCTTCTTATATTTCTAAATTTATTTTTAATTAATTAACAATTTTTCATTATTTATATTAATAAACACACGACATATATACTTGTCGTACTAAGAGCATACGTGATGAGACGTAGGACGTGGAAAGAAGATGATCAGCGTTTACCGCATGTCGCTACGTTAATTTTTCGCCGAGTTACAGAATTTCGAACAACCGTTTATGCACGAGCGCGAGCACGTGTTCGCGCTCACGTGATCTATTACGTCGCTATTGCATAACCGTTACGCGACGCTCAGCTGATCAGCTGATTAGAGGCAGCGGTAGTTTTTCGCGGCGACCACGTGCTTGCGGCGGTCACGTGACCCTTCACTAGGCGGCTCGGTCGCTCGATCATGATCGCGCGGATCGATATAATTACTGATATCTCTACACAGAGAAATCGCAGCGAGGTGGATCGGGTCTCGTTCGAAAGTTGACACATCAGCACTTCCACCGAGTCCACAATTATTAATTTCGCGTACTTAATTCGCGGGATATCATCGATTGATTGTGAAAACAGAATTAATTTCAAGCCGAATATCGATCATTCGTGTCTAAAAATGCAAATCGTCCCGTATTCAAATGATCATATCTCGGCTCACGATGATCGTAGCGATATGAAACAAAGTCTATTAAAAAGTATACTTTACTCTTTGCAACAATATCAAAATCACATTGTTTTTCAATTACAAAGCAGTACCTGAAAATCATTGACTACATGATACTCTTTTATGATGCTTTCGCTTTTACGGTGCAACTTTTTCTTTCATATGATGCTGTCTTGGTGTAAAGTTTGCGTCGAGCAACGATACGGGATCGCAATATTCACGTGCCGTTGATCGCGCGTGCATCTATTACGACGCATATACTCGATTTATCCTGCCTGTTTAAGGGGGGAGCCTGCTTTAGAACGTTGAAAATAAGGTATAATTTTACGAATTGTTTTGGAGAAACTATACAGCGGATCATTATAAAACTTTGATGCATTTATTAGTACATGTTTAAAGATAAAAAAAATTATTTTTTTATTTGAATATATCGCCTGTAGAGGTCGTCCTGGAGGCATCTTAGTGCAGCCGGCATTGTAAATTGGTGAGCATTCTCCTGCCTCCAAATTTCATCCAAACTGAAAAATTGAAATATTTTCTTGTTATTTATGAATTCCCATCGTCGATGAACCTTTAATATTCATAAAAACATTAAGTTAAACAATTATTTTTGCATGAAAAAGTTCAAAAACTTTGCCTAAAAATCGTACTTTTGTGTTCTAAGTTCCACCATTTTGGCACTTTTCAACTTTTTTCTTCTCTCTTTGGTTCATCGACGATGGGAATTCATAAATAACGAGAAGATATTTCAATTTTTCAGTTTAGACGAAATTTGGAGGCAGGAGAATGCTCACCAATTTACAATGGCGGCTGCACTAAGATGCCTCCAGGACGACCTCTACAGGCGATATATTCAAATAAAAAAATAATTTTTTTTATCTTTAAACATGTACTAATAAATGCATCAAAGTTTTATAATGATCCGCTGTATAGTTTCTTCAAAAACAATTCGTAAAATATACCTTATTTTCAGCGTTCTAAAGCAGGCTCCTCCCTTAAAGCACCATCCGATATTAGGCGATATCACGGTCCATCGTGATGTTCATAACAACCATATCGCGTTCCAGTGTCTTCATAGAAGATGTACGCGGATTTTCAGCCATTTACGCGTCCGCGGCACATGCAAGGCTCGTTGAAAATCGGAGAGAGAGAGAGAGAGAGAGAGAGAGATACTGAGAACGTTTCCTGAGCGTTTCCTTGTGAGCGTCGTAAGCGTCGACATCACGAGTCGTTGATGTCGACGACTACGACGACGACGACGACTTGGCGATGTCGAGCTCCCTCTTCTTCACGTACTCCGCGAAATTACACGGTAACTTTACCAGCGCATTTTGACGTTACAAGACGGTGCCCGGCCGGCAAAGAGCTCGCTCGCTCGCTCGCTCGCTCCCTCGCTGCAGGCATACTTTTCCGCCGCAGTTTTTTTCCGGCAGCGAAAAGTTTCCCGACGTGCTCGGACGGCGAGCATCTCCTCCGTCGAGCGAAGGAAATCATAGTGCGCGCTGTTGGGGAAATTATACCGAAGCGCCGCTACTAGTGAGGCACCGTCAGGAAAGTTCGGAGGCCCACGTCCCCTCTCGGAAAAGCGGAGTGAATTGCCACGTACTCCGTAGCGATAGCGCATCGATTCTCTTTTATCGGACGAAAGTTACGAGTGAGAAAAGTTTCACAATCGCGTCTGTATTTGTAAAAGATAACACAAGTAGCTGATGGCTTTAAAAATGTGAAGCTCATTGGAAAATGCACACACTGTTTTGATGAATATTACATTGGATTACGGTGTCGCGGTCTCGCATTAGTAACTGATTGATTAGGATTAAATTAGAATTGTGTAATTGTACATATAATATAATTTTAATGATGATAGAAATCTAATTAGATAAATTACATATTTTAGGTATGCTTTTAATATAGTATTTTCTTCAAAGATTAATACTGTAATGTCTTTTTTGTTGTTGAGATTTCAGATTTATACATCATATTAATTCTAATACTCTAATATTACGAAATAGTACAATCGCATTCTGAATTAATCCTTTTTTCTGAATTGATTGAACAGCTTGATATAATTATTCGTCGCGAATATAATTTATTCTCTCTAAGAATGTGAGACAATAAAGACCTTTTTTAAGATAAATCTACTTCCTCTTTAAATTTAATTAAAATCTACTAAGATATAAAATAATTATTGCATCACGAATGTCGAGTCTTAATAATCTTCTCGTTAACCGTCGAATTTCCTGCCTAGACACCCTCATCGAAAAAGTATCCGGAAATTAATCGCAGGACTCAAATGAGGGGGTGAATCGGCGCGAATCGACGTGTCGCATCTCTTGTCGGGAAGTTTATCGTCCGGCAGGATCGAAGTGCATTAACTCTCCGCTCTCCAAAAAGCCCGAATCGCGTGAAAGCGCGTGTACGTCGGTTTCATGGGTGACGAGCGCCCACGGGGGCGAAGTAACCCCTCTCTCGCTCATCTGGTTTCCAGTTCGTCCCTTTTTTGCCTCCTTTCGACCGCGCTCCCTCTCGACCCCTCGCACCTGCGGTTCTGGCTATCGCGAAAGCTTTTCGCCGGTCCACGTTTCGTCCATTGCCGCGGATTCCTCTGCAATTCGTCGCGGAATTCGGTTGTTCGGTGCCGAGATCAATTTGCGCTATTAATAGCGCGCGCTCGCAACCGGAACGACAATCGCGGATCCTCGTTATTCTGACGTGGATTTTCGCGAGCGCGAATCCGATTGCGTCGTGCAATAATATTCACCCGGATAGCCGATTAACATTTATCGCAAACCAAAATTAACCGGTGGGCAATCTGCATTACGCAAAGTGGAGCACTCTTGACTCCGGCGAGCTCGGTGAAATTCGCGTAAATATCAAATAATTAAATAAAGACACGCGAGAAAACGCGTTGAACGGAGAACGACGATATTAAATGAATGGCACGACGAATTTCGAGTCGCGATAAACATTCAATGTGTAATAAGGGCGAGGCGAGCTAGGTGCCCCGCGTTCAGCTTCGATCCCCGAAAATCCGGGGTTCACCCCGGAATTAACGTCGTGAAAAGCGGGAAGCCGCGACGCGTGTCGCGCCGGTTGTCCGCGGCACCGTTGGCGAATTCATAATATCCCCCCTTATTATAATGACATTCCTGGGGCACGTGGCGACCCGGGACACCCCGTGCACCCCGACACACGTGCAACCTGCCGCGATCTCGTCGGGTAGTCACGTGGCTGGGATCTCATCAAACTTTCATCCTTCCTGCGAGAAGACGGCACACGCTCGTGCGGTGCACCGTTTCTTCTCTCTCTCTCCCTCTCTCTTGTCTTTGTTCCTTTTTTATAGTTGAGTCTCCCTTTCCTCCTTCCTCTGCTGCTTCATCCATTTTACCGCTCCTCTTTTACCACCCTCCGCCAATAAATTGCAATTGCCCTGATCTCGGGCGGCCATTTCGCGTCCCCTCTCACCTTGTCGCCGTCGCAACTTATTCATTTATTAATATTCTCGCCGTTTCTGTAATTATTTGCGCGCGTTCAGACAAATCCGGACAAATATTCAAATCGGCTACTTGCTATCGATTAATCGACTTATCGATAAAATAGTCGGATCAAGATGGCAGAAGGACAACACTGTTGGAAGTCACTGTGTGAATATCACACTTTATCGCGCGTGATGTGTGTCCGCCGTTTCAAGACGTCTATAAGTGTGTGAATTTTTCACGCATGCATGAGTGTTTTACTTTATTAGCGTGTGTGATTTTTCATACTGATGGAGGTGTGTGACTTATTGGTGTGTGTGACTTTTCATAAGGCTGGAAGTGTGTGACTTACAAGGAAGGTCTCTCATATTAGGTGTCCTCTTCGATTTTAATAAAACTTGGAAGGTTTGTAGAGCAGGACAAAATATTCGTATTTTTTTATCGGCAACCGAACATGTTCAAGGGGTTAAATCAGCCCTTGAAAATTTAGATTTTCGAAGGTTGCAGATTTTATTCCTTAAACATGTTTGATTGTCAATAAGAAGAAATACGAATATTTTGGATCCTTTTACAAATCTACCAAGTTTCATTAAAATCGGAGAGGAATACCTACTATGAAAGACTTTCCTTGTAAGTCACACTTCCAGCCCTATGAAAAGTCACACACACCAATAAGTTACAGACCTGAAAGACCATCCTTCTTACAAGTAACACTACCCAAGTGTCACACGCCGATTTTGATAAGCTTTGAATATGTTGTTGCTAGGTCAAAATATGAGATACATATTTTTTTATATCGGCCCGTTTTGCCATTAAGGGGTGAAACACCCTCTTGAAAAAAATCGGGTTTTATATTTCTTAGCGAATACCGTCGAAACAATAAAACATATAAGAAAAAGTTTCAAGTAAAAGTTTTATGGATTCTAATGTACTTTATAACAGTGCAATCAGATTTTTCGAAAATGTCATATTTTTCGAAATTCCTTTTCCCCTCCACAATTTTTGAAAATTTTAAAATTCATCTTTCAGCAAAACTTCAAGCATATTTAACGACAATTCAACCATATATGATAAGGTCATATTCTGAAAACGCATTTTTCAAAAATAAGCTAAAAGTACCTTCTATATCGCTACATACGCGCCCCGTCCGTATTCTCGTATTTAATACGCTAGTTACTCCTGGCAACAGTTTTTTCGCACAGAGATAACAATGAAGTCGGGGGATTACTTTTAATTAACAAAATAAGTCAGGTTCTCGCCCTCTGCCGGACCCAGAAATGGTCAACGTAGAGCTGACAAGAAAATTTTACTTTTTTTATTTTTTTCAATATTTCTAAATTTGTTTATTTTTGCTCTATAATTGCATATATACTAACATTTCTTATAAATCTGATTGCACTGTTATAAAGTACATTAGAATCCATAAAACTTTTACTTGAAACTCTTTCTTATATGTTTTATTGTTTCGACGGTATTCACTAAGAAATATAAAACCCGATTTTTTTCAAGAGGGTGTTTCACCCCTTAATGGCAAAACGGGCCGATATAAAAAAATATGTATCTCATATTTTGACCTAGACAACAACATATTCAAAGCTTATCAAAATCGGCGTGTGACACTTGGGTAGTGTTACTTGTTAGTAACCTATGAAAAAGTGCAGTAAATGTTATAATACATTTGTTCCATCGTTTTCAATTTAACACAACAATTATCACAGACTAAGCCTTACTACTTATTGACTTTATAATTTGTCTTTAATCACTACTGGAACACATTAGCAACAAATTATAAGCAGGCAAAATAATTATCGCTCGGCAGAAGAGCCTGTTTGCCGCCATGAGTTCGCGCGACTGTTGCGTTGCTAGGTGATTCGTAATATATTTTCGATAAAGTGTATAATATTCACACAGTGCTTCTAACTGTGTAGTGTGTGACTGGTCAGTGCGTGTGACTTTTTCAATATGTGTTATATTCACACATATAGAAACATTACACATATGTGAATACTACGGTGTTTGACTATTTTATGCATCATTGGGTGTTTGACTAAATTCATACGTTGAGGTGTGATTTTTACACATTCTCTAGCGTATTTTACGCGCGCACCTTCAGACGCAAGTGCATGATGTTTAAAAATCATGCATCAAATATGTGTAACGCATTAATATTCACACATTTTAAATGTGTAACGTGTTAATATTCACACATGTGTGACAGATCAACTTCTAACAGTGAAGAGGCTCACGCACGGTTTGTCGAGAATCTCTGTATTGAATTCTGTAATAATCGACGAAGCGCAACCTTGTGTCATTGGTTTTCGATAAGAAACTGTCGCCCAATGTACAATGTTCGTTACGAGTTTCCGCAAAAAATCGAAATCGCCGAGAAAAAGCGAGCCAAAATAGAAGAATGACCTCGGCCGCCTACGTCATCGCGCCCGGGCGCGACAGCGCGACTCGCGGCGCACTTCACGTCGTATCAACCTCCGAACGCGTAACGACGAACCGGTCCGCGCGCTACATTCCGCCTGGCAAATTGTTAATCGTTACAGCGTTTTACACGTCGTGAGTATAGTATTGGAGGCTGCATTACACACGCGTGAGTCCTACGTACTCGTTCGGCACGCCGAGTTAATCGATCGTTGCGAGATACGAGTACGTAAAGTTGCGGCGAAAATTAACCTAACTTCGGTCGCGAATTTTTCGACGAACCGCTCCAGTCGCGATCGCACTTGAAACGGTTTTTATTATTTAATTAACTTCTTTTTACTGAATAATTTTACTAATTTTTATAGGAAGACAAATTATCGAATATCGTATATTAATATGACATATTAATATTTCCGTATATCAATATTTAACAAATTCTTTCAATAAATTGTTTCATATTTTTATAATCAATTACATTTCCTTCATTAATTAATTAATTATGAAATTATGAAATTATTATTAGAAATTATGAGATTTCTTCGTTAAAAGTTAAAATATATTCCTAATATAACTCTACTTTAACCTAACGTTTTCCCAACTTCTCCTCGAATTAAACTCTCCCCCTTCTTTACTTCTGACCTTTCAAAAGACCAACAGAGTTAATGAACTTGAACAAGTTTCGAAATATACTACAAAAATCTAAATTTTCTATTAACTTATAATATTATTATTTTTCACTATTATTCTAATTTGAACTTAATATTAATATTAATATTAATATTATTAGTTTTCGCGATTTTCGCACCTGAACATCGTGCGGAATTAAAGCTCGGTAAAGCGTGAGTTGAATCGCGTTTAAAATATGTTACACTTTGTTGTTTCATCGCGGCGCGAGTATTAGTGCGCGTTTCAATGATTGAACAGAGTGCGGATAATATTGCGAAGTTTATTACTGATTGAATGATCGCAACGAGATGTAATTGGGCGAATTACAGTTTTCCAAATGTGTGTAGTGTGTAGCGTGTATCTGTGATAAATATGTGGCTAATGCAGCATCGGAGGATCCGGTACGGGCGATGCAACATCGGGTCAAAGGTAAATACACAAATTTTTCATTTAATTCCTTGCGGTTGATTTTCTGACGCGGTTTTTGAGCATGCATTTGTCGAGTTAAGAGAAATATTGCACAAACGATCGCAAAAGAGTAATTACGATCATGTATATGCATTCTGGTTTTATCGAGCTTGCTTCCCTATTTTTAACATTAAATTTTAAAATCGCAGCACTTTTAGATCGAGATTTCACGGAAACGAACTGAAAAAGCAGTAACACGGATTATGTGTTCTGCGCTTTTTGATATTGTTAGTTGATGTTATTTTATTGTTACGTTATTTTCTATCGATAGCGGAATTTGAGAACGAGGTAACTGGCAATCAAAGAAAATTGCGTGTTTGCTTGCGCGTGTGATTCGTTAAGAATCTTTTGCATACTATTAATCTTTTTTTAAATTTAACCAACATGTTGAGTTTTGTTTCAGAGCTGATAGCAGGATGTAGCGGATCCTGGGATGCAACTGTTTCCGTGAGTGATGATTGAAATAATATTTAAGGTGGTGGATGTTTTCTTGCAAAATCAGTGCGATTTAGTTTGCTTCGAAATAGATGCTTTTTTATGTAGATTTTGCATACTTTGTATATAAATCGTTGAATGAAGAATGCGCGGAACGCTTAACTTAAATTCTCTCCATATTCTTTGATATCTTCATGAAATAAGAAATATATAATTCAGTCATTTCTCATTATATCATCTTTTATATTTGTAAGAGAAAATACGTAGAGAGAATAATTAAAATTTTAATGTTTCCTTGGATTGATGTAAAATATTTTATTTCTAAGAGCTCGCAAATATGTTTATTGTTGACGAAGCACCGTTTCATTCAACGACATAATGTCTTTCCATGGACGTAAATAATCGTTCGTCAAATAATACGGTATTTCGCGAAATAATCGCGTCGTACTCAATTTCACTTAAATTGGAATTCGGGAATTCGCGATTTCTGCATCTCTCAATCTTCTATTTTTCTCGCGTCGCGAGTGAAGTGCAGTGAAACGAAGAACAATACCGAATCTTCTCGTATCGTTTTACTCATCTCTCAAACAAGTTTAAAAATTCCGTAATTGTTCGTGATTCAAGTATGCAGTAAAGGGTAATTATGTACTTTAACGGACCCAGCCCCGATGACCTTGACCTTGACATATGTTGTCAAGGTCACCCTCCTGAGTGACCTTGAAGAGGTTTTAGCCGTCGCTCGTTGTTTGTTAAAAAGTTATAAACAAAGAAAGTTTAATGATTTCGCACGAATTTTTAGCTGTCCACGTGAAGCAAGAACATGATACTGACATATATTACAAAGGTTACCTTCCCGAATAACCCGCACTAGGTTTTAGTCGTCGATCGTTGTTTATGAAAAAGTTATTAACAAAAGAAATTCCGAAAATATAGTAGTTAGTTTGAAAGAATATTGAATATTGAAAGATATAAACGACGAATATGTATATGAACGAAGAAAGGAAAGTCATTTAAAGCAGTGAATTGTTAATATATAGAATAGTTTCTTTTAATATAAGTACAAAGTATTCTTCACTTTAACCAAAAGCACAAACAGTTAAATACAAAGTATTCTCTGCTTTAACCTAACCTAACCTAAGCTAAAATTCCATCAAATATACTTTTTAACAAACAACGAGCGAAGGGTGAAACCTAGTGCGGGTTATTCAGGAAGGTGACCTTTGTAATATATGTCAAACTCAAGTCCTTGCTTCGCGTGGACAACTGAAAATTCGTGCAAAATTATTAAACTTCTTTTGTTAATAACTTTTTAATAAACAACGAGCGACGGCTAAAACCTCTTCAAGGTGACTCAGGAGGGTGACCTTGACAACATATGTCAAGGTCAAGGTCATCGGGGCTGGGTCCGTTAAAGTACATAATTACCGTATTATATTCTCATAAGTGAATTGCGCCGGAAATACCGTGTCTTGTTACGCGAAGCAATCATATTTTCGCGAACGAGTGCCGTAAATAAGTGCAAATGCGCGCGTTATGTAAAGTGTGATCAGTAAGTGAAGTACAGGAGGGAATGTATCGGAGCTGTTGGAGGTTCCAAGCCGAGGTTCCAACTCCGATTTCATCGATGGACTGCGAGGGACCACGATGGACCGCGAGGGATCTTATTTGGCGAGTGCTTGATCTTCACGCTGATAGAATAAAGTAGCAGTAGTGCACGCATTGCTTTGTAGATCGCACTGATTTTTGGCGAGAAAATTATTGTAGGTAGTATCGTGAAACTGAGCGAGAGAGAGAGTTTCGCAGACGTTGAAATTATTCATTTGCATATTAAGATCAGCAGGAGCATTTTGTTTCCCACTATCTGTTCAGTTAATAAATTGCAATTTTGTTTATGTATTTTAATCTTGATGAGGCAGTTTCTTTCGAGTTTGTTTCCGTCCTGCTTTATTTTTACGCTTTCTCTCGCTCATATTCTCGGTCTTGTTCATTTTCTCTCCCTCTGTGTGTCTCTCTACCTCGTTTCATCTTGCATTAATGAATCGCCACGGGATATCGCTAGCATATTGCTGTTACTCGTGCCGCTACATTCGGCTCAATGCATGTTCTCTCTCTCCCCCTTTGCATTTGCTTCTCTTCAGTGGCGTTCACTTTGGGGGGGCGTTAATTGCATTGACATTCAATATTTTTCTCTTAATACTTTTTCGGACTACATTCCGTCCAATTTTACGCAACTTGCAAAATTAATAATTACGTCGCGAAATTATATTTGAAATTATTTTCTTCTTGCGTTTTTGTTTTCGAGATAAGAGTTGGGACGCCTATGCGATAGACGTTCCCCTCGAGTGACATTAAACGGGCCCCGTATAAAGCAGGCGTGTATAGCACAATATATCGCGTCTTCGTCGCAGGAGGGGGGCGGCTTATTAAAATCGCGGCGAGGATTGCGAGATCGGGGGCGACATTAAGGACATTAATCACGCGCGTGTAAACGGGGGCCTCTCAATGGAGAACGCGTGCTCGTTCAAAATTGGGGCTCGGACGAGCAGCCCCGGCTAACTTGCGGCTAATTTCTCTCGGTTAGGGGTTGGCCGACGCTACTACCGGCTCGAGAACGGAAGAAGGGGCATTCTTCACGTCCGGAGTTTAACGTTTTCGGAGAATTCATTATTCCTTCGTCGATCAGCTTGGAGAAATTATTATGTTTTACGCATTGCCGTCTTCATTTTCTTGTTTCTTAATCGTGTGACCCTTTTGTCTTAAGAAAACCTGCATTTTCATTAAATATATGTATGGGGTTTCCTTTAGTTTCCCTTTCTCTGAAAAATTGTTTATTTTTCATCACATATGAAGAATAATTTAATTATCGTGGCATATATGACTTTTCGAAGATTTTAATGCCGATATTTGAAAATTGTGAAAGAACTTGAAACGACAGTCAGTCATTTTAGTTTTGAATAATTTTTCTCAAGTGAAGACGAAACCTCCTGTATATGTATATTATACATCTGATGCATTCAGGCACGAACGTAAGAAGGATTGCTCTCGCCGATTTGCGAGCGATTAATTCCCCACGAATGGCGGACGGAGGTGGCGAACCGATGCTGGCTCGGCGAAAAGCATCGACGGGGAATTAACGTTATCTAATAACAAAGTTCTTCCAAGGCACGGGCGGAAGTCATTAAAGTTGCATTCTCATTAAGGAAACGTTACGGAATGTAACCGTGTTATGGAAAACCCATTTCCGTATCCATCTGACAATTTGCATAATTCCGCCCGGCTCTGATTCACCTCTGCGGATTGAATCCGCGTCGCATTTAAGACGATAGAGATCGATGCCTCGTTTCTCGTACGGGCGAACGCAATTTTAACGCAGCGCGTTATTTTAAAGAGCTTTTCAGCCGGTTGCCAATATCCGGGGGCTTTTATTTTTGCGAAACCGTGGTTAACATTTCCATTTTCCGCCGTTGTTTCAATTATTTCGTATTAACGGTCGCCGCGATTCGCCCGCCGCACACATCGACGCGTGAATGTATAAACATTGCATTGCCCGCATCGCACGCGAAAGAGTCATTAATCATTTTATATAAATCGTTTATATAATTATGTTGCTGTCTGTGTCACGCGAAAATTCCAAGAGATTAATGAACGCTCCGGCGTCGCAAGTGGCTGCACAAAATCACGGCGCAATTTCGAAAACGCGAGTTTCTCAGCCCGCCAATTTCCTCGTTAAGTTGTTTTCCCTTAACAGAAAAATTCTATCGTCTCCTTTCCCTTAATACGGTCAATTTCTTTTACCATCGTCGCCTCGAGACAATTTTTTACCGTACAGCGATGTACTCGTAACGGAACGCAATGCAGAGTGAAATTAACGCGATGACGGTGCGCTACACGAACGCGATACGTGCATATTTATTTAAGCCCGCGCGTCGCCTCGTTTGCTGGGCGCGCATTTACGGTAAACTCTGCGGTAAGAACCTACGTTCCGCGCTCGCCCGAGCTGCAGCTCGCCCTGTGAGGCGATTTAACAGGGACGTTCTTCCCGTTTCTCATCTCTCCCGTTTAGCTCATTCGGATACACGCGGAAGGGCGTGCGTCTTTAACGTGGCGAGCGAGACTTTTCCCGTGACATCTGGCGAGCATTAGCCTCCGTTGCGGACGTAACACGCGGAGGGAAATCGCGCGTAGACGATTCAGGGATAGTTGCTGCAGCTCGCATCGGCGCGGCGGCGGCGGCCGTGACGCGACATCTGTTTGGAACGAGCGAGCGACAGGGTTGAGGGAAAGTGAACAGAGAAAGGGGGACGCAAAGAGAGAGACAGAGGGTGGAAATGCAAAGGGAAATGTGGCGGCAGAGGTAGAGGGTTTTTCGGCCGCCGGCATGCAAGAACGAGGGAGAACCGACATCGCGTTATCCAGCCGGAGGGACGTTAAATATCCGCGTCGCGCGAGTGGTTTCAACTCGCGCGCGTTCGAGTGATTTTCAGCAACGCGAAAAGAGCGATTACATTGGGCCACAACGAAATTGAGAGTGAGGTTTGTGTTTACGAGTTACGGGCGCATGCACGCAACTGATTGCGTGCTTAATGAAAAATTGATCAAATTCTTACTCGTATTATTGATCGTATCGCTGATTGCGATTGTCGACTTTGTTTGCTCTTTGACAATGTATGTATGATTGCGTTTATTGCATTGCGTTAGTCATTGTTTATTGTGTCGAGTTATTTGCGTAATTCCGCGTGCAAAATTGCGAAATATTGATTGGCCGTGCCGTGGCGCCGCCCGCGCCGTATCGGACTTGAGAACGAGGCAGCAAATATTTTCGACGCCGCTTGAAACATACTCGTGTATGTACACCGTAACAACGAATTCTGAATCTGATATGTTTGACGGAAAATATAGTATTTTGGACGTGTATATGTATGGGAAATAGTGAAAATGCGCGAGTCAAGATTTAAATTAGAGATACCCAGCTCCATTACTCCATTCGCGTCCAACGAAACGTCACCGTTTCGCTTCACCCTTTCGCGATCATGATTTCGTAACGATAATCGCGCGCTGGCGGCCGCGCGGCCGAACGCGGGAACGGCGATTCGATGAAATTCGACTAATCCGAGCGAGTGACGGAAAGAGAGATAGCGGAAATCGGAATGGTCGGTCGCGCGACGAGGACGAGGATGAAGCGGAAACGGCAGGATGCGGAGGACCGCAGGACGAGTCCGCCAACTGTCGCGGTGTCGGGCCTTGTCGGATAATCGCCGGGACCGAACTTTCTCCATAAATCACGAAACGGTCCGCGGACGCGCCGTTGCTTCGCGAACGAACGGACGGATGGACGGAAGAGGAGGACGGGGCACCGGCAGGAGTCGAAGTTGAGCCGCGGATCGTTGGGAATATAATGGATATTAATGTCGCGATCCCTTCCTCCTCACGCTGATATTTCGTCCATGGTGTGTATTTCGTCCACGGAAAATCCGGAGAAGGACCTAATCGGCTTACTCGGGCATCCCCCAGATGTTGAGGACTCATCCTTCGAATGATTTTTGGGATTCGAGATCTTCGCGAGAGAGAGAGAGGGAGACAGACCTAATTCGGAGATCCGCGAAACTGAGAGAATGTCGATGATGGGGATAGAAAGGGGAGATATTATCGAAACTACTCTGACGCGTCGATCAATATCGTTTTTCTTTTATCATGGTGTATCTCGTACTGTGACAAAGGTAGCTGCGTTATGGTGACTGATGAAGCGATTAGCGAATAGTAACGGAAATATTGGGTTGTCCGAAAAGATCGTATGAATTTTAAAAACCATGTGGACGACTTCTTTGCCTCCAAACCAGTCAAGTTCTTCGAGGATGGAATCCTAAGTTGTCTGAAAGATGGGTTAAACTAACAAAATGGTAGATATCTTGAATGAATAAAATTTTTATTTAGTGTTTATAATAAAATTACTTTTTAAGTTACAATTTTATTTTATATGAACTTTTCGGACAACCCAATATTATAAACAATTCAGAGTGAGGATAACTGTTTATCGACAGAAGTGCACGCTTTCTCGCGACTCGTACAGACCGCGACGTTGATTGCTCCCGAGATATCAGAATGTGGCGGATCCTGCATGAAAGAATGCACATTTCGCCGAATATAATTCGATATGATCGTAAAGCCAGAATTGGCCGAGCGCTACGTGATGTACTAAACTCTTTCTCTCCTCTCTTTCTCTCTTCCTTATCAGCTTTATCGAGGCTTGCTCCGGATGGCGAAATACCGAGGGGGAAATCTGCCGATGACCGACGAGATACTGTCGTGTGCAGGGAGCCGCGGGAACACGTCCGAAAATGCGCCGAGGAAAATAAGAGAACGCGACGCGGCCGCCGAGCTGGAAGAGGGTGAGGTTTGGTTTTTCGTTCGCCTCGGAGAAACGCCAGGAAACCCTAACGTTCACGTTCACTGCACCCGGGAGGGTTGCTTCGCCTCCGCTGCAGGCTGTATCAGTTATTTCGCTGGGCGTGTCGGCGGTTCTTCTTTTCGAACGCGAATCGTGTAGTGTCGCGCGAGGATCATCTCGGTTCCTCGGTGTTTCCGCCGAATGATGATGAGAAAGTCGACGGGCACGAGGGTGGATGTAAAGAGAGCAACGGGGTCGGTCGAGCTACAGCATCCCCGCAGCGGGAAACCACCAAGAGGACGGGAGGTCTCTCGGACGTTTATCTGATTCGACGCGACGTCGTTTACGCCGCTGCGACGCCGCGTCTATATAATGCATGGCAAATGCATCGAACCGGAGACGCGGCGGGTATTACTGTAGTAAGGCGAGAGCATTGTGATGCTGCGGATATATAGATCGGCGACTGGATAGCAACTTGGGGAGCCCGGGGCAGGGACGCGCGATCGTACACCGATATCGAGTAAACTCTTTAGCGAGCGCGTAATCAATCTCCGTTATGCTGCTCGAGTTTCCACGGCTGAAGAAAACGCGCGACGTGAAATTTCGGCTCGTCAAGTATCAACTGATGTACTATCTCAGCTGAGAGATACAAAGTCTCCGCGACTCGAGGTTAACGATCGAGGACTCGGGATTCGCGTATTTGCGTCGATGCGGGAGCATTAAAAATCGATGATCCAAAGAGTCCTCACGCGGGGGACTCGGAGGACTCGGGACTCATCGCTCGGCATTTGAAATTTAAACGAGAGCCGGGATTGAAAATTTCAGACCTCCCGAAATCGCCGTGCACCGCTGCCGCCCGGAAGTCCCGGAAGAATCCTCCGCGAGTTCGACAATCCCGCAGCCTGGCGATCTTAGCATTCACCGGGATCGACATATTCGGGACTCGCGCACAGTAAAACGCGCCGACGCCGAGACGATCTCATGAATGCGCGTATGCACCGCTTCGGGAATCTTTTATTAAAATATTGAATGTACGGGAGGAAGCCAGGGGGGCGGCACGGGGTACGTCAGGGGCGGAGGGGAGTCCGCGTCAGCGAATAATGTTACGGTTTCGCGTTTTGGAGGATTCTTCCGCGGGAAGGGATCGCGGATGCACTTAGATACGTGGAATTGCGGCAGTTTAACCCGGTTGCTTCTTCTCTTTCTCTCTCCTTACCTTGTCCGTGTAACCCCCTCCCCCGTTTCCCCTATGTCGGACGGCCGTGGATCGAGTTAGGAGAATGGGCGGTCGTGACAATCGTATCACCCTGCACTTTCGTTCGCCCTCCGGGTTAACGTCCCACCTTCTATTTTCCGCGAAGCGAATTAGGTACGAATAGCGATCCCCGGTCGCCTTGAAACCCTTTCCGCAAATGCTCTTGGCGTGGCTCAACTTTGTCCCCGGGCTCTAAGCTCGTTCGGGTAATTTTATCGTCCGTCTGCCAGCCAGCTGGCCGGCTTCTGCTCTTTCGTGACAACTAATTTATTTGGCCGTGGAAGCTACCGACCTACCGTGAGAGAAAGAGAGAGAGAGAGAAAGACAAAGGAGGGTTTAAGAGAGACGGAGCAGCGAGAGAGAGAATGAAAAGGGCGAGATTGAGACGAAGAAGTAAAACGCAAAGGGTTGCCGCGGGAAATCGATACAGCGCTCTTCCAGATTTTATCCCCTTTCTCCGCGTTCTCGTGTTTCTGCTCTCTTCTACCCTCTCTCGTCCTCTCTCTCTCTCTCTCTCTCTCTCTCTCTCTCTTATTCTCTTCCTCTTTTCCCTCTGTTTTTCTCTCTCTCGCTCGTACTCGTGCCGCCTCAACCGGCATGGAGAAAAGTTTCCGTGCAGACGCTTAGTTGCAGCGGCTTCCGCGGATAATCCTTCCGCCAATTTCGCGAAATTATGTTCCACGGCCTTACCTAAGGTTTCAATAAGGCGCGCGCGGCCCGCGAAGGGCAAAGTCGAGTATAACGCAATCCGCCCCAGCCTCTTTCCCCTCTCCCTGCTCTCCACCTAAGTAGATATATAATTCTTGCGAGTAATTCGTGGGAATTCCGCTCGAGAAGGAGCCCCGTTAGTCTCGAGAAAGAATTCCCATTCGACGGAATATCGCGTCTCTTCGCTGCCCCCGGTATGTTTCATTTGGGGCGTTCGTCACGAGGGGTACACGTGGGGGGAGCCTGATTTGTCGCCTTATCGCGGGTATCTGCCGGGCAGCGAGTGCACCGCTTCTTCCCCCTTTTCCCGAGATTCTCTTTGAGAGATCAATTAGCTTGCCGAGGAAGATGAGAAAATGTTGCGCGCGGACTTCCGATAACTGGATTCGGACTTTCGCGGATAATCCGCGTGCCAATTGCGCGAAATTATGTCGCTTAGTCTTAGACTAGCTCCGGGCGCTTGAATGGGAAAACGCGACATTGTGAAAGTTCCGCGGAGACAAAGGGCCAGGGCGCGCACTACTTGCGTCCATTGTTGGAAGTTACCTGGCAGTCGAGTTTATATCGAGCGATAGAATTGCCTTAATCGGGCGCGCGATCAACTATAAATCTCTCCTCCGCCCTGCGCGGATCGCGCGATTTGTGAGAACATTACGGACTGTTCTCTCGCTCTCTCTCTCTCTCTCTCTCTCTCTGTCTCTCTCTTGGTGAGCGTCGAATTTTCGTAAATTATTCGCCGCATTTTTCGGATCGCGAATATAATCGGATCCCGGCGGCTTAATATTAATAAGCAACGCAATTAATACAAACGTGGATTACATGGGCGTTGTGCGCGGCGTTATTGCCTGCAAATGAATGCGATTAGTGTCGAACATGAATCGAACGCGTTAACGCAAAACGCAATTTTCGGACGCGCGGACGAACAATCGCGAGATTGCACGTGCGGAACAGGTTCGACGCCGATCAAGGCTCTCTTAAAGTAAAACAAAATCCAGACTACGAGCACGCGTTCGTCTCGCATAAAGACGCGAATGCAATTAATTCTGCATTTCATCTCGAATTACGCTCACTCGTCGCGAGTCTATTAAGCGCGTTACGTAACATATTCATCGCGATTCCGCTTCGCGTGGCTGCTCGCACAGTCGCAACGTCCAAATCGGTCGGTGATGCGGTTTCCCACCCCCTCGGGAGATTGAAAAGTATCTCGGCAACCGTTTTCAGAAAGTCAAGCGCGGACTCCGGGGAAGCGGAGGAGACGGAGAGACGCGCCAGAGATGAGATATCAAAATTGTTTTAAAGTCCCGATCGAGTTGACGAGTCTTTACCACCGCGAGGGGTCTCGAGAGACGGATTGAGAAGTCCTATCGAGGGCGGCGGCGGCGGCGCAAGTTTTACCCCTGCCGCCTCTCCCCTCGCGACACCGCCGGAGACAGGATTCCGGAGCCTTCCGTCGCCGAAATAGGGTGGTATACCCTCGAGCGACTCTCTCCGCGCCGCTGCTTCGCCGCTCAGCAATCCTCTCATTTACGGGAGTTACCGCGAATTTCGCGTCCTCCCTTCCCCCCTCGCGCACCCCCGGATCGGCGTGTGGATGGATAGGACGGGATGTCTTTCTTCATCCCGCCGCAAACGTTATTTGTCGGCGGTGTAAGCGGTACAACAAGAGGGAGCCGCGCCACGTTTCGTCGGCGGGGGTGGCTCGACCGCGAACGTCGAACTCGGCAAGGAAGGGCAATTTGTTCGTCCAAAATTGAGTATATTTTTTTCTTTTACGCGGCCTAGCCCACGTAGAAATTGCCGAGGTTGTTTAACTGGCCCAACATTGGCCTAGTATTGGTAGCCCAGAGTACGGCAGCGGCGTTACACTCCAGTGTCGGATCTGTACTGGCACAATACTGGCGGCCAGTACTGCAAAGAGTTGGCAGACAGTCTTGTCCCAGTACTTATTAAAAACCCGGCCATGTGACGGGCCATTATAAAATACAGACATGGACCAGTACTGGTTGCGAGACGGGCCATGCTTCGGCAACCGACACAGACCCAGCATTCGACTACATACATTGCCGATAATATATAACTAGCAACACAGGCGCGCGCTATAAATAAAATAAGAAATAAAAAAATAATATAATAAATACAATTGTCAATATAACCGCACTGACAGCCACTATGACATTCTGACATTCGCAACACGAAGTTCAAGTCACACGAAATTCGTCGCGGAAAAGAGACCTCAATATTCGATAAAAAAGAACTTCACGAAGTTAACACGCCTTTTTTAGAATAGGATTATAACAATATATTGATTCACCAGCGACCGATAGATGGCCAGATCAGGCGTGACGTTCTCGCTAGAAACATTTGCGTTATCACGTATAAATAACCATCCGGAAAACCGATTTAACATCTTTTTCTTTTAAACGCGATATTAATTCACGCGACATCTACAAAATGATTTTACTAATGTTGTTTGCATTAGGCTTTGTTTATAATATTTAAGTCACAAATACAAATAGTACAAAATACATATTATATATATAAAAAATACATTAATACATTAATTGGTCCACTTCTATGCCCAATGCGGGTGCAGTTATTTACCGAATACTGGTCCATATATTATTGCCAGTGTCGGATCAGTACTGGCAATTAAGTACGGCATGGCGTTACACTCCTGTGTCGAATCTGTACTGGCACAATACTGGCGGCCAGTACTGCCACGATGGCAAACGGTACAGTCCCAGTATTGGACCGTTTTGAAATTTCTACGTGGGTACCTTCAAAATCTAGTCTTGGTATTTAGACGGATACACTTTACGCGTACGAGAAAACGTTTTCGCTGGCTACGAGTTGGATTCTTCTCATCGCGTAGCAATTTACTTGGTTTCGATGGCCACATGCGCGCCGCGCGATGTATAACAAATTACGGATCTCGCGAGCGCGTCCATCTTCCGTATTCATGAGGGTCGGCGCATCTCCCCTGTCGGACATTGTTGGACTTTTACACGTGTCGTCATTACGACCGGCCGCGAGTAAAAGCTCCGCACCGCGTGCGAGCGAGGGTGGGTAGTGCACCCCATCGAGAGGTTTTATGTTTATGGCGTGGCCACGCTACACTTCTAATTGTGAGCTCGCTCGCCACCAAAACCGCCGATGGGGCCCGCGTTCCGCCACCGGAACACCCACCTAGCGCCATTTCCGGACCCGTAAAATGTACTTTGTATGCAAACGCGGCACTAAAGGCGCGCCCGGTCTCCTCGTTCGTCCGTTTATCCAGCCGAAGAGGATTTTACCCCGGCGTGTCCGCGGAAAATGGACGGCGTAAATTGGGTCGAATATTGATCCGCCCGAAAAAGCGTCCGAGCGAGCGATACCGTCACTCGATATCGATTCGCCGCCGCTTCCGGAGACTTACGAGGCTTCCTGTCGCAAATCTGCAGTCGAGCGGCGAATCTCGGTTCACTAGAATGAAGAAAAAATTGCATTCCGAATGGACTCGGGATCCATCCAGTCTATCAGTTATTTTTGCCAGTCTCGCGCGAGCGCTCGCGGAGGATTTCTGATGTAACGATTGCGGAGAGATATAGATAATACGTTACGCGCGCGCGTAATGACGGGCTTTCACCCGCGGATAAACGCAGGGACGGTTTCCGCGTTGTTGTCTGAAGCAACAAACTTGAGGCTCAGTCGACTTAAGTCGACTCGAAGCTGCGGATTCTACGGACTACTATGCGTTGATAAAAGCCGCGACGTATCTCCCGGAAAACAACGTTGATCCTCGAACGAAGCGACGATTCTCCTCGATCCTCGCTCGGCAACTTTGAGGTCGGCATCCCGCGTTGGTCTAGCGTATCCCGAGAGAGCAAAGGGCAGCGGTCCGGAAAGGGAGCGTGGCCGCGCCGAGTGGCGGTGAGAGTGGAAAAAGTTGAGAAAGCAAGCAGAGAGTGAGAGCGCGGGAGGGGGGAGGGGGTGGAAGGGGTACGGGTTAGCGGCGAATGCTCAACGAATTCGTACAGGAACCTTTTAGTCCCGGCGGGACCGCGCCAGAACAGATTATCCGTCCATTATTTCAGGGTGCGCGCGGTGGTAGGCCGAAGGGGAGAACAAAGTCGGTAGAGAGTGGCGGGACGGAAGGGCAAGCGGACCCAGCGCAGCGGCGACTAGGGTCGTCGGTGGTCGGTTTGATAAAGGGCGCATGGAAAAGGGATGCATCTCGCGAGTTGAGGAACGCGCTTGGAAATCCTCCTTTGATGACGATCAACAACGACGTAAGCGAAAGTCGACGATAGCCCCGCTACATCCCGCGAGTGCTCGCGAGTGGCGAGGCGCGTCACCCTCGCGCGGCAACGAGAGAAAGGGCGCAATTAATACGGTCGGTCCAGCTTTCGAAACTCGCGACTGCGCGCACCGAGCGCTCCCTCTTCGTCCTCTCGCACTTTCGCTCTTCCTCTTCCTCTCTTCCTCTTTCTCTCTCTTTCTCTCTCGATCGCCCTCTCGCCCTCTTCCTCTTTCGCGCACCTACACACCACCCCCCGGGCCACCGTCACCCTCTCGCAGCGGCGGGGGTGGCTCTCGTTGGCGCGGTCCCGAGCCTCTCAGTCGCGCCGAGAGCCCGCTTCGCTGCGGGGTGACCTCTCCTCTTCTCGGCGAAGGTGTCTCCTCCGCGCCGGGTCCTCCTCTCGGAGTCCTCCGCCGGGTGCTCGCGCGAGCGGATGGCCGCGAGTTGATCGAGAAAGTTAGTCCGCGCGACGATTGAACGACGACAGGAACGAACGAACGTGTTCTCGCTGATCCGCCGCGACGTTGTTGGATGATCCTCCTGATCCTCCTTCTGTTGCTCCTCGTTCGAGGATCTCGCCGCTCCTCCGAGCTCCACCGGAGAGATCCGCGGGAAGCGGCGAGTTCTGCGTGCGGCGCCGGCACACGTAACCAGAGAGTTTGCAATCGATCCGCCGAGACGTCCCCGGGGCTCGAGTTCATTAAAGTTGATTAAAGTTCGCGCTCGTCGGTGTCGGTGAAGACGAATGGAGCACGTTTGTATTTACCGTGCGGGACTCTGCTGGCACGAAGGGTGTATGCGCACGTAGAGCTCGGTTGGTTGCAGCGAGTGGAAGCGAGGACGTCGCGTCTGAGTGACAAGAGTAGAGAGACTCGAGGCTTGAGACTTCAGAGGTGCGCGTGGACGCCACAAAGAAATCTCCAATCCCAGGTCTAAAGCGTGCTCGACGGAGTGTTTCGCACGGAGGATTCGCCATCCGAGAGAGATATCTCGATTCATCGCGCGCCGAAACACGCAGACGACCACGAAGAGCGCGAGGCAAGTGCTCCTCGGCGCATTTGCCAGCGCGTGTCGGCGTGAGGAGCGCCTCGAGACTGTTGCATTCCTTGCGCGATCTGCTTCGAGAGGTACCTTTGATGACTCTTTTCCACGTTGCCCGTCGGGAGTTACCTTATTTCGCCACGAAGAGTGCCTAAGCGTTCGACTGTCAGAGTCGATCGTGCGCGTGCGAGCGACTCGACTTTGCAATTAAAAAACTCACAGTACGGAGGACGATTGCCCCGCGTGTCCTTTGAGACGAGTCTGGATCTCGAGAGGGAAAGGGAGTGACCGATCGATCGTCGTAATAAGGGAGCTTTTGCGTAGAGGCGACGGACTTGAAGCACGCCCATCGTGCCGGAAAAAGGACGCTCTCGCGGAGAAAAGTGGACGACGACCCTCGCAAACGGCCCTTCGACGTCCATGATCCTCTCGGGAGAGGGCATCGAGGCGCGCGCGTAAGAAGCCTCGTGAGGGAGAGAGCGTCCTAGAGACAAACGAGCCCTTTTCGTCGGGGAGAATCACGGCCGGGCGCCGCTCTTGGATCCCTCTCGATCGACCATCGGGAGTACGCGCGGCAGCCAGCAGATCCCGCAGGATTAATTCGGCAGCGTCGTTAGATAGGGATCGTTCCTAGGTATTCCGGACCCGCTCGCCATTCGTCGTCGACGTGGTGGTCCGTCGCTTGTAATCGGCTGCTCGATCGCGAGGAGTGCGAGACACTGTCCGCCCGTAACGAAGGACACAATTAATGGCCCGCCAATTAAATATAATTAACTCGACGGTTAGAACGCGGTGACCCCCGTCCGCCAATTAGCGCATTTGCACCTTGTCGATCATCACCGGCGCGGCGGCGCGCCGCCGATCGAGACAATAAAATCAATCGCAGGCGAACGATCGACGATCGCGATCAACGAGAGGCTTGAAGCTGAAGAGAACGAAGCGAGGGACGGAGCGGAGAACGAAGAGAGGGAGTGAGCTCCGGAGCTCGAAGAGGAGTCGGAGAATCGAGATAACGCGTTAACGAGGGACGATTAAGGGCCGCTCGAGATCGATAACGTGTCGTTGCCTTGGGAGGTGCTTGAGAAGGGCTCCTCCTCGGCAGCGCTTTTCCACGTGACCACCTCTCGATAAAGCGGTCGATCAGCTTCCTCAGGTCGATTTTTCTAGCAAAGTACGTGAACCGAACGCGAAGGGAGGGAAAAGGGAGATCTCGTTAAGAATATCCGAAGGGATGCCATGAGCGTAGTAGCTCTTCAACCTGCGCCGATTATCGTCCCGAAGAATCCTCGCAGCAAGCTTCTCGAACGATTCTCCGCGATTCGCTCGACACGATTTGTGTAATCCTCGGACCGATTTGTCTACCAGTCATCATCATCATCTCATCCGCCGACTGCGGACGCGAGAGCTCGGAGCGGAAGATGCGATTCTTCGCGGTCTAGTCGAAGCTGGGAGACTTTGGCAAGTCGAAGCAGCGAGGGGAAAAACGTCGCGAGCGGCGGGAGGGACGGAGAATGCCGGCAGGGTGCACGTGACGAACGGGGCTTCCCTCCAGATTTGCACGGTGAGTCTCCAAGCAGGATTTCACGAGAAGTAGACAAGGTAGCTCGCGAGTAGTTTGCGCCACGCCACGAAAAACTGAGACCAAGCGCGTGAATTTCATCCTCGTAAATTCCCGATTGCATTTTCCTCGCGGCGCGCGAGTGGCTCTCCACCTAGGCGGGCTTTCCGCGCGGGTAGCTTCCATCCACGCGCGCGTGTGTATTCACGACACGTTTGATTGAGGTTTTTGGTAGGTGAATACGCCGAGAGGAGACGCCGAGTAATTAATGTTGCAACATCGCGCAACGAGGCGCACCAGAGTCGCAGTTTCCAGCTGCGCGCTATTGATTCGAATAACGATCCAGATTAATTTCCCGGGAATACGCTTGGAGCCCGGCTTTGTTCCTCTTCAAAGAAATCACTCTCGTATAAACTATAAATTACTCAAGCAAGCAGAAATAAAGCTTTCTCTCTTTTTTTGTCCAGACCGTGCGTTAAAGAGCACACGGAAGGAAGCTGGAATCAGTCGAGCTCATTTTATACTCCAGATCCGCGACTCTTGCGGTTTTAAATTTATTGCAATTCAGCAACGACCGCGAGTCACATTCCGACCGCTTTCGCGCGTGCTCGCTCGGCTTTCAAGCGCGCTGCCGAAGCCGGCACGAGCCGAAAGGACGAAACGAGGCGCAGCGCGCGCGCGACTATCGATCTCGCTCGCAGCCGCGATTAATTATTTCGCGCGACGATAACGCCGCGCAGGAAGGCATTCGACTGTCCCTCGAGGGACAGGAAGCGCATTGCTGCAAGTTGTATGCAAGCTGCAGGCTTCTGCTCGCTCGGCTTTGGCGCGCCGCGCTCGTAAAGCCGCGCCGGAGGCTGCGCGTCGCCGGGAGCTACGGATTCTACGACGAAGGAGGCAATTTCGCCGCACCTGCGTCCGCGAGAAGACGCAGGCGGGTGGGTAGGACGAGTAGGTAGGTCGACCACGATATTAAGGGCCCCGTGTCCTCCTCGCTCATTACGCCACCTGAGAAAACCGCATCGTACGTTCAGGCTTATCTCCATTAGGCGAACGGGAATTACTCCGTCTCCGCGAGCGTACGTACGTCTATATAGTAATCCGCGAGCGAGCGAGCGAGCGTGTGCACACATATATGCGCGCGCGCACGTGTATTACCTACCCTCGTTAAAGCGGTAATCGGCCTGCTGGATCCCCCGAGTCTCTCCACGATTACATCTGCAACGATTGAAACTGTTCGGAGCAAGCGCTTGTTTGCTCCGTGGATCAATAATTACTTTGCAGTAATTTTAACCGGAAATTACTCCAGTTTTGGCGCTTCTAGGGTTTATTAGAAATCATTTGATTGTGTCCCTCCTGCCTCCGTGAAGTTTCGGAAGATGTATTTTCGTGGTGGCAACGTGAGTGCTTTTCCCCCAAATGACGGGAGAAAAGTTGGTCCCTGAGCGCGCGGTGTCCTAAAAAGCGTTTCTCCTTTAACGAGCCCGATCAGCGACAAAGTTGTGAGTTATGTGGCAAGTTTTCGGAGCCGGTCGATCCACGTCGCGCTTCATTCCACGCCCCGATATCGCGTTGCATAATAATAATGACGGCCAGCTCATCAGGAAGCCACCCGTGCTATTGACTGATACAAAACGGGGGATTACTCTGATTAAGAATTTTAGCACCTATGGCTGATCAGTCTCTCGCTCGCGGCTCCCCGAGCGGACTATTACGGTAATGGATTGCTTCATTTTCGGCTCGAGCGGAATCGTTTGTCTCTGATGAGTACGCGCGAGGTTGTTCAATTTTATTAACAATCTATGGTATTGAAAACAATTAATAATGGAAACACGCGAGCGTGTGTCAATGAGAGAAATGTAATATATTTAAATACGTAGAGATTAAAATGTATATATATATATTTAAACATAGAGAATTCCGTAACGAAGCGCACTAAATGTGCCAACGTTTTAATACTCGTTACCTACGTGAAATTTTAATTGTGAAACGTTGTACTGCAGGCTAAATTACGTTCAGCCATTCTGACAGACTTCCATCACACTGCGAATCAAATTTCACATCCGTCATTAGTGAAATTAATGAACTCCCGCATTAGAATCTTTATTATTATAATGGATTTTTCTTCCTCTCGGCGGAGTCTCCAGACTTCGATTTGGCAAAAGTTCCTATTACGTAACGACCTAGCGATCTTGTTACATTCAGGTTACATTCCATTGTTGGCTCGAGTATCTCGGCAAGCCAATCGAGGGCGGTGGGACCATTACTGCCTTTTAATTTAATAATAATAATAATAATACACGGGCTAACGATCGAAATAAATGGTCAATTATGTCGCCCGGCGGAAAGCAGTATTTCCTGAAGAGCGGAACTCGAAGCCCCGTTGCGAAATCGCGCTTGAATAATATAATAATTTCCCTTGACGATTTCGCGTTCACTTGACCAGGCAAAGCAGAGACAACAGCAGAGTCTTTCGATTAATCGAACGTTCGCGAGTGACGTTAACGGACAATCTACTACGAGGACCGATGATGAGATCCAGAGGCAGCGACGTGGCCGATCAGTTATTTTGCGAGAGTAACCATGTTTTCGTTCATCGGCGGTCAGATAAGCGTGAGAATATCGACATGCGGATGCCTCATTAACGCCTTAATCGATATCTGGGCGCCTATCGTAGTCGTAGTCGTCGTCGCCGGCGTCGGAAGAAATAAATGCACCCCCGCGTCACCCTGTGACCCGAAACCAGCGCTGTCGCAATCCCCGAGTATCCGTTCGCCGAGCAGGAAACGATAAGTCTCTGAAAATGGTCCTGTTTACAAGCTCTTTACGTGACGATCGAATTTTCCGAGACAACGCCGCGCCTCCGCACTGGAAACTGGGACTCTGCGTGGGACTTTTGTATCTGATATTCTGTGAATCTACATCTCGCCTGGAAATGAAAGAATTCGACGCGAGACGGGAGAGGAATCTCTTCCGACTTGGCTGAACGGATTCGCGTGCGCTCGAATTTTGTTCGCTGGCATTTCGCTGACTTCAGTTTTCAGCGCTATTAACCCTTTGCCTGTAAACGGGGGTCGTTTGTGTCCGGCCGAAAGCGACTATCTTCGGTACCTTAAAAACGGAGGAAGGGAGCCGCCTTGGACTATGTCGTGTAAAATTGTATCCAGACAGTGTACACACTCCCCAAGTTTAGTAAGCTTAGTCCACATACAGCCAGTACAGCAAGCAGTTCGAATTGCGTCTGGACGTAAACGACCCTCGTTTACAGTTAACGTATACCAAGTGTGTAGGTGAGTGACTTTTTCATCAACTCTTTTTACATTTTTTATAAAGATTTGTAATATATATTATTAGAAAATAAGTTTCAAGACAAAATCTTTAGTGTAAGTACACTTTTTAGCAGTAAAACATAATTATTTTTTCTCATATCAACAATTTTTATATGTAAATATTCTTTACTCAAACTATTTTTGTGAATAAAATAACATTAAAATTTAAAAGTATTGATTTTCTTGTAAAATACTTGTATTTGCATGCTTAAACAAATGTTTTAAAAATGCTTTTTTCATGCTCAAAAATTAAGCTTTTTTTTATTGTGCCATATTGCAATATTTTTTTATTGAAAGTATTATCCTTACGCTTTAATTTCCCGTTTGATTTTTTTATTTCGATAATTTGTCCCCAAATTATAATTTTTTTAACAAAATAGTACGTTTTCCGTGTTTTACTTTGTTTACATAAACACATTGTTTAAACAAACTATTTTTTACTTGGTTTTCCGATTGATTTACAAAATAGAAGAGTCAATATAACTATACGAATTGTTTCAGATTTATTAAAACAGTTTAACCTATTTTTTAATGAGGTGGACGTAAATGACCCCCGTTTACAGGATAAAGGTGCCATAAAAACGTTTACAGGCAAAGGGTTAATAATGCTGCTAATCCGAACGAGTCCGACGAAGATCCGCGATAAAATAAAAAATCGGATTCTTATTTCGTCAGCTCGGTCAGCTCCGCGATCACTTTATAAATTCTGCGTGCACACACGCAACCGCGTGGGGCGGAAAATACAGCGCTGTTAAGCCGGTCAGTCGGCATTAATCACGGCCGAATCGTCGCCGCGGCTTATTTTTCGTTCGCGTGTCGCAGCATCCGATGGCGGTCGGTTCACGCCCGCTTCGTAAATCGTCCGCGAACGACGACTTGGTGCGCCGTGAAATAGGGGGTTGGCCCTCGTGGAAACCCGCGAGCGGTGGCGGTTAAGCCAGTCACCAAGTGTATATTATATTATTTAAGGTGGAAGACAAGATTTAACGACAAGTCGATCTAATTTATGTGGTGACTGGATCGCAGAAATACGCGCGCGGCGGACTACGCTCGTTTGCGAGGCAGACGCCTCTGGAGACGTTCCAAACGGCGAAACGAGCGCACGCGAGCGCGCGTATCCGTGTTTCCGAAACGCTGCGCGATCGTACTATTCGAATATCCCGAGTGAACTCGTGCGGCACTCGGAGTTCCCGATACGGAGTTCTTGCTGTTCGAAATTCCGGAGCGCTTGGAAATGTTCGAGTGCACACCGAGAGATCGTTCGCGGACAATTGAACGCTCGACGTACGCTCGCATGTCGCGCGTTTCGTCGGTGCATTTCACGTATGGTAGTGTGTGTATTAAAATATAATAACGTTAAAGTTACGTATTGCGCCTGAAAAACTGGAGCGGTAGTACCTCGTGATTTTTTTACTTATTGCGCGATAATAAATTCAAACGCGGTTCTGCGCGTTAATGATTTCGTCGCGGTTGCAGCGTTTCGCGATGCGTTTTAGCGGAGTGCGTGCGCGAACGATATTTAAAAATTTCAAAGCGCGCAATCTGCGGCGATGTATCATGCGCGTAGCACGGATGCGTTACGTATCGCTCGACCGCCGAATTTATGCATCGACTCGCCCGCTTCCGGCCATTAATATCGCTCGTTCGTCCGCTCGAGAGAGAGAGAGAGAGAGAGAGAGAGACGCGCTCGCGTCGCGCGCGGAATTCTGCCCTCGTTCTTGTGCGTCGCGCGGTTCTCTTCTCGAATAAAAGCGAAGCGGTAATTACGTGGACGAGATCGTCGACCGCTGGCCTGGGCCGGCGCCAAAATAACCGGGATTTTCGCGAAAACGACGCCGAGTGACTAACGATTATTACATATTTATCGCTCGTTACGTTGTGAACTGCCTGCACAGTTCAGCACTCGCGCCCGCACTCGCTCGTACTCGCGTAATTAGCTCGCTACAAACGACACGACTATTACGTTTATAATAACGCTCATCACGGGATAATACAAATAATTGCTCGCGTTCGTTAAACCGCGCTTCTGCTTCGCCGACGAAAGCGCGACGCTCGCGGATACGCAATCGCGGACTTGCATTCGCGATTTCCGGAATTCCGAGCAGGAATTATCACGCGGCCCCTTCTGTATTTGTCGCCCCACGTTTCAACCCTTTCGAGCTCGCTCTCGAGACGTCGCGTCGCGGCCGAACTCCCGCGCGATCGCCTTTAACCCGACAGACAGCCTCCTCGGGAGCTTCGACGAGGATTTCCTCGCGAGTGCGTGTCTCTTCCGACTCGTCTCTCGCTCTCGACTCGACTTTTGTTTGCGCAATGCGCGGTTTCTCGAGGGGACCATCGAGGGGTCCAACGCCGCGACACCGTCCTCCTCAGAAAGAACAATCTCGGAGATCGAGCGCAGGGTCGGATTCGTGAGGTATATCCGCCGGTTTTGCACGATATAATGCACGGCAATCTTGCACGTAATCTCGCTCCACTGCGAGCAGCGCTTTAAGAAAAATAATATTACAACAAATTGTTACGAGAAAAACTCTTGAGCTTTGAAATCATCTGAGAAATTATTAACTGTATCTCGTGAAGCACGAAGATCAGCACGAAGATCAGATAATTTATAAAATCGTCACGCAAAGTGTTGTGAAATAATTCATCCAAATTCATGAACAAAAGGAACGTTCCGCAAGCGGGTAGACTGACGTGGCTAGAAAAATGGTACGCCGTCGAGATAAAAAAATATCAGTCCGCGGATATCAGAAATATCGCCGTCCGTCCCTGCACGAAACAGAGACAGAGAGAAAGAGAAAGAGATGGGAGGAGAGTCAGGCACAGCCTCCGCAATCAAACAGCGATCTGCGCCCCTTAATGACCGAGTGACTGTTGTTGCTCCTTGATTCGTTTCGCGGGGTGCGGCAGGCTCGTTCGCGTTGCGTGGGGTTGAAACAGCTGCGAGTGACACCCCTATGCGCTTGTATCCTGTGTCGCGGTGTTGCTTTCCACTCTTCTCTCTTCTCCTCCTCTCTCTCTCTCTCTCTCACTTTCGTCCCTTTGTCGCTCTCTCTTTCTCTCTCCCTCGCCCCCATACATAATTACCGCGACTACCACTCGCGTCGCGTCTGAAATTTGCATTATCGAGCCGCCTCTCTCGTGCGCGTCGGGCGGGGCCGGAATCCTGCCACGCGATTATTAAGGAATCAATCACACTCTCCCGCAGGATCGCCTCGTTGACCGGGGAAGAGACCGTCGCGAGTACCGTCATCGTACTCCGGCTCCATTGTGCTCGCTAATAGGATTCGGGGCTGTTTCGGAGCCGGTTACTTGGCCGACGTTATTTCAACGGATCGAGTCGTCGAGTCGTGGGAGATTATCCGCAGAAAATTCGGCCGACTTCCCCGCGTCTGGAGCCGCGGCGGAGTTTATTCAGCCGCCCGTTAGATGTGTATACCTTAGACGGGTAACTTTAACAATTAATTCGTGAGGATGCGGGATTTGTCTTTGAAACTTACTCACTTCCATTGTGCAATTTGTCTCCTTTTATTATACTGCATATATACACTGGGAAAAATGATTTGATTGTATCAACAAGACGTATCTGATAGAATGCATTTTGGTTAAACTAACCAAGAATTTCTAGTTATCACGATAGGACTGGATATTTTATAACTAGAACGTTGATAGACTGTACTATAAGAATTTGGTTAGTATTTTTCAGTTGGATCTATAAAGCTTCTAGTTATATTACACTAGACATAAGAACAAACGAAGATGCAATCAGAATTCTGGTTAATCGCAGGGCACTCCAGCAGCATTCTATTGTTTCGTGTCGTGCGTGTTGATGCATGTTCGGGAAACGGATCGGCACGGACGGCACGTTTTCCTCCTCTAGTGAAATGAAATTAGTTGGTGGAATGGCTGTGAAGTGATGGCGGATGAAAAAACGTGTTCTCTTCTTATATTTTTTTATACAGGGTGTCCCGTAATAATCGCCTAACCTCTCGTATGCCAATAGAGCAGATCGAGATGAACAGAAAAGTCCCATACCATTTTGCGATATTCGTAATAATAATCCTATACCTCGAGCGGCTCGGCACTTGCCTCCGCGCGCTCTGGATTCGCTTGACTTTAATATGCAATATTTCGATTATTATTGCGAATATCGCAAAATGATATGGGACTTTTCTGTTCATCTCGATCTGCTCTATTGGCATGCGAGAGGTTAGGCGATTATTACGGGACATCCTGTATAAATATCAACATGATATTTCATTTACAGCAATCCAAGAAAACTCACGGTAAAGAAACAGAAAAACGTTTCTTTTCACTAAACAGTCATGTTAATTTAACTAAATACATTTAGTATTATTGTCAAGAAAATCTGGTAAATTTAACAGGAAGGAATTAATCATGCTCATCTGGTAATTCCTAAAGGAATTCTGATTCGTCCACTTTCCAACAGACAAACTGGTTGAACCTACCAGATTTCTAATTAATGCAACCAGATTTTTTTCAGTGTATGTTGGTTACAACAGTTTTACGATATTTTGATTCTTAAATAAATCTTTCTTGCATGATTGACAGCCTTATATCGCGCTTTCTGGATAACTATAAATCGCGTGTGTAATTCAAATGTTGAAGAAATCCGGAGATTCAAATTAGATTTTTATGGACCACAAAAGTCTCACAATGTCCCTTTAAAGTCGATGATCTCGAATCTGAAACGTTTACAATGACGCTGCGTCGAAGGAAACAGTCTATCTCAGTACGCGCACGACGCTTTGTCATTCAGAAGCGGTTCATAGTATTGCTGGGTCCCAAAAAAATCCATTCTCCCCCAAAAGGCGAGTTTGCTCTCCGCTTCCCCTGGTCCATTGAATTCTTCTTTATTCATAGGCGTCCGCTGTTGCGTCTCGATGTGTAACTATTAAGCGGGCATAAAGCGGAGGCCGGAAACCGGATTCCTCTCCGGGCGACACTTTCCTCTCTCTCTCTCGCTCTTAGAAACGCGTTCGAGTGCTACGTGTGGGTACTCGACGTGCGATGCACGGCGTCCGGGAACTTTCGTAACTCCTCTGAATCCACCGGACGTTATTTATTTTACGCTCGTTCCGGCTCGTACCGTCCGGCGAGCGATTCCAAGCGCGGAGGCGTCCGCTCGCGCCGCGGGACGCCTTGTCGATCGCTTATCTTCCCACCTGAAACTCAAACGCGACATCAATTATTGCCTCGGTAGGCTGGACGAGGCGCCTGTTATCTTGCGCAATTAGGAATAAAATATTCCAATTTTACCTTTTCTACCTTTGCTCCGAAAAGAATGCCTCGCGCGAGAGAAAGCGACTGGTTTTCCTTCGAGGTTGAGATTTTTCGTACGTTCGGAAATAATTATCTTCCGAGATTTGTGTAATTTTGCCTCGGCCTTTTAATTGGACAATTTTCGAATTTTTTTGTAGTCATTCTTCAATCTCTTACAATTTTACGCGATGATATATTTTCTCTCTTTCTTTCTATCTCTCACTCTCTTTCTCTCGTGCGATGTACAGACGAAATTTAAAATAAAAAGGATAATACTGTCGCACATTCTGCCTTCGTTACGAACATTGTGCACGGGCGAACGGCATCTGTCGCTCCATGGGAGGGTTTCATGGAGTTACACGGTGGCACCATGCCTTCACCCCTTCGCGCGCGCACGTGGAGATGGCGCGTGCTGGTGCCACGGTGAGGGCAGCGAACGCGGGCATTCGAACGAAATGAAACTGATATGTATGCAAATCACTCGTATCTCTATGTATGAGAGGCGGAAGCGCCGCACAAAACGCGTGCCATTACGTATCAGCTCGGCGCGTCGCGACTTTACTCGCTCGTAAACGGCCCGTGCTGTTGCGACCGAAAGATCTACACGTGTATCATCAATCGCGCGCGGATCAATCATGCAAAGCGAAAAGTGATCGCTTAAATAATGTCCTCGCCGCGACTCGCGCGCGGAATCGCTCGCCCTCCTTCATCCATCGCGAACGATTCGCGAGATAAATGACTTGGAAAAACGCGCTGGATGATCCAACAACTCTTGAAACATCATACCAAATTTAATAAATAATTTCAAAGCGGACATTCAGGATTTCAGGATTATTTTTTTCGAAATTTTTACGCAACGACAATACTCGCTCGTTTCATCATGACGCGCGATGAGAGCGAGGCGCGTCGTGGCGTGATTTTTGCGGGCGGTACGTCATCGTTTCCTGCGGATGTTTTGCAGAATCAACACGCAAATAAAAGATACAAGCCCGACCGGACTGGATACACCGCAGTCGTGTCGCAATTCAATACGATCGGCCCGGGCACGCCGGTGTAGGCATTCGCGGAATTATTCGACGGTTATTATCCGAGCCGCGATTGTCGCTGTTATTAATCAGTCGTTAACACGTCCTGGGTTCGTGTATCACAATTTATGCCGAATACCTTCGCGCGATATGTATAGGTACATTACGCGCGGGTGTATGTACGCGGATGCAGCAGAAGCGAATGCACATGCGAACCGAACCGCGACGCAGAATCCGCGCGAATGGAGAATGTTCGCGGCACGCGAGATGTAAATTTTCGAACGCGGATTAAAATTCATTCGAACGCCAGCAAACCCGCTGCGAAAACGAATCTGAAAATACTTTTATGCAATTATTATATATTCTTATATATATTATGTTATTTATTTAATCAAATTTCACGGAAAAAATCTCTAGTATAATATAAAATTATTATAATATTAAATTATTATAATATACAATATTACAAATTTTAATATATACAGGGTGTCCCAGAATTGTGTATGAAGCTCTCGTGAGCGGGTAGAATGCATCGAACTGAGAAGAAAAGTCCTTTGCCGTTTTGAAATTTTCGCAATAGTTAACGAGTTATTAATTACACTGTTCAACAAAAAATCACTTTTTTTCGAACACCGGAACGAGACTAGTCGTTTCTTATAGTTTTTTCGATGCTGAACACGAATCCGGTTTCCAAATTGCTCCATCACGTCACAATTTTGAGAAATTTGCACTTAAAGGTACAAAAAAGGGCTATTTTGACGAATTTCATTATATTATAGCTACAAAATGTGACGTGTTGGAGAAGTTTAATTACAATGAAAATAAAGTATGTTGTTAAGACCTTCAATCCTCAAAAGGAATTTTTGGTGTCGGTTATGGTTCATAAGATATCCATGGTTATATGGAGTATATGAGAATACAAATAACTCGGGTCAGTTTAGTTCGCGTCTTGCCGCTAGATGTTGCCCTGTGATACATACTCGCATTTAAAAATCATGAACCGAGAATATATATAAATGTTCTTAACTTGGAAGCATTCTGCTTTTACAGCTTAAAAGTTAATTATATTAGATAAGTGGCACTTAGCGACAAAACGCGAACTGACAGAAGAGAACCCGTGAGTTATTCTTAGATTGTGTTTACAATGACACGACATGTAAATATTCTCCAGATTTTTACATATATTTCGTATTCAGCGACTTAAAAAACACTTAAGTTTAAGGGAACATAATTGAAAGATAATTGTCAATGACCGAAGTCACAGTTAGCTTCTCTAACATACACCTCATATTTAACCATAAATATCTTATGAACCATAACGGACACCAAAAATTCCTTTTGAGGATTGAAAGTCCTAACAACATACTTTATTTTCATTGCAATTAAACTTCTCCAGCACGCCACATTTTGTAGCTATAATATGATGCAATTCGTCAAAATAGCCCTTTTTGTATCTTTAATTGCAAATTTCTCAAAATTGTGACGTGATGGAGCAATTTGGAAACCGGATTGGTGTTCAGCATCGAAAAAACTATAAGAAACGACTAGTCTCGTTCCGGTGTTTTTTGTTTGTTGAACTGTGTTATTAAAAATCGCTATATTAGTCCGGCCTACCGCCGAATGCAAGCGCGCGGCAAGATGCGACCGCCTAGAGATCGAGGTTGCTAGGCGCGCGGGGAATTGTTTATTACAAGTGGCAATGGCTAGGCAAGAGCGACTTGTAATAAACAATTCTCCGCTCGCCTAGCAACCTCGATCTTTAGGCGGTCGCATCTTGCCGCGCGCTTGCTTTCGGCGGTAGGCCGGACTAATATAGCGATTGTTAATAATTAATAACTCGTTAACTATTGCGAAAATTTCAAAACGGTAAAGGACTTTTCTTCTCAGTTCGATGCGTTCTACCCGCTCACGAGCGCTTCATACACAATTCTGGGACACCCTGTATATATCTTTTTTTATCAAGATTATAATATACAGGGTGGCCCATTTTAATTTATACAGTCGATTTTTTAAAAAACTAAAAGAGATACGAAAAAATGTTTCAGACATGTCACGATTTCGAGGGGGACATAAGATGATACCATTGGTTTGACCTTGAATAGTCGTTTGAAGGTCACGCGAAGATCACCTTCAATTTCTTAAATTGAAACCCCAACTTTTTATTGCAGATTCTTATTCTCCATCGAAAAGTAAGTAACTTTTGTCTGAAACATTTTTCCGAAAAATGTCATCTTATGTCCTTAAAATGTCCTCAAAACTCATCTTGAAGATCATTTTAAGGACATAAGATGACATTTTTCCGAAAAATGTTTCAGACAAAAGTTACTTACTTTTCGATGGAGAATAAGAATCTGCAATAAAAAGTTGGGGTTTCAATTTAAGAAATTGAAGGTGATCTTCGCGTGACCTTCAAACGACTATTCAAGGTCAAACCAATGGTATCATCTTATGTCCCCCTCGAAATCGTGACATGTCTGTCTGAAACATTTTTTCGTATCTCTTTTAGTTTTTTAAAAAATCGACTGTATAAATTAAAATGGGCCACCCTGTATATTATTACGATATATCTCGAGCTTATTACAATATCGAAGTATTATTACGATATTGCTGCAATATTATTACAATATCCAGTAATACAGAACTCCCAGTAATACAGCTCGACATCACAAAGCCTCATTCACGCGATCGGTTTATCTTGAATCTTGAATCATCGATTCTCGAAGTTCGCCGTGTGCCAGCGATACCGCACTGCGGTCTTATCAGCGTTTATCTTTATCCGGCAACAAATCGCATCTGCCTTTCGTTCCGATCGCGATTTTCCACGTATGGAGTACCCATATCCACCCTGGCAAACATCAGTTTTTCTGAGACCGATTGTTATCCCCCCGCCGCGTTATCGTGCCACACACGCAGAGTGTCGACTGTCGTCGGTTCCGGTTGCACAACAACCGCCGCTTGTTCCCGGTAGTCGAACGGGTTATCAACCCTTTCACACGAACGCGTCTTGTATCGTTATCGCGGTGCAAACCCGCGTGGCGTGATACGCGATCGCGCACGTTACGTTTTCGTCGCGGATGACGCTGATCGTCCTTCTCGCTTGGTCCCCGACCTGACGAGAGCTCGCACACACAAGAGGCACACGCAGCGGGTATCGATTGCACGCGAACGTCGTATCCGGTGCACTCTGTGGCTGGACCCTTGACTACCTTGATACCGTTATCGCCACGTTAAACGCACGGATGCACTCGTGGACCGCGACGAGGCGCGCGAGACGCGCGGCTGGAGACGATCTCTCGGATTCTGTTTCTCGCGGGAGTCTGAATGTGATCTAGGCTGGACGAGGCTGTCGAGGGTTGAATAATTGTTAAAAAAGAAATCGAATAAACTAAAATAACGCGTGGCAGGAAATTATGCATTGTTTTGCAAAGACTGTTCTGAAAGTGCAGACACGAGCCAGCCGGGAATCCGTTGGTTTCGATTACTAATCCGCTTTCCTGTAAGCGGAATCGAGATTTCGCGTCGGGGGCGGGAGATAATTGGCTCCGCTCGCGACAAATAGGAAATCCCGTTCTCTAAACAACTTCTCTCCGGATTACCCGAATAAAATAAAGTCGGCGGAGCACCCCCCGGGGAGGGGTGGCGTTTCTCTGCGACAGCGAGCATCACTCTCTTTCTCTCCCCCTTTCCCTCTCTCTCCCTCTGTCGCTTACGAGCACCGAGCTGCCACTCACCGAAATTACTTTCGCGCAATCGAATCCGACTTGGAGTCGCGATGACGCTGTCGCGTGGGTCGAGACAACGGGCTCTTCGCAGACGCCCTACGACACACTCGCTGCGAAACGAGATTAACCCTAGGAATAGCAAACCCCGGGCCCTCGAGAAGTACCCGACTCTCTCTCTTTCTCTCTCTCTCTCTCCCTCCCTTGCCCTCTCTCTCTTTCTCTCTTTCTCTCCCCGTGTTCCGCGCGGTAACTTCGTTTCGACCCTACGTGGCTTTTGCATCGCGCTTTCGTGAATGATTAGTCGGCGCATCTACAAACCGCCGCCGAATCTCCCGGTCTGTCTCTGATGTTTATTAAATAACGCGCAAGCGGTGGATTTATCGTTTAATGAAATTTACATTCAACGAAGAAAATAAATCTGGAGTTTCCGCAGATCAGGAGATAAGACACCCTTCCTGTATCTCGCGCCCTTATTACGGCAGCGAGGTGTTCTCGTTTAATGAAATTTACATTCAACGCGGAAAAAATGTCGAGTTTCCGTGGATCAAAAAATAAGATGCTCTTCCTGTATTTTGCGCCCTTATTACGGGGTAGTGAGGTGCCTCTCTCCCCCTCGCCTCGCCGGGCAAACAGCTTGAATAAACGCCCGTGATTGGATCTGATGTATGCGCATCTGGCTACTAAATAAGGGGCGGGCCCCGCTTTTTCGTCGACTGCGTCAGCTAGAGATCGAGCCCCCCCGCGAATCTCGAGCGTTCGGAAGAGCACGTGCCCTTATTCCTAGATTCACTCAGCCCCCTCCCCCCTCCCCCCTCACCCCTCCGCGATTCTCCGCGGCTTCTCGTCCCTATCCACCGAATCGATCTCCGTCGCGGGGGTTGCAACGGATGTTACGTCCGCTTTTTCTTTTTCATCCCAGCTTTTTTATTTTCACGATACACCAGCGAGGTGTCCGGGAAAAATGGCTCGGCGATAATACCCGAAGCGTTTGATGTATAACTCGATCTAAGGGTCGAGAGCGTAAGCGGCAATCTTTACGATTCTAGATTCTATAATGCGAGGTACCTCTCCTTCTCTCTCCCTCTCGTAACGTTTGCAGAAAACTCCGGGAATGCCGCTCTCCTCGGCGAACTCGGCGCCGAGACTTCGCCTCTGCGAAAATCTTAACCGAATTATAATTACAAAGTTATATAGAACTGTAAATTAAAGACTCTCTCTTGCTTGCTCGCTGTCTCTCTCTCTCTTTCTCGGAAAACTCTCTTAAAGAATGCAAATATATAGCAAAATCTTATTCTGCAATTAATTCCAAGTGGCCTCGAGAGTTTCCGCCGCGAGCGGAAGAGCCGTTTTCCTCCTGGGTCGAAACTCGCCGTTGAAAATTTCCGCCGGCGATTTCCGAAGTCACCGTAAAGAGGGATGTCGCGATATCGAGCGACGTGACATCAGGCTACGTTCGAGCGCGATCAACCCTCGGTCGAAGCATCTTTCCATGGCACCCCCCGGCTTCTTTCTTTCTTTGCGGCGGAAAAGGCGAGCAATCTTTGGCGGAAAACAACGTGTCGAATAATTTATCGACGCCGGGCCGGAGTTGCCGAGAGAGCGGGCGAGGGCGAGGCCACCCCGTTATCTATCACCCCGAATGTGCCACTCGCTCACGACCCGCGCTACAGGGCCGTTCAAACGGCGGCCGAGGCTGCGAAGTAATCGACTGCCGCGGCTATAAAGTGATAAGTTTCGCGAGAGAAAAGAACGCGTGCCTCGTAAATGGCGTAAGATTGCAGAATTTCCGAAGATTCTCTCAAACAAATCCCGGCAATACTGGATTATTCTTGAAGATCGACAGGCGGCATTTTCACACCATGCTATTTTCTGATTAATTTTAACGAATATATTTTTTTAATAGCGTCTCTCTCTCTATCTTTCTCTCTCAGACAAATTTCGGCGATTTTGGATTATTTATGGAAATTGACGTTCCTTTAATGGAATCGAGGTTCATCCATCGTGGAAAAATAATCGAACGATAAATTAACGACGCGGCTCGGGGTTTAATCCGTGGCGCATTTGCGTCGCGGGAGGCATAAAAGGGGTCGTTGGAGGAGGGTCTCAACGTTAAGCCAAACAAACGAAGCATTACCGCGCGCGTGCCCGCGTTAAAATGCCGCAACAAGATCGCGCGGGAGGGGGTGGTTCTCCGCGTCGCGGTTGCGCGAATTCTCGCAGCTTCCGGCCGGCGAGGGAGTAAATCACGTCTAGCAAGCGCGCGCGCGCGCAAGACGACGATGGTGTGGCCGAGAAGATTTTTCATCCGGCACTCCGTAAAGCCGTCGGTAGATCGCCGCTAACGCGCGTATCCCGCTCGCTTTATCGCCGGCACGTGATTCTTTTGGAAACGGCCTGTAACGGCCGAAGAAACGTCCACCGCTCTGCACGGCCGGCGTAACCCGCGCGAGCTTATTTACCGTAAGTAAGTCGGAATCCCGGGGGATGAATAGGAGAGTAAAGAGTCGGAGAGAACGCGCTCGCCGCGCGGCTGAGAAAAAAGATTGCCGGACTCGAATTTTTAAACGTTCACCCTCGCGCTCCTCGATCAGGATCCTTCGATTTCTCGAATGCTGATGTGATTTTTTTGTTTGAAAAGCGAGAAATAAAATAGTTGGAATCTAAAGACTCTTTAGGAAATAATTTAGCGTTCCAGGGAGAGATCGGCGAACCCGAATTTAAGCGCGTTCGCGAATTTAAATCGCTCGATCGTTGCGCTTCTCGATGGGTTTTTCGATCGCTCGCATTACAATATTGTTAATATATGCAGCGTTACCTTTCTACAGAAGCCAAATAAAATAAAATAGTTGGAATCTCGTTGCTCGCGTCTCGCTGTTCCACGCGCAACTTTCTGCTTTATCCAATTCTCCTTGAACAACGGAGAGTAATCTTCAAAAGAGAGAACCGAGACAGAAAGAGAAAAAGATGGGGGGAAGGAGACCGAAGAAGAAAGGAAAATCGCGAACGAGGGAGACCCTCGTCGTTCTCGTCTGTTTCCTCGGGGGACCGGGAAGGTGTATGGGGGCCGAGAGACATCGCAACAGAACTAATCAACGCGAGGCAAGAGGCGATTTCTCCATCGTTCCCCCTACCCTCTCCTCCACCCTCTATGCGGGGTAAAAAATAGTTCTGGGCGATAATATCAGTCGAGTCGAGAAGATAGAATCCGTTTGCCCCCGCGTGCCCGTTCCGCTCCCGGTGGACCTCGCCGTGTTTTAATCTCGACTTTAAAAATGTTAGCGCGAGTTGGCCGGTTCTCTCATTGTCTTTTTCCACACGGCAAACACACCGCTTACGACGAAATCGAAGCGCGACTCGACACGTTATTATACAATAACGCGGCTGCAATAACGTTCCTTACCCTATCTCGCGGGATTTAAGGTCTCCGACGAGGTACGAACCAACTCCCTCCTTGAAATGGGGAACGAACGTCGCAAATGGAAGCCGCGGGATTTTCAGGGATGGAAATTGGACGGGGAGCAAAAATGGAATGCAAATATCAATAGCCGTGCTTGCTAAGCGACCAGCAAGAAGAAGACGTCAGCGCGTGAGAGCCGCGATAAGACGCCGGCGATCTTCGCGATTTATCGCTCGCGAATATCGCCGGAGGCGATATTCCGCCGAAATCCGGGGATCCCGAGGAACGTTTAACGCGACGAGCAAGATTCACTTGGTCGTGAACCGCTCAAAAACCGCAACGCGCTCGTGCGCGTTTATCCGCGCGAATAACGCCCGCTCGGGCCAGGTCGTGCGGCCATCCAATTTGGATCTCAAGATCGTCGCCCTCGTTTGCGATCTATTGCTGCTGCACGCGAGATATCACCGGACACCAATGCGGAATTGCACAAAGCGTCGCAATTAACCGGACTGCGCTCCAATGAGCGGTGGCATCGCGCACGTTTCGTGCACCCCCGGGGGTAGGTCGGAAACAAATTCACATCTTTGTAACCGGGCACATCCGGTCCGGACTAATGACCGCTACAAATCGCTTCGGCACACATCGTGCCCTTTAACGTCGATGCACGCATGCACGCACGCACGCACGCACGTTACGCTCACGCGAATCATCGTTACTGCCATGCAAACCGCCCGGGTAAACTAGCGTCGGTCGTGCATAATTAATCCGGCGAGCGGGCAAGCAAAGCGCGCACCGAGTTGATCAGAGGCGCGCGCGATCGATTCGACGCGGCGCCGCCTCTAACTGACCCTTCGCCCGGCAAATTCGACCCTTTGGAAGCGCGAACAGGTCACGCGACAACTGGGTCACGTCTTCGAAAGCGCTGTCTGAGGTGTGCTGACGTAATTGACGCATTTCAC
Source organism: Ooceraea biroi (assembly GCF_003672135.1). Classification (NCBI taxonomy): domain Eukaryota; kingdom Metazoa; phylum Arthropoda; class Insecta; order Hymenoptera; family Formicidae; genus Ooceraea; species Ooceraea biroi. The sequence goes on from NC_039517.1 coordinate 1,817,723, forward strand.
GCCCGTTGACGCATGTTGGTTAGTTAGCGACCAACAGTGATGCCGCTGAAAGCGGAACGCCTCGCGTCCCTTTGAGCCTTTTGGAGTTTCCCTCAAGTTCCCACTCGGTGTACTCCACATACGCATTTCGTGTCTTTTTCTATGTTTCTCTCGAGATTAAGAGTTTCGAGAGCGCGAGTCTATAATCGCTAGAAAGCGGAGAGTTAAGATCATGGTGGACTCGGTGAACGTTATGCAGATCCAAGCTGGCGCATTCTGTCAGTTCCGCACCCTCCACCCCTCCTCGGTCACGTCGTTGTGCAAATATCATTAACGTGGTACGCTTTCAGGTACGTACCATCAGCTCGTTAATGTATCGTGCGAACAGCGCATCTCTAAAACGGACTCGCACTGTTTCTCTCTCCTCTTCTCTTTCTCTTTCTTTTTTATCTTTCTCGTCGTACTTGATACGGTAGAAATTTCGTACTTTATTCTCTGTGCAAAAAAATGAAAATGAAAATCGTCGAGTTCCGTATGCATTCGAGCATTCCGGCGAGCCGGGTAGCACGACGGGGAGCGGGTTAATCGAGGAAACTCGGTTGAACTGAATCTCGCGAAATAGGGGCGCCCTCGAAGCGGAGCGATTTTTTATTGGCACTCGACCGACCGATTGTGAAGCGGGTCGAAAGTTTCCGCCGGGTCCACTCGACTCTCATGGACCCCGCCGGCACTCGCGCGCACTCTCCTGCATCCTCCCTGCGTCCCTGCCGCCTCGTCATTCACACGCTGATTCGTGACTCAGCCCGGCAATTAATCAAGCTCATTCGCCGTCGTCCGCCTCTCGTCGCGGTCTAATCTCCGCGCGCGCCAAAGATGAATTTGCAACGTTGGCTCGACGAGGAACTCGCGCGATCGACAGCTAATCAAGTAACGCGCGATCGTGAAACTTGCGAGGGAGATTAATACTCTGAAACATCGCGCGCACATAACGGCGGAATTGTGTAAGATCTGGAAAGATAGTCGAGACTGACAGGTCGTATAGAGGATCGGAATGAAAACAAGTTGATCACAACAGTAGGAGTATTGGCAGTACAGCCTAAGACCTAGGCGCGTGAACCAGGGATCCCGGAGAGTTCGAGTTCAAATCTAAGGCAGTCTCCTAGTTATTTTTCGCCTCTTACAATTCAGAAGTGGGATAAAATCCGCTACCCCTCGAAGACAGTTGAGATTCATCCGCTATCCCTCGGAGAGGAGGGAGTTGAGAAGCAGCTGGCCGGTAGTGAAGCTTGAACATGGAGGTCGGGACGGACTCAGAGGAGTGAACCAACATGGAGGTTGGGAGGGACTCAGAAGAGTGAACCAAAAATGGATGTTGGGAGGGACTCAGAAGAGTGAACCAAAAATGGAGGTTGGGAGGGACTCAAGTGAAGTGAACCGACGATTTGGAGACATTCGGGGACGAATGTAATGTCAGGCTGGCCGAGCTGTAAGATCTGGAAAGATAGTCGAGACTGATAGGTCGTATAGAGGATCGGAATGAAAACAAGTTGATCACAACAGTAGGAGTATTGGCAGTACAGCCTAAGACCTAGGCGTGTGAACCAGGGATCCCGGAAAGTTCGAGTTCAAATCTAAGGCAGTCTCCTAGTTATTTTTCGCCTCTTACAATTGTTATAACCGCGATAATCGAATAACGCGACGGACGGAACTTGCGAGGCGGATTAATGCGCTGAGACATCGTGCATGTGTAACGGTGAAGTCTCTATAATTTGTAACGTGCGATCGAGGCCTATGAAGCAGAGAAATTAATGAAAGAAACATTACGTAAGTATTAATATGGGACCACAACATAACAGCGGAATATTGTTATAACGATGAAACTGACGCGTGATCGAAACCTGGAGAGTGAGTACAGTAATCCACGTCGAGCTATCACGTGGAATTTCTATATTAATCGCAGCGTTACGTTCTCACGTCCACGCGATTTTTATTTTCGCAACAGAAGAATAAAAAAAGTGCATCGCACACGGCTATTGCGCACAGTGCATACGATAAATATCAATTAAGTGTGGCTGCGATGCGCGATACAACGGAACAAAGTGTTGCGGAAAACAGTTACGCTAATTGTTACAACAGGTTACCGTGCTGCCGTTTCTCTATCGCGAAACACTCGGAACTTTCGCGGTAATAATTCCGACATGTAATTCGTGCGGTACGAGTGCAACAACGCGAGCGCGAGCGATGCAAGCCCCGACCGCATGCATGCACATAATACATACGCAAAAGACGAGGAATGAATTCTGACATCAGCGAGATTGTTTTAGCCTCCCTCCCTCTCACCCTCTACCCTCTCTCCGTCGACATCAGCTGCTGTTTGTTAAACATCCCTCAAGCTGTCAGCGTGACTGCGGGTGTTCGCGGTAGGGCACGCGTTGTGCGTGCACGCGTGCGAGACGCTCGCGTGCTCGCGATATGCAGGCCTGTATCTGCTTATCGCTCACAGCCCGAATTCCTCGTGGCTCTCTCGTGTGGAATAACATAAAATATTCTCTGTTTCAAATCTCATAAAGACTTGTCCATAAAATATGCAGTTCTGTCGTCGACGACGTTAATGAGGATTCCGTTGACGCTTTGATTGACATGACAAACTCAGAGACGGATCATATTGTAATAACTAAAGTAGGAATAAGTTTATCACTATGTATAGGCATATCGAAGAAAAGGAAAATAAAAAAATAGACTACTCATATGTACAATATATGTTATATCAATGTGAGAAATAAAATTACAATTATTAATAATAATTAGTATTATCTCGATCTTGCGCTCGAGATTCAGCGAGAGACTTTTTATATTTATTTTATTATTTTTCTTAATTTTTCCATTTCTCTGTCCCACCCTCGTGTCCCGTTCGATTTAAATGTCTCGATCTACGATTAAATCCACGACTTGTTATCTTATCGGTGCTAATGAAGCGAGAGAAACTCCGGCCCTATCGGAATTATCGCAATCGCCGCGGCCGCGTGTAATGTTATGGACCGTTACAACCGGCGGACTCTTTTTCGAGCGAGCCATTTCTATTAATTAAGCCGGTCGTCGCGAGCAGGAATTACTTTTGTCCTCGTAATTGGCGCGCGACCGCCAATTGGACCGGAAGTTTCGTGTTATCGACAGTTATTAATAATTCCGCTCGGTCGATCCGCCCGCTCGCCGCCCACGTTCGTTTTTTTCGACGCTCTCGTTACAAATGTAATCTTAATCTCGGATCCGCGAGAGGAAAGGAAGGCAGGCGTCAAGGGGAGAGAGGAGAAGCTTCGATGTTGGATTCCGACAAATGTTGATAACAAGTTGAATTGTTTACAGGAATTTTACCATCAGAATTAATTAGAATCTGTCTTTTCCAGAAAGAGCATTATCAGTATCGTATCTCTCTGTTATCCCCACGCGCGCGCGCGCTTTATTAGCCGCTGCATGATTCACTGCAATTTGCCGTGCCATGCGGATATATGGCCGTTTTTGACTCGGCGATTAATCGGCCACGTGATACATTAATCGAGAGCGCTTTTAGCGAGAGTCGCGACTGGTAAATCATGTTAATTCGGCCGCGCGATTACGGATTTACGAGCAGCCGGGGTGTTACGTGCCTGTTTCGTCGTGTTCCTGTGCACAATCTCGGAAACGTCGCCCGGAATACAAAAATATGGATCGTCGATGCTTCTCTTTTCTTCTCTGTATTGAAACAGAGTCACAATGTGAGTTCGTCCGTGCCATTTTTCCCATCGGAAAACTGTCGCGCAGCCCGGAAACCGACATTAACGTTGCCCTCCGAGGTATTGATGGATTCATTAATATAACGCGGTGATTCTAATCGTGTCAGAGCTGGTTTAAGGGGGAATCCTGGAGTGTCAAACTCCGACACGAAAGCGTCATCATTTAGATGGAATCAAAAAAATCGTGATTAATATTACTGATAGCATTGAAATTATCGACATGTCGAGAAGACGTGATAATTATGAAAAAATGCTTTATACAGGGTGTCCCGGGTTTTAACCGACAAACTGCGGGAGCATATTCTACTAGCGGAAATAAGAAAAAATTCTTATATCGAGTTTGCTTAGAAATGCTTTATTACAAAGTTATAAACCAATATTGAAAAGAAATATGAGATAAGTAACAACGGATTTTTTCACAAAAATAAAAATTATGTACGCAATGATTTAGTGACGCATTTCAAAATGTTGTCCTTGCACATCGATACAAGCTAGACATCGACGTAGTACAGAATTTGTTACAGTACGACATTCCTGAAAATTTTGTTGCATCTCAGTGACTGAATTAGTAATTCGTTGCTTTAAATCTATCTGGTACTCTCCTGTTAGGAAATCTACGTTGATACTCTCGTACGGCAGCTCGTGCATTTCCGTCACAGAATCCGTACACGAAATGAATATCAGTGTATTCCTCATTTGAAAACACTTTTGGCATTCTGATAGTAATTGCTAGTTCACACGACGATTGAAATCTAACAGCTACTGTTGTGAAAGTAACAATCATACTGAATCGTTTCAACATAGTGAACATGAATACATGTGAATACACATAACATAAACATCTTCGACCTTCCAAATTCTACACTATGTTCCGTTGTTACTTATCTCATATTTCTTTTCAATATTGGCTTATAACTTTGTAATAAAGCATTTCTAAGCAAACTCGATATAAGAATTTTTTCTTATTTCCACTAGTAGAATATGCTCCCGCAGTTTGTCGGTTAAAACCCGGGACACCCTGTATATTTTCCGGTCGCAGGTGAAAAGTTTGTCGTTCTCACATTCTCATTGAATGAACGCGGCATGATTGCGCCCTCAATCGAGGAGACGCAATCCGATTTTTGCATCAGCACTCTCTCGCGCCCAGCATCTTTCTTTAGCAGTTAAAGATACGTTTAAGTAGTATAGTTGCTTCCAGATTGAAATCTCGACAGATTTTGTCTTAATGATAAAAGATTGCATTTAATTTGTACTCGTATTGGTGTATGCATCTTGGTATTGGCTCTTGTAGAATCTCAAAAATGATAAGATATTTTCTCGTTGCTCGCTCGCTCGCTCGCCGTTGATGCGAGACGACGATGACCCGCGTGGCGCGAGGTCGTGAAATTTAATCGATCGAAAACTTCTTAACGGCGTTCCAAGTCGAGAGAAAGAGAGAGAAAAAGAGGGACTCGATCAGAAACGCCGCTAAAGTGGATGCAGTAGCAAGCCGCCGCGCCGACAGCTCGGTCGCGTTCTCGCTCTTTTAACACGTACCTCGACGACACTCTCGACTCGCAGCAAAGTTCGTCACGCATCGTATCGCAGTTCATGAATCCTCGTGTGTCATGAATTCTTGCACGATATCGTACATTGCATTGTATGAATCTGTGTCACGCATAATCGACCCTGTCCCGCTGGTCGCATACAGATTTATTCGACTTAATTAGGGTTGCACGAGATACCAAATTATAGACTAGTCTTGGTATTGTCTTGGTCTTGTCACACATTCCGAGACAAGATCAAGACGAGACTTTGTAATTAATTATCAAGACAATACCACGACGAAGGTGTCGAGATTATTGATCTTGTCAAGATTCTTGGTTTTAAAAAAAGGCAAAATTAAATTAAAAGTTAGCAATATCTTTCCCAGTATGCTTTCCATTTGATGGTGTAATGTAATGAAAATGTAATGTTAATGACTGAAACTTCCAATTGTTATCTATAAAATGTATAGTAACTCCGTAATATGATTCAAAATTTGGCGCAGTCCAGCCATCAATTGTAAAAGAAAATTTACTTTCTCTTTCATAGCATTTCTTTTAGGCATATTTATATTAGAATTTATTCTTCGAAAAAACTGTTGCGTCAATTCGTCATTGAAAAATGTAAACGGAAGTCTTTTGTAACTTCACACGTATAATATTACAAGCGAAAATCGCGTACATGTGAGCTCGGCTCTTGGGCTAGCTTGGAATAGCAGAAGAGGATAGATATATTATTTTTCTGTCTCCTACCAAGCGGGTAACGTTACATATAAATACATATATATGTATTGTTTTGAGAAGAGTAGACAAATGACATAAATATATATAATTATTTTCAATTATATTATAAAGATTATATTAAATATTAATGTAAATAATTGTTGAGTATACAATTGTTAACATTTATTAACAATTGTTAGATAAAAATTGTTAATTTCGATTAATTGTTAAAATCGAGAAAAGACAAGACAAGACAAGAGTGGTCCAAAAATTCACTCAAGATCAAGACAAGATTAAAATTTTCAAGATCAATACAATATTTTCACGAATATTGTCTTGTCTTGGGTCTCGTGCAACCCTAGACTTAATTAAGAATACTCTCAGAAGAAATACGAGATTCGGAGAAACGCGAAAGAGAGAGAGAGAGAATATTCGCGTAATTAAAAAGAATGGATTTTTATTTTTTGTTTATTTTTTCTATCACTGAACGCACGGTGGCAATTTGTGCGATTTTAGATAGTCGCCTACCGGGTTCCTCTCATCCGTGTGTTTACATATTAAGCGACACGCTGGATGCCAACTTGCACATTGCAGCTCAATAAAACACGTGTAAAGCGGGTGTCTCCCCTCCCCCTGTCGTTCCCCCTGTCGTTTGTGAGTGTCGCGCGGGGAATCCATGTCGCCGCGCTGTAACTAAAGTTGGCGGGCGCATCTGCCGGCGCTATTTTATAAATATTTATGCCCACGCCGGTCTGATATATTTAGTCGTGGACGTGGCCGGTGCCGCGGAATCGCGGAATCACGACGAGCGATAATTCCGCCGGTGGTGCGCCCTATTTTTGGCACGCGCGGGGGTATTTCGACTTTTTCTCCCCTTTCCTGGCTTTGCCGCCGCCATCATGTCGTGTCGCGTCGACACTCGCTCGTTTCTTTGACACGCGCCTCGCACCGGGGCGGCTAAATAATTATGATGATTATTTTGCCGCGCGTAGCTCTGATGGAAATTCCATCAGTGTGATTGCAATGTAAATTGCATAATTGAAGCTGCATGTGCGAACTGCACATGTCGATATGCGAGGTGATGAGAGTGAGCCCGGTGGATTCGATGATCACTCGTCACCGAGACGATGACGGTAATACGCATAATCAAACGCGCGTGTCGTGCGTGTCGTTCGTCGCCGCGCGCTTCTGCGAGCGAGTAACAAGTCAGTCGCCGAGACAAACGGGATAGTTTTAACGGAGAGGAAACCGAATATCCCCGCGGCAAATGCGAAAAATAAAGTTCCGAAGATTTCCCTGGAGAAGAAAGAGGAAGAAGGAGGGAGAGAGATAGACAAAGAGAAAAGAAAGGGAAAGCGCGCGACAAAGACGTGCCTGTATCTTGAGAATCATCTTCGCGGCGTGCGGCTGTGAGCTCTCACAGTGCGCAACCGTAGAGCGGAGCGGACTTGACAAAGTATTGAAAAAGGTATTTAAAAAAATATTAAAGTATTAAAAAAGGGCACGTTTTTACACATAGCAGAATAATGATTGAAAATATAGATTTATATTTAGATTGCATTCCACGATTTGCACTAAACAGTTTTTCATTTCGTCACAAAGCGAAGTAACACGTGGCTCTCTCAGTGCGACTTCCGCTCAAAATTTGGACCACAACACTCTTTCGTGTCCTTAAAATCGTGTCGCTCGGGATGCATTGCGCGCCGGAAATCCTCCTTGCCCTAATTATAGAAACTTCCTCGCGGCAGAACCGCGCGTTCCCCTGAATTACTTTACGTACGCATGACCGCGCGGCAGCGTCAGGAATACGGTATCGTATACCGTATACCGTAATATTCGTCGCTCGCGATCGCCTCTGGCCACGCGCCCCGCATTTATCGCAGGCGTGTGTGTTCACTAATAATTGATGCGCCGGTGATCGTTAGCGTGTACCGGAAACCTCTAACCCCCCGGCTTCGTGGACCGCATCCTCGTGAGCGAGTCGGACCCGGCGTTGGCGAACGCGCGAACTTTAGATGAGCATTTAAGCCGAGCTCGTAACTCTCTCCGCTCGAGCGGAGAAGAAGGAGGAGGAGGAAAAGAAGTGCCTTTGATCTTCGCGCTTTTCCTTTGCTTTCTCTTGTTTTTTTCTTTTGTCCCGGATCCCGCGGAATTTGCATATCGCTCGTGGACCGGCGTTTGTGTCGAATTAAGACGACGTCGTTGACAGCGCGAGCGCGCGGCGAAAATGAGATTTGCTTATCCTCTGGGTTTTCCCCAGTGAAAATTCACGAGAATCCAAGGCGAAGCAGGATCTTAATTTTAATAACAGTTT